>NC_137787.1:98001489-98601489 GCF_963383645.1 Muscardinus avellanarius | reverse complement strand
CTTTCACTTTTTTGTTTTCTACTCATTTTTATAAGATACTAGGACAAGACATGATAAACAGCCAAGTGATTGCACAAATTTGCTGAAACTGAAACAGGACAATGGACTTTCAGGAGACACTATTATGTGATACTTAAATTGACCATTCCTTGGATTTTAGCATATGCAAAGAGGCTTGGAGTGATAATATATAACATGTGCATGTGCAGACATGAAAGGTGAGGCACTTCTATGTTTTGTGACAAGCTGAGAGAGGGTGCCTGGATGGCTGCTATGTCAATGCCATTCACATATGAAAAATAGAGATGCCGGGGAAAGTGTGTAGGTGGTCTTCAAATGATGACTTCATGTGAATGCAACTTGCAAAGTTGGTTGTTTGCTATAAAGGTCTAATTCTTCCCCATCACTCTTATACCTTTTCTTTCTGTCCCTGTCTACCTTTGGATTTTATCTGATTCCCAAGAGGACTCTGACAAGCGGGTCAATTGATGGCATGAGTTGATTGGAACAATGTCCGAGTTGGAGGCACTTGGTTCTTAGGTGATTTTACCTGTGCATCTTGTGTATTCATTATGGCCTATGAATGGCACTAAAATACCCAGAATTAGCTCTGAATGGTGCTTGAGGAGTAATTGTGCTGATTTCATAAAGCCTAGAAGAGATGGCAGGGAACCTCTGCTGACTTTATGAGAAAGAAATATGTGGCTTGGAGCAGAGTGAAAGGAAACTCAGGAGAGCCAGGAGAGTTTTGGGGTATACACAAAATGAACCTAAAAGCCAGGGTCAAGATCAAAGCCCTGAGGCTGAAACATATAAAATTAAATCACAAGGAGGGTTCTGGAATGGGCCAGAAACAAAGCCTGAGATTAGAGATGAGGTAGATAAAAAATGCATGCTGAAGAAGAGAGGCTGACACCAAACCAGAACGGGGGAGAGGAACCAGAGGGGCTGTTGTTAGCAGTGGAGTGTTCTAGAGGGGGTGGCTCAGGGATTGAGAGATAGCTGTGCCACTCATGTGCCTCTTTTTCCAAAAGACACACTTTTGAGGGTTAATGTTATGGTTTGGATCTTAAATGTCACCCAAAGGCCCATGTGTTAAAGGCTTAGTCTCCAACCTATGGTGCTGTTGGGAGGTAGAGCCTAGTGGAAGAAAGTTAGGTCACTAGGGCATTTTCTTAAACATTGAGACCTCCTCTTCTTTGCTTCCACACCACCATGTAGTGAGAAGCTTTGCTCCACCATACGCTCCCACCATGATATTCTGCCTTGCCACAGGTCTACAACGAAGTTGGCCAACCAAGGACTAATTCCTCTGAAACTATTAAACAAAATAAATCTTGTCTCCCTTTATTTTTCTTTCATTCTCAGGATTGAACCCAGGGCCTTATGCATGCTAAGCAAGTACTCTACCCCTGAGCCATACCTGCAGCCCTTTTACCTCCTTTTAAGTTGATTATCTCAGTTATTAAGTCACAGCAATGGAAGCTAACACAGTTGTTAAAATAGAAAAGCAAGAAGAGAAAAAAGAAACAGATGTGTAGGAAGAATGACTATGATGAATATTTTAGAAGAATGGCTTTCAGAATTCTGTCGAGCCACTTTGGTCCTCCCAGGTGGCTGGAAGTATGACTTCAGTGTTTCAAGCCAAAGGAAGATGGGAGGGAATGATGACCTACAATGGGAGCTACTGCACTCCCCCACTGGCTCACAGTGGTTGTCCTTTGATCTAGTTTATGTCGGGGCCCACTCGGCAGGACCGAGGTGGCACCCAGGCTTGTTGCCAGCATGGACTCAAGATGGCGCCTGGGCTTGCAGCCAAGTCACGAGGCTCACGAGGCTGGCGGTGCCCTGAGCCTGCGCAGTGAGCCCTATCAGGCGCCTTACGGATGATTAGTGACACAGCGCCTCGTGCTACCACCTGCCCGCCCAGGAGAAGGTTAAAAAGCGCGCATGCCCTAGCGGGCGGGGAGAAGAGGGTTGGTGGACAGGAAGAGCAGTTCCTTGGCGGACTGCTCCGGGCTCCGAGCTGGGACGGACATGTTCACAAAGCCACCACTGTGACTGGTGTGTGCTGCAGCAGAGACGTAGAGTGCCACGGAGGAGGGTTGGTGGAGTGATGAGGGAGGAGATAGAAGACTGATGTTGTTTTTACCTGAGAGGGCCTTGAGAGAGCATTAAAGAGGAAGGAGCTTCATCAACAGAGTCGGCGTTCGTGTGTTTCTTCCCTAGGCTCTGCTGGTCAGAGCCCTAGGGACGTGACAAGTTTATGTAAAACAGGGATTGTCCATGAAAGATTTCATCAGAAAGATAAGTTCTCCCATGTATTAGTTTCCTGGGGCTGCTTGAAGAAGTTGCCACAAACTTGGCTTAAACAACAGAAATCTATTCTTTTATAGTCCTGGAAACCAATGTCTGAAATTAAGGTGTATGCATTCCTGTGTGTATCTCTAGGGATGTTTACATTAGATTCTCTCAGTCATATTCTGGACTTGACCAAGCAACTTAGAGGGAAGAAGATTTATTTTCTTATGTGGCTTGGAGTTTAGTCTATGTGAGGCTGAGAACCATAGATCTCAGGGCATGATGTAGAAAGTGGAGGGGGGGGGGAGAGAGAGAGAGAGAGAGAGAGAGAGAGAGAGAGAGAGAGAGAGAGAGAGAGAGAGAGAGAGAGAGAGAAAGAGAAAGAAAGAAGAAACAGACAGCCAGACAGCACAGGGGCTGTGCTCACATCATGGAGGCCAGAAGCAAGATAGTCAGCACAGAGAAGAGGAACCATTCATATAATCCTCAAGGTCATACCCAGGGACTACCTCTGCCAGTCACATCCTACTGGCCTGGGTCACCACCCAGATAAATTCATTACAATGGATTCATCCACTGCTAGGATCACAATCCTCATGACTGTTTTGTCAGCCCCAGACATTAATAGTTGAGCTCTTTAGGGGGAACTTTATATACTATAACAAGGAGAGAACCTGTCCCTGCCTTTTTCAGCCTCGAGAGTCTGTCTGTGTCCCTCAGTCTTCATGTCAGCATCTCCTCTGTGTCTAATCTCCCTCTACTTATTTTTTTAAAGAAAGCTTATGATAAGCAGCAGGTTTACAGGGATAATTTAGGACAATGTCTTCATCCCACGGTCTCTCATTTAATTGTATCTGCAAAAGATGTTTCTTCCAAGTGAGATGACATCTCCAACTCCAGGGAGTAAAACAGGGACAAGTCTTTTGGGGCCACCATTCAGCCTACTATGGGTGTTTTTATTTAAAAGTCTGAAAATGCCTGATATTGAGTGAGAAATATGAAATGATTAGTTTAAAAAAGTAAATGGAGCCGGGCGTGGTGGCACACGGTTATAATCCCCGTGCTTGGGAGGCAGAGACAGGAGGATCGCGCAGGTTCGAAGCCAGCCTTGCTGGCTTAGGAGAGACCCTGTTTCACAATAAAAATATAAAATAGGTCTGGGAGTGTAGCCTGGAGGTAGAAGGGTTCTATCCCCAGTACCAAAAAAAAAAAAAAAAAAAAAAAAGTAAATGGAAAAATCCTCTATCATCTGGGGGAGGGTGTAGGCAGAGAAATACAATTGTGCTGCACCTTGATGTTTATTTTTCTTGGGAGGGGGGAAAGTATTTATACTTTATTTTTTATTTCTTCTCATGTAGTTTTTATTTTTATGTGGATCATATTGAAAATGGCATACATCTGGACAGTGCTTGGTGCCCCCCCACTTCCCCTTTCTCCCCCTCCCAACAATGCGTGTCCAGGTTGACCTTGCTACATTCCTACTTTTACACATATTCAAATGTAGCTCCTCCATTAATCAGCCTCAGCCTTCTTCCTCTCTTACTCTTCCATTCTAGCTTTGCTGAGGTTTTCCCTCCATTATCTGGAGTCCCTCCAGTATCCCTAGTACTACCTAGTTTGGGCATATTAGAGAAAACACATGTCCCTTCTCCTTCTGTGTTTGGCTGATCTCACTTAACATAATGTTCTCCAGGTCTTTCCATCTTCTTGCAAATGACATGATTTTGTTCTTCTTTATTGCTGAGTAGAATTCCATTGTGTGTATTTCCCATAATTTTGTAATCCATCCATCTGCTGATGGAGATAGCAGCACCTTGATATTTAAATATCAGGTACAGTCAGTCCTCTGGATCTGTGGGTTCTGGATCCTCAGATTTAACCAACCACAGGTGGAAAATATTCAGATAAAAAAATCACAGCCATACTGAAGATATACACACCCTCTTTTCCTTTTCATTATTCCCTGAACAGTACAATATAACAACTATTTACATAGCATTTACATTTTGTTAGGCATTATAAGTGACCTAGAAATGATTTAAAATATACAGGAGGATGTGTGTAGGTGATATGCAAATACTATGCTATTTTATATGGGAACTTGAGCATGCTGAGATCTTGGAATCTGGTTGGGGGTGGGGGGTGAGGGCTGGTCCTGGAACCAGTTCCTCAAGATACCAAAGGCTGACTTTAGGTAAAACAGGAAGGAAAGGGGATGTAAGTAGCATAGAAAGACTGGAATGCATTCAGGGACAAATTTCGTAGAGACATACTTCAAGACCACTGGTTTTGCTCCGCTCTGTCCCTAAAGGGCTAGTTCACTCAGTTTGAGTTACTGAGTCTCTTTGTCACTTGACACCGATGTTTTTGAAGATGATCAGGTAAGACTCACCTGGGCATGAAGTGGTTCTTTAATATAAACAGTAAGGAATGGCCTTACTGTTCAGTAAGGCCTTATAAAACAGTAAGAGGAATGGCTAAAAATGACCACCAGGATGTACATCTAATCAGCTCATTAATAAAAATGAAGCTTATGTACCAGAATGATGGTGGGATTCGGAGTAAGAAATGAGTAAAAATCTTTAGACATATCTCTTTATTTTGTCCAATTTTCTCTATTGTATAGTTACTATTTTTGTCTCTTGTGATTAGTAAGTAATTTTTTTGGGGAGAGACTTTAGACACTATATAAATATTCCATTTTTAAATTAAACTTTTCTTCTTATATTTTACATTCATTGGTGAATTTTGGCTACATTTTGTGCCATGGTGGTTGTAAAATAGAGTTTTACTGTAGTCTCATCTATTTTTATTAGTATGCTGTTAAAAGGAAGAACTATCTATTATGTTTATTTTATTTAATTTCTACATTTATTGTTTATAGAATATGGGTTCTTATTTTGATGGGTGATAGTTGATTGATAATTTTCATTATTTTTGATGTTCAAATCACCCCAAATGTAGCCGGTGTGTGTGTGTGTGTGTGTGTGTGTGTGTGTGTGTGTGTGTGTGTATGTTACTGGGGATTGAATCTAGGGGTATTCCACCTCTAAACTAAACCCCCAGCCCTGTTTTATTTTTTATTTCAAAACAGAGTCTCGATAAGTTGCTACATGCCAGCCTCAAATTTGCGATTCTCCTAATCTCAGCCTTGCAAGTACTGAGATTACAGGCATAAGCCACTTGTCCAGCTTGTCCCCATTATTCTTAAACACATATTCACTTTTTGGTACAAGAAATTCCATGAGTGTCTTGTTCCCTGTCATACCCTAGAATCATCCTTTCTACAAGACACTCAGTCCATTTTAGTAGGATAATGGCATTTATAAACTGAGATCTGAGAGCAGATTTCTTTTCTTTTCTTTTCTTTTCTTTTCTTTTCTTTTCTTTTCTTTTCCTTTCTTTTCTTTCTTTTTTTTTTTTTTTGGTGGTACTGGGGTTCCTGAAAGCCCTTTTACCTCCAGGCTACACTCCCAGACCTATTTTTACATTTTTTTTTTTTAAATTTGGAAACAGGGTCTCTTAAGCCAGCGCGGCTGGCTTTGAATCTGCGCGATCCTCCTGTCTGCCTCCCAAGCGCAGGGATTACAAGTGTGTGCCACCACACCCGGCCTTTTTTCTCATTTCATGCATACCGTCTAGTGTTTTTTTTTTTTTTTTTTTTTTTTTTTTTTTTTTTAGCACTGGAGATTGAACCCAGGAGCATTCTACCTCCAATGTACACCTCCAGCCCTATTTTTTAATTTTGTATTTTGACACAAGTTTTCACTAAGTTGCAGAAGACTTCACTAAGTAGCTAAGATTGGCCATGAATCTGTGATCCTCTTGTCTCAGCCTCCAAAATACTGGGATTATAAACATGCGCCACCACACTTGGCCTGTTTAACATTTTTTTTTTTTTTTTTTGGTGGTATGGAGGGTGGAACCCAGAGGCTTTCTACCTCCAGGCTATACTCCCAGACCTTTTTTATATTTTATTTGGAAACAGGGTCTCACTAGGTTTCTGAGAGCCTCACTAAGTAGCTGAGGCTGGCTTTGAACTCGTGCAATCCTCCTGTCTCAGCCTCCCAAGCGCAGGGATTACAAGCGTGCACCACCACACCCGGCTCTGTTTAACATTTTTAAAAGTAATTCATCATAGCCAGACTTGGTGGTGCATGCTTGTAATCCCAGCATTTAGGAGACTGAGACAGGAGGATCATGGTTCACGGACAGCCTCAGCTACTTAGTGAAGCCCTTTGCAACTCAGTGAGACCCTGTTTTAAAATAAAAAATAGCAAATAGGGCTGGGGGTGTAGCTTGGAGGTAGAATGTCCCTGGGTTCCATCCCCAGTACTGAAAAAAAAAAAAAATAAGATCACAAGTCATCTCTGTTTGGGTCCTCTAGAAACTGACCAGGAACCAAGAATTCAAGGGCAATCTTTGGTTTAGAATATCAAGGGTGGGGCTGGGTGAGGAGGTGGTAATGAAGGAAGGGCACTGCCAAGCTGGCTTCCACGGTGGGACATTTTGGAAAATGGTACAAAATGTATACCTCAGAGCTATTCTACTCAAGGGCAAGATAGCCGGGTATTTCTATCCCATATCTGTGAGGCATTGCTCGGGGTCCTGTGAGCATACTGGCAGGGTGAGAGGGGTATCTGGCAGGTGGGGTGGTGAATTCATTCCTAGGCCTAGCAACTGTCTGGAAGTCAGGCTGGCCGGCCCTGGCATGGTGAGGGCATTGTGTGGAATGGGCACATGCTTGTATCACAGTACTAGGGAGGCTGAGACAAGAGGATCGCAGGTTCATGGTCAGCCCTAGCTACTTAGTGATTTCCTCTGCAAAAGGTTGGGGCCTCTGAAGGAAGGTGCTCTGAGAGGCCCGAGGCTTCCTGAGTTGGAGGGAGCCTTTTGGACATGGAGCTTTCAGCATCTGCTGCACAGAGCCCATCCTGGCCTGGCCATTACGGCTCCCTGGTTCTTTTCTCAGAAGTTTCCCACAAGCTTGACCCCATCCACTCTAAGTACATGACTTACTCTATATTTATTTGTGCTGCTGGATGGGGGACCTCAAAGAGGGCTTCTGGTGGGAGTGAGCAGAATAGAAGGTTACTAATAGTGGCTGGAAAGCAGAAGGAAAGGGGAAGAGGAGTCTTTGATTCTTCACTTTTTTTTTTTTTTGCACCTTGCATTCAACACCTCAGCAAGCCCAATGTTTATATCCCAAATCCAAGCACCTCCTACCCACCCTCGTTGCTCACACTGGCTCTTGTTGCCACCACGTATCACATGGATCATTTCAGTCACCTCCTCCTGGTCCCTGCCTGACCTTTGGCCTCTGTTCTCCTTGGAGGAGGCTGAGTGTGGGGTCACACTCAGTCCTTTGACTCTGCTACAGAGCTTGCTAGAGTCAAGCAGTCAGCAACCAGCTATATTTGGCAGGCACCTAAGAACAGCAGAGGAGTGGGAAGCTTTATAGTGGAATAAGTGAAGGTGTGTTAGTGTTAGTCAGCTTTTCATCACTGTGACCAAAATACATGACAAGGACATCTTAGAGGAAGAAAGGTTTATTGGCTCATGGTGTCAGAGAATCTAGCTCATGGTCAACCAGCTCCATTACCTTGGGCCTGAGGTAAGTCAGCACATCATGTTGGTAGGCAGGAGGGAGGAAAGATGGTCCACTCATGGCAGCCGGGAAGCAGAGCGAGAGAAAGGAACTAGGTAGATGAAATCCATTCAGCTATCAGTGGATTCATCCACTTGGTGGATTACCTTGATGAGGTCGGAGCGCTTATGATCCAACCACAGCCTAAAAGCCCCATCTCTGAACCTCGCTGCCTTGGAGACAGTGATACTCTGATGGCCATTACAGATCCAGACCATGGCAGATGGCTTTAGGAGTACCCTGATTAGAAGCTTTTGGTGTAGGGAAAATGGAGGCAAGCTTAAAAGAAGTGGGGCATTCTGTGCTATTGGTTAGGGGTACATATTTAATTTTCTCTGCTTTACCCTAAGTTAGATGCGAAAACAAAAATTAAGGAAGATATCACCTAATAATCAAGCCCTTTGGGGTTGATTGTTATTTGGCTTGTCGTTTGGCTGCCTGTATCAGTTAGTACAGATGTTAGCCTGACCTCCTGGGCTGGTTATTGTGCATAGCAGGTTGTCTTCCTGGGTTGCTTGAATTATTACATGAAGTCTGGCCACTATTCATTTGTGTATTCAGTCTCTCCGCACTTACTGCTCATCTGATGTAATGTATATGGTTTTTATTTGATTGTTGCCTGTCTCAGTCACAAGGGAAAGGGAGGGTGGTGAAGGCAGGGATCTGGTCCTATTACTTGTTGTATTGATGGCATGTGGTGGGTGTCCACCAAGCACAAACGAGGAGATAATGCCTAATCTCTCCTTCTGTTAGGTTTCTGGAAGTAAAAACTTCTCTCTCTCTCTCTCTCTCTCTCTCTCTCTCTCTCTCTCTCTCTTGTGGGCAGCTTACCTCTCTGGCACTTTGGGCTAGGCTAACCACCAGCTGCAGGTGCTTTGGGCTTTGGTGCAGGGTGAACTTGTAAGTGTCTATGAGAGATAGGTATGTAAAAGAATGAGCCAGCCTGGTGGGTGGGGTGGCAATTAATGAAGACTTTGTCTTGTTGACGTGTATACATGTATACTCTTGTTGAAATGTATACTTCTTTGTATTTTTTTTTTCTTTTGAAACATGGCTTTACTGGTCTTAAACCTGTGATCCTCCTTACTCAGCCTCCCAAGCACTGGGAGGCATGCCCCACCACGCTTGGCCCCACCACTCCTTTTTACAGAACATAAGAATTTTTATTTTTGCACTGGGGATTGAACCTAGAGGCATTCTGCCTCCAAGCTATGCCCCCCCCCAGCCCAATTTTTTTATTTCTTTATTTGGAAACGAGGTCTCACTAGGTTTCTGAGAGCCTTGCTACATTGCCAAGACTGGCCTTGTATTGCCATCTTCCTGTCTCAGCCTCCCAAGTACTGGGATTACAAGCATGCGGCACCATGCCTGGCTAGAACATAAGAATTTTCAAACGAGGTTGGTACCCTGGAGTTATATGTAACTGCTTCCAATATTTAAATGTTTTCCATTAATAAAATACAATTTTTGGTGGGAGGATGGAAAAGAAACCGTTTCTGTGATCAGCATATGGTTCTCAGGTGACCAGGCTTGGCCTCTGGTCTAGTGGACACCCCCGAGATCCCCTCTGGACATTTATTTGCGTCTCCTATTCTTTCTGCTTTCCTTGACCTTCCCTAAGAGCAGGATTAGACACTTTTGTGGGGAAAGCTGGTGTGAGCCCTTGACTTCCAGCCATTAGGCACCACGAATTTGTTCTTAGCAGACCGGCTGCCTTCCAAATTATTCCTTCATTAGGAGTCATCCGCAGATTAGAGGAGGGTGATTGCAGGGGGCCCTTTTGCCATGGAGCTGATTGTAAGTGCAGCCACAGGAACCAAGTCCCTGATTAGAACTGAGATTCTGAAGCCAGATGAATTAATAATGAGGTGATGGGCAACAGGAGAGACTAGCAGTGCTCTTGTTTATGTTAAGAGAAGTTTTAGGTTCTTCCACTTAAAAAAAAAGACAATTTTCTTAAACTTTAAATCACTAATTGGTGCCTGGAGTAGATAAGCTTATTTTCCCAGAGTATGACCCTTTAGGGAACTCTGATCCTTAAGTATCATTCATTATAATTTGCACAGGATTAAAAGGTAAGACTTCTGGGTCCCGCGGATGATGAAAAGGGAGAGGAAAGGAAGTGGGGAGGAGTTATTGGCTGTCCTCTTCAGAGCTATCACTTAAGAGCCCCCTCCTCCTCAATGTATTCAAAATGGATTTTTTCCACCTTCAATTCCGGGAAAAGACCAAAATGCAAACCACTGAGGTTGGTTTTATTTAAGATGCTATTATCCTTACTTAAATCTTTGTACAAGAAAAGAGCTATTCAGTTTTTTTTTTCTTTCAGAAATAAGAGATAAACCAGAGTTGTAAGTTGTAGTTGTAAGGCTAGAATTTTGAGAAATTTTCTCATGATAGTAAAACCCATATTTATTTTAAATTTCTTAAAATTTTACTCCCCCAGCCTGATTGAGCTAATTAGAACCCTTAGGGAATTATGTGGATTGTGGCGGGAATTGTGGAAGTATAAATATGCAATGCAATTAGCTCCTGCTCTTTTTGAGTGTGATGCAATCTTGGAGCTCAGGGGCTTGCAAAAGGCTAGGAACAATAGAAACCACTGATGTTCAAGCTGCTAGGGGAATTCATAATTATGATATAATATCTTGCCAGCCTCTTGCATGGAGGAAGGTAGGAATGGAATATGAGTAAATAAAACCCAGCAATTTTCTCCATCCATAATCCTTTATATCAATAGCATATTTTCTCTGTTCCCTCTTCCTTTGTTTTCAAAGAAGATAGGAGCTTGCTTGAACATTTATGTACTATCAAAGGAATTCATTTCCATGGGAATAAATTTGGTTTGCAATTAGTTAAATGAAAGGTTTTCTTGGTATTTATTACAAATGGAAAAGCACTATGCTACAATGCCCTCTGCTTGTCCTATGCAGGTTTCCTTGACTTTGCTTGCTACTATTGAGTAAGTTCATGCCAGGAGATAACTTGAATTTTATCATTTATTCCTTAATTTGTTAGGACCCAAGCCAGTCTGACTTCATGGGCATGTGACCTGTGTAGTCTCACTAGCATTCTACAATATAAAGATGAACAATATAATTCTTCCTAACTTTAATACTTAAATTTTCTTTACTTAGGATGACATTAATTTTCAAGAAGGAACTGGCTTATAAAGAGAACAAGTATGGAATGCAGGAAAAAGCTTTATCACTTAGTACTCTAGCATCACTTTTTCTTCTGATTTTGAACAAAGGGCCCCAAATTTGCATGTTGAACCAGGCCCCATAAATTATATAACTTACTATGTACCCAGGTACAGATAAATGTAGTTTAAAATTCACTCAATCAACAACCATTTCTGGATACCTACTCTCTGTATACTATAGTGCCAGGTATAGGAGATGCAGAAAATAAAGGAATGTGGGTGGATATTTTTGGAGGGGATAGTACCTGGTTGTGAAACAGATACCTGTGGTCAATTTTTGCTGCTTCTGGGTCTTTGAGAATTGTGGTCCAAATTGGGGTGGAGTGAATTCCCAGTTATTCTTGGTGTTGAGAGGAGTCAGAAAAGAGTGTTACTTCAGATTACACTTGAGTATTTGAATTTGTAAGACATTATTATTTTTAAAACATTTTAATCATTCATTTGTAGTGAGCATGCTTAAGATCTATTCTGTTGGAAATTTTGAAGTGTTCACATTGTTATTAAGTGTGGCCACCATGCTGTACAATAGAGCTATAAGATACTTGAGAAACACTTTCTTTGTTCAGATGAAAACAAATAATTAGGAGTAGCATTGTAGAGATTAGAAGCTTTCTCATTCTTTACTCCAACCACAAACATCTGTATTCAAATCTGAGACAGTGGGATGTTCTGCTAGTAAGTGTCAAAACTAGAAGTGACACCCACATCACCTGATTCAAATTCTGTTCCACTCCATCTAGTCTTTAATTTCTACCTCAGCCTTCAATTTGACAGCCATTCCTTCTTTCCTACAACTGGTATTAGGAAATTGGAAAAAATACAATATTTTTCAGATTTTTTGTTTCATGTAAAACTTATCTAAGAGTTCTTTAAAAGAGCAAATTCTAGTGAATTTTATTATAATTTGTTTTATAGAAAACATCTTCCTCACCACTTTCACCTGCCTGGGGCACCCCTGTGGTCTGAGCCGCCTTGCAGCGCACCCAGGTGGTGCCTGAGTCCACCTCTGCAGAGCCATATGACTTTGGGACCATAATGGGCCTCCTTGAGCCCTGGTTTTCTCATCTGAAAATGGGGATTGTAATCTGCTTCACAGTGACATTAGAGGAGGGTTTCATTATAAGAGACTGTGGAGCCCCCACATATACTGATTGTTCAATGAATGCTTTTTCTTTTGAAAGACAAAATATACTCTTAAAATCATCTGCCCACCTCTTAAGGTTTTTGCCTCTTGCAACTGATTGCTTTTATACCAATGGGCAACGTTATCTGTGTTTGATACTTAGAAATTTCTGTTTCTTTTAATGTTCGGTTATGACATTGATAAAGAGAGACAAAGATGATTCTTCAATTTCAATATTTTCTTCCTGAGTTCACTTTCTATTCCAATGCTGAAACCCCAGAAAACTAAAAACATGAGGTAAAGTATCAGAGTCAGAGAGTGGAATGATTTTAAAATTATAAGACACTTTGGAGATCATAACATTTGCTGGTAGGGAAGGCTTTCCTCCAGGCCTGAGCACGTTCCATGTACTAATTTGGTAAAATCCCACAAGAAGACTTTGAGGGAATCCTGTGATTATTTTGCATTTCACAGACAAAGACAATGTAATTTATTCAAGTTCACCTTAGCTGGCCTAGCATCCCCACCCTAACCACTATGTTAAATTGCCTTAATTATGATGCCTTAATTTAATAGATGATAAGCTGAGACCTATGAAGGATTATTGGCTTGCCCAAGATCACCTAGCTCCTTGAATGCAGGGTCAGGACTGTAACCCAGGATCCCAACTCCCATCCCAAGGTTCTACCACTGCACCCAGAGTTACTGGCAGGACAGGCTCATGAGAGGCTCAGGCTGGGAACCCTCCGAGCTAGATAATAATATTTCTATTTCTGTGTCTTTCATTAAAGATGCATGATTTTTGTAATTCTTTCCTTTAACAGTAATTGCTATGTTTTGTCTTTCAGGAACCTGGGCAGAAGGAGATAAGCCAATATATCTGCCTGTTGAGCCTACAGTTAAAAATAATTTTAAGGAACATGAGGAGGCTTCAGAAACTATTAGGTGGTGGGGCATTTTTAAATCATGATTTTTTAAAACATTACTTGGTTCTAGTATTGAAGAAATACTTATGGGTGGAATAGAAAATAGGCTGGGAAAAGACAAACCAACCAAATGTTGTTCACCACTTTGATGGAAAAATGCCTGGCTGTCATTTTATGAAGGTAGATACAGAGGAAATTTGGATCTATAGGTTAACCAAAATTATTTATTGACTCTACTCTCACTTTCTCAGAAGGAATTAGCTGTGTACAATGAGAATTGCAAGCCAGTCTGGTAACCCATAACGCAACTTGTGAGAATGAAGAGCAAGAGCTGATACCAGCTATAAGTGTGACTGTCACCGTGATTGAGAAAGCCTTGCGCCTGAGCCTTCTAGACACAGTGGGAACACAAGAGGGAACTTTCTAGTTAACCAAAAAGGAAGACACATAGAAATGAAGCTTAGGGGAGGCAACATCTATTTGAAGGAATTTTAAAAGTCAGTTTCTCTCAAACAGCATGATATAGGGAACATTAACCACCAGCAGAACAGACCCTGTGTTAGTGTTTTTCCAGAGAAACAGAATCAATAGCTGTTACACTCATCTCTAACACCCTCACAGGTACACCGGATCATGTTTAAATAGCTGGGCAGCTCATGGCCCAGGAAAGTTGGCTATAAAATTCATAAAATCCTTCTCTTTTTCAGAAATAATAACTTGCAGTCCTCTGACTCGTGACATGGATAAGAATCAGCATTTTATACTCATATGAAGTCTATATTTCATCAGGAGTCCAAGTTTATAATTTACTTATATTAAATAGTTGATGAGGAAAAATGTGGCTGAGTGAATACAACAGTACACTTATAGATGGCAACTCAGTCTCCTGTCAGCCTCAGGTCTCAAACATCTGCCTGTGATTTGACTGCAGACAAGTCACTACAAAATATAATTTTTTGGGTGTGGCTTCTGGCTTGCCTTAATACCACTGAATATGTTTCTGTTAAACTCACTTGGAACCTGAAAAGGGGAGCATTGGAACTCATTTCCAGGTTAAATTAGTGGTGATATTGGTTCATATTTGAATTACCTGACTCTGAGTCACTTACCTGGCCTGCCAGTGGCTTGTTTGCCAGGGTCAGTGGGTCTCTTGGACCTGCCTGATCCCAAGTATTCCTGAGAGTAAGTAAAATTCTAATAAGTCATTGCTGACCCAGAGTGTGAAGGCCCTGTATGGGCAGTGGAGGGTGGGTGGGCTCATGGGGTGAGGGAAGAGGTGTGACCTTCACCTGGCTCAGGTGTGAGCTCACAGACAGAGGCTTGCTCACATGGCCTGTCCTTTCATCAGTAGGCAGCTCTTTATTAAAAATGTCATCAGGATGGTATGGCAGAAAGATCAGGTGGCTGGAGTTTAGACAATCTGGGTCAAAATTTGCTTTGCGGTTGTCTTTCTGACCCAGGAGAAGTTATGTTGATGTCTTATGCTGTTTCCTCAGCTGCAAAGTGATGCTTGTTGTCTATGTCATTAAAGAGTCTTTGTGGACAGCTTTTCATGTGCTAGGCATTTTAGGCAAAGAAGTAAAAGGATTTTTACTTCTGGTGGTAGAGAGTGTTCTGTCGGAGCCAAACTTCATGAGTTCAAATCTGGGCACAGTTGCTGACAGCCTGCCATCTTGGCAAGTTACCAAATCCCTGTGCTCAGTTTCCTCATCCATAAACCAGGACCCAACTTCATTACATTGTTCTGAGCATTTCCAGGTTAGTGTTTACAAAGATCCAGAGCCATGATTGGCACATACATGCTATGTGTTGATTAGCACTCTCTGCCTTTAAAGACCTTATCCTGTCATCATGTTGGAAAAATCGTATAGTAGTGCAGTGAGACACAGTGACTAAACCAGCACCACAATGTTCTAGGATAGGATGGAGCAGTCACAGGGACTAGGGGATCCAGAGGAAAGAGAGGAAAGTAATTGCTCTCTGCATGCTAGGCACTGAACGAAGGGCTGTGCATGTGTTTCAGTCTTCAGAACAATCCCAGAAAAGGGGCAAATATCTTTCCCACTCGATGAAAAAATTGAGGCTTCAGGTCAGTCCTGGTATTCAGACTTCCATGGAATAAAGCCAGGATGTTCTGGGTCTGAGTCTGGGATCAGGGGGCGAGCTGGATAGAGGCTGATGTCCAGGGGCTGAGGGGGGCATGTTGTGTGGCCACACTAGTGGCTGAACCCCGTGGTCTGGATGTGCTTCTGGGTTTTGAGGGTCCCAGGTTTCGGTACACGCTGCTCCTTTCAGCAGCTTCCTTGGACCTAGGGGATTTTGACAGGTCCTCACTGCACTTCTCATTTGGATTTTCCTCTCTACTGCAGCAATAAGCCGGAGTCAATATTTTACAGACTGATTTGATTATTCTTCATTCCTGAGAGTTCAAAAAGAGCATATTTTTAACATTAATAAATAAATGTTTTAGCTCAGTGTTGTTAACCACACTTGATGCCGATAAAGCCTTCCTTGAAGGGAAAAAGAATGATGCTCTGTGTTCACGGATTTCTGGAATCAATTATGCTTTGTTTAATTGGTTTTGTTCTCCTTCTTTTGGCCTCCCCCTAACACAAAAATAAAATCTGGGGTTAGGGCTCTCCCACTGATGGATGGCACCGAGGGGCAGTACAAGCATTTTTCAGCAGCCTACTTTGTTTTTCCAGAAGGCTTTGAGCAGCCATTACATAAGTCTAAGGGACCCGGGGTCAACTTCTATTTATGTGACAGATCCCTCATGTTTGTTTATTTCGCCTGAAAATCTAACCCAGTGGAAATGTTCCAAGATGTTGACCTTTAAACGCCTTGGATAAAATCTTGCTTCTTTTCCATACTTAACAACAAAAACAACCGCTACAATTATAACAGGAGCTATTACTTACTGAATGCTGAATACATTCCTTTTTACATTATATTAAAAAGGTCTATTAATGACCTTTTAAAATATAATCTCCTTTAATTGTCCCAGATGAGAAGACCATAGTTTAAGAAGTTAGATCACAGGACCGGCTACTGGTGGAAATGGAATTCCAATCAGTCATTCTGCCTTCAGAATAAAATTCCTGAATCTTCTTTAAACGTAGCTATAGCAGTGTTATGACTGTCAACTGGCCTGGGTTGAGAGATGCCTAGAAAGTTGATAAAGCACACTTCTTGGTATGCCTGTGATTTGATTGGCATGTAGGTCAGTGAACTGAGAGGGAAGGCCTGGCCTGAAGGCGGGCAGCACTGACCAATCAGTGGGAACCCGAGGGTGGGAGGGGGAGACAAGCAAAAGAAGGGAGAAGCTACTCCGGCTGCTTAAGCCCAGTTCTTCCTGAGTGGGTACTTCCCTGCCCACTGCTCTCTCGAGCCTTTGAAGACAGATGTTCTCACCAGCAAGCCTCCAAGGAGCTTCCAAGTCCTCAGCTTCAGGCAGGGGCTCCATTGTTGGTCTCTCTTGTCCTGAGGCTCTATCTTCTTGGACTGGGCAGCTACTGTCCCCTTCCCTGCAGACAGCCTTTGTGGAGCTCTCCAGCCTCCAACTGTATAAGCCAATCTTCTAACTTCCTTTTTATAATTATATACACATCTTGTTAGTTCTGTTTATCGGAGAATCTTGACGAATACCAGCAGTGAGTGAATCTTATTTTCTCAAACGGTTCATGAGGCCCAGGTTTGTATATTTGGGGTTTCCAAAGGAAGTGAGGCATGGTCCACCTCAGCCCAGAGATTTCAAAACCTTGTCTGTAATGCTTAGAGGCAATGTCAAGGCCTGGGGCATACTGTATGGTCTGACCTGCCAAATGGCCATCCAGGCTTGGGGTCTTTGATGGTTCACAGCTGGAGGAATTGCTTGGCAGCACTAACAGCCCTGCTCAGTAACCTTCCCCAGGTGCCTGCTACCTCCAAGTAGGGTGATACTCAAATATCTGGTTCCCCGTTGCCTTGACTTCCTCCCTGGAGGGGAGCATTCCTAAAAGAGAGAGTTCAAGTGATCAGCCTGGTTTTCTCCCTCACTTTACTCATCCAGTGTCCTGCTCTTTCATGGAGAGAACTCTATCAGCATCAGGCCAGCTGGCCAGGGTTCCTCTCTGACAAAATCTTCCTCTGACCAGACTCTGGCCAGGCTCCTCAGAGTCCTCTTCTCAACTGCATCTCAGCTTGGTCTATAAAGACTTGAACAGATGCTAATGTGCCTTCTAACAAACAGCTCAGAGCCACCTCCCTCCGTTGACCTTATTCCTTGTAAAGTGCCTGCCTGAGAAAACTCAAGGTTGCTGTTTTGTTTCAGCCAATGCCTGAAGATAAGTCCCCTGTTTCTCAGCCACTGAAGGAGGGTAAGAGCCTAACTCTGATCACCAGTCAGCAAACCCTGCGTCAGGGGCTCTAGCTCCTTTCCAGCTTCTTATATGTTGTGGATTTTTCTCCTACTGCAGTAATACATGAGTGGATGAAATCTGTTTTTATCACCTTAGTGTTTATCTCTGACCCTCCCACATTCTGGTTGACACCCATGAATGTCCCCATCACTTCCCTGCGCGTGTGCACATGGCATCTTGCATTAAGGTTGGCTTTCATCTCTGCGTCTGCAGTGCCTGCTCTGCCTCTGTGCATTCGAGCTCTTCTTGGTCTCCTTCCTTTCCCATCCTATGGCGCTTGTGTTTGCTGCTTCTCCCTGAGGAAATAAAATGTGCTAAGTCATACTGCTTTCTATGTGGACCTTCTATATCTGCCACTGATCTGGGGCATCACGAGGGCAAGAGCAATGCGTTTTGTGTCTCTTTATGTGTCTGGGGCCTCAATAAGACTTACACAATAGCAACTGAAAGCATGTGTTATCAGTGAACAACTCAGAACAGGTGACTATCCAATCCTTGCATTACCTACCTCCCTTTATCAAACAGTAACTCTGCTTATCTGGAGCTCTTGATCCACAGTGTGAGTCATACAGACATACATGTATGTAGAATGATCCTTAAATGTTTTATATAGTTAAGTAACTAAGTGCGGCTTTTATATCACATAGGCCTGGAATTCCTGGTTCTGGAATTTACCATTGTGTGTGTGTATTTTTTTTTTAATTTTTGTCTTTTTTTGGTACTGGGGATTGAACTCAGAGGCTTTCTACCTCCAAGCTACATCCTATTCTTTTTTTGTTTTTGAACAGGGTTTCACTTGGTTACTGAGAGTCCCACTATGTTGCTGAGGCTGTACTTGAAACTGTGGTCTTCCTGTTGCAGCCTCCTGAGTACTGAGATTACAGGTGTGTGCCACCACACCTGGCTGGAATTTATCTTTAAAAATTCATGAACAAATTTGTCTCATTTCTCTGAGCCTCATTTTGTAGACTGCAAAATAAGCATATCATATTGTCCCTGAGAGATGGTAGTCAAGATGATTAGTGTCAGAAATGTACTTATCATATAAGTCCCAAGAAATTGGGGCAATGAAAACATCTACCCAACCACTGATACATGGATACATGACCAGGATAGACAGTTGAACAAGCGTGGAGCTGGAGGCAGGGGTGAAGTCAAAGTTACAGTGGCTGTCAAGAACTTTGTGTCAGAGGATCTTGGAAAGACTTCTTTGAAGGGGGGTAATGGGAAAAGGAGAAGGAAAATTGTCTTTTACTTATCGAGCTTCTGTCTTGTGCACTAGATAGGTTGCACACTGCCCTTCATTGAATTCTCAGAACGATGCTGCTGTATCAGTCCCATAACTTATACATGTTGATGCATTCCTGTGTCCCGGGTTTATGAGCCAGAGCTGAGAAGGACACAAACGTATCTCATTCCAGAGCCATATTTTCCCCACTTGGCTAACCTTCCCCTCTTTCCTTACCAATTACAAGTTTGTATGTACACATTAAAACTTGCAACTGTTTCTGAAGCTCTCTTGGCTCTGATTAAATCTGTGGGGCAGGTGAAGACATTGGCTTCAGCTGGAAATACTTTTCAATCTGCCTTGAATATATTGGCCTGTGAAAATATAGCATGTGTTTGTAAGAAATAGGAATCACCTCTAAAGTAGCTTAAACCTTGAGAGCATTTGCTTTTCCTTGTAATCGAGGTCATTAGTTAGGGAAGGCTCCAGACACAGTATTCTAATCCTGGGAACTATGGCTCTATCTCTTTGTAAGTCTTTGTATCTCCCTTGATTACATTTACCTAAGCATGGGTTTAATCCTAAAGGGGAGCACCTTCAGGGTTTCAAGAGGGATGCCACTAACTGGGGCAAATGGTCCCTTTTCAGTCTATGCAGATGAGGAAAAAGATCTGTCAAGCAGAGGTCAAATGTTTTTCTTCAGTCTGATTGGGCCAGTAAAGTTGTGGATACAACCTTGGACCAGTAGCAGTCAGCAAGGGGTTTCTGATCTGAATCTATTGGCTCAAGACAGGGTACCTAGATCAATCACTGTCAAGAAGGATAGGATTATTGTGACAGGCTGATACCAATCAGGACTCATTTCTATAGCCAGGAATGGTACATAGACTAATATAGAGAGAAGCGACAGTGTAATCAGAACAGATACTAACTAAACAAACATAAGTCTCCCTAGCTGATTATTCATCCCGAATACTCTATCACAATGTGTCTTTTCCCAAGAAAAAAGAGAGAATAAATCCTGGGTAGGTAGCCAACAGTGATCCTTAGACTTACTGCCAACTCCTTAGACTTACTGGATAGCTAAGGTAGTCCTCAACCTCATTTTTCTAGTCTTAGGTTCCATACATATGCCCACTGCAGTTAGGCAATCTTTACTCTTCTGGTTGTGCTGAGGATTGAACCCAGGACCTTGTGTATGCTAAGCAAGCACTATACCACTGGACTACATCCCCAATCCCAACATTCATTATGTATTTATGTATGTATGTATGTATGTATGTATGTATGTATGTATGTATGTGTTTATTGTGGTACTAGGGATGGAATCCAGGGGCTTTCTACCTCTGGGCTACACTCCTAGACCTATTTTATATTTTATGTGGAAACAGGGTCTTACTAAGTTGCTGAGAGCCTCACTAAGTAGCTGAGGCTGGCTTTGAACCTGCACGATCCTCCTGTCTCAATCTCCCAAGTACTGGGATTATAAGTATGTGCTATCATGCCCAGCTTCCCTATCTTTTAACTTGCTCTTTAAATTAGTCTCAACCAATTGTGGCCCAAATTTCACCCATTCCCCAAGTCTAACACTGCTATCAAGGATCTTCTAGCAAGTCATTTTAAGTCGCATCTCCGTTTAATGCCAAGCAAAACATAACTCCGCTTAACACATAGGCAGGGTGAATAAAGCCAGGTCCTGCAACCCCAAGTAAAAGCTTTATGAAGTTCCCAATCAAGCCTTTCTTTGGTTGGCTCAGTCCTTACAAATCCTGACTAATTGGGAGCATATTCAGTTTACTAAGTCAGCAGTAGGTCTGATTATGGAATATTTTAAAGGATGTAAAGTTATATAACTTTCAAATGTAGGCAGTAACTCAAATTAGATTATAAAAGGATGTCTCATAAAGCTCCTAATATAGAGAGATAGGAATGATTTATAAAGAGCTTATCAATTATTTGTATTTAATTCTTTGCTTTGAAAGTACTTATGGTGGCTGGACACCAGTGTGTTCTGCCAATTACTTTAACCTTTCTTCCAGAAATCGTGTTTGCACTATTGATTTGGACTATCAATGCTGAGTCTGAAATAATAAGATTCTGGCCTAGTCCTGATTGAAGTCTTATGTGTTCATCAGGTCAGTTTTTTATTGGACATACAAAAGGGTATTTGGTATTTGGGTGCTAGTTATTTGGAAACTCAGTTGGAAAAGAGGATTAGTTTTTGCTATTATAATTATTTTTAAGGGAATATATGGAGACCATTTCTAGTCTATATATTTTTTATTTTTTAGTTGACAAGTAAAATTCATATATATTTATGAGAGATAGCATTGATATTTTGATATATTTATACATGAAGAAAGCCTAAATCAATCATGTAATATATGCATTACCTCAGCTAATTTGTGTGTGTGCGTGCGTGTGTGCGCACATGTATGTGTGGTGAGAATACCTCAGATCCACTCTTTACAATTTTCAAGTATACAAATATTTTTTTTTACTAACTGTAGTTACTCTGATGTACACTAGATCTCCTAAACTTATTCCTCCTGTCTAATTGAAATTTTGTGTCCTTTGACCAATATCTCCCAACCCCTCCCCTATCCTGTTTCTATGAGTTTGACTTTTGCACTCCACATGTGAGATCACACAGTGTGTGCCTTTCTATGCCTGGCTTGCTTCATTTAACACAATGGCCTCCAAGTTCAAATATGTTGAAGCAAACAGCAGGATTTTCTTCTTTTTAAAAGCTGAATAGTATTCCAGAGTATTTATATCAGTTACTTATCCCCATTGATAGACACTTAGGTTCCTTCCATATGTTTGCTATTGTGAATAATGGTGTGGCAAACGTGGGGGTGGGGATCTCTCTTTGAGCTGCTGACTTTATTTACTTTGGATGCATATTCAGTTATAGATTGCTGGATCATGTAGTAGTTTATTTTTAATTTTTTGAGGGACCTACTACACTGCTTCACTAATTTACATCCCCGTCCACAGTATGTAAGGGCTCCTTTATCTCCACATACATGTGATCATAGACATTTGAACAGTAGTAAAGTGGTATCTCATTGTGGTTCTAATTTGCATTTCCCTGATAATTATTATTTTTCATTTCCTTGATGTTTAACATTTCATACATCTGTTGTTCATTTGTATGTCTTTTGAAAAATGTCTAATGAGGTTCTTTGCCCATTGTAAATCAGGTTACTTATTTTCTTACTACTGAGAAGCAAATCTCTTCTCTCATTTTTTGGGTTATGTCTTCATTCTCTTGGATGTTTGCTTTGCAGAACTCTTTTAGTTTGATGCAACATCAGTTACCTATTTTTGCTTTTGTTGCCCGTGCTTTTGGGGTCATATCCAAAAATCTTTGCCCATACTTATGTCATCCAGCTTACTCTTCTCTCTAGGATATATTAAACGGAAATACAGTGCTGCAGCTTGCATAAGCTAAATGCAAACAATCAAGTCATTTTAGAGGAATAAGCATCCCCAGGGCTGCAATGTGGCTGAACAGAAGGAAGAGGAGGGAACCTGGCTTCTGCCCCTTGCTCTGCACTGACTGGCTACATGACCTTAGGCAAGTCATTCAAGTTCTTCAGTCTCAGCCAGCTCATCCAGTGTTGTGCTAGACCAGTCACAGAAAATACTCATGCCCATAGGGGCAAGATAGAAAAGGTATGTTAAGAAAAAATCCTTGGGAAAAGATGAAACATCCAACAAAACTCCAGCTTTAATGTGAAGCTGAGGAGCAGTAGGCAGGAGAGGTCTGCGGCAGAGCACAGCTTCCTCTAAGGAAGGCTCTCCACTACTAACCATGAGTAGCACAATTTGATTTTTTTTAAAGTAAGAGCTAAAAACAAATCCAGATTTTTTAAAATGTTAAATCTCTTAGTTGCTAAGAATTGGGTGAAACAATGAACATGTATGGACTAACACTGAACAAAATGACATTTTTCCCTGGGCTGACAGCGGCTTGGGGTTATTCATTTGCAATGCCTAGACAAGATGAACTGAGGGATGTGTTGCAGATACAGGTTGCTGTGGCCCAGAAAGTTTCATGCGAAGTTCTCCCTGGAGTTGCGCCATCTTTGTGAGGTCTTAGCAAGCATCTTGTTTGCCTCTCATGTACCAGCAGAGAGTTCCTAGCTACCCTCTATTAGCTTTTCTGCTGCAGGAAGGGACTCTGCTTGAAGTTCTCTTGTATTGAGTAGTAACTGCTCTGCTAACTACCTCTCTTACTGGTCCCAATCCTGTTATTTGGAGCAAGCCCCAACACATTTTTGGTTTCTTAGCACTTGAGACCCAGATAAGCTGACTCCCAGCCCCCAACACATACCAGAGAGCTGTTTCCTGGGCAGAGGCAGCCTTGGAAAGACTGCCTCTTAGAGCCCAGACTCTGGGTTAGCCCTAGAAGTTTTCCTAAAATAATTCAAATGAAACTCCTTTTATTGCTGTGTGCCATGGGTGGGGTGCAGGCTTGAATTGCTCATGGCTGAACCAAGTTTCCCTCACCTGAAGAGAAGGGCAGGAAAATGTGCATGGCAGGTGCATAGCTAGCCCGTTGGAAAGCATGATGTGTGTAGGGCTTGACATTCTCCTTCCTAGGATCACCACCGAAAGAACTTTGTTCTGTAGGATGGGTCAAACTGGCAGGTATTTTGTTCTCAAAGGGTGGCTCATGACTTGTGTCCACCTCTCACCTCATCCAGCATGGCTTAAGACACTTTCTCCCTGCACTGGCTGAGCCTGGACTGGCTTTCTGCTGTTTGTCCCTGGCCAGCTCTTTTATACAGTAGCAGGGATGTGGGTTTTTCTTGATAAATGGAAGTGGCTGAGGTTTTTGCTGCATGGAATTGGAATGCACGTGGTTTAGGGGAGCGCCGGCCTGTGCCACATGTGGGGAGCAAAGCGGAGGGGCTCAGCTTCTGTTCAGAGCTGTTCTCTGCGTGTATGAGGGGGATGCCAAAACACTTCCTTGGAAATGTGACTCTGCATTATAGTGGAGTCTTCGTGACATACAGCAGGCACAATCTTTCACGTGCTCTGTGACTCGACCCATAAGGCCAGAACAGAGAAATTAACTAGGTGTAATAAATAATATAGAATCTGGTGAATATTTAGGGTCTGGTAATGATGATAAATCAGGTTTGAAATGTTCCTTGAGGAGATTGTGAGATTCTGAGAAATGAAGCCAAAAAGATTGATTAGAACCTATTGCTACTCAGAAAATCTAGTGCAAAAAATACAGGGAGGTATTGCTAAGCTAATAGGAAAGGTGAATACAATCCACCCTGGCCTCTAAAAACCAAATGGGTGTAATCAACAAATGTCATTGCTTTTATGGGCAAGTATGCAGGAGAGTAAAGGATGCCCCCACACACCCAGAGGTTGTTGGATTGATCCCTGATAGAAAAGAAAGAACACATTAGAATATCTCTGAGGTCCTCATGTCTTCTGAAGCTTTATTTATTTGTCCAATTTTAAGGATCAGTCCCTATTACAGAAATAAATGTTATAATTTTCAGAGGAGTTTTGTTTTTTTTATTGCCCTCAAACAATGAAGACCTGAATACAACAAAACAGCTGAACCTCCCCTGAATAAAAGAACTCATCCTACCTGTCAGCCTTCAGACTTCTTTCTTGCTTTTGGGCTTGATCTGAAACATGAGCTCATCCTGGATCTTAGGTCCTGGCTTTAAGACTGGAGCTCTGCACCGAGCTCTCCTGCTTCTCGGGCCTTTGGACTTGGGCTGAAATGAAATCATCATGCTCATAGGTCTCCAGCTTGCCAGCTCACCCTCAAGATCTTGGGATCCTGGTCTCCATAATTTCCTGAGTAAGTTCCTTAAAATGTCTGTATATATATGTACATATAAGTAAAAAAAATGTATTCCTAGAGAACTCTTCTTTTTTTATTCTTTTTCTTTCTTTTTTGGTGGTACTGGGGTTCCTGGAAATCCTTCTACCTACGGGCTACACTCCCAGACCTATTTTTATATTTTTATTTGGAAACAGGGTCTCTTAAGCCAGCAAGGCTGGCTTCGAACCAGCGCGATCCTCCTGTCTCTGCCTCCCAAGCGCGGGGATTACAGGCTTGCACCACCACGCCTGGTGGCAGAGAACTCTTCTAATAAAACCTTGTTCATAGCTGAGCATGGTGGTACATGCCTGTAATGCCAGAATTTGGGAGGCTGAGACAGGAGGATCACAGCTTCCAAATCATCCTCAGGAACTTAGTGAGACTCTTAGCAACCTAGTGAGACCCTGTTTCAAAACAAAATAAGAAAAAAGGGCTGGATGTGTAGCTTGGTGGTAAAATGTCTCTGGGTTCAATTCTCAATCTACAAATAAAAACAAATCCTTACTTGATGGTTAATGTACAGAGATCCAGGAAGTCAGACAGAATTCTCCAAAACCTAGTGGTGGACAAGCTACTTCGGTACAGCTCCCCAGTCTCTTTTGTTTGGAATGCAGGGTCTTTTCCTGGGAGACTGGCTGAATATTGTCCTGCAGGGAAGGTGTGTGGTGAGAGACAGAACCTTCACTCTTCTCCCAAGCATGTGCTGGCACAGAGGCGTGGCGTGCTTGGCAGAGAGGGGCTAATGTATGCTCCAGAACCTCCCTTCACTCTGCCTCTGTTCCCCAAAGAAAAGAGGGGCACTAGTGCTCAACCAGGTTTCAAATAAAAGACTAGACACTTGAGAAATTGCTCTTTTCTCTTTATAAATGTTAAGTATGTATAGAAATGCTGATTGGGTGTAGATTATTTGAGTAAACAAGATATTCATGTGTTCAGTGGTTAGACTTGCTGAGAGGCAGGGGGCAAGCTAGTAATGGCTTTTCTAATTTTCTTGACGATAAATAATACAAGAAGTGCATCAAATAGATTTGAATGGATTAGATCCTCAAAGCTAGGGAAGTGATGATGGAGGAGGAAAAATGTTGCTACAAAGCTGGTTTTACTGCTAGTGAAGTCTGGAACTGAAAAAAAAAAAAAATCATGTGAAGATTACATTACAGATCTGTCTTGGGCCAGGAAAGGAAATTGAAAGTTAAAGAGAAACTTCCCTCTCAGACTTGGTTCTATTAATCAGCTTCCATACTGGGCGGTCTGTTTAAAGATTGGCCTGTTAGGGCTATTGTGCTTTAATGAGGCCCTTCCCCAATGGGCCATCCTGTTGTGTGCTCTCACTGTCTGACAGGAAGTGGATTATCATAAGAAGGAGTCTCCTAGATGAACAGTGGTGTGTCACCGTAAGAGTTTCTAAAAATATGCAAGCTGTCTGCAATTGGCTGCAAATTGTGGCTGATTGAAGGCACCAGGGGTATTTTATGACAGATAAATATGCAGTAAAGATTCCCACTGTCTCTGTTAGGGGATGGAATGGACAGCTGCCTTTGGAATGCGTTTTGTCCTCAAACATTTCTCTGACTAAATCACTATATCATAGCCCTGGGATGTTTCTACTGGCTACTTCTTTGAGTAATAAAGGGGTGAAACCATGATTATCCATGTACATCTAAGTACGAACACATCGAGTAACTTAGCTCCGCCATCAGAGGAGGCCTGAGGGAATGGGGTAGATGAGAAACGATCACAACACCCCACCAGCCATGGCCCTCCCTTCCCTGCCCTCTCCTCTTCTCCATTCTACACTCCTCTCTCCTTTCTCTTTTCCTTCTTTGATTCGTACAAACATGTCAGACAAAGTTTCAGACTCTGGAAATATAGCAGTTGACTCTATTGAAGAAGAACTTGCCATTATTCATTATTTTATGGTGCTTGCATTTGTGTGTGTGTGTGTGTGTGTGTGTGTGTGTGTGTGTGTGTGTGTGTATGTGTGTGCGCGTGCTTAAGGAGAGACAAACACTAAAACATATATTTTTTGTATATGTATAAGTTAGTCTTTTTGCTAACTGGTTCTGAGCTAGGCACTGTGCCCCATGCCTGTAATACTAGTACTTGGAAAGCTAAGACTAGATAGAAGCCTTAGCAACTTAGTGAGGCCCTATTTAAAACAAAATTAAGAATTCAGGGGGTATAGCTCAGAGGTAGAATGCCACTTAGGTTCAACCCCCAGTTTCTCCACCATCACCAAAAAAAGAAATGGGTTCTGGGATCACTTAGATATTAAAATATTGTGTAGAGGTATTTAATATCACAATGATTTTTCTAGAAGCTTCCCACCATCTCAAAGGAGTGGTGAGAGGGGATAAGCTACAGAGAGCCTGCTGTTTGTTCTCCAAATGTATGTCCTTGGGCAACCTCTGGGTGGGAGAGTTGAATGGCAGCCTAGGGAACAGAAGGCAGAGGACAGTTGTTATTTAAATTCCAAAATACTCCTGAAAAATCAGTGGACTTACTAAGGGGCCAGAGAGAGTAGGTCTTTCATGTCATAAAGAATTCCAGCATGTGGTTCAAGCAGGTTAGAACTGGAGGCCACTTGAAACTCAGCCCCACCATAATTTGAGTCAGTGGTTCTCCAGGTGTGGTTCAGGGTCGGGCTCACTACTCCAGGTTACCTGGTGTGTTTGTTTCCTATTGCTGTGGGATTATGAGTCACGTAGTATATTATTATTTTTTATTGTTGCATGATGAAATTTCACCAAGTTGGTAGCTTTTAACAGTGTCGTACATTTGTTAACTCAGTTTCTATGGATCGGGCATCTGGGCTTGGCTCAGCTGGAGTTCCCCACTTCACTTCTTATGAGGCTGTGATCAAGATGCTGACTGGGCTGCATTCTCAGCTGGACATCTGGCTGTGAAAGAATGCACTGCCAGGCTCCCTCAGGTTGTGGGGAGAATTCAGGTCTTTGTGGTTGCTGGGCTGAGGGTCCTGACATCTTTCTGGTTGGAGGTTGCAAGTCGCCTACAGTTTCTAGCGCCCACCTGCAGTTCTTTGTCACATGGGCTTTCTCAGCATGGCCTCTTACTTCTTGAAGCAGCAAGGAGAATCTCTGGAGAGGGAGTCTTCTGGCATCTCAGATGAAGCCTTATATAATACAACCTAATCATAGCCTGAGCTTCTGCCACCTTTGTCATTTCCTGTTGGTTAGAAGCAAGTCACAGATTCCACCCACTCTTAAGGAGAGGGGATTATACAAAAGTGTGAACACCAGAAAAAGGAGAGGGAGCCACCTTAGAGTCTATGCCACACCTCTTTTGCTTGTTATAAATGCAAGTTGCTGGGATCACCCTAGACCAACTGAATTGGGATTTCTGGGATGAGGCCCAGGTATCTTTGCAATAACTTTGCAGATGCTTCCTCTGTACTTTATGGTTGGAGAAGCTGAGGAATAATATGGGTTAGCCTGAAGTTCCACCAAGCAGGGTGGGGATACGTAGTGTTTCTTTTTGCCAGTTTTGATAAACATTTAGTAGTGCTGACCATAGGCCACAGGCCTGTGAAACCTAGAGACTTGGCAGCTGGACCAGTATCTAAGGGATGGAAGTGTGTTGCCATGACAGCACTCTGTGCAGAGTGAGCCTAATGCTCAGTGGACATTGAAAACTGGAGTCTGCCCCAGAATGTGGTCTCTAAATTCCATATCCAAGGACATTTAAAAACTTGTATAGAAATGTTTATAGCAGTCTCCTTTGTACTAGCCCAAACTAGAAATGAGCAAGATGTCCTTCAATACTAAAGTGTTAAACTATGGTACATCCATGTCATAGACTAGTAGTCAACAATAAAAAGTAGGAAACGATCAATATATACAATTTGTATGAATGGCCAGAGAATTCTGCTGAGCAAAAACCAATCCCAAGAAGTTACTGTATGACTCCATTTATACAACATCTAGAAATGACAAAAGTTAGAAATGGAAGACAGATACAGTGGTTTCTGGGTGTTAGGAACAAAGAAGGAGGGGTATGTGGTCATAAAAGGATAGTGCCAAGGATCCTTTGGTGTGTGGACTATTTAGTGTTTTGACTATGGTGGTGAATGTGTGAACCTACTACCTAGGTGTTACATTTTATAAAAGACAACACATAAATGAGCACATGAAATGGGAAATCTAAATAGGATTGGTAAATTGCATGAATGCCAATGTCCTGGTTGTGACAATATAGTACAATTTTGCAAAATATTATTGGGGAAACTGGGATAAGTATACAAGAGATCTCTGTTATTAGTTCTTAAAATTGCATGTGAATCTCTAATAACCTTACTAAAATTTATAATTAAAAAACAGGACCCAGGTTTTCTATTTCTCATTTGATCTTTGCCTCATATGTGAGACAATTTTTTTGTTAAAAGCCACCCTAATTATTTTGTCTTCCATAATATCTGTGGGAGGAGGCTTTGGCTTTGGTGATGATTTTAGCTGCCATTCTCTTACAGAAATTGTTTTCCTAAGGTGACTGCCATTCTTAGGTGAGAGCTTTGATGACAGGAGACCCAGAAACCTGAAAAATGCAATTTCTTGTGGAGGTGTGACCTAGCTTGTTCTTATCCCAACACTATAAGTTATAGCTGCAATAAATTAAGGGTAAAAGCAAGACTTCAAAGGCATGCCTCTGCATAGATGTCTCTTACTCTTCACTGTTCAGGTCAGCTTTCCATAACTATAACAAATAACTGAGATCATTAATGTACAAAGAGAAAAGTTTATTTTTGTCTTAGCTTTTGAGAATTCAATTTTTAATTCATTAACCCCATTGCTTTGGGCCTGTGGTGAGGTGGCATGTCATGGCGGGAGCCCAGAGTGGAGCATATACATTGCTACATGGCCAGGAAGTAAAGAAAAAAGAGAAAAAGAACAGGTCCCAAAGTCCCCTTCAAGCACATGCCTCCAATGACTGATGAACCTCCCACCAGGTTCCACCTCTCAAAGGTTCCACTACCTATCAGAAGAGCTACCCTGGAACAACACCATTAACATGAATTTAGAGACATCAGACTCCCAAACTAGCACCCACTGAAATATTAATATGGTGCACCCATAACATGACAGAGTCACTTTTACTGTGTCACACTATGACTCTGAGGCGATTGGCCTGGTTTTCCATGTCCCTTATTAGGTCAGAAAGTATGGATTGGTGTACTGTCCTGCTCATCTTTGGACCTGAATACAGTGGTATTCAATAAGGGTTGAATGAATGGATGAATGTTGAACTTGACTTTATTGATGTTCAGTTTCACAGGGGAGGAGAGAGGCGGGGTGTTGGTTCTTTAAGAGAAACGTTCTATGGCTCTTGTCAAGATCTATTTCTCAAGTTTGCAATCAGTGTCAAAAGGATATTGTGATTTTTTTCCAATTTGCATTTCAGAAATAAGTTCTGGTTGAGCAGTTCTAAAAGAACAGTTAAAAGGAATATGGGGCCAGAGGTTTGAAGAAGAGAGTGCCTTTGCCTTTGGGGTTGTGGCAGGGATCTTCTCTGTTTTTTGAATATTTGGAAAAGAGCTCTGTAACATACATTGAAATAAAAGATTGAGGCAGGAGCTTTTGTGGTTGATGGCCTCCTCATTCTCCTCAGGCCAACAGCCCCCTACACCTCTTGTGAGCTGTCTTTCCAGGGGACTGACTCATCCCAGATGTTTTGCAAATTCTTTCTGATTGATGGCTTGAAGCTGCACTCCATCTTCTCGGTGTCTCTGCAAGGACAGCTCTGCATGCAACAAATCGCCTCATTTTTTCAAAATTGTGAAAGTTTTACCACATGAATTCTTGAATAAAATGTTTTCAACTGAGTGAAGAATATCAGCAGAAATACCACATGGCTTATCATATAGAGGAAGGAGGGTTGGTTTTGTTGCTCTCACATGTATATGCTCCAAACATCAAAGTGTTAGTCACTTTTCCTGGTATCTTATCTGTGCAACCAGCTTTGCCAGACAGTTGTACTATGTGTGTGTGTATGTGTGTGTGTGTGTGTGTGTGTGTGTGTGTGTGTGTGTGTGTCTGTGCGCATGCGCATGTGTGTGTGCACACCATGGTGGGAGAGTAATTCTCTATTTGGTTTGTAGTTTAGTATACTTGGAAATGAAGGACCAAGAGGTCTTGCCCCTCATTAATTTTCTGGTGTTTGGGTAAAATGATGCTCGTTCTCCTTCCTCATGGTATTTCTTTTTGCGTTGCTCTAGAGTATTTTGATGATTATTAGGATCGATGATGCCCTGGCTCTTTGGTTGTGCTTGAGGACCCAATCTATGGTGTGGAAGGCAGTCTTGCATGGAGGTCTGTACTTGTTTACCTTCTACATTTATGTACACAAGGGATTTAGTAGAGGACTCCTATTACTTTTCGGCTGGTGATGGTGGTAGAACCTATAGGTGAAGTATCAAGAACTCAAGTACCAAGTACCCAGTGTGAACAGCTACTAGTCATTAGACTCCAGTGGAGTAGGGAAGGAAAGGGAGGCTTCTAGATGTACTGTAGGAAACCCATAAGGAAATAACCACAGAGCAATTCAACACTGTTCCTCACATATACGTGTATAAATCATGGAAAAGCCCAGTGTCCATCCAGAATTATTGAAATAGGAATTTAAAGCTTCTGCAGTCTAGAAAAGCCAATTGGGAAAGCCAATTCAGTCAGTCCAGGGTGATCCCAGCAAAATGCATTTATAACAAGCAATGCAGTGTGGTGTGGACTCTTAGAGTAGCTCCCCCTTCTCTTCCTGGTGTCCACACATTTGTATAATCCTCTTTCCTTAAGTGTGGGTGGGATCTCTGACTTGCTTCTTACCAACAGGAAATTATAAAGGTGGCAGAATCTCAATGGCTCTGATTAGGTTATGTCTTATAAGACTCCACCTGAGCTACCTGAAGACTCCCAGTCTAATGACTCTCCTTGCTGCTTTGATGAAGTAAGAGGCCATATTGGGAAAGCCCATGTGACAAAGAACTGCAGGTGGACACTACACACTGCAGGTGACTGGTGGTCACTGTAAATCCCCGCAGACCTTCTCTGACATTTCACCTGAGGATGATCTCCCCTCACCAGTCTCTGGATCAGCTCTGTATTGTGCGTAGCAGTTCAATGTCTCTGATGCCTTCAGGCTGAGCTGGCTCTGCATCCCACTCTTATCTTGCCCCTGGGGATCTGCACTCCAGAGGAGAACTTAGGGCTGGACAGAAAATAGGAATCCCTGCTTTTTTGGAGAGAGCAGTTTGGGGACATAAGAGAGAAGGGAGACAGATTGCGACTTGTGTAATTTATTCTGTTTTGACACATGTTCTGTGTGTGTGTGTGTGTGTGTGTGTGTGTGTGTGTGTGTATAGAATAGTGCTATGATTAACATAATATCTATTTGAAAGACCACTGAATTTATAGGTTTTCATCATTCATATTTTCTTAATCAGTAGGTAATAAGAGAACAAGCACTATCAAATAGGAGTATGACTATTTAGATATTAAAACGTGGTTCTTGTTCTCAGAAGAGGTGGATGAACCGATAGGTCTTACAGGTTGAAAGTCGTCACTTTTGTTTTTCGGGGATAACTGTCTAATAGTTTGTTTAATGATTTTAAAAGGGTTTTGACTTTACTTTTTTCTGATTTAACTGAACCAACTCAAGGGTAAATCATCTCACTCTGTGGTATACTTGTAACCCGAAGGATTGATTAATCAAAATAAGGTCCCTCATGGAACAGTGGCTCTAAGCAACAAATGCCAATGCTCAACACTGGGTGAAAGGTCATGGGGAGACTTTTTTTGGAACCCATTGATCATCACTAAAAGTTAGACAACCAGGCACCCTGTCCCTTCTGATGTGATTTAATAGGCACTAGTTATGTCATGTTGCTAAAAATGTTGAACCTAGATATTACAAGTTTCTAGATTCAACTACCAGTAATAGAAAATGTAGAAGAAAGGGAATATGTTGGATGATACCCCTAAAATGCATTCAGCTATTGGATGAATAACTAATTGTCTTCTATAAATAAAGGGTATAAAAGAAAAGAGAAAATAGTTTTGTAGGAAAAACCTAAAATACTAATAAAACATATGGTATGTGTGAACTTGTTTCCATCCTGATTTGAACAAATTAACTACAAAATAAATTTTTGGAACAATTAGGAAAAATTAAGGCAAGTTATTAGATTATATTTAAAAATTTTATGAACTTTGTCGGATACGATAGTGAAATTTTGGTGATGTCAAAAAGAAAAAAGTCCCAACCACTTATATAGGCAGCCCTTAGTGTCCATGGCAAATTGGTTCCAAGATCCCTATGGATACCAAATCTAGAGATGCCCAAATATCTTATATAAAATGCTGTAGTATTTATATATGACCTACCCATATCCTTTCATATACTTTAAATTATCTCTAGCTTGATGGTAATATCTAATACAATGTAAATGTTGTAACATTGTATTGTTTAGGAATAATAACATGAAAAATCCATAACATATTAAGTACAGACATGCTTTTTTCCCAAATATTTTCAACCTGTTGTTGGTTAAATTCATGGATTAAAAACCCACAGATATGGGGGGTGAGAGAGGGTGACTGAACTTAAGGGTAAAATAATAGCACTTTTAGGTTGGCTTTAAAACATGTAAGAAACAAATGAGGTAGAGATGAAATTAAAGCATCAGAATTGTCAATAGTTATTGAAGTTGGGAATAAGACTTTGGGTTCATATTCTAATCTTTCTACCTTGTATGTGTTTGGAATTTTTCATAATAAAGGGGAACATATAATTGAAACAAGATCTAGAATGTATTTGTAGCTTTCAGGGAAGGGAGGATATAAATAATGCAATAGGCCACGCCTCTCACTGATGATTCTTGTTTTCTTAAGTCTATATTTTGTGAATGAGTGTAGGATTAGGAGGTTGGGATACAGAGATGCAGGCTTGGGCTATTTTAGCTGTGGGAACAAGGATATAGAGAAGATGATAATGGTTCATCAGATGGGAGAAATAAAGGCAGGCCAGTGCTAATTTAACTGAGGAGTGTTGGGTCATGTTTATTTCTCATGTGTTTCCCTTTTCTGCTAAACTTGAGGCCAGGGACTGGGTCTTAGTCATTGACCTATCCTCAGCGCCAGTCAGAGTGTCAGAGCAAAGCTTGGACATAATAAATGTTGACTTGATGAATAATTAGATTGTAATGAATTGGCATCAACTTCTTATATTAGTGACCTAGTTAAGGCTTTAACAAATAACCAATGCAGTGGGTAAGCCAGTCTAAACAAATCCTTCGTGTTGAAGAGAAAATGGCCACTATTAGGTGTCAGGAACATTATTCCAGATAAATGCAAGTCATCTTCATTATAGTTAGGTGTCGGGCTGTTTGGGAGATAGAGTTACTGTCCCCGCCTTTCAGCCTCATGAATCCCCATTATGATCTCCCTGGTTATAACAAACATGCATAATGCTAAAAATACTACTTTCCTGAGGACAGTATTACAGGCATGGAGACATGAGATTACTTGCAAACGAGGAGACAAAAGGGGCTTCGATAAAATTACTTTCTATCAAGTATAATAAACATGTACAATAAGTTATTATTAAGGACCTTTGAGGCAGGCCGCATTAATGAGCTGTGGAGACAACTAAATGAGATTTTAAGAGCAAGAGAGAGAGAGAGAGAATATGAATAAAGATGAATGTAAAGAACAGAGGAAAATATAAAATGAAGAAAACAAAGAAGAGCAGGTATGATGGAAATTGCCCTGCTATTCTGAGGCAAGAGTGAAAGCAAATCTAATGAGTTTCTCTGCGTTCAGTTTTAAAAATAAGACACATCTCTCAGATAGGAAATGTGATCCATTATCTGTCAATGAAGTTCTGAGTTGTCTTTAGGCAGCCAATGTATGCCATGAAATAAACTTCAAATCCCCTGCCCCTCCCTTTTAGGGGTGGTACAGATCTAGCTTGTTTGGAAAATTGGTTCTTGATAATGTTTTTTCTATCCTAACAAGAAAAATTTATTGGTGAGCACTGTGTGTGTGTGTGTGTACTATAGTTCATAGATTTTATGATAAATGTTTTAAACATCTCTGAAAACAATGTATGTGTGTTCAGGTTTAATTGGCAACTTTTTTCTTTCTTGATGTTTTATAAAATAATCACATATTATAATCGGCCACAATTTAGACTACACTTTTGATACTGGGAAGGGGTGGAGAATAGAGATGAAATGGAAGAAACTGTGATGCCTTGTATAATAGCATAGTGTGTGTGTGTGTGTGTGTGTGTGTGTGTGTGTGTGTGTATGTGTTACTGGGGATTGAACCCAGGGGCATTCTGCCTCTGAGCTGCACTTCCCCAACCCTATTTTTATTTTTTGTTCCGAAACACATTCTCACTAAGTTTGTGAGGGCCTTGCTAAGTCACTGAGGCTGACCTAAAACCTGCAAACCTCCTAGCTTAGCATTCCAGGTACTGGGATTACAAGTATGCACTGTCATACCGAGCAATATCATAATATTTTAAACTGTAATTTCCATTGTTTGTTTGTATGATGATGCTACAGTTTGAATGCAGTTTGTCCTTCAAGGGTTTATGTATTGGAAACTTGGTCCCTGGTATAATGGTTTTAAGAGACAGTGAATTTGTAAAAAATTTTTTATTGGTGTACTGTAGTCATACATCTTAATGGAGTATAAGATGGTAGAGGCATACATGCACACATCACTCAATTAGCTCCTCCCCAAATCCCATCCCATTTTCTCTCCCTTCCCTTTTTCTCATGTTTGGTTTAATGATTGAATTTGATATGTTTGTTAATGTACATCATGTGATTTTTAAGAGGTGAGGCTTAGTGGAACTTGTGTAGGTTTGAGGGTAATCCTGGCGGTAATCTCAGAGTGAGTTCCCATGAGAGTGGGTTGCTATATAAGAGTAGATTTGACTCCTGGATTTCCCTAGTCCTGTTGCCAGGTGAGTACCTCCTCTCACATGTGTTCCCAACATGATGCTGTTTTTGATGTTGTAACATAAGCCAGGGGAGGGGGCGGGGTCACCAGAGGCCAAACCAATGGGGCAGGGCCACCCATCTTCAACTCTCAGCCTTCAAAACTGTGACCCAACCATACATTTTTTTTTTCTTTATAAAGTATGTCCCATCTTGGGCACATTGTAGCAACAGAAAATGAACTATGATAGATTATTTGGTAATAAAAATTACATTTATTTTTATTCCTTGGATAAATCAATGAGAATTGTTAAATGCTTCCTTCCAAATAGTCCCTTGGTTCCCTCTACTCCGATCTTTTGTCTATTTCTCACATACCTTGCATTTTGGCTTGCCAAGGTCCAGATTTATAATATTCCACGATGAAGGTCAGCAGTTGCTTTGAGAAGAATTAGCTGTGACAAGAGATGAGACCACTCTCCACCTCTGTACCATAAGGTGGGATGCAGATGTGCTTTAGTGTCTTAGAGAATACACTGCTGCTGAGACCAGGCACACTGGTGTGTGCCCTCCACAGTGTGCTTCTGTTTCCACTTCTCACAACGCTCTTTGGTTTCCTGGACACATGTTCATGCTTGATGCCAAGGAAGGCAGGCTTCAGCTCAGCAGATATGAAATAAAGGGGCTTGGCTCTCTCCCATGAGAGGAATTGCTTTAACTCCTTAGAGCAATTCCTTTCTGCAGCTGTGGGGTGTGTGGCTTTTCACTAAAAGGCAAGGACATTAACCATCATGGGCTCAGATGGCATGTCATCCGTCACACAGATGGAGAGGGAGTGAAGCTAGAAACCCCAAGCCTGGCACCCTCGGGTCAGGAGCCTTGAATGTTGAGTTGTGATGCAGAACCAGGCATCTCTTGGATTCATTTTGGTTTTGTGATACAACTGAACTCAGATGAACAGATGGTGTTCAGATGAACAGACTTTAGTGGGCACTGGCTCAGAAAGGTGGCACCGCTGTGGGCTATGGGGAGAAGTCAAAGACATCTATCTGGACACTGGAAGCTGATAATCAGATGATGAGTTTGGACAATAGATAATAGGGAGGAAGCAGTAACATACAGCCTGCAGCTGTATCTGTCACTCAAACAATTGGCAAAAATTCAGTTAAAAATATTCCTTGAGTTAATTGAACCAAATTAAAGTAGGCAAGGCTTAAGAGCTTTGGGCAGACACTCATTATAGAACTTTGGTGATGCTCACTTGTGTTTGATGCAAATGTCCTTTACCTATCCACCTAGTTCCTGGATCCATCAAACTCAACCTTTCCTCTCCAGAAACCAAACAGAATGTCACCTCCCTCTTGGAGAAATTTAGTCATTGACAGAAACATAATTTCACTTATCCAGCAAAAGAAATGTTGACACTGACAAGAAGATAGTACCTTTTACCTTCAAAACTGTTTTATAGGAAGCAATTTAAGCTAAAATGGCTTTTTCTTCCATTTTTTCTCAGTTTTATCACCAGTGATTATTCTCTTTGCTGCTCCAATAGGTCTGCCATGTAAACCCACGTCTGAAGTACTTGAGACTGATCTAATTGATTTCTGGCTTAGAATGAAGATTAAATATCCATGGACTAGGTTTTAGGATTGGGCATTAAAGGGGTCTCAGGAAAGCATTTTGTGTCCTAGCAAGGTTAGCTTTCTGGCTGTGAGTAGTGGAGGGTTGTACAGACTCATTGTGGTAATATGCCCGTTCTGAGGCTACCTTTCTGTACCTTGTCACCATGTTGAATAATGCCATTATGAGGAGAGGAGCCGTCCCACACTCTGATGTATATGAGAGCAAGAGAAAAGAGTAAGCTAGGCAGGAGAAAACCAGGGAAAGTAATAATGGAGTGGGCCATAGATCCATGTCCCAATTAGATCCAGGTTCCTTTGTGGTTGATAAGGGACTCCCGGGGAGTCTCTCTGCCTTTCTCTAAATCCTGACACTCCTTACTAGCTCTGTGACCTTTCATGAGCTCCTAACTTTCTCGGAGTACCATTTGTAAAATGAAGGTAGTGATGGCTCCTACTTCACAAGGCACTTTGGTGATAATGCATGTAAATCATTTAGCTTAGTTCTTGTCACACAGTAAGTGCTCAATAAATGTTACCCTTGCTTTTTATTCCTTCATCAATCACATAGGTCTTCCTCATCAGACAGTGAGCTCTCCTGGAATGAGAATTCAGGAGACTGTTCATCATTTTACCCTGCTGCCTTTCCTCATCTCTCTGTAATCTTAGAACAGCCTTGAGATACTCCCCCCATCCCATGCTTCTCTGGCATAGTTCAGTTCTGCTCCAGGTCTCAGATCTCACTGGCTGTTAGTTCCCAGTTTCTTTTGCTATATTTCCTTCCTCCACTAGATCTCTAAACACTAATTTCTTCCCTGAGCATCTCTTCTCTCTCTACTTGTTCTCCCACCTCTAAAATTGGTGTCTCCTGAGCTAATCTCTCTTCTGAGTCCCAGACTCACACAGGCAAGTAGACATCTCTACTTGGATATCTCATAGACAAGTGTCAGAAACCAAGGATTTAACATTAAAACTATATTCCCCTTCTTTTATCAAATCACCTCAATATATGCTAATTTCTCCAGCACAAATCCAGTAGTCTCTTTCTTCTTTACTTCTCATAGCCAATCTATTTCTAGATCCTTTTGGTTTAGTCTCCCAAAGATCTCAGAGCCAGCTGCTTCCCTCCGCCTCTGTTGTTGCCTGTCTAATCCACGCTATCTTTGTCTCTTTCCTGGAGTTTGCAGTAATCTTGTAACTCTTCTCCCATCTCTAGCCTTCACTTCTTTTCATGTAAAGCCAGAAATATCTCTTAAATTAATAACTGGGTCACAGCCCTATCCTGTTTGAAATATATCTTGATTTTCCTTTGCATGGAGCATACACTCCCTGGAAGAGCCTAAGGAGGCCCACAAGGGCTGCTGTTGCCTCTCTCTCAAGCCTCCCCATGTTCCTGTCTTCTCTTCACTCAGCATTCCCCCATCAGGTGAGCCTTCTCTGAACCTGTTTCCTGTTTCATGCCTCGTAGTTTCACCACGGCTATTATTGCTGCTTTGAAGTTCGTTCTCCCAGCACTGGTTCTGCTCCTCTCATTCTGTGGATGGCATTTTGAGTGTTGTCTTCTAATGTAGGCTTCCCTTTCCAGCCTCTGTCCCAGCCTCCTATTGATTCCCTTGCAATTTTTTTTAACTTAATTGATTTGTGTCTCTTTCTCCTACTGGGACACACGGAGGAATCCCCAGCGCCTAACACAATGCCTGGCACATGGTAAGACTCCATGACCATATACAGAATGATGAGTGAATCTAATGAAACACTGGATAGATGTGTATTGAATAAATGAGAGAAGTTAGAGGTGCCTAAAATTGTGATTCTTCTTAGAGCTCAAGATGGCATTGTTACCAAGAAATAAAGTGTTAAGCCCAGTGGAGGCACAGCATAGGGAAGGGATTGGGAACTTTGATGCAGAAAGCTGCGTCTCAAGTTTGTCTCTGTCTCTTATGAGCTGTGTGATGGTGAGCAAGATTCTTAACTACTCTTAGCTTTAATTTTCTCTTCTGAAAAATGAGGATTAAATATCTTTACATAAAAGAGTGTTGTGTGGATTAAATGCGATAATGTATTTAAATCCCCTGGCATGGAGCTGGCCCATGGTAGGCACTGTACTTAGTCATTCATTTTGTTTCTTCTATGAAATAAAAAACTCTGAAGTTTTAGGCATCAGAGAGAAAGGTAGTTTGAGAGAGTAAAGGCTGTCTAGGTGCTGGCTCTTCCTGTATGCATATCCTCTGCACTTAGCTCCAATTAGTGCCAGGAATCTCAGATCAGTGCAAGGAGGCACAATTTTTCATTAGTAAAGGTTGTTCATCATTTCAGGACATAGAGGCAAGCCAATAATTGCCTTTGTTGATCTATCCTCAAAGTTGCAAATTTCAAAGTTAAATTTCTTGCATCCTTTGTTTGGCTCAGAATATTATTGTATTTTGGGAAGAAGCTCAGTGTCATTTTTTTCTAATTTCTTATCTGTATTTCATAACATCCTCCTGGCTCCCACGTCCATCATATAAAAGCCTGCTCAGGCAGATACAAAGAGGGACTTATTGTGTCCCCCAGAAAAGCTCTTGTGTTGGCGATGCAACAAAATTCAGAGGAGGAATAATTAAATCAGGGCTCTGCTTCCTCAGTGGGAAAATCCATTAATGGATTAATAATCTGAATGAGCTGACTGGGTGGCAACCATGGGCAGGTAGGGTGTGTCTAGAGGAGGTGGGTCATTGGACGTGTGGCCTCAGGGACTATTTCTGTCCCAGATCCCTTCCCCTCTGGCTCTCTGCTTCCCAGCTGCCGAGCAGCTTTCTTCTGCCAGGCCTTGCCACCATGATGCTTCTGAGTTGGAGCTAGCCTATCATGGACTGAACATCTGAAACTGTGACCCAAATGAACCTTTCCTCTTCCAGTTTGCTCTGGTTGGGTATTTTTGGCTATACTGCTGAAAAGCCAGACAAAAACATACCTTAAGAGTGATTTGTGTGTGTGTGTGTGTGTGTGTGTGTGTGTGTGTGTGTGGTACTGGGGTTCCTAGAAACCCTTCTACCTCTGGGCTACACTCCCAGACCTAATTTTTTTTAAATATTTTTATTTGGAAACAGGATCTCTTAAGCCAGCAAGGCTGGCTTCGAACCTGCGTGATCCTCGGATCCTCCTGTTTCTGCCTCCCAAGCTCTGGGATTACAAGTGTGCGCTACTACGCCCGGCGTGAGTGCCTGTTTTTCACTCAGTGACACTAATTTCTCTTTTGAAAGACACCTTATTTGTTTGAAATCCTGTTTTCTGCCCTTCCTCTGTTTCCTGGAGCAGGTAGAGGGAGTGTTCCTGGAATCCTAACTGTTTCCTCTCACTTGGCTTCTGGATTCCTGCCTTTTCCTCTTCCCCCTCCTTCCTGTCCCTGTTCCTCCCATCTTTCTTGCTCCCTCTACATCCCTCTTAGTCCCTTATCCTCACTGACTTTCCATTTAGTTCTCATTCCATCGTCTTTCTGCTCTGTGACCCTTTCTGACCGGCGCAGTTGGTAGAGCAGATACTTACATGCCCCACATCACATCATTGGGTTTCTGTGTGATTCTAGCCACAAACAAGGAAGACAGTTTCGAACCCTCCTTGCTTCTGTGCCTCAGGGCCTTCTCTAGCACCAATGGAGCAGCTGACCTCAAGCAAGTTCAGCTCCAAATGCAAGGGTGATATTGTCCTGGGGCAGCTCTCACCAAGGGAAGCTTGCAGCGGTGGCCTGGGTCTTGTTCACTTGGATATTTTAGAGATGAAGAACTATGGGATGGCTTCCAGGCTTAAGAGACCAAGGAGATTTGCAGGTTATTGAGATACTGCTGGTGGTCAAGACAGTGGGCATAGTAGAGGTACCAGGTAGAGGTGAGAGACTTTGGAGCAAGGCTCATACATTATCTTTGTACCACTTTCTCAACACATAGTGTAGTATTAGCATCTAAGTGTTCATGAGCTGTGTACTGAAATAGCTAGCCCATTGCTTCACATGCTGTTTACTTTCTGGGAAGCTGCTCTGTTGGAATGGCTTCCTTTTTGAGGCCAGTTGCAGCTGCCCAGACCCCATAATATTATCCCCAAGATATTGATAGATTTCTCTTTTTAAATATTTGTTCCATTGCCACACAAAGTATCAGCATTAGATTCATAAAACTGCTATTTCCTTGTCATTTGTCAGGGCACTTTGGAAGTCATTTACTTTTTGGGGGGATTAATCTTCTAAAGTATCAGTACTGCGTAGTATTTCAGCAGGCATCCTAAGTGGCTCAGCAAACTGTAAATTGTTTAGCATTTATATATCACTTATATCTTCCAGGAGCTCAACATTAGTTAATTCTTATGATGCTTAGAGATAAGTGTCATTTCAAGTCATGATTTGTATGTCTCAAGTTTGTAAATGTTCTCTGCCTGCTTTTGCATTCTTTTCTTTTTTTGTCAGTAGCTATTTCACTTTCCATCACTAAGACTGCTATTTAATTTTGTTTACTGTTCTTTCTGTGGACTGGGAACACATGAGGACTTTTGTTTGGTACAAAACACCTATGTCAATACTTTGTGGCTCAAAGTGACTTTCAAGGCTCTATGTCCTGCCTGGCCATGCTCCTCAGAATTAGAGATTTGCAACAGGCAGAGTGGTGCATGCCTCTAATTCCAGTACTTGGTAGGCTGAGACAGGAAGATCACACATTTGAGGATAGCCTCAAAACTTAGCGAGACTGTTTCAAAAAATAAAATAGGCCTGGGGATATAGCTCAGAGGTAGCAACAGGGGGTAAATCAGGAAGTTTTTTCAAAAAAGGCAGAGTTGTCCTGGGTTTTAGCTGTTTCCCTTCAGAGAGTATCCAGTAGCTTTCATAAAGACATCAACCCCAACCTTTCTCCAAGTGTGCACATTGGTCCAGGAGTGGGCTCCAGTGTGCTAGCTTGGAAGATGCCTCGAAGCAATAGGAGGCACCTCAGGGAGGAGGACACCCTGGCAGGGATGTGCTGCTGGCGACAGCCACAGGGAGCCTCAGCTTCCTTTTTGAGAATCTGCACACTGAAAGGCAGCTAAATGCTGCCAGAAAAAGCTGCGCATCATCCAGGATGTGGCATAGTAGAGACCACTTGTGTTAGATCAACCCAGATAGAGAGCAGGAGGGCTGTCTTCTTCCTGCTGGCTACAAGCCATGGCTATGGCTAGCACGGGCCCTTTCAGCCTGCGGACCAGAGTGGACATGGCCATCTGCAGTGGGAGCTGCCCCCATCCTAATACCGCAGTGCTATACAAGACTCCCCTTGTCTTCAGATGCCTTCCAGGGATGCGGACGTTTGAGAGAGGCTCCTCTAACTTAAGTGATTAGTTGCCCCCAAAGAAAGCCTTGAACTAGAAAGGAATGAGTTATCTTAAACCAGAGGATTTAAAGTTTGCTACTATCAGCAGAAATGGAGGCCTAAGAGCTAAACTGAGATTGCTTATAAATAAATTTTAAAAAATCAATTTTGCAAATTTTATAGCCTCTCATAACTATCAAGCATTCTATCAACTGTTTTATTATTATCCCATTCAGCAATGAGGAGATTGAGGTTTAGATGTATTAAATAACTTACTCAATTAAGGAATCACTCCATAGACATGCACAGAGGTGAGAATACCAATGTCAATCTCAGTATCCTGTATGGGGGTGGGGGGAATGGGGAAGGAGCCGGGGGAAAGCCCCCCAAGTGCTGTGTGCATGTATGTCACTATCACTATGAATTACATTGTGATGTGAGACTGTGATGTACCAATGAAAGTATAAAAAACAATCACTTACTCAGGCCCTCAGCTAGCAGAATGGGGCACTGTTGTCAAAGCCAGGTCTATCTGATATTTGGTCCTAACCTTTACTCCAATGGATTGTTTATGCTTCCTAAACTTCTCCATCAATGCACATGCTTTCTCTCTTTTTCTTTTTTTGTATGTGGTACTGGGAGTTGAACACAGAGGGATTCTACTTCTGAGTTATACCCCTAGCACTTTATTTCATATTATTTATATATTTATTTATTTTTGAAGCAGGATCTTGCTAGGTTACTGAGAGTATCACTAAGTAGCTGAGGCTGGTTTCGAACCTGGAATCCTCCTGTTTCAGCCTCCTAAGTACTGGGATTACACAATGCCTGGCTCATCAATGTATTCTTAAAAGGTGGGAAGATGTACATAGCTCAGATGTACAACCCTTTCTTGGGGCAGTAGAGGGGTGGGAAGGTGAGGGCTAGTTAGATGTTAAATCAGATACTATAGTTATTTTGGTTTGGATCTGAACTGTCTTCCAAAAGGTCAGGTGTTGGAGGCTTGGTCCTCAGTGTAGCAATATCCAGAAGTGGGGCTTTGGTAAGCACTGGGATCCTGAGGACTCTGACCTCCTCAGTAGATTAATCCATTGATGGCTGAATGCACTCCTGGGCAGTGGCGGAGCCTGTAGGCATGAGGGGCATGGAGGGAGGACGAGGCCACTGGTTGCATGCCCTTGGGGGCTGCACATTCTTCCTGATGTCTGTTTGTCCTCACTGTCATGAGCTGAGCAGCTCTCCTCTACATTGCCCTCCTGCCCTGCTGTTCTGCCTCACCTCAGGCCCAAAGCAATGCAGCCAAGGACCATGCGCTGAAACTTCTGATGGTGAGCGACAATAAATCTTTCCTTCTCTAAGTTATGTTAGGTATTTTTTTTGTAGTGACGAAAAGCTAACTAACACAATAGAGGACTTGGAATTTCCTTAAGCCTCATTTTCTAAAAATCATGTTAGATATAAAAATCATATTTTGCATACTGCTACATATTATGCCAGATTTTCTCTATGTAAATTTTTATGTGTGTGTGATGCTTGGGACTGAACCAAGAGCATTCTACCTTTGAGCTAAATGCCCAGCCCTATTTTATTACTTTTTAATTTTGTAGGAGTCTTACTAAGCTGCTGAGAATGACCTTGAACCTGTGATCTTTCTGTCTTACCCTTCCCTTCCAAGTACTGGGATTACAGATGTGGGCCACCATGCCTGAAAATTTGTCTACTTTTAAATTATGTAAAAATTTAGTAAAAAATGAGTTTTCTTTTGGCACCAACTACTCCTCAGCAAACCTTTGAACTTTTTAGGATGCACATATCCCAATTTGAGAGGCCAGCAGGTAGTTTTAGTTGAGTACCCATCTTGGAGACACAAAACATGGATTTCTGTTAGAAAGAAAATTCAAACAAGATAGAAATACTTTCACTATTGTGGGAGACAACAAATAAATAAAGTGAGAGATAAAGAGACAGACAGAGACAGGGATAGATTGATCAATTGGTCCAGAAGGTTAACATAGGTTTCTAATGAAACCTGAGCTATTGGCTTTATGCCCATGGGCCTATGATTAACTTTGTAAATAAGAGCAGGAGATGGCTAAGACTGAAGTTGTCAGTCTGGTCATAATGTGGATCATTCATAACCACAGACTCCTCTTCTCTGAAGGGAGTAGGCTTCTGTCTTTGCTTGGCAAGAGTAGCTGTGCTCAGGACAAGTGCAGCTGGAGAGAGAATTTCCCGATGGGTGGTACTCTCGATCTGCAAGAATTCTGGTCTCTGGAAGTGCTCTTGTGTAGCTCAGCGAACCAATATATTCATTAAGTAACCTGAGTTTTAGTTTTTTTTTTTTTTTTTCTTTTTGCTGGTTAATTGGTTTTGTCTTTTTCAGAAGAGGCTATGTTAGATTTTGGACATGAATATCCTCCCTGTTGGAACAATTATATTTTTTTCACTTGCAAGTTGGTCAATTAGCATCCTGGTGTAGTAAGCTATCTCTTGTGAATTCTTCATAAAGAAAACATCTGTTCCCAGAACTAGACCACACATGGTGAGCAGGTTTCACATCTGCAACATTGAGATGAAGCCTTGGGTCAGGACCTGCAGACCTGAAGATGGAGCCTCCCTCTGAAGCCAGGTCCAAGTGGCGGACCAGCTGTTCTCACCCACACTCTTCTGTGCCATCTCCTTTGCGGGGTGATAAATCTTGTACTTGGGGTTAGAAATGCCTTTCTAAAAGTTTTCAATTTAGCCGGGCGTGGTGGCGCATGCTTGTAATCCCCACACTTGGAGGTGGAGACAGGAGGATTACACAGATTCGAAGCCAGCTGTGCTGGCTTAAGAGACCCTGTTTTTAAATACAAAATATAAAAAATAGGTCTGGAAGTGTAGCCCAGAGGTATAAGGGTTTCCAGGAACCCTAGTACCACAAAAAAAGTTTTCAATCTCTTAATAATCAGAGAAATACAGATAGGAAGATGACATAGCATCTTTTCCTAAAAAAATTGGTGAAATAAATATTTGTACCCAGAGCTGAGGAGGCTGGAGAGAAACTGCCCTTTCATACTGCCACCGGGAGAGTGCTTTGGTAAATTTTTCACTTTTTTCTCCTATAGTAAAAATGCCCAGGTTTTTTTGATCCACCAATTCCATATCCAGGGATGAATCTGAAGAAAACAGAAAGTATTACTTATAATAGGGAAACTGTCCCAACCCTACCTTATGTGCCACTTGGCAGTGGAATGCAGAAGGGGATTATGGCTTATTCACATGATGTGATGCAGCCCAGTCACTAAAAGGAACTTGTGGCAGTATGTTCACAGACATGGAAAGATATTCCTAATCCTGTTGAATGAAAAAATATTGGATAATGTATATTATTATAATCTCATTTTGGATATGTACAAGTGTATGGTTGTATATATGTGTGTGCTATGGCTTGGATATGAAATATACTCCAAAGGTCCACAAGTTAAAAGCTAGTCTTCACCTCAGCACAGTTGGGAGGTGGTGGAAACTTTAAGACGTGGGGTCTAGTAGGAGGGCTTCTGGTAATTGGGGGTTTGATTATAAAGGAGATAGTGGGACCCTAGCCTCTTCTTCTCTCTCTCCTCTCTCCTCTCTCCTCCTCTCTCCTCTCTCCTCTCCTCTTTCCTCTCTCCTCTCTCCTCTCTCCTCTCTCCTCTCTCCTCTCTCCTCTCTCCTCTCTCCTCTCTCCTCCCTCCTCCTTCCTCCCTCTCTCTCTCTCTCTCTCTCTCTCTCTCTCTCTCTCTCCCCTCCCCCCCATAAAGAGAGTAGTTTTATTCTACCACATATACACCACCAGGATGTGTGTTGCCTCCTCATAGGCCAAACTGACCACAGACTAAAATCTCTGAAATCACAATCCAAAATAAGCCTTTTGTCTTTATCAGTTTATCTCAAATGTTTTGTTATAGAAATGGAAAGCTAACTAATGCAATACATGTGCCCAGCCACAAAGGCTATCTCTGAGAAGTGAGATGGTAGCTTCTTTTCAACTAGAAATGCAACTGTTCTTTCACTCAGAAGATGCTTTGGTGTTGGCATGTTTTGACCCCCTAACTTGGCCCACCCTCTCTGTCAAGCCAGATCTTGATGGACTGGCTTCTGGCTACTTTCCTAACCACTGCCCGCTTTGTGTTTGTAATGGTTTCATCTCTTACCGGCGGAGGCCCTCATACTGATAGAATCTGATTCTTCACAAGCCTGTAAGTATTTTTATTTCTATCTTTTTTTTTTTTTTTTTTTGCCAAGCCAGGTGCCTTTGAGACTAAACTTCTTTAGCGCTCTCCTGGTCCCCTTGGCTATACATATGCCCATGGAGTCAGCTTGCTGCTGTGGCTCCTGAGCCACCCGCAGGGAGGCCATGCCATCTGCTTGGCTTTTGCTCATCCCCAATGTGTTTCCCCCATCTCCACTGCCCCGTGCCTTTGGCTGCCCACATGGCAGGGCCTGTCACTCACCCCTGGAGAGCATCCAGGATGGTGGCTTGAGTGGCAGTGCATTCGCTTTCCATGTGGGGGTCTGGCAGAGATCCAGACAGCTTTGCTGGTGACCCTGCCCTGCCATTCTTTATTAAGCATAACTTGTGCCTGGGATGACTGACATTGTGTTTCTGCAGAAACCTGGGCTTAACATGTGCCTGGGAGATGGCCTCAGTGATGGGTAAAACAATGGGATTTAGGGGGGAAAGTTTCTGTAATTGTGAGATTCAGTGCTGTATTTTGAAAGCATTACCCAAACTTTTTCTCTCTGCTTGTCATTTAGGATTCTAATATTTTTCTGGGCAGCCGTCAGACATTAATGGGAAAAGTTGCCAGAACCACAAATATCCCAGATGGAATGGAGTTTAATTTTAATTTTAGTTTTAATTTCTATTTCTTACTATATGACAATGCAGGTGACTTAAACCTTTCTGATCTTCAGTTGTATCACATGATAAAAGGAGACTTAGAGATAATAATGGTGATAATAATAGTTATATATCATAAATAGTTCATCACTTGGTATTCAGTGAGATTGATTCCAGGATTTTCCTCAGGTTCCAAAATCCATAAATATTCAAGTCTGTTATAAAAAATGGTGTAGTAGCTGGGTGTGTAGTCTCACTACTTGAGAGACTGAGACAGGAGCATCTCAGTTTCATGACCAGCTTCAGCAACTTAATGAGATCTTGTTTCAAAATTTAAAAATATAGGCTGGGCATGGCAGTGCACACTTGTAATCCCAGCATTTGGGAGGCTGAGTCCGGAGGATCGCAGTTCATGAACAGCTTCAGCTACTTAGTGAGGCCCTCTGTAACTTAGTGAGGACCTGTTTCAAAATAAAGAATAAAAAATAGGGCAGAGGGTGTAGCTTGGAGGACGAATGCCCTGGGTTCCATCCCCAGACCCGCAAAAAAAAAAAAAAAAAAAAAAAAATATATATATATATATATATATATATATATATATATATATATATAATAGGGCTGGGGGTGTGGCTTGGAGGTAGAATGCCCCTGGGTTCAATCCCTAGTACTACAAAAAGGAAAGAAGAAAGGAAGGAAGGAAGGAAGGAAGGAAGGAAATATCTGCATATAGCCAATGCATATTCTCCCATATACTTTAAATCATTTCTAAGTTGCTTATAATAACTAATACAGTGTAAATGTTATTTTATATTATATATATTTTTTGTGGTACTGGGGTTCCTGGAAGTCCTTCTACCTCCAGGCTACACTCCCAGACCTATTTTTTTTTTTTTTTTACATTTTTATTTGGAAACAGGGTCTTTTAAGCCAGAACACCTGGCTTCAAACCTGTGCGATCCTCCTGTCTCCGCCTCCCAAGCACAGGGGTTACAAGTGTGCGCCACCACACCCGGCTAATTATACTGTATTTTAAGGGCATATTGACAAGGAAAAAGCGTGTACATATTCATTACATATTTAATTTTTTGAATATTTTTAACCTATGATTGGTTAAATCTGTTGATTAAATCTGTAGATGTGGAATCCATGGGTACAGAGACCAACTCTATTTACTATAAGCCAGATATTATGCTTAAGTCTTAAGTTTATCCCAGGTGTTTACAACTGAAACCCAGGAGCTGGGCTGGCTGCTTGTCTCATATCTGAGGTTCTAGGCTGAATCTTTCATGCCCTCTGTGACAGTGAGCAATGAAATTCCAATTTATGATCTCCCACTCTCTTTATGAGCCTCTGTTCCTACATCCCATCAATCATTGTCACTTTGAATTTTTGCAGTGTCTTACAAAATCAACCTATGTTGATCTTTCCATTGGTTTAAAGCTTTTGCAATGAAGATCTATGCCTGTGTCTCCTGGGAATGGGCATTATACCACCCAGAATCTTCAACAATAACAATGGAAACAACAGTTACATCAGCTACCACCACTATGATTAATGTTAACCTGGATCCCACCCCACAGGGTACCCACTGCCTGGTGCATAAGTGCTGAGCTCAGGGATCTCAAACTAAAATTTCTGCTGGACTAGGCAGGAGTCTAAATGAGGAAACAGGCCAGGGGGACTGTAATGAACCAAGAGCCTGTGGTCTCACCAGAGAGAAGACTGCTACTTAGCTCTGGCCAAATGTCACGTCTTTACATTTCTCAAGAGAAATTGTAAATAGGGATTTTTATGTGCAAGTTCCCAATGTGAAAATGTTGGCAAATGATTCACATTAACAAAGTCCTCATCTGTGGGATGCATACCCTTTGTTTTTACAGCTTCTGACTCAGCCGTTTTAGGCTGCAGAGTGAATACCCTACAATAATAACAGCATAAGCCATGATCACGGGATAGTGGGTATAATCAAAAGTCTTATACACCAGTGGTCCCTAAAGAGGCATTGCAAGGCCACCACTACTCAAGAGGCAGCCCAGGACTCTGAAGGGCTCACCAACATGACCACTGCAATTGCTGTGGCTTCCACACTAACTCCAGGCTCCCATCCTGGCATCCTCATTTTTGCTTGCTTAGCTTGAACATCCCTTTTTCTTTTTGTGGGCCTGATTTCCTACCAGCTGACCAGAGGCATGTCCTGGCTTTTCTAAATAGTTCCCCTTTTTTCTTTGACATCTTCTGTAAGGAGCAGACCTGCCAAGTCACACTGAAGCTCTGCCTGAGGACAGGTTTCCCTAGGTGGGCTCCACCATGACCGGCACCTCTTTATTCGATAACTACGCTATAGCTCCTATGGAACAAGTTTCACCATATGCCTCCCTGAGGGTCTTTGAAGTGGAAAACAACATGTAGATTCTAGTGATATAATATAGTCTCTATGCATCTCCAGTGCACAAAGAACACTAACGGGCCATTTTATGGGCTCATTTGTACCCCACCTCCATTTCATATGTTGGAATCCTAACACCCAGTACATCAAAATGTGACTGTATTTGGATATAAGGTCTTTAAAACAACTAGTTGAGTCCAGTATGACCAGTGTCTGCATAAGAAGAGGAGATGAGGACACAGACATCTACAGAGGGAAGACCATATAAAGACACAAGAAGAAAGCCCCCTATGAGGTAGAGAGAGGTCTCTGAGGAAACCAAGCCTACTGACATTCTTTGATCTTGGATTTTTAGACTTCAGAATGGGGATCAACTAAAGTTTTCTTAATACTTTGTTATGGCCTAGCAAACTAGTATGTTCTCCAGGCAAAGATGTCCATCAGTGGAGCCTTTACAGTAATCACTAGATGTGGCCTGATCTCATGGCTATAGTGGTCCCCACATCATGCACTTGACCAAGGAGTTTTGAATAGTTGGTTCAGGACAGAAGGGTATGGGCTTAGATTATTCCAGATTTGCTTCATTGGGTTCTTCCCTGGGACTAAGATCAGGCACTGGACACTGAATTATTGGTGGGAGTCTGGGTGAGTAGATGGAGGGAGAATCAGAGCTCAGTCCAAAGGAGAGTCAAGATTAATTCTAATGGGGGAGAAGCCTTGCTGGAAGCCTCTGGGAGCAGGGCGATTTGGGCTTTGGTTCATGGTTGGATTGCAATGGTGTGGGATCAAAGCCATGAATAATAAGAGAACCTTAGGAGCCTTAGGAGGCTTTATGTTAGCTTAAAGGGCTTGGGAAGGCCAACCTTAAAATTCTCTGGCCTATTAGACTTGACATCATTTTGGTTCATTTTCTGTTAAATTAAAGCTATGTATTTGTTTGAAAAACATTTATAGCTTCTGTACATATTTTCAACATTTTCATCTTTATTGCATTGTATTTTACCTGTATCAACCAGCACTGACACTGGCAAAGAAAAAAAAATCACATGAGTTGATATCCATGGAATCCATATTTTCTAAGAAAAGATGAAATTACTGATACATGCTGTTTTTACACTGAGAACTTCCAACAAATAGATCCTCCTCTTCCTGGCAAAGCTTTGGAAATCACTTGAAGCTTCTGGCTGTGGCCACTCAGTACAATCAGCAGATCCTTGCTTCTGGGCTTTACCGAGGTTGGCAGAGTCAGTGCCTGTGATGGCATGAGGTCTGCCCTGCTGGGTGGCTTCCCTGTTGATCCCGTCTTGGTTCTGAGAGTTAGAGGCACTGAGAGGGACAGCATCTTGACCTTGCAGAGTCATCAGGCTCCAGCTTTGTGTTTTACCTACCTGATAATTTCCATTTTTGACAAGTTAAAACAGTCACTTTTTTGTGCATCTTAGTGACTGACTGCAAGGCATTACTCCAAGTCTGTGTGGAACAGAAAGTTCACAGCATTGATTTGTTGAAATGAGGAAAGAAAAATGCGGGGCTTTCAGATGAGTGAGTCTCTTTAGGATCAGCAAAACTGCTGATCTGGGGCTAAAGAGGGGGAAGAGTTATAAGCTATGGTCGGTGGGACCTCAGCTAGATGGCTTGCTTCCCTTCCCTTCCTCCCTCGCTTTCTTTCTCCCAAAAGTAATCAATTATGGCTGAATCTGGGCAGCAAAGTCCCTTACTTGGGCCTCAATCATTCATTCTTCAAACATTCATTGAGCACCTACTATGTCGTAGGGACTATTTTGAGGTGTTGGACGATATAGAAATGAATAAGAAACATAACCACTGTTCCTATAGATCTTTCATCCTAGTTGTGGGAAAGCAATACATGAATAGGAAAATAAGTGTATCCCATGATGTCATATAGTGGAAGGAACATTAAATAGGCTAATGAGATAGAGAAGATAGTGGAGGAGCTACCTCAGGAGAACTGGTCAGTGCAGGGCACTCCAAGGAGGTAACATTTAAGCGGAGACTGGAATCACCAGGAAGAGGCGGCATGTGCAGATGGAGGGAAAGGGCAACTGGAGCAGAGGGAAGAACCAGTGCAAAGGCCCTGAAAAAAACCCACGCCTGTTTATTACAGGGGGAAGGGAGGGCCCTCGCAACTAGAGCGCTGTGAGCAAAGGGGTGGGGACGAAGGCAGGAGGAAGTCAGCTCTGGTGGGGCCTTAAGGGCAAGGCAAAGAATTTAGATTTTGTTCTAATTGCCTCTTTCAACTAATAAAAGCTATTTTACACATTTCAGAAATGTTTAATGGAACCACTTTAGTAGATTCGGTTTGGCAGAACCTATCTACTAAAGCTGAATGTACATGTACCCTAGGGCCAGCAATTTCTTTACTAGTTATAGGTACTAGATTCAGAAATGCTTAGGTATATTCCCCACAAGATTCATGTCAAAATGTTCAAAGTGGTACTGTTAGAAATAGCTAACACCTGGAAATTGCTCAGATGCCCATCAACGGTAGAAGTAATAAATAAATTGTAGTGTATTTATATAATAGAATATGCAATAAGCGAGGAGAATGAGTGATCTCTATATGTAACGTGGATCTTAGCCACTGTTGAGTGAAAATATCCAGGCATGAAAATGTGGTGCAAAAATACTTACAGCCGGGCATAGTGCTACACATCTATATTCCCAGTACTTGGGAGGCTGAGATAGGAAAGCCGCAGGTTCAATGCCAGCCCCAGTAATTTAGGGCCTCAGCAAACTAGCGAGACCCTGTTTCAAAATAAGGACTGGATGTGTAGCTTAGCTTTAAATGCCCCTGGGTTCAACCCCCAGTTACTAAAACATCATCATCAACAACAAGAACAAGCAAAAACAATTTTTCACGAAGTCCAAAAGACAGGGAAAATTACTCGATGCTACTGGAAGTCAGGAGAGGGGTTATCCTTTTGGAGCGGTGGTGTGCAGTGATCAGAGAGGACATCTAGGGTGCTGGTAATGAGGATACTGAATGTTCTCTGTTCTGAATTGGGTTCTGGTAATGTGAGTGCATTTGGTTTGTGCAGCTGAAATGAGCAATGATTTATTGGCATGTGTGCTTTTCCACATTGTATCATACTTCAATTAGTTTCTAAAACATTTAATGTAAATTTATACAATAGCTATTTCTGGCTTTTATTTCATATCAATCAAATATGATGATTCATAAGATGAGAGAGAAAATTCTTGCTGGTAAAACTATTTAGAAAAAATATGACCTAACCCAGTGGGGAAAATGATTAAAAATTTCCTTGGGGCTGAGTAGTTTTGTTGTTGTTGTTGTTGTTGTTTTGTTTTTGTTTTTGCTTTTTTTTGGTGGTACTGAGGTTCCTGGAAACCCTTCTACCTCTGGGCTACACTCCCAGTCCTATTTTTTTATATTTTTATTTGGAAGTCAGTGTGGCTGGCTTCGAACCTGCGCGATCCTCCTGTCTCCGCCTCCCAAGCATGAGGATTAAAAAGTGTGCTCCACCATGCCTGGCGTGGAGCTGAGTAGTTTTGTAATCTATTCATCTGTTGATGAATATTTTGGCTGGTTCCATAGTTTGGCAATTGTGAAATGTGTGGCTATGAACATGATATGCACGCATTACTTTGGTAGTTTGGTTTCCATTCTTTTGGTTATATACCCAGAAGTTGTATTTCTGGATCATATGGTAGGTTTATTCTCATTCTTCTGAGGATCTTCCATACTGTTTTTCAAAGCAGTTGCACTAATTATGTTATTTGTAGGGAAATGGATGGTACTGGAGAACATTTTGCTAAGAGAGATTAGTCAGTCACAAAAAGTAAAAAATTGGATGCTCTCCCTAATATGCAGAAGCTAGGGAGAAAAGGGGTCATAGGAAGAAGTCTAGATGAAGGAGGAACCATAGATGAGCAAATAAGGTGACCTAACTGAGGGGGATGGGAGGGAGGAAGGAAGAAGGAAATTCCCTAATGTACATAATGTACATCACGTACAGTCACAAACATAAGTCAATGACTAAGCCAAACATGAGGAGGAGGGAATGGGGTGGGAACTGGGGAAGGGCTAATTGTGTGATGTGTGCATGTATGCCTCTACCATATTGTACCCCATTAAGATGTATGGCTGCAAGACACCAATAAAATAAAATAAAAAATTATTGGGAGACCACTTGTGGAAACTTTCAGAGCTAGAGGCTAAACTTATAAAACATACTGTGTTACTGTTGGTGTGTTTCTTATGAAGAGAGTTCATAGAAAGTTTGTGCCTGTTATGAAAGAGTTAAGAAAATATCAGCATCCAGGCTGACTTAGATTTAGATCTTAGGAGACACAGAAAGGTGAGTTACTGCTCTTTTTCCTGCAGGTATTTTTAGATTGGTTGCTGTGAGTGATCTGTTTAGTGAGATTGAGGTGAGGGTCCCAAGTTTACCGAAATTCTTCCCCTTTGGCCCCTCTGGAGAACTGTGTGACCAGCTGCATGTTGTCCAGTGCTTGGATGCCACCTTCCGGTTGGTCAGTCTTTAAACAGGGAAGACTTCAGGACAGAGGAGGGAGTGTATGCTTGGTTCAAAGTGAGTTTGTCATGTGTATCAATGAGACAAAGGACTTATGTTCTGATAGAACCAGGGTTTACTGTTCCTCTTGGCAACAGGGCATGTTCCACCATCTGCCAGCCACCTCTTGTACCATCTGCCAGCCGGCCAGGCCCTCCAGCCTCCTGCCTACTGTGAGCCCCAGAGAGGGCAGTCAAGCAGTCCATGTCACTGAACCAATTCATCCTGGTTCTGCAGAGATGATGCCAGAGCAGAGCTTGCTGCAGGTGGCAATGGGGAAGCGAGAAACTGCTGCCATGTATTGCCTGGCTCCATTTAATTAGCTCATGGCAGTGACTTCAATCTGGATGCCTGGAGGGGGACAGCTGTCTTCCTTGGAAGGACCTGGACACCCACATTCTAGAAAGGAGGTGGAGGCATCAGCAGCCAGAAGGTAGCTGTCTTTAACAGGATTCATGTAAACTTAACCATCAAGAGTCATGACTCGGACCCTAAGACTCACTAGCAGTGTAAGGGGCTGAGACATCTTTACCCAGTAGGCATTCCCCGCTTTTAACTGAGTGCTCACTCCTCTCTTGACTCAGAAGGTAAATCCGGATTAATCTAAACCAAATTTGAGTCCAATTTCTTGACAGTTTTAACCAAAGAGAGAAGGGAAATGTATTAGGGAAGTGCCCTGATAAATGTTTTCACAAGAATGGTCTAATTTTCATGTCAGAAATGCTTCCTGTCATGAAGATACCATTAGAGATAAGATGTTTAGGCTGCTAGGAATTATATGGAGAGAACCCATACATTTCAGGGTGCCGTGGAGCTTTTCTTGTTATTATTTATTTTGTTTTGTTGTCCTAAGCAATGGACCCAGGGCTTCCTACATGCTAGGCAAATGCTCTACCACTGAGCTGCACTCCCAGCCCAGAGCCTGTAAATACTCTTGAGCTGAATTTTCATTAGTGGAGCTACTCTATTTCCCTTATTGTTTAATCGAGTTGAGTTTCAGTATTTGGTTCCTTGAAACCCAAACTTCTCTAAGTCACCTGAAGCTTCAATCCATTTCCCACCTATATGCACATATTGTCAATTTTCATGTAGAAAATTTTACATGGATATATCCTGTGAATCGTTATTTTTTTTCTGACTCAAAATGTCGAAAGCCTAACTATTCATCTTTTCCTCAAACATTTATCTCAGATTTTTATTAGAAATAATTAGGACTGTTTGCTCCTGCTTTCAATCTGTTATTACACCCTACATACTATACAGAAACAAAATCATATGATTATGTTTTATAATTTTTATGTTTTATTATGATTATAATCATACAAAAATTGTATCCCTTGCAAATGCTTATTGAATGGCAGATCCTTTGCTAGGAACATTTTTGTTTGTTTGTTTGTGGTTCTGGGGATTGAACCCAGGGACATTCTACCTCTGAGCTACACCCGCAGCCCTACTTTGTTATTTGGAAATAGGGCCATGCTAAGTTGCTGAGAGCCTTGCAAAGTTGTTGAGGTAGGCTTGAAACTAGTGATCATCCTACTTCAACCTCCCAAGTATAGGGATTACAGGTATGTGCCACCATACCTACCTTGTGCTAGTTTTACACCCATTTATATAAACTATTGCAAATCCTAATACCGCAGCATGGACAATTTGGTCTCCACTGTACACCTTAGAGAAATAAAGCTTAGAGCTATTTGGTACCCTCCCCAAAGTCACACAGTTGATCTTGGCTGAAAGGTTCTGGAACACGGCACAGACCTCTGCTCTGCGTGCTTCTCTTCTCTGACCACCTTTTCTTCAAATCTGTCTTGCATCTGCATTTTTATTTTCTTTCTCACTGTTCTTCTTCAGGATAAAGCCAAGGTGTCTCATTTGTGGTTTGTTCCAATGGAAAGAGCTTCTGGACTCTCTTCACTCCAGTCCAAGCTGCTCATGCCTGCTCTGCTGGGCTTCCTCAGATGCCACACATTCTGCTTTCCCACTTTAAAATCTTTAGTGGTTTATCATCATGTGTGGCAGCAGTCACAGTGGCCGTGGGTAACATAAATGTGTGAAGTCTGTTAGAGGTGTGACACGAGGCTCCAAACGGCCCCTGTTGGGGGCAGTGAGTGTCTTCTAAAATGCTGGCACTTCAAGTACATTGGTTTGGTGACCAGTTTGTAACCCAAGGCCATTAAGAAAAAATCCATACTTTTTCTTCTCTAAGTTTAAAATTGAAACAAAAGCTAACTTCTCCATCAGAGTTCCCAGTGACCAACCATCTCTCTGAAGCCTCATTTAAACCTATTGGTCAGATTCCTCCACTCTCTCTAGCTAGACTTGACCTCCAGCTAGGTTTTCTCGTGTCTTCTCCCAGGAGTTCTATTCACTCATCGCTCACTCCTCATGATCATGGCCCAGCTCTAGGCTTCTCCTTGACAAAGCATTCCTGGGATCTCATGGAAGGGACTCTTGAGAGAGGCCCCTCAGTGCCCACAGGCCAGGTGCCAAGGTCATCTTTGCTGGGTCTTTTCCAGGCCTTACCTCGAGTACTCTTGGTGACAGAGAGCTCACGACTTCCCCAAATGGTCTCTGTCACTACCAGGTCACATTGACTCTTCAGAGTCCTGCCATCCTTTCAGCCTAATCTTATCATCCTAACTTTACCTTGTCAGGTCAAATGAAATAAGCCTAATTTTTTGTTTTAAATGTTTAAGAACAGCGGTCGTATCTTCTGTCTTCTCAGAATCTTCCATGTTCAAAGCTAAGTCTCAGATCTTGCCTATATTCTATGAGGAGGTCAGTTTCAGTGTTTTGACTGCCCAAGCACCTTCCAAAGCCCTTTAAAGAAGCATCTGGTTTTGAGCAATGAACAGAGGATAGACCAAAGGGATATACTAGAGAGAATAAAAAGGTGACGTGCTCACAGTTCAGGGGCCATCCATTGAAAAGCCTTCCCCACACAGTAATAGCCTCTGTGTGTGTGTGTGTGTGTGTGTGTGTGTGTGTGTGTGTGTGTGTGTAATAGCATGTGTGTGTATATGTTTGTGTACTACTTAGTATGTGGAGTCAGGAAGTTGTGAATGTATGTGTGTGTGTGGGGATGTTGGTGTGAGATAGAGCTGAGGCTTCAAAATAAGGTGTTTTGCCCCTGAAACATCTGCCTGAAAGAACCTGAAACCTCTGTTTTGCTGATAGCATATTTAAACTCGATTTGTAGTTAGGAAGTACCAACCGTGAACTTTGATGTATTTGGCCATCCCTGTGCTACATTTCCACAGTACTGACCAACGTGGCACTTTCTTGGCAATTAGTCTTTGTTGTGAGCTATTGTGTCATTGTTTTCACATCACTGAACTTCCCATGGGTGTCTATTGTTTGTTCAGGTATAGGATAAATCTTGAAAAGGAAGGACTGTTCCTCACTCTGGTGTCCCTCAGAACTCCTAGCAGAAAGATGGCAGAGTACAGGTGCTCTTAAGCATTTGTCATGAGGTCCATAGAGGGCAGAAAAAGCCATAAATACAAGGGAATGATTGCTCTGTTGGATCTTCAGGTTAAATCAGGCTGTTACCAACTTGATCACATCTCAGAGCTAAGGGGCTCTAAAGACCATCTGTTTGAAAAATCTCCCTTCCATTAAACTGAAAAATACTTTCTCGTGACATTTACCAACTAGTTTACAGAGAACAAGGACTTGGAGTCCTCAGAGCAGCTATATAATAGATAGCTGTTATGTCTCCTCATCTATGCAGTGTGAGTGGTTGAGTGGCATGTGTGTCTTGTGTGTGTGTGTGTGTGTGTGTGTGTGTGTGTGTGTGTATGAATACATGTGTGTGTACTAGGAACATTATCTTCCATGTAGTAAACCTATGTAATAATGGGCCATGACAATTGGGATGTCTAAAAGTAATGAACATTTCCGCAGTATGGAAGCAAATTCAATATATAACTCATATATGTTGTGGTTTGGATTTAGAATGTCCTCCAAAGTCTTGTATGTCATGAATGCAGCAGTTCTCATAGGTGAGGCTTTTGGGGAGTAATGGGATCACGAGGCCTCTTGACCGTTGCCATGGGTTAATCCATTGATGGGTGAGTGGGAGGTGGGGCCTAGTTGGAGGAAGTAGGTCACTGGGGCATGCCATGGAAGGGTTTATCTTCTCCCCGTCCCCTCCTTCCCCTCTCTCTTTACTTTTTGGCTGCCATAAACTGAGCAGGTTTCCTGTGCCACACCATTCTGCCTTGATGTCTGCCTCACCTCAGGCACCAAGAAACGGAGCCAGTTGACAACGGTCTGAGACCTCTGTAACCGTGAGACAGAAGAAATCTTTGCTCCTCTAAGGTTGTTTTTTATCAAATATGTACCACAATGTTGGAAATCTGACTAAATATATTTGGAAGAAGACTAAAAAAAAAGAAGTGGATATAATTTTGGATTTAGTCAAGGTGGGGTTTAGTTGCATTTTTTCATTTGCATTTATTTTTTCCATATCTACTTGTATTAATTTAAATTATGGGTCTTTAAGTAAAATATTTTCGAAAACCTCAAAAGGAACCTCATTGTTTTTGAGTCATGATGGCAATTAGGGTGACTCTGGTAACTAGCTCAGAAGAGTTCTGTTCAATGAAGACCCATCCCAGAAAAGACCAAGTTAATAGTAATTTCCATTTCCTGTTTCTGGTTATCACTTTCTGGAAGCTCCCAACACAGTCCAGTCCTCTGTTACATACTAAGCTCCACAAGGTTGGCTTATTGCCAGGCCCCTACTTACCTAGAAAGCTTCTTCAGAAAGAGTGCCCAGCTTTCCAAAAGTCAGGTGGCATCTGTTCACTTAAGCCTTGGTTGCCTTATTAGATATGAGCTGAAGAGAAAAAGGATGTGAACTAGAAAGGACTCATAACTTGCACTTCAGCAATAAGGAGGAAAACCTACTTCCCTGTGTAGTGGCCATTAATGATAGTATGCTTATTTCTTCTGAATACTTTTATGCCTTTAAAATTTTCTTTAATGAGCATATATCCATTCATTTGCCTACTTCTAAGCATCTGTTGAAGCACTTTCAGTAAGCTAGACCATGTGGCAAGGTGAACAATAGGTGAGAAATGGCTCCTCTCAAAATAGCTTGTCATCTTATGGAACAGTTCATTTTATTGAGCAATTAATGTGTGCAAGGCATTGCATCAAGCATTTATTTATATGCTCTAATTTAATCATAATAATTTCATGGCACAGGAATAATCATCCTCGTTTAAAAGATGAAGACACTGAAGCTAAGCAGTGTAAGTCACTTCCCCCAAAGCTATCAAGGAACAGGGCCAGATTAGGATTCTGCGACAGGTTATTGTTCTGGGCACCCATATCTGATTCCCCTTCCCCATTCTGTTGACCTTGGGCACGGTCATAGGTTTGACTTGGACCAGTAAGAGGAGAGTGGAAGGGATGTCCTTAGAACAGGAGCTTTGCTGGGCGTGGTGGCGCACACTTGTAATCCCCGCGCTTGGGAGGCCGAGACAGGAGGATCGCGCAGGTTTGAAGCCAGCCACGCTGGTTCAAGAGACCCTGTTTCCAAATAAAAATATAAAAAAAAATAGGTCTGGGAGTGTAGCCCAGAAGTAGAAGGGTTTCCAGGAACCCCAGTACCACATACACACACAAAAAGGAACAGGAGCTTTATCTACCCCTTCCAGCCTGTAGTAATCATTATTCTGCATTCAGGTTGGCTTTATAAAAATTTTAATACTTCCACAAATGAGAAAGAAAATGAGTACTTTTATTTGTCTGTCTGGATTATTTCACTTAACAGAATGTCCTCCAGATCCATCCAAAAGTCACTTAACATAAAATTTACTATTTTAACCATTTTAAAGGGGACAATTTAGTGGTTTTGAGTGTAGTGAAAGTTTTATGCAACCAGTACCACTATTTAATTTCAGAACATTTTCATTACCAAAAAGAAAAATAAGTCCTATTAAGTAATCACTTTCAATTTCTTCATCTCTATAAGCAATCTAAGCAAGCTCAGCTCATGGCAACCAGTAATTTTGTTTTTTCCTGTACAGATTTGCCTATTCCTCACATTTTACATAAATGAGATCATTTAAAATGTTGCCCTTTATATACAATGTGTTTTTTCACTTAGCATAATGTTTATGGTTTATTATGTTGTCGCACGTATCAGTACCTCTTTTTATGGCTGAATAATATTCTATTATATAGGTATACCACACTTTAAAAATAATAATTTATTTTTAACTAACAATAAAAATGTGTGTAAGTATATGTAAGAATGTGATATATTCATCTATGCATGAATTGTAGTAATATTAAGTCAAGCCAATTAACATTTATTATCCCATCAGCTTACCTTTTTGTGGTAAGAATGTTGAAAATGTATTCTGATAATTTAAAAATGTATATTAATATTAACTGTGGTTCTCATACAATGCATTAGATCATAATTTTTTTCCTCCAGCCTGAGACTTTATACCTTTGATCAACTTCTTCTTTTCACCAGCTTCTAATAACCACCTTCTATTCTTTGTTTCTAAGAGATTGACTTTGTACGATTCTAAAAGATGATGTTCTATTTGTCTTACTGTGCCTATCTTATTTTACTTAGCATAATGTCCTCCATTTCCATCCATGTTGTTTTGAATGACAATTTCTTCTCTTTGAAGGCTCTATGGTATTCCATTGTGTGTGCATACCACATATTTGTATGTGTATGTGTGTGTGTGTATAGATAGATAGATAGATAGATAGATAGATAGATAGATAGATATCTCACATTTTCTTTATCCATTCATCACTGATGGATGCTTAGGTTGCTTCCATATCTTGGCTGTCATGAAAAATAATTCATATAATTATTCTTGTTTTTGTGTGTGCTATTGGGGACTGAATCCAGATCAAGGATATTTTACCAATAAGGTACATCCCTATGTCCTTTAAATTTTTAGTTAGAGACAAGGAATTGCTCAGTTACTGAGGTTGGCCTCAAACTTCTGTATTAGCCTCCCAAGTACTGGAATTACAGGCATGTACCATCACATCTTGCTTTAAGGAAATTCCATACCATTTTCCCAAATGGCTGTATTGATTTAATCTTTCAATCAATAGTGTCTAATAGTTACCTTTTCTTCACATCCCAACCGCACTTTGCCTTTTTGACAATAAGCATTTTAACTGGTATGAGATGATATTTCATTGTGGTTTTCATTTTTATTTTTCTGATTATTAGAGATTTTAAACATTTTTTATATCTATTGGCCATTCATAAACAGACAAAGAAGTGAAAAATATACACTGAACACTTTAAAACTGAATGAGTAATGTTGGAAAACCAAGATATCCACAGGCAGAAGAATAAATTGGATATTTATCTTATACCATAACAATAATCAACTCAAAACAGACAAAACAATTAAAATAAGACATGAAACTATAAAGCTGCTATAAGAAAACATGGGAGAAAAGCTCAGTGATGCTGATCTGGGCTGCAGTTCCTTGGATAGCTCTTCAAAAGCACAGGCAAGAAAGGAAAAATAGATAAGTAAAATTTCGTCTAACTGAAAAAAGTTACACACAGCAAAGGAAACAATTAACAGAGTAAAGAGATAATATACGGTTTGGAGAAAATATTTGCAAACCTTATATCTGATTAGGGGATACTATCTGAAATATATAAGAAACTCAAACAATGTGATAGCAAGATAACAAATGACAAAACTGGGCAAAGGTGATACGCCATATTTTGTTTAGTCATTCATCTTTTGATGGGCATTGTAATTGTTTCCGCCATTTGTCTATTGTCAATAATGATGTACAAGTTTTTGTGTGGATATATATTGTCATATGTCTTGAGCATATACCAATGAGTGAAATTTCTGGGTTCATGTTAACTTTTTTTGAGTGTTTGTCTTCTACTTCCTTTGAGAACTATGAGCTCCTGGGGATACAGTTGTCTAATTCTGTGCTTCTGCAGCATGTACATTCATTTTTTTTTGACAAATATGAGTTGAGCACCTCCTGGTACCACTCTAGGTATTGTAGCCAGGCTGATTATCATAGACTCTTAGCCTGTAATCTGAGAACTCACCTGAGCCAGCTTCCCATCCAGTACAAGACTCCTATACCTGGGTCTTCTGGTGTTTATATAAACCTTCATCCGTAAACCATATGGCTTCTTAAAAAATAATTGCTCTTCCATTTTGTCATTACAGAAACAGTACATACTTACTCTAGAAAACTTTGAAGTATAAAAACATATAAATATAAGAACTATTGATCATTCTATAATCCAGTAATAAACACTGCTAACACATCACTAAATTTTCTTCCAAACCTTTTTTCAGTTGTATAATCTATTTCATATAATGAGGATCATTCTGTTTATGACCTGCCTCTTATGTATGGCTTCAAGTCTTCTCATTATTACTAGCCATAGCTTTTCAAGTTAAGCCAGTTTCTCACAGGTGTCACCAACAATGCCTCCTTTTGGACACATGTCATGTTTTTCTCGCTTCTTCCACACAGTGGTGTCAGTGTGATGGATCTGAGACAACTGCTCAACAAGTGTGGACCAAACTTGTGAATAAAGGGACATGCCCTTAGTCCTTTACCTAATCAGGAAGAGGGAAGCCAGCAGTCTCCCCTTGTAGTGAACAGCTTGGTAATTCATCTGCGTCCACTCCCCTCCTCCTCTTCAGTCCTCCCACTCCTCCATCCCTGCTTCCTGGGATTATCATCCTAAATAAACCACCCACAATAGCACACTGTTGCAGATATTACTTTGGGGGAAGCACAAGCTAAGGTTCTATATATGTAATTTCAGACACAGATTTAATCTAAACATTATGCTGTGAATTTAGATTATATACATATATATACACACACCTATACATATAGGTATATATAGTTAAATAGTATACATATTTAAATTTAAATTATATGTGTGTGAATTTAGTTATAAAAATATAGTCACATATTTATTGGGATATAACTTACATATTACTAAATCCACCAATTTAAAGTATACAAGGATTTTTAAAATATTCCCAGAATTATACAGCTTTCACTACTATCTAATTGCTATAGTTTGGATCTTAAATGTACCCAAGGGCCCAGGTATTAAAGGCTTGTTTCCCAGCCTGGTGCTGTGGAAAGGTGGTTAAACCTTTAAGAGGCAGGGCCTCGTGGGAGGATTTTCGGTCACAGGGAGCATGCCTTTGAAGGGGATAGTGGGATGTCAGCCCTCTCCTCTCTCTTTCCCTCCAGGCTATGAAGTGAGTGTTTTTTCTGTACCATAGACTCCTGCCATGACATTCTGCCTTACAACAGGCCCAAAAGTAAATGAATCTAACTGATCACATATAAAACTCTGAGCCAAAATAAATCTTTCCTTTTTACAAGTCGATTTTGATATTTTATTTTAGTGACAGAAAGTTGTCACACAGATTCTAGGACATTTCCATCTTCCCTAAAAGAATTTCTGTACCTGTTAGTAATCACTCTCTATCCCTCACTTCAACCCTAGGTAACTACACACACACACACACAGACACACACACACACACACACACACACACACATATGCACATATACATATATATATATATGGAGAGGAGGCAGCTAGATCTACATCTATCATCTATCTAAATCTATATCTCTCTGTCTCTCTCTCTCTCTACATATATATAGATAGATATAGATATAGATAATAGATACGGGGAGAGAGAGAGAGCAAGCTAATTTCTTTCTTTAAGGATTTGCCTACTGTGAATAATTCATGTAAATTGAATCATGTAATATGTATATTTTTATGACTGGCTTATTTCACTTAGCATAATATTTTCAAGGTTCATTCAAGTTGTAGCATGTGTCAATATTTCATTCTTAGTTATTATAGACTAATATTTCATGGTATGGATATACCACATTATTCCATTCATTCATCAGATGATATTTGGGTCATTTTTACTTTGAGACTATTATGAATAATGCTGATACGAAATTTTAAACTTAACTTTGTGTGGGTGTATATTTTCATTTCACCTGGGCATATGCATATGAATGCAGTTTCTAGATCATATGGTAATTCGATATTTAATATTTTGAACAACTTCCAAACTGTTTTCTAATGGCTGTACCACTTTACATTTCTACCAGCAATGTTTGGAAGTACTAGTTTTTTTAACAGCCCGACAACAGTTGTTATTGTTTATATTTTTGTTCATTTTGTAATTTTTCACTTTTATTGGTATATTATTATTATAATTCATAGTGAGGTTCAGAGTGATACAAACATACATGAACACAGCATGTGGTGTGTTTACATCTGTGTCCCACCCCACTCCTCCACGCCTGTGCATGCTAGCATTGTTTGAACTGTTTGCTTTATCAGTTCTCCTTTTTCTCCTTTTCTTCTTTCCAATTCTCTCCCCTGGACCCCTTCTGTTATTCTACTGGTCTCTTTCCTCATTTATCTCAAGTCTCTTTTGTTTCATATTTTATTTCTAGCTTCCACATATGAGAGACAACTCTTGACTTTCTGAGCATGGCTGGTTTCACTTTGCATATTATTCTCTAGTTCCAACCATTTACCTGCAAATGATCTCATTTTGTTGTACTTTATTGTCGGGGCCCACTCGGCTGGACCGAGATGGCACCCAGGCTTGTTGCCAGCGTGGATTCAAGATGGCGCCTAGGCTTGCAGCCAAGTCATGAGACTCACAAGATGGACGCCTCCTTGAGCATGCGCAGTGTGCCATGCTACGTGCCTGCAGAATGATCAGTGACGCAAAGCCTCATGCTGCCACCAGCCTGCCTATGAGAGAGTCAGAGATGTGCATGCCCTAGCTGTGGAAAGCTTGGGGTTGGTAGGGAATAGAGGGAGGGATTATGATGCTGATATATATTGTGCTTGTTGTACACATTATTAGACATATTGAGAGACATATTATTGAGACATATTAAGGATCCATTAAAGAAGAATTCATATTTCAGCTGAAGAGGTGTCTGTGTCGTTCTCTAAGCCCCGGCGGGTCGGAGTCTTAGGGGACGATACTTTATGACTGAGTAAAATTTCACTGTGTGTATATACCACATTTTCTTTATCCATTCATCTGTTGATGGACACTTAGATTGGTGCCATAATTTGGCTGCTGTGAATTGTGCTGCTATAAACATGAAAATGCATGTGTCACTATAGTATTCTGATTAAATTCTTTTGGAAAGATACCAAGGAGTGGAATAGCTGGTCATATGGTAGTTCCATTCCTAGTCTTTTGAGGAATATTCACAGTGATATACATGGTAGCTGTACTAATTTTTAATTCCACCAACAGTGTATGAAAATTGGTATTTCTCCACATTCTTACCAACATTTATTATTTTTTGTATTTTTTTTCTTTATTTTTTTTTTTTGGTGGTACTGGGGTTCCTGGAAGCCCTTCTACCTCCGGGCTACACTCCCAGACCTATTTTTACATTTTTATTTGGAAACAGTGTCTCCTAACCTGCGTGATCCTCCTGTCTCTGCCTCCCAAGTGCAGGGATTACAAGCACGCGCCACCACGCCTGGCTATTTTTTGTATTTTTAATGGTTGCCGTTCTAATTGGAGTGAGATGGAATCCGAGTGGAATTTTGATTTGCATTTCCCTGCTCGTTAATGAATGATGTTGAACATTTCTTCACCTATTTATTGGCCATTTATCTTTCTTCTTTTGAGAAGTGTCTATTCAGTTCAATTTCCCATTTTGATTGAATTATTTGATTTCTTGGTGTTTTTTGAGTCCCTTGTATATTTTAGATATTAATACTCTAACGAAGGAATAACTGGTGAAGATTTTCTCCCATTCTGTAGGCTTGCTCTTAAGACTCCTGCTAGTTTTCTTTGCTGCATGGAAACTTTTTAATTTGATGTCATCCCATTTATTGATTCTTGGTTTATTTCCTCTGCTTTGGGGTCCTTATTGAAGAAGTCTTTACCAGTGTGTATATATTGGAGAGTTGGTCCTCTGTTTCCTCTTAGTAATTGCAATGTTTCTGGTTTAATATCGAGATCTTTGATCTTTCTCAAGTTGACTCTTGTGCAGGGTGAGAGATGGGGGTCTAGTTCAGTTCTGTAAAAATGTGTCCAATTTTCAGCACCATAGTCAAGATATCAAACAGCTCCGTCAACACAAGAATACCTCATGTTGCCTTTTCATGACCATTTTCACTCTCCTTCCTCATTCTCCTTCCCCACCCCCGGCCAACTAACTCTATCATCTACTGGTATGTTTTCCATTTCTACAATTTTGTCATTTAAAAGCATTATATAAATGGAATAATATTTTAGGATTAACTTTTCACTCTCTCTCTGTAAATCCTATTTTTTTTTTTTTTTTTTTTTTTTTTTGGTGACACTGGGGTTTCTGGAAAACCTTCTACCTCTGGGCTATACTCCCAGACCTATTTTTATATATTTTTTTTATTTGTAAACAGTGTCTCTTAAGCCAGAGAGGCTGGCTTCGAACCTGCGCGATCCTCCTGTTTCAGCCTCCCAAACTGGGGATTACAAGCATGTGCCGCCACGCCTGGCAGACACGTGCACTTTAAACAAAAGTTTTCGGTATTAATTTTTTTGGTGGTACTGCGCGATCCTCCTGTCTCTGCCTCCCAAGCACGCGGATTACAAGCGTGTGCCACCATGCCAAATTTTATTAATTTTGCATGCATCCATAGTTACTTTTAGTTGCTGATTAATATCCTGTAATATGGTTCTAAAATAGTTTGTGTAAACTTTCATCCACTGAAAGGACATCTAGGCTATTTTTAGTTTGGGACTATTATAAACAATGCCACTAGAAATATGTATGGCCACTAAATGTTTACAACACATTGCTAAACTGTCTTCCATTTTTCAGTCTTACAAGCCATGGGTAAGTATTCAAATTTCTTTAGCATCTTCACCAGCACTTGGTTTTGTCACTCTTGTTTATTTCTAAACTTTCTTATTGCATCTTTTATTATGTAAACTTTTAAAAATTTACCTTGTTTAGAAATTTCTACAAATTTTCATTTATGGTAGTTATCTTCATTTTGTCATAAGGAAAGTCTTTTTCACTCTTAAAAAATAATTTCTTCTTGCCGGGCGTGGTGGCGCACGCTTGTAATCCCCGCGCTTGGGAGGCAGAGACAGGAGGATCATGCAGGTTCGAAGCCAGCCGCGCGCGCTGGCTTAGGAGACCCTGTTTCCAAATAAAAATGTAAAACTAGGTCTGGGAATGTAGCCCAGAGGTAGAAGGGCTTCCAGGAACCCCAGTACCACCAAAAAAAAAAAAAAAAAAAAAAAAAAAAAAAAAAAAATTCTTCTTTTTATTTCTCCCAATAGCTCAGCATTTAATAGAAACAGGGAAAACAAACAAAGTTCTCATACAGGGCAGGGGTCCTGAAAAAGGTTGCCCTAAATCTGATTTCTTATATTTTCTTCTGGTATTTTTATGGGGAGGTGAGGTACAATGGAGCAGATAAAGGCTGGGATGCTCTCGGTAGTGGGATCTGCGCTCCTATTTGTTACTGGGCCTGCTTTAGTTGACGTAAACCTTTAAACCTTTATCTTTTTTTTCTTCCTGCTATCTCCTGTCCTTTGACTGTGTATCTTAGGTGAGACTTTTCATCTTAGTCCATCTCTGCTGCACATTTTCCAGTTTGACAGTTTATCCCTCAAGATGACATACCCTGGCCTGAGCAGGTTTTGACAAAGCTGGAGAAAGCAGCTCTTACTCTGAGCTCTTCTGCCTGCTGTCAGGGTTGGCAAAGGTCGTGGTGACCTTTGGAGGAAACCTTGTTGACCCTTTGGCCATCATCACATTTATGAAAGCAAAACACTATAATTTTCACATGAACTACTATTAAATCAGCTTTCTAACATTCTATATTTCTGCATATAATTTAATGATGAATATATAGTGACGCTCTTTTTACTTTCAATGCTTTTCACCTTAAATTATAGTTTATCTTATAAAAATATTGTTGTTAAAATTTTTTGTTGCTTAATATTTTTTTTTAGTACTGGAGATGGAACCCAGAGGCATTCCACCTCCCAGCTATGCCCCCAGCCCTATTTTATTCTTTATTTTGAAACAAGATCTCACTAAGCTGCAGAGGGCCTCACTAAGTAGTTGAGGCTGTCAAACACATGATTTTCCTCTCAGCCTCCCAAGTACTGGAATTACAAAAATGTGCCACCATGCCTGGCTGTTCTTAATTTTTTTCCCTGAATGTCTTTTGTGCATTACTTTCAATTTGCAATATTATTTATTTTATGGGTGTCTCTTATATGTAGTATATAGCTGAATTTTTTTAAAATTCTGTTTGATACTTTGACTTTTACTAGATGAAAGTACTCATTTATATTTGTTAAACTAATGCAATTGGACTCATTTATGCCACCTGTTTTGTACTTGTTATTTATTTCTTCTCCTTTTCTACGTTATCTTTGATTTATAATGCTCTTATTCTCTTTTGTCCTGTTTTTAAGTTATAGATTGTTTTCAGTTTTAAGTGCTTAACAATTTTAACATGACTTCCTAATTTTATTTATTTATTTTTTGGGGGGTAGTAGGGATTGGAACCAGGAGCATTCTACCTCTGGGCTATAACCCCAGGTTTATTTTATTTTTATCTTAAAACAGAGTATTGCTAAGCTACTGTGCACTGGCCTTGGACCTACAGTCCTCCTATCTCAGCCTCCCAGGTGTTGAGATTACAGGTATGTACCACTGACTGTGCCTGGCTCCTTCCTAACTTTTTAAAAGCCTACATTTATTTAATACTTTTGTCCTCTTCCCATCCTATATTTTTCTATTCTTCCCTTTAGTGTTAGGGCAGAGCTTTATGTTTTTCTAATTAAAATTAATCTTATTAGTTTCAACCATCCTGCTAGCCTGGCGAGCAATCTTGAGGTCCTGATCCAGTGCTCTAATGATTCTCTTTCTGTTTTGTGCCATGTTCAATTTCAAATGCACGAATCTATTCAAATCACTAATTAAATAAAAATTAAATAGTTAGAGGTAGGTTCAAGGTCCTGTATTTTCCATTTAGGAATTCCATGCCTTAGGAATGGAGGGTGGGAAGTCAAAAATAAAAATTGACTTTCCACAACACCATGAATTATGTCTATGACCAGCTTTTTTTTTTTTTTTTACTCATGATATTACATGACAGTTTCACCATTCCCTCCATGTTTCTATCACTTCTACTCCACCATTGAAGGCTGACTTGATAAAAATTAATTGTGGAAACGTTGCTCCTCTGGTTGCTTCCTCAGCCCTTAGAGTGATGAAACTGTCAACTATCCAAGGCAGATATCCATCAGGTTCTCAGTGAATGAGACCATGAGCATGTCACTGTGTAGCTGGGAGGGGTGAGGCAGGTGCCTGGGCACATGCATGCACACACACACTTGAGTTTCCCAGTGTGATGTGGTAGACTCATGACAATTGGGAGACAGTAAACTTGGGTCTTAGCCTCCACTCTGCTGCTGGTGGTGTTACATGTCAGGAGCTGAAAATTTTGCGCAATTGAATGCATAAGGATACTAGACCATTATTAGTTACCTTGGAGATTTTCCCTCAGTGTCTCACTTTCTCACTTCTTAACCCCTTGCAAGTTGTTTTATCTTCATTCTTTCATCAAAACTATGTTCTCCCCTTTGACCAAGACCTCAGAGCCTGTTTTTTTGTTCTAATTCTAGGGATCTCTATTTTTTATTCAGCACCATGGGCCCTCTGCTTTCTTCCTGAAATTCCTTCCTCTTTTTTAGTTTCTCTGTCACCACATTGTCCTGATGCTCTCCTCCCTTTGTCTCTGTCATTAAGGAGCTCAGGGCATAAAGGATTAGGACTAGAGCATTATATAACCAGGGCTGCAGGAATCAGGTACATGTGCCCTGGTGGCCCAGAGAAGGGAGAGGGCATGAGCACATGTATCCTGGAGAACTCCTAGGTGCCATTTTCTGCCCTTGGTTCCTTACATATATCATCTCAGTTGAAGATTGTGACCCTCTAAGGTAGATATTATAGCCCAAAAGGTAAGCTCAGTGGTGACAACATCACTATGATTACTTAATAAATGCTGGGACCTGAGTTTAAAGGGGAATTTGTTATCCTTTCAGAGCACCACATTGCATTATGGGTTGTCACAGAGGAAGTGGTATGTGAATTAATAATTGAAGGATGAACTTTTCTCAGTAATTATATGTCGAAAAACATTCATAGCAATGGGAATAGAATTTTATAAAAAGGTAGGGAGGTATGAAAGAGTGTGTATTTGTTTTAAATAGAAAAACATAAAAGGAGGGAATTTAGAATGAAATATAACGAGTTACATTTCAGACATGTTTCTGGGCACATTGGCCAATTTGTGAGGTTCACAGGTTTGAAGCCAGCCTTAGCAACTTAGCTAGATCCTTAGCAACTTAACAAAACCCTGTTTCAAAATAAAATATAAATAGAAAGGGATGGGATTATAGCTCAGAGGTAGAGTGCCCCTGGAATTAACCTCCCTTATCAAAAGAAAAAGAAAAAAAAATAGAAGTGGGGGATTACAATGGGCTGGGAGACTAGTAGTGGGTGAAGAATGAAAAAAAAATATCAAGGTGACCTATTCTTTGTTCTCTCTATAGTGAAGTCCCCTTTCATTTTCAAGGCACAGCTCAAATATAATATCTTCTGTAGACCCTCCCCCCATATCCCTTTTTCTGTCTATGTTTTCGGATCATTCTTACTTCCATTATATCACTTAGCATAATCTAGTCTGTGTTTTTCATTAGGATAAAGATTCCATGACTAGAATGCACCCTCCATGAAATTTAAGGTTGTTTTTGTCCTGGGGATTGAACCCACACCAGTTATTACACACTGGCCTTGAAACTTTAATCCTCCTGTCTCACTACATCCAGCTGTGAGGTTCTTTTCTTGATCACCCACAACACTAGCCAGGAGCAGGCATTCTTGAAATAGCTGCTGAATTGAGTTACAGACCAGCATCACAGAAAGCAACCTAGATTCTTGTAAAAATTCTGGCCAAGTTTGCTTTCTTTTGGAGGAAAGGGAACATATGCTGAGTGAAAGAAATTTACATAAGTTTTCTGACTGGATTTTCTTCCAAGTAATTGAGGTCTTTGTTCTAAAGTTAGAGGGCTCAATGAACAATTCTTTTCTAACTTGGAAATATTTTGTCTATGTGAAACCACACAATTAGGATGATATTTTATTCAATTTATCATTTTCTTTAACTGGTTAACCTTTTCTTCCACTTATTAAAATTTTAAACTGACTTATTTGGAAATTCTGACTTTGCTTAGACATAACTTTCACAGGTATGACCAACCTCTGTGTTCCGGATAGTTTTAGAATCTGAAACAGAAAAAAGGATTCTAATCAAAGAGAGAGAGACTGCTCTCTCACAGTGTTCTAGAAAAAGCACTGGACATAGGGGCAGGATATCTGCTTTCTGGTCCTGTGGGGGCCCAGAGGAAATACAGGTTGGTGGTGAGGACATGACACCACTCACCCTGCGCAGCCGCAGATGTGCATTCATCTCACAAAGCCACAGATGTGTATATAGTTATGTAAGCATGAGTAGGTAACATGCAACTCACATGTGCATGTTTCACTGGTGTGACATGCGCTGCTATTGTTCTCCTCCAGATGGTGACTCCACGTGCATACTTTTCACCAGGCTCTCCCTCCCTCTGAAACTTCCCTTGCGACCATCGAAAGCCCCTGACAGGGCCCCTGAACGGGTCACAACCCCACTCTTTATCAGCAACATTACTTTTATCAAACTTCCGGTGCTTTAGTCCCCACATCTATAAAGTAAAGCAGTTAAACAAAATATCTCTAAAGTCTCCCTTCCTATTTTAACAGTTCATGAATCTAAGAAAAAGATTCCTACAGTCATATTCTACATAATATTTCTACCCTTATGCTCTCTACTTCCCAATATCTACTTGGCAATGAACATGGAATTAGTGAAGGAGGGACGCACACAACTGGCTCCTCTCCTTTTTCCCTCCACCTTAATTCTGCCTTGCTGTCATCCCAAAGAACTAAATGCAGCTCAGCGATTCTGGTTTGATTATGAAACTGTAAGCTCTACAGGGAAAGGGACCATGTCTAATCTCTTCTGTGTATCACCCCAGAAACTGTGTGTGCTAATGGCTTAGCTGACCATTGGAGAGTTTGACTATGTTGAATATGTGTGGTGACCTGCTGAAGGTGAACTGCTTGGCTTGGCAGGTAATTTATGGTTTCTATTTGTTGCTATTGATTTCAATTATATACTGTATTTCTATAAATATTCTACATAGACCAGAAACTTTTGAAAAGTTTATATATATGTATATATATAGAGAGTATATATATATATACATATATATATATACTCTCTATATATACACTGTATGTATGTATATATATATGCATATATATGTATGTGTGTATATATATATATATATATATATATATAGAGAGAGAGAGAGAGAGAGAGAGAGAAGAGAGAAGAGAGAGAGAGAGAGAGAGAGAGAGAGAGAGAGAGAAGAGAACCACCAGAAAGAAAGAAGATCCATAGCATTGCCTTCTTTGTTACATTTTCTGTCATAAGCCAGGTGACAACTCCTGCTGCTTCTGGCTTCCTGAGTTCTGAGCAACTGATCCCTGGGAGTGAGGTAGGGGTGAATAACTGATGAGAGCCTTATTATCTCATGCAATAGGACTGGCAGTTGTTTTAATGTAAAGACTGAAAAATGCGAATAAAAATAAAATAATGGGTATATAGCTTAAATATTTCAGTTCAGTCTAAAACCTGTGAATGAATATCCCTTTGATATAGGGTCAAGGCCATTTTGGGGTGGAAAGACTTGGAAGGATGCGCTACTCTTGTATATACATTGACTACTATGCCCACCTTTTCTCTTAAGCTGGAGCAAAAACTTAAAACTTTTTAAAAACAATTTGTGCTTTTCAGAATACTTTTAGAAATTTGTGATCATTATCTGGTTTTACAGTTCTTTTACCTGTATCCAATTAAGCACAACCTTAACATTTTTTCAAAGTACTCAACCTAATTTTTATAGAATTAACTCTATTTTTCTACATATGTTTCATTAGCTTATATAATATTTAGCTATATAATTTCTCTGGCATGTAAAATTATTAACAGCAGGAACAACAACAAAAAAAACCAAGTTCAACATGCTTTGGGTAGATAACACAACTGGTTGGAGCAGGTCATAAGGGCTTCTCAGAGTGGCCAAGTAGTCATGTGCCTATAATTATGCTCTGAACATTAGCCCTCTGTTAGGAGATATAGAGGCTGTTGGTTCATCTGGTAGTTTGGTTACTGGACAACCCTTCCAAGAACAATTGACTGTTCCTTTGACCTATCTCTCCAGCCAAAAAGCCAGAGGTGTTCTTTTGTATTTTTCTAGCGTTGTCTTATCAAGGTATAAAATAAAAACGGTATGTATAAAAGGTATATAGCATGATGTTTTGTTATACACAGGCACAGTGACATGTTTGCAACAATGGAACTAACTAGCATATTCTCCACCTTACATAGATACCATCTTGGGAGAGAGGCAGGAGGAGATATTTCCTCCTTTTTTCCACCCCCAGCCCCTGATATCCCCCATTCTATCCTCTGTATCTCTGAGTCTGGCTTTTTAAAAAAAATATATTTTTATTGGTGCATTGTAGTAAAACATCACAATGGATTATAAGATTTGTTAGGATATCCAAGTACACATCATCCAATCAACCTTTATCCTATCCCCATCCCATTCCCTCCTCCTCCCTCAATCCCATGCTTGATTTAGTGTTTAACATTGATAGATTTATTTATGTACATCATGTGCTTTAAAGAGATTCCATCTTTCCCCATCCCATCCCCTCTGATTGGTCACCTTAATTGCTCCTCCATAGGGCCCCTTCTTCCACTAGATTCCCTCCTACTACCCATTTCTTCCTAGTTTTGCATATTAAGGATAGCATGCGATTTTTTAATTTTCTGTGATATTTCTCTGTGTATGCCGCTTTACAAGTTCCAATCCCTGGCACCAGCCTGGCCACCTGGTAGACTGTGAACCCAGCTTCACTGGCTCCAGTACCGGCCTTGCCTTGTGGCAGGCTCCAATCCCAGCCTCATAGGCCCCTGCACCGGCTTTGCCTTTAGGCTAACTCCTATCTTGGCCTTGCTGGCTCCAGCTATGGCCTCACCAAATGGCAGGCACTGATCCCGGCCTTGCTGACCACAGCACCGGCATCATCACTTGTCAGGCTTTGATCCTGGCCTCCTTGGCCTTGGCAAAGGCCTTTCCTCATGGCAGGCTTCAATCCTGGCCTCACTGGCCCTGGAACCAGCCTCTCCCCTTGGCAGGCTCCGATCCCAGACTCAGAGGCCCCAGCACCAGCCTTGCCTCATGGCAGGCTCCGATCCTGGCTTAGCTGGCCTGGGCACCAGCCTCACCCCTCGGTAGGCGCTGATCCCATCCTTGGAGGCCCCAGCACTGGCCTTGCTTCACAGCAGGCTCTGATCCCGGCCTCGCTGGCCCAGGCACCGGCCTCACCCCTTGGCAGTCTCGGATCCCAGTCTCAGAGGCCCCAACACCAGCCTTGCCTAATGACAGGCTCTGATCCTGGCCTAGCTGGCCCAGGCACCAGCCTCACCCCTTGGTAGGCTCCGATCCCAGCCTCAGAGGCCCCAGCACTGGCCTTGCTTCATGGCAGGCTCCAATCCAGGCCTCGCTGGCCCTGACACCGGCCTCACCCCATGGCAGGCTCCAGTCCTGGCCTCGGAGGCCCCAGCACCGGCCTAGCCTCATGGCAGTCTCTGATCCTGGCCTCGCTGGCCCTGGCACTACCTTCACACCTCGGTAGGCTCTGATCCCAGCCTCAGAGGCCCCAGCATCGGCCTTGCCTCCCAGCAGGCTCTCATCTTGGCCTTGCTGACCCTGGCACTGGGCTCACCCCTTGGCAGGCTCTGATCCTGGCCTCAGAGGCCCTGGCACCGGCCTTGCTGTCTTTCTGTGCATCGGGTTCTGTTCTCTGTCACTATGAGCAGGTTGTCTACAGATGTTCCCTTTTTTCTTCCTTTTTTTTTTTTTTGTGGTACTGGGGTTACTGGAGACCCTTCCACCTCTGGGCTCTACTTCCGGAGACCCACTTTTTTTAATATATATTTTTGTTTGGAAACAGGGTCTCTCAAGCCAGTAAGCTGGCCTCGAACCTGCGCAATCCTCCTGTCTCCACCTCCCAAGCGTGGGGATTACAAGTGTGTGCCGCCATGCCCGGCGTTCATTAGTTTTTTTTTTTTTTTAATATGAGAGAGCAGTACATGTCTTTTTCAAGAGCTGGGACCCCAAATACCCAGTGGCAATGAATTTTGTCCTTCGTCCAAAGGCCAAGGTCCCCAGCTTCACTCCAGAGAGCAGGCTCTGCTGCTGCACATGTACCCTAGCCTCCCCCTGTACCGAGGAGCGCGGTGGCTGTGAGGGCTGATGACTCCCAGAACCTGCAGTGTGGCAGGCCATCCCGGCCATGTGGGGCTCCCTCTGAAACCCCCCAAACCCTTTTACCACTTAGCATGTTGTCCAAAATTCCCGATCATGTGTGGGAGGAGCAGTCTACTTCTGGGGAGATTTCCTCAAAAGTTCACAGTGGTCTGGACTGGATCTGTCTGCCCCTCCAAATTCTGGTCACCACTATTACTGCTGCTGGCACTGCCATTTTGGTTCTCTCCCGAACACCTTTCCCACACGGTTTGTTTTTCAGAATTCCCAAGCATGTGCGGCAGTAGCGGTATACCTTTGAGGATATTTCTTTAAAATTATGAGGTGGAATGGATTGAATCTCTGCCTCTACCAAATGCTGACCACTGCTGCCACTGCCACAGCCATCTCGGTTCTCTTCAGAGCACCCTCTTCACACAGCATGTGGTCTTAAGTTCCCGTGGCCATCTTGACCCCTCTACAATATTTTTTCCTCCTCCTCCCTCTCCTCATCCTCCTCTCCTCTTCCTCCTCCTTCTCCTCCTCCTCCTCCTCCTCTTTCTTCTCCTCCTTCTTCTCCTCCTTCTTCTCCTCCTTCTCCTTCTTCTCCTTCTTCTCCTTCTTCTCCTTCTTCTCCTTCTTCTCCTTCTTCTCCTTCTTCTCCTTCTTCTCCTTCTTCTCCTTCTTCTTCTTCTTCCTCTTCTTCTTCTTCTTCTTCTTCTTCTTCTTCTTCTTCTTCTTCTTCTTCTTCTTCTTCTTCTTCTAGAAGATAGTATGTGTGGTTTGAAGAGGTTGTGGGATTGAGCACTTGGCAGCAATGAATTTTATCTCCCTTCCAGGAGCAGAGGCCCACAGCCTCACCACACAGAGCAGGACCTGCTGTTCTGAGCACACCACAGGCTGGCATAGCACAGCAGTACTGAGTTCCTCGGGATGCGGAGCTTGGCCTCCTGCCTGCCTCTGGGCTTCCTGGGACGTGGGCTCGGCCTCCTACCCAGCTCTGCATTTCCTGGGATGCAGACTCAGCCTCCCGCCTGGTTCCGGGTCTCCTGGGATGCAGACTCAGCCTCCCGCCTGGCGCCGGGCCTCCTGGTTCGCGGGCTCAGCCTCCTGCCTGGTGCCGGGCCTCTCCGTTTGGGGGCTAGGCTTCCCACCCAGGACTGCTCAGCCTGAGTCTGTCTTTTTAAACTCCCACATAGTGGAATCAAGAAGCATCTGTCCTTCTGTTTCTAGTTTACTTGACTTAGCGTAGTATCCTCTGGATTCATCCAAGTTGATGTGAGTGACAAGATTTCCTTCTTTTTAAAGTGAAAGAATATTCCATTATATTTATATGCTGTACAGTCTTTCTCCATTCATATGTGATGGACACTTAAATTGGTTCCATATCTTGTGAGTAATGTTGTAATGAACATGGGAGAAGAAACAGCAAGTGGATTGGGAAACAAGTATTTGCAAACCATATAGCTGACAAAGTATTAATATCCAAAATATGCCGGGCGTGGTGACGCACGCTAGTAATCCCCGTGCTTGGGAGGCGGAGACAGGAGGATCGTTCAGGTTCAAAGCCAGCCGCGCTGGCTTAAGAGACCCTGTTTCCAAAAATAAAAAGTATAAAAAATAGGTCTGGGAGTGTAGCCCAGAGGTAGAAGGGCTTCCAGGAACCCCAGTACCACAAAAAAAAAAAAAAAAAAAAAAAAAGGAACTCAAATAACTCAACTGTAGGAACACTACTTGTTTAAAAAAAATGGGTCAAGAACCTAAATTTAAGAACTTACATATAACAAAGAAAAGATACACAAATGGCAAATATCAGTATAAAAAGGTTCTCAGCATCACTAATCATCAGGGGAAATGCAAATTAAAACCACAATAAGATATCATCTTACATCTGTTAGAATAATTATTATTAAAAAGACAAATGATAAGCCAGGTGTGGTGGCTCATGCTTGTAATCCCAGCATTTGGGAGGCTGAGACAGGAGGATCAGGAGTATTGCAGTTCCCAGTCAGCCTCAGCAAATTAGTGAGGCCTTTCACAACTCAGTGAGACTATTTTTTATATTATACCTGGTTTATTTTTATATATTTTAATTGAAAATAATGGTATACATTTATTGTTTTTTTTGTGGTGGTACTAGGGTTCCTGGAAACCCTTCTACCTCTGGGCTACACTCCCAGACCCATTTTAATATTTTTTATTTGGAAACAGGGTCTTTTAAGCCAGCGAGGGTGGCTTCAAACCTGTGAGATCCTCCTGTCTCTGCCTCCCAAGCGTGGGGATTACAAGCATGCACCACCACACCTGGCTTAAATGGTATACAATTAAACAGTACTTGGTGCCCTCTCCCCCCAACCCCTACTTTCCCTTCCCCCTCGCATCAATGATTATCCAGGGTAACCATGCTATATTCATACTTATACACATATTCAGATGTGGACCCTCATTAATCAAGTTCAGCCTTCTTCCTCTTCTATCTTTCCATTCAAACTTTGCTGAGATTTCCCTTCCATTATCTGGAGTCCCCCTGGTATCCCCTATGCTCCCTAGTTTGGGCATATTCAAGGAAAGATATGTCCCTTGTTTTTCTCTGCTTGGCTAATCTCACTTAACATAATGCTCTCTAGGACTTTCCATCTTCTTGCAAATGACATGATTTTGTTCTTCTTTATAGCGGAATCCATCATCTGTTGATGGGGACCTGGGTTGGTTCCATATTCTGGCTATTATGAATTGTGCTGCTATGAACATAGGTATGCATATGTTGCTGTAGTTGTCTGGTTTCAACCCCTTTGGAAAAATACCCAAGAGTGGTAGAGCTGGATCATATGGAGGATCTATTCCCAGTTTCCTAAGGATCTCCATAGTGGCTGAACTAGCTTGCACTCCCACAAACAGTGTAAAAGAGTTCCTTTTCCCCCACATTTCAGCATTATTTGTTGTCATTTGATTTCTTTATGCTTGCCACTCTGACTGGGGTTAGATGGAATCTCAGTGTAGTTTTGATTTGCATTTCCCTGATGGCTAATGATGTAGAACATATTTTCATGTATCTATTGGCCATTTGTCTCTCTTTTTTTGTAAAGTATCTATTCAGTTCAATTGTTCATTTCTTGATTCGGTTGTTTGTTTTGCTAGTGTAGAGTCTTTTGAGCTCTTTGTATATTCTGGGTATTAGCCCCCTATCAGAGTGGTGGCTGGTAAAGATCTCCCATTCTGTAGGCTTCCTCTTTAAGTTATTGATAGTTTCCTTTGATGAGAAGAAACTTTTTAGTTTGATACCATCCCACTTGTTAATTCTTGCTTTAATTTCCTGAGCTTTGGAGGCTTTATTGAGAAAGTTACTGCCTGTGCCAATATGTTGTAGTGTTGAACCTGTGCTCTCTTCTACTAACTTCACAGTTTCTGGTTTAATTTCTAAGTCTTTGATCCATCTCGAGTTGATTCCTGTGCATGGTGAGATATAAGGGTTTAGTTCCATCTTTTTACAAATGGATAGCCAGTTCTCCCAGCACCATTTGTTGAAAAGGCTGTCTCTTCTCCAGCATTTACGTTTGGCCTCTTTGTCAAAGACTAATTGACTATAGGTGTGTGGATTTGTTTCTGGAACTTCCATTCTGTTCCACTGGTCAGTATACCTGTTATTGTGCCAGTACCATGCTGTTTTTACTACTATTGCTCTATAGTATAATTTGAAGTCTGGAATTGTGATGTCTCCTGTGTGATTCTTATTGCTGAGAATTGCTTTGGCTTTTCTGTGTCTTTTCTTTGTCCATATAAAGTTCATGATTGATTTTTCTAGGTCTATGAAGAATGTTGCTGGTATTTTAATGGGAATTGCATTGAATCTGTAGATCAGTTTTGGCAGAATGGTCATTTTGATATTTATTTATTCTGCCTATCCATGAGCACAGCAGATCTTTACATCTTCCAAGGTCTTCTCCAATTTCTTTCTTTAATGTGTTATAGTTTTTGTTGTAGAGGTCTTTTACATCTTTGGTTAGGTTTATTCTTAGGCATTTTATTGGTTTTGGCGTTATAGTGAATGGAATTGTTTTCTTTATTTCTTTCATTGTGGATTCATTGTTGACATAAAGAAAAGGCACTGATTTCTTTAGGTTGATTTTGTATCCTGCAGCTTTGCTGAACTTGTTAATCAGCTCCAGAATTCTTTTGGTTGAGTTCTTTGGGTCTTCCAGATAAAGGATCATGTCATCTGCAAATAAGGATAATTTTAATTTCTCTCTTCCTATGTTAGTTTCTTTGATTTCCTTCTCTTGTCTTATTGCTGTGGCAAGAGTCTCAAGGACTATATTGAAAAGGAGTGATGATAGTGGGCATCCTTGTCTTATTCCTGATTTTAGAGCAAATTCTTGCAGTTATTCCCCATTGAATATAATGCTGGCTTTGGGTTTACAGTATATTGTCTTAATGATGTTGTATATTGCCTTAATGATGTTGAAGTACGGTCTTTCTATTCTAATTTTCTGCAGTGTTTTTAACATGAATGGGTGTTGGATTTTGCCGAATGCTTTTTTAGCATTTATTGCTATGATGATGTGTTTTTTGTTCTTGATTCTATTTATGTGGTGAATAACATGTATAGATTTGCATATGTTGAACCAGCCTTGTTTTTCTGGGATGAAACCAACTTGGTTGTGGTGTATTATTCTCTTGATATGGTTTTGAATGTGTATGGCTAGTATTTTGTTTAGAATTTTTGCATCTATGTTCATTAAGGATATTGGTCTATAGTTTTCCTTTCTTGAGGTATATTTATTTGGCTTGGGGATTAATGTGATACTGGTCTCATGGAAGGAAATTGGGAGAGTTTCATTTCTTTCAGTTTCCTGGAACAAGTTATGAAGTATTGGTATTACTTCTTCACTGAAGGTTTTGTAGAATTCAGCTGGAAACCCATCTGGGCCTGGGTTTTTCTTTGGTGGAAGAATTTTTATTGCCATTTCTATTTCTTTGGTTGCTATTGGTTTGTTTAGGCTTGCTATGTCCTCTTGGTTGAGTTTAGGTAGGTTAACTGTGCTTAGAAATCTATCAATTTCTTCCATGTTTTCTAGTCTATTGGAATATAAAATTTTAAAGTAGTTTCTGATAATTCTTTGAATTTCTCCACTATCTGTTGTGATGTCTTCTTTTTAATTTCTAATTTTAATCATTTGAGTTGATTCTCTTTTTCTTTTGGTTAGATTGGCCAGGAGGTTATCAATTCTATTAACCTTTTCAAAGAACCAGCTTTTTTTGTTGATTCTTTGAATTGTTTTTTTGTTCTCTATTTCATTTATTTCTGCTCTAATTTTTAATAATTTCCTGCCTTCTGCTGGCTTTGGAATTAGACTGTTGCAGTCTTTCTAGGTCCTTCAGTTGTGTCATTAGGTTCTTTGCTTTGTGATTCTCTGTCCTTATTATATGGGCACTCAATGCTAAAAGCTTTCCTCTTAATACTGCCTTCATAGTGTCCCATAGATTTTCATAAGTTGTGTCTCTGTTTTTATTTGTTTCCATAAATTTCTTTATTTCTTCCCTAATTTTCACTCTTACCTATTCATCATTCAATAGTGTATCATTCAATCTCCATGTACTTGAATAGTTTCTTTTGAGTTTTCTTGTTGTTGATTTCTACTTTCATTACATTATGGTCTGAAAAGATGCAAGGAATTATATTATATCTTTTGAATTTTCTGGTGCTTTCTTTATGTCCCAGGATGTGATCTATTTTGGAGAAGGTTCCATGGGCTGCTGATAAAAATGTGTATTCTGTAGTTCCTGGCTGAAATATTCTGTAAATGTCAATTAGGTCCATTTGGTTTATAGGTTTCTTTAGTTCTAAAGAGTCTTTTCTCATCTTTTTCCTTGAAGATCAATCCAGTTGTGTGAGAGTCATATTAAAGTGTCCCAAATTTATTGTATTTGGGTCTATTTGAGATCTGATGTCCAGAAGGGCTTGTTTTACAAATGTGGTTGCACCCACATTTGGGGCATAAACATTTACTATCATTATATCTTCTTGGTGTATTGTTCCTTTTAATAAAAGAAAGTGCCCTGTTTTGTCTCTTCTGATGTGTTAATTTAAAGTCTGTTTTGTTGGATATCAGGTTGCTACCCCTGCTCTTTTTTGGTCTCTAATAGCATGGTATATCTTTTTCCATCCTTTCACTTTCAGTCTGTGAATGTCTTTGACTAAAGGTGAGTTTCTTGCAGACAGCACATATTTGGATTATGTTTTTTAATCCACATTACTAGTCTATGTCTTTTGATGAGTGAGTTAAGTCCTTAGACATTAAGAGATATTATTGAAATATGATTTTTGGTTTTTGTCATTTTGTGTTCTATCTTGTGTTTGGTAGTTTGGTCTTTCTTTTTTACTTAAATGGCTCACTTCATCAACTTCATCTCTTCCCTGGTTCTGAAGTCTGTTTTTTTTTTCCTTCTTTATGGTTTATTTCTTTAAGAATTTTCTCTAGTGTTGGTTTTGAATTTATGAATTTTTTGAGATTCTCTTTATCTTGAATCACTTTTGTTTCTTTATCAATTTTAAATAGTAGTTCTACTGGACATAGTAGTTTTGGTTGGAAGTTATTTTTTTCCAGGGTCTGAATCACATCATACTAGTCTTTCCTAGCATTTATGACCTGGGTTGTATAGTCTGGGGTGATTCTTATTGTCTTGCCTCTATATGTCACCCATCCTTTTGTTCTCACTGCTTTTAAGATTCCTTCCTTGACCTCTATGTTGGTCATTTTGACTATTATGTGGTATGGGAGGTCTTTCTTTGATCTTGTCTAAATGGTGTTCTGTATGTCTCCTGGACATGAAAATCCAAGTCTCTTTCAATGTTTGGAAAATTCTCTGAAATTATTTCTCTGAAGAGATTATGGATGCCTTTGGTCTGTACCTCTATCCCTTTTTTTAATGCCTTTTATCCATAAGTTAGGATTCTTCATGTTGTCCCAAATTAGCTGGATGTTTAGATTTTGTTGCTGTAATGTCTTCTGTATACTGTTGACTGTGTTTTCAGTCTGGGTCTCAACTACTCATCTGAATTTTTCTTGTACCAAATCTAATATCTGTGATCTCAGCCTAATGAGAGCAGTGTTATTTCATAGGTAAAATAATTACCATAGTTGTCTGTGGAAAATGCTGTCACAAAGTGACACCTCATTCTCTCTTCCTGAGTCTCTCCTAGAGGTGATCACAAAAGGAATGGTAGGAAATTCCCCTATTTTAGGAGGCATTTCCAATTAGGCCCAAGATTAGGGTCTGCTGAAAGATAATTAGACTTGGAAAATGGAAATTTGCTTTCTTTTGTCCCATAGTCCATATGAATTGTTGGTCTTGCACGTGGTGAGGATGCAGGCTTGTAGCTAAAGTTTGTAGAGTCTGGGTGGCTATGGGGATGGCAAAGAAGGCCACAGGATGCTAGCTGCTGTCCCCCCTCATGATAGGGAGTATCCCCAGTGGCTACGCACTCCTGGGGGGACTTGGGGACCACACGTTTATGTGGGAGTGTCTGCTGTGTTGCTCCCTTTTTTGTACCATCTCTAGAAATTTTCCTTGCAGCCATTAAATGTATTTAAAATTCTTTTTGTTATCTGTTTTCCCTAAGAGTATACAAGTCCTGAACTTTTTTTTCCTTTTTGGTAGTGGGGATTGAACCGAAGACCATTCTACCTCTGATATATACCCCTAGCTCTATTTAATTTTTTTATTTTGAAATAGGATCTTGTTAAGTTACTGTACTTGCTTCAAACCTGTGGTCTTCTTATCTCAGCCTCCCAAGTCCTGGGATTACAGGCATGTGCCAGGTGCCTACTGTAAGCCATGACTTTTTATAGATATATTCATGGTATCTCCAATAGAATCTGCATGTGGAATGTGCTTATTGCATTCCTGTTGGGTGAATAGGGTCTCTAATTGTGTCTTTTATATGTTTACATCTAAGCAATTTCTAAAAACCTCTCAATCCAAGTCATTTTTGGGAAAAAGGTCAAATAAAGTTATTGATAATGGCAAAACAAGGCCCTGTACCTAGGACCTGGGACTCTGGACAGCTTATCAAAGGTGAGTCAGCAATGACTTTGTTACCAGAACCAGGTTTAGATGTTTGGTTCTAAATTCTCCCAGATTGAGGCTTGTAATGATCTGATGGACTCAAGTCTCTATTCTAATATCATTGGCCCTGAACTAAGATGAGATGAGAAGTTACAGGGATAGAAATCAAGACAAAACACAGTAGAGCTTTCTCTTCTTAATTCTTTTGTCTAATGTAATCTCTGTGAATTGATTGGAATCAGTCATCCTCAGTCCTTATGGGACTGAATGACAATTTAGTTGTTAAATAGCAGAACGGTGGACAAACAGTTGTTATTTAAATCTTTTTATTAGGAACATTTAAAAAAATCACCTTAATATCCTTTATCCTTGCCTCTGGTGCATAATAGTAGAGGGAAAAAAGATTTTTTTCCCCTTCTGCATAAGTTCCCAGAATACTGGCATAAGAGAGAAAGCTATCTCCAAAGAAAAGAATTTCAGGCACATAAACAGTCAGATTGGCTTATGACAGGGAGAATATCCTTGTATTTATTCCATTAAACAGATTTCTCCTGGGCCCCTGCTGTCCTGTCAATCCTCCCAGCTCCATCGTGGGCAGTGGCATAGCCTCCCATCCCCTCTGTCCTCACAGGCAAAGCATGTTTGGGCCAAAGCACTAGGTCTCCTGACTGCTGAAAGCCCAACTCCTATCACATTGGCCTGGATTTATTCAACTCTGTTACTAGGAGATTATGTGTCACAGGGACATTAAGGTGAGCCCTGTCCTATATCTCTAATCTCTCTTCTGTGTCTGCATCTTTCTCTGCCTAGAATTTTTGTCTTCTCTGAATGTCCAAATCACCTATAAAGTGCCCATCTCTCTTTCTCAGCTGTTCCCTTGTGTTATTGATAATAGGACCAGAAGAAAATGTTCATTCAAATTGGAAAGAGGGGATTATGTCTGCGAAGAGAAGGATTTGGCAATGTTATTTGGAGTTGAAACCAGTGACATTAAAAAAAAAAAAAGAAAAGAAAAGAAATCATATGCGGAGCAGGGGCTGCAGTGGAAGGTGGCTACTGAGTGCCACAGCAACTGAGAAAGGCACTCCTCTAGGCTGACGACAGGCCTGAGGCACCATTGAAAGCGTGATCCAAGAGCTTTAGGAATTGATTATTTTCATATGAAGGAATTGTTTAAGAAGAAGTAGTTTGAAAATAGCTATTACCACCCACTTTTTACTAGGGCTAAAATAATTAAATGAATTATCTTTTAAGTAATATTACAAAGAAGTAGACACTTGGGGGGAAATGAAAGCTTTCTGTTTGATCTTGTCCAATCAATACAAACTCCAGGGGTTCCTGTTCAATGAAGATTTTCAAAAGACCCCTGGCATTCTCACAAGCAGGACTCTGCTTTCTTAAATCTTAACATAAATTCTGTAGCAACTGATGGATTTGTTTGCTCCAGAATACTGGCATGCGTTGTGAACTCTATATTTAAAAGGACCTTGGAACATGTGCCCAGAACGTAAGTGGATAAAGCCCTTGTTTCTAGAAGTATTAATGGTGCCAGTAGCAATTCAGAAATTACTGGAATTAGTATTCTACCTTAAAGTACTGAATAGCTGCTTCCTTATATTTCAGTTTGAAGATCTGCATAATTCCTTACTGGTCTGAAGCTACATAGATGTGACTGATGGAGAAGTTTCTTTTTCATCTCATTGCTAGATTTCAGTGAACCAAAAACATGTCCTATTTACAAGATACTAACTCTGATACTTAATACTGGAACATCTATCCACCCATCTTTCAGATCTAAAATTTGATTCTTTTCCTAGTTCCCACACCCCACTAAATAGCCGTGCCACCAACCCAGTTCCTCAAGCTAGAGACTTCTGAGTCCACATTGACTCCTCTCCCCTTTAGTTCTTTCGTGTAGTCCATTAGAGTCTTCTTGTTTCTGTTTCCTGAATCTTGTTTATGTTTGTTTTCTTCTGTCAGCCTGGTGCAAGCTGTTCCTCTCTTTGGGGGAGGGCATTGCAAGAGCATCTTCATGTCCTTGCTACTAATGTTGTGTCCCCATTCGCCCTGTACCCAGGCTTTCCTACCTTTGGTCTATTAGGCTTTGTCTTTTGGGAATACTTTCTTATCCCTCTTCTCTTGCTTCATTCACCAGCAACTCCTCCACCTAAAGTTTAGCTTAGACTTAACCTCCTCAATGGAGTCTTCCCCAGTCACTGTGTCTACAATGAAATGTCTTATTTTAAGCTCTTACAAAATGCTGTACTTTGGAGCAACATAAATCTTACTTCCAGTTGATGTTTCTATATCCATTAGGCTATAGGTTCCATGAAGGCAGGGTGGGATTGGTCTTGTTCACAGAATCTAGAACATAGCCAATGTTCAGTAAATATTTGTTACATGCAAAGGAAATCATATAAATGATTAATCACTTTCTTACAAATGTATTTTTTTATGTAGAAGAAGCCTAATTCAAAGAAGCAAAATAGAAGGTGGAGAGGCATTATTTACCTAATCATGACAATATGACACTAGTTTTGATCAATGATAATCTGACTTTCAAAGTGAATTTTCAAGTATCACTAGTCTTTAGTCATTTTTTTTTTACTTGAGTGTGACATCCACATCATGGGTAAGTGAGTTTTGATTTTAATTAATAATTATATGGTAATTCTTTGGAGGTTATTGTGATTAGATGAAAATGAAAATGTAGTTGTCTTATATGCTGTGCTTTTTTTTTTATACCAGGGATTGAATTTAGGGGCATTTTACCTTCAAGCTACACCCTCAGCACTATTTTTTATTTTGAAATAGGGTCTCCCTAAGTTGTGGAGGGCCTCACAAGGTTGCTGAGGCTGTCTGGAAACCTGAGTTCCTCCTGTCCCAGCCTCTCAAATACTGGGATTACAACCATGTAACACTATGCCTGTTCATGCTGTGCTTTTTTTTTTTTTTTTGCGGTATGAGGGATGGAACCCAGGGACATGCTACCTCTGAGCCACATCCTCAGCCCTAATTTTAGTCTTTCTAAGCTTGAAACAGGGTCTTAGTCAGTTGTGAAGGGCCTTGCTTAGTAGTTGAGGCTGTCCTCAAACCACGATCCTCTTGTCTCAGCGTCCTGAATGCTGGAATTACAAGCATGTGCCACCATGCCCAGGTCCATGCTATGGTCTGTAAAAAGGTATTTTTCAAAGTCTGTTTCATCCCTCTCTATGTCCATATGCTTTTTTAAGCACACATACAATGTTTTGTGGGGTAGGAATGGGCTAGAGACATGAATCATATACTATTTAGTTACCTAATCTCCAAAGCATTTCTTGGCAACACATTGGAATTTACAACCATCCCAAGTTGTAGTTTGTTTCAGAAACACTGCTGAGTAAAAAAAAATCTGAGTAAAAGATGAAAAAGTTGGTTGAGCTGCCCTATGTTCCAACTATAGAATCACTTGGGGACATGCTGTGAGCGGGATCTAGGCCCCTATGTTTATAAGACTTTGCTGCCATAACAATGACTAGATGAGAAACGATGCTGCACTCATGGCATTTGCTAAAGTTAGACGGGCACCATTTTATGATACAAAATGTCATGGATTGTGCTATCTCCAAATTAGCACCAGTTTAAGCTTTTTAACACAATACATGGCACCTTCAAGTAATTATTATTGTTTTAGTTTGATAGAAAATTTGGCATCATTCTTGCCACAGGCAGAATCTCCTGGGGCTTTTCCTGAAGGACACGATGCAACTTTTTCCTTTGGAAAGACAGATGGAGACTTCAAATGGCTGCGTGAAAATAGTACTCACCATGTTTCTGGAAGACATCAGTGTTTTCACTTCTTACCAGCAGGGGCGGTCGACATCATCAGCATGTCTGGTACCTCAATAGTAAATTTAACTTAGTCTTTTGAGTTTACAGTAACTTGGGAAAAAAATTCTTCTTTAGCATATTTATGATTTTAGAATTTGATTTTAGGAAATATATAATGCTCAATTATTTGCTTTTCCTGAAAGAACCCTTTCCATGAAGGCTCGCTGAACCAACCTCTAACAAATTATCACATTTCTCAAAACACAAGTGTAAGTGGCATTGGCCATCTGTATATCTCCCTTTTACATGTACAGGCAACTCTTCATTGTTTCAATGTTGATTGTCTAGTTTCTGGAGTATCTCAGTTCCTTGCCTATTTTCTTTTCTTCTACCATCTCCCTCTTGTGTCCTGTTTGTACCTCCATAGAAGGATGAATTGGACCATAGACTCAATCAGTCAGTCAGTCAGTCCATGCTTATTACCTAGTTATGCCCGGTATAGTCTCTGCTTTGTGGGTATTTATTGTTTTCTCAGGGGGCTGGTCTCCATGAAAATTTATGATTCCCCAAGATGACTTTGTTTTCAGATTATGAGTTGGTGGGACTTAGAAAGGAAAGCCAAGACGAAGCAACATTTGAGTTATAAAGGCTTTAGAGAATGGGAAGGATTTGGTCAGAAGTCAGGAAGAGAGACCATCATAGACTTTCAAGGGACCAGTTTTCATCTTGGGAAGTGTGATGGGTAAACTGAACAGAGAGGACTAGATATGGACACCTTTGACCACTGGAAGGACCTGACATTGGAGGAACTCGGGAAAAGATTTTTGGTTTTGTGTAGTGGGTGATAAGAAGGTATTGATAATTTTGACCCAATCCTTAAAGTTCAAAAGAATTAGCATGATTGCTTGTAAGGAGCTTTGGTTAAAGCCTTCACAGGGAGGACATTGAAAGAAAGTTTCAAATTAAGTTGGGGGAGATTATCAGTTAACTTAAAATTTTTTAATCCTTCTGGTTTTTAGAGATGATGAAGAATTAGCTTCATGTCATTTCCCCCTCTTTATCTTGCCCTTTTGTATGTTCATTGATAGGAGATTTGCATTTGAAAAGTTTTATTATACATTCCAGAGGGAAAATTGTACATTGTTGATAAATGTATCTTTTATAATCCCTGCTGTTATTAGAACACTGCTAATTTTATTAACACTTTCTCAAAGGGAAAATAAAAGTGAAATAAATGCCTGTGAAACCCCTTCATTATCTTGTCTGGCCTTGCCTTGCTTGCTTTGCCAAAATTCTAATGGAAAAACAAGGGGGCTGCCCAGTAATTTTCTTTTCCTATGACATTTCAGCACTCCTCCAGTACATTGCTGTAATGAAAATTGGCAGCTCTTGAGAAAAACAGTAACCATTCAGAGGAGAGCACCTGCTACATGGACCATGAGACAGAGGAGCCTCTCCAGCCCAGACATGATGGCATTCTTCAAATGCATCAGAGAGAGCTCTGCTAGATGTCCACAGGTTAGTTGGTTTCAGATCTGGAGATGGGCAGGCACTCTATTCCCAATGCCTCACTCATTATCTTGCTCACAACAATCAGAAGCTTGAAGTCTAAAGGCAGTGATGCTCCAAGGTCATTATCCGTCCTCTTTAGACTCTTCAACAAGTTAGGGCACAGTATGCCTCAAACAACATTAACTTCAAAGATGATTAGGTACTTACCCAGTTTTTTTCCTTTTCTTTTCATGAAATGTTCTATTTAGTAGCAGCTAAAACAACATTAAATTGTTTTGCCTCAAAGGATGAATGAAGTAGGACTTTATTGTCACTGGTTTGGTATTTTAAATACACTAACTCAGTGATGAAGTTTCAAGGGGTGTCTTGGTCTCTGTATTTGCTACAGTGATGGGACCTGTGATAGAATCTGCTGGCAAGTCAGCTTTGGGAATTTCCCAAAGACAGTTGATTACACACGCACACACACACACACACACACACACACACACACACACACCCCAAATGGCTTTCTTTTAAAACTTAAACGACATTGCCCAGCAGTGTCACCCACGATGCTGACTAGCTTTGCTCTGAATGACTTCTGGCTATCTCTTAGTTCATCCCCACTTTGAAGGCATGAGGATATGTTACCATTGAAGCTAATCAAAATGATATGCTCAAGGCTGGAATAGATGCTTCACCAATGAAGAAAGACAGATGGCCAATAAATACATGAAAACATGTATTTATCATTAGCAACCAGGGAGATGAAAATCAAAACCACACTGAGATTCCATATAACCCCAATCAGAAGGGCAATCATAAAGAAGTCAAATAATAAATCCTGGCAAAGATGTGGGGAAACAGGAACTCTTCTACACTGTTGGTGAGATTGCAAATTAGTGCAGCTGCTGTGGAGATCAGTGTGGAGATTCCTCAGAAAACTGGGAATGGATCCACCATATAATCCTGCTATACCACTCCTGGTTATCTTTCCAAAGTGACTGAAATCAATATTATAGTAATATATGCATATCCATGTTTATAGCAGAATAATTCATAATACTCAAATTATGGACCAACCTAGGTGTCCATCAACAGATGAATTGATTACAAGAGTATGGGATATACACACAATAGAATTCTACTGAGCAATAAAGAAGAACAAAATTATATCATTTTCAGGAAAATGGATGGATCTGGAGAACATTATGTTAAGTGAGATTAGCCTGTCACAAAAAGTGAAGGATGGTATGTTTTCTCTCATATGCAGTAGCTGAGGAGTAATCAGAATACCAGAGGAACCTTTGATAATGGAGGAGAAACTGCAGTGGAGCCAGGGAGGTGGTCTAGGAGAACAGGGGAGGGGGAGAGGGAGGAACAAAGAAGGAATCACTTTCACTGACATTATGAACGTATGTGAGAATACCAATGTCAGCTTCAGTATCATGTATGTGAAAGGGGAGGAATTGAAGAGGGAACTGGGAAAAGCCCACCAAGTGCTGTGTGCATGTTTGTCCCTATCAATACAAAATATATTATGATGTGAGACTATCATGCACCAATTTAAAGTACAAAAAAGGGCTGGGATGGCAACTTCAAAAGTGAGTTCTCAAGGGATTTTCATCAATAGCAACATCACTAGAACATTGTTACACCTGGAGATGATAAACGTGAACAAAAATGCAACTGACTATACATGTGCTTAGCCTTTATTAAAATAAGCAATGCTGTAAGTAATAGCATAACATTTGGGTCCAGATAAACAGCTTCAATTCTGGTTCTTCCACCTTTCAGAAACTAGCTATAATTTCTCAGATTCTTCAGGGTAAAATGGGGATTGGAATATCCATGTTATAAATTTTTGTTATGATTAAACTAACAAGTTAAACTCAATAAATAGATTATATATACTGATTTATTTATTCATCCATCTGTCCATCTATCAATAGCATCTATATATCCACTCATTTATCCATCTCTGTATCACATGTCAAAGCCCAATAAATGTTAGTTCTTGTCACCAATGAAAAGTTATTTTAACGATCTATAGTCTATGTTCTGAGCTTTTGGGATGTCTCCATTGGTTTTCTTGTTTTCGTTTTTTAATCTGTCTGATTCCTTTATACGCATCATCTCTCAATCCTATTATCATCTCCCTCACTTTTTTCCTGCCTCCCTTATAAATAAATCTGTTCTCTCTCTTATAAATGAAGACTTGGCCTGCTTCCTCAGCATGGAGTCCAAGTGACAACAAGCAGAGTCTATGGAGAGTTTCCTCTCCTGTTTTTGGAGTTAATTAAACTTCAGGATTGTGATCCTCAACAAGGGTCCCTGGACATTCTAGAAGAAAAAAATAAATCAGGATTTATCTGAGGAAAGGATGGGTGGACAATGTGCAGTTTGAAAAGCATATTTACTAATATAACACAATGTTAAGATAAAGCCATACCAATGGAACAAAACAAAACAAAACTCCATGGTATTCTTAAATAAAACTGCAAAGAATAAGATAAGCCAGCTTTGCTTTGTGATAATACCCTGAAGATAGACTTTATCTTTGGAGAGATGGAAATTATCAATGGGAAGAGATAGTATCCAGCTATTATTATTATGTTGATGAAGAGCTGCACGACAATATTATACTTACCAAATGGAGAATACATTTTTGAAAACTACAGAAACTGTTCAGAAACAGTTTATGAAGCTAGCAGAAAGCCATCTCAGCCCAAGCAAAGTTGGCTCCTGGAGACCCATTCCTGTGTTTAATGAGAAGCTGCTCTAGGAGATGCCAGCTGAGACTCACGGGCTCGGGGCATTTTAATTTGATGCTAACCTGCCCATCATGGAAAATTCACATGAGGTCTCAGTCATAATGAGCACTACTTTGTACTTCAATAAATAGAATTGACAATCCCTGTGTGAACTGCAGATATGGAATTAATGATAATCTCCCTCAGGTTTTCCGTTCATCCAACATCACTGACTACTTTCTCATGCTTTAAGAAAAAGGAAATATTACTGGTTACGTTTTTAATCATAAAACTCTGTAGTTGCACTCAAGTGGATTTCCGAGATATTTGGTTATTATACCTCACCTACCTGATAGCATGTAGTCATTTGGCTATTATTCATTAAAGGCACATGGAAATTTGGTATAAGCATGAACTCCAGAAAACACCAGTTGTTGGTTGACTTTTCTAATTCACCTTGTAAACTGCATTTCACTTGAGATCCCTTTGTCATGGGGAGTAAACCTGAAGAACGAGTGGTGTTAATGGGAATAACATTGGACTTAAACACGGATTGTGTCTTGGCTTTGACATTTCACGACTAGATGGACCTGGGAAATATATCTAAACTTTTTGAACCTCACTCAGTTTTCTTTTCTGATAAATGAGGCGGATAAGACTTCTCCGTAGATACTTTATAAATACCTGAAAAAACACCTAGAAATCCTGGTGCCTAGCATAGTTCAGAAGCTTGTTTATTTTTATGCACATTGGCTAAGTTCCTAACTTTGAAGTTTAGCTTGCTGAGTAGTATGTATAATATTTTTGTTATTAAAAATACAGTCTTACACTGATCCCAAAGCATCCTCTCATATGTCCTGAAAATCTTGCCCTTGAATAGCTTAACTTTTACCTATGCTCACACATAAATCAGTCCCCCACATTCAGGTAGTTATATATAAATATACATAACCCCACACATTTTAGTGATAGACTGGCTCTGTCTCCAGCACTAATAACTCATATGCATGAGAGTATGGGAGGCGGGGCACTGGGCCCAATGCTCTTTCACACTCAACCCACTGATATGATACTGTGGCAGGGGTGCTGGGAGCTGCTCCCAGGAGCAGTCTTTGGGCCAGTGCTAGTGTCTGCTTCAGCAGAACAGATGCATTGTGACTGAGCTCCGGCTCTTTGGAGTCTCTGACACTGCAGAAAGCCCTGCTCTTCAGAGCACAAAGTGGTTGGCATGATATGAAGACAGGGAGGTTGACCTGAAGCCAGGCAGAGCTGGGCTGTGACAGCACTGGGATTTGTGTTTGACTTCCACCTCTTCACCAAATTCAGCTGTGTTTTTTACATTCCTGAAATAGTAGGTAAGCTTGTTAAGAGTCCAGTCCATGTCCTTTTGACCTACTGTCTCTCTGGGAGATCTTTGCACTCAGGAGAAACTTATTGATCAGAAGAGGTGAGAAGCCTTTGTCCTGGAAGTTGGTCAGCCACCAATTGCCCCTCGACTCTGACTGTCAGGTGCTGACTACAGCTGATTAGCCATCTGGGCTTCTTTACTAAATAATTTGTGTCCTTTTTGTAGACCTTGGTGAGCAAGGCCTTCTGAGGTCAGGTAGGAGAAAGAGAGAAGAGGGAGATGCCAATCAATTGTGTTTGTCTTTGTGGATGGCACAGGGGCAAGGCTCAGTGGAGTGACAGGCAAAGCTATTACTTAAAAGAATGTGAATTATCTATCCACTTTTTCACAATGAAAGACATCTTTATTGTGGCTTTCTGATCATGTAAACGATACATACTTATTTTAAAAGTATTTGCACAGTGCTAAGCAACCCAAAGTGGAAAGTAAATGTTACCTGGAAAAATGGGGCATGGTGGTGCACACCTGCAATCCCAGTACTTGGGAGGCTGAGACGGGAGAATAATACAATTCAAGACAGCCTCAGCAATTTAGTGAGGCCTTGCTGGGGGAGTAGCTCAGATGTAGAATACCCCTGGGTTCCATCTCCAGCACCACAAAAAAGTCATCTCTAATGCAAGCATTCTGAGATCACTCCCACTAATCTTTGGAGACCTATTCTATGTAACATTTTATGCATATAGATTTATAAGTTTATTGGTCTTTTAAGAACAAAATTTACTCAGCTCACCCCTGGTTGTTACCACCCCTCTTTTTAATTCAATACTCTCAATTGTACCTGCACTTACTACTGCTCCCCTGAATTGGTCCAGTGTCCCCCTCCCACAGGGGGAACTTATAGCCAACTTTGGAAATCTATAATTAAATCTAGAAATATTTAGTTACATGCAATTCAAACCACAATGCTGCTTATTACATTGGTAGGCATAGTTTTTTTTAAATATGTGTACCATTATGTTAAAAATGGGGCATGCACACTGCTGTGCATTTTGCTTTTCTCAGTTATCATTTTTGAAATCTCTCCCTGTTAATTAGTATGGATCTAAATCATGGTTTTTCTACCTCAGTTGGATAATTCTTCATTGTGAAGGGGCTGTCCTGTGCATTATTGAATGTTTAATAGCATTACTGTTCCCTTCCTACTAAACATCAAGAGCACCCGCCCTCTACTCGCCCCATCTGAGAGGTGACAACAAAACATGTCTCTAGGCATTGCCGAATACTCCTAGGAGCAAACTTTGCTCTTGATTGAGAGCCACCAATCTGATTCTTTACAGTATCTGCACAATATTCCATAGTCTGGATCTGCTACTTTTTATCCAATCATTCTTTTCCTAGTGATCTTTCAGTTTGTTTCCAATGTCTTTTTTTTGTCTGTCAAATCTATCATTTTGATGGGTGTTGCCTTTAATCCATAGTTACTATTTAGGAAACTAAATCAAAGTCATCCTTGTATCTCTCCAAATACAATAGTTTTGTGACTGGGTTTTACTCACTTTCTTCCTGGGTGAGCCCCCAAAGCAACCACACATCAGTAAATCTGAGGACCAAGTCTGTGGCATACTTGGGGCGGGGGGGGGGGGGGGCTGTCCCCTTTGTTGTGAGGGGGCAGATGCTCTTCAGCTTCAGAGAGTGGTGGCCAGGGAAGAATATAAGCCAGCATTACAAACACTAATTTTCAGAGTAGCTGGACAACCATATTTTTCTTTTAAAATATTTTATTAATATATTTTAATTGAAAATCCATATTTTTATGTAAACATAAAAATTGCCCCAATTTGTTAAGGTTAGAAACTAAATTTTTGGAAAACACAGTGTAGGCTAGATAAAACATGCCCATATCTGGTCTATTAGTGGCTAGTCTGAAATATCCATCAGAGGTAATTATTATTGATTATAACCTCTGCCTTCCTGGGCTACAGTTTCTTGAATGACTAATTGTGATGCTCTTATACAGAGTTTTGGAGGTGAGCATTGTGTTTTGCCCCATTTCATCTATTGTAATGCTTGATTCTCCCAGCATCTCCATCTACTCAGACAGACCCCAGGCCCCGCAGCGTGCCTTGTCTCCTTATCTGATGCTTCATCAGCTTCCCTGGTGCTTGGGGATCCTGCTCATGTGTTCTGAGGAGAATCAGGGCCAGTAATGTGGGATGCTCTGAAATCGTTCCATCTCTACCGTGAGAGGTTATCTTCACAGACCCCCAGTTGGGATCTCTGGGAGGGTTTTTCCTGGGACTTGGTGACTTTCAGCAGTGTGGGAGCTATGTGCCTCTTTGGAACCTGCTATTCATGCAGACAGCATGTTATGAATTTATTTACCTGGTTTCATTCCTGATAAAATTTTAGAAGTAGACGGGTCACTGGAGATCTTTAAATCCTATGATGGTTTCATAACTGGGGAGAATGGGACGCAGAGAAATGAGGTGACTTAGTTGAGGCTCTGCAGCTAGTGCTGTGGCAGGATGGCGCTGGTGGCCTCGCTGTCCCTGACCCCCTTTCAGCATGTCCATACCACTGTTTCTGAGCAGTTGGCTTTGGTAAAAATCCTTTCTGTTTCTAATTTTCAGCCGAGTTGTCTGGGTGTCCACGTTTCTGTGATCCATCTCCGGGAGAGATACTTATGTGTCATGCATTTATATGAGTTTTTGCAGAAATACTTACCTCCCCGAGTTCTCTGAGACAACAGCTTTGATCTTCTATTCAGGTACTATTTTAAAGAGAATAATTTTTTCCTGGTGATATATTTTTTTTTTCCTGAAGGAAGATTTTCTGGTGATCTACTAGCTTAAAAACTGGATTATACCAGACTTATAGATATTGCCTCAATAAATTAAATTTTGAGCTGGTAAAGATATTTGAAGAACCTGACACATTCAATAACTAAAATTATTTAAGTGGGCTTGGGTTATTTTTTAAGCACTGGGGATAGAACCCAGGGCTTCCCACATGCTAGGCAGGTACTCTACCACTGAGCCACATCCCCAGCCATAAGCAGGATTGAATTGATGATGGGCAGTTAGTCTCTTAAGTTGGAAATGTGTTGGGTTTTATTTTTTATAACCTCGGCTTGCTGGTTTTCTGCATCTGTAGCTGCCAACAGCTCTCAGCTGCTGAAGAAGGCAAGCAGAAGGGGCAGCCTGGGAAGAATGCTCTGTGTTGGACCGGGCTCTGGTTCCAGCACCAGCTCTGCTGCCAGCATGCTGTCAGCACCGTCTGAGAGATGCTTTAGGGACTTCCCACCAGCCTGACACTGGGTTGGCCAAGGTCGAAAGCCTCAGGAATTTGATGGTTTGTTGGTGATGTAACAGAAGTGATGGCACAGGAAGAAGCACATATTGTTCCAAGTGTGCCCAACTGGAAGCCTCGAGACTGGAGTCCCTAATCATTTAACTTCTTTGAACCTCACAGTCTCTCTTTTCTGGAGCATGGGGACAAAATTAAATTGCCCTTTCTATCTTTTAGAGATGCTATTAAAGACGACTTTATGTATGCATCATATGTGTGCGAGCACGTGTGTGTGTGTGTGTGTGTGTGTGTGTGTGTGTGTGAAATGGGATGGAATGTGTGCCTTCAAAATTCAGAGGCTGAAGTCATAACCCCCAGTACTTCTGAATGTGACCATATTTGGAAGCAGAATTGCTGCTATTCAATTGTAGGTGGCCCCCTTATCCACATGGGAGAGGTGTCAAGACATCCAGTGAAATGCCTGAAACCAGGGATAGTACCAACCCTATGTAAAAGACAATTGTCCTGAGAACTGAGATGGCTTCTAAGTGACTAGTGGACAGGCAGCATGTATGGCATAAACATGCAGGACAAAGGGAAGATTCACATTCCAGGCAGGACAGAGTGTGATGGTATAAGGTTTCATCACACTGTTCAGAAAGTGCATAAAATGTTTGGAATTTGCTATTTATTTATTTGGGTCCTAGGGATTAAACCCAGGGGCATTCTACCTCTGAGCTACACTTCCAGCTCATTTTATTTTGAAACAGGGTCTCTGTCACTAAGTTGTTGAAGGGCTTTTTTTTTTTAAACTTTTTATTGGTGCATTGTAGTTGTTGAAGCTGACCTCAAACCTGAAATACTCCTGTCTCAGCCTTCCAAGTGTTGGGATTACTGGTGTGCACTTACTGATAAACCGGTATTAACCAGCCAGGACAGTTAGGACTTGGTCAGTAATCTGTGTCTAGAAAATGGATATCAAGATAACTGTGCTCCTTAGAGTCAAAGACCTTGTCTCTCCCTTTGAGAAGAGATCGGACCTGAAAGAGAAGGTGAGCACACCAGAACAGCAGAGCTGTTTCTGATTGAGCTATCCAGCCAGTTTCATTGTTTTCCTTGGATTTGCCTCAAGTCAACTAAAAAATCAAGAGTATCACCTCCCTTTATTATTCAAACATGTAATGATGCATATACCCAGTAAAGGCAAATGTGAGTGGCAGAGTCCAAAGGCTTGTTCAGTTACAAAGTTATTTTGCAGCTTAACAACTATTAGATGCAGGTCTCCTACCTTTAAATGTTGTGTTCTTCTTCTGGTAAAAATATTATTTTTAATAAAAATAACTATTTAATGAAATAATTATTTCTTTGTACAAACAATAATAAATGCTGATGAGAATGCGGGGAAATAGGAACTCTTACACACTGTTGATGGGATTGAAAATTAGTGAAGCCACTTTGGCGATCAGAAGACTGGGAATGGAACCAACCTCGGATCCAGCTATACTACTCCTGGGTATCTTTCCAAAGGAATTGAAACCAGAATATGATAGTGATACATGTATATCCATGTTTATAGCAGTACAATTCACAATAGCCAAACTATAAAACCAGCCTAGTTGTCTGCCAATAGATGAATGGGTTATAAAATGGTGGTATATATACACACAATGGAATTTTACTCAGCCATAAAGAAGAACAAAATTATGTCATTTGAAGAAAAGTGGATGGAACTGTATAATATTATGCTAAGTGATTTTAGCCAGTCTCAGAAAGTAAAAGGTCATGTGCTTTCTCTCATATATAGGAGCTAGAGAGAAATAGGAAATGAAAGGCACTTAAAATAAATGAGGAGAGCTACCAGGAGAATAGTGGAAGTGGATTTGGAGAGGGAGATGAGGAGGATAAAGGAAGACTTGATGAAGGAAATAGTTCAAACAGTCCTATGTACATATGAGAAGTTATTCATACCAATTTCAATATAATGAATAGGGAGGAGGATCAAGCAGGTAAGATGTGGAGGGAAACATAGCCAGTGCTATGTGCATGGATGTTTGTATCATACTATCAATATGATGTATAAATACAGTACACCCATAAAAGTATATTTAAAAAGTTTTTAAAAAAGTTATGTGAAGCTGGGTATGGTGGTGCATGCTTGTGACCCCAATACTTGGGAAACGGAAACAGGAGAATTGAAGGTTCGTGGTCAACCTCAGCAACTACTTAGTGAGGCCCTCCACAACCTAGTGATGAGACCCTGTACCAAAATAAAAAATAGGGTTAGGGGTATAGCTCAGGGTTAGAATGCTCCTGGGTTCTATTCCCAATAATACACACACACACACACACACACACACACACACACACACACTTATATGAGCAGCAAATGTTAATAATAAAAATCATTATGGATAAAAAATAAGAAGAAAGAGAAGGAGCAGAGAATTATCTATTATCTCATTACTTAGAGAAGAGTCACAAATTGTGGGGTTCCTCATTGGACCATGAGTAGGAATGTGTTGGTGATATTTTAGCAACTGGCTTTTTAGAAAAAGCAGGGTCAAAAAGGGTCATAGGAGGAACTCTAGATGAAGGAGGAGAAACCATAGATGAGCAAATAAGGAGGCCTAACTGGGAGTGATGGGAGGGGGCAAGGTGCAAACTCCCTAATGTACGTGATGTACACTCACAATCATATCAGTGCCAATCACTAAGCCAAACATGAGGAGGGAGGGGGAGGGAATGGGATGAATTGGGTAATGGCTAAAGTGATGTGTGCATGTATGCTTCCACCATCTTGTACTCCATTAAGATGTGTGACTACAATGCACCAATTAAAAGAAAAAGAAAAAGCAGGGTCCCGATTTTTACTGTTTACCAGTTTCTACTGTTTGCTTCTACTATTGCAAATTTCAAGATACCAACATAGTATCACTGAATGTGGATTCAGGAAGAGAATAGGTTCTGCTCTCATGAGCCAGAGCCACACACCACTGGAAGATATCCTAGTTTTTTTTTTTTTTTTTTTTTTTTCTGCTCAGTGCAATTTGCAAGTCATCAGCCTTGCCATGACCTGTGAACGTCTAGAATTGCAGGTCCTACTCTGGCATGTGGAATCAAAACAAGATCCTCAGGTGATTCCTAGCACATTAAAGTCTGAGCAGAGCTCCAGTACAGCAGAATAGCCACTAGCTACATGTGGTTAGTGAGCACTTAAAATGTGACTAGGCTGAATTGGGATGATCTGTAGGTATATGTAACACACAAAAATAATGCAAACTATATACTAAATTTTGATAAGATAATGATGGTGTTAAATAAAGTACTTTATTACATTTATTTTACCTGTTTTCTTTTTGCCTTATTTAATGTGGCTTCTAGAGAGCTAAAAATTGCTGTGTGATGCACATTATATTTCCGTTGAATAAAACTGCTCTAAAGCAAGGATCCCTAGAACCCTGATTATTCTGCGCAGCCCCTGGGCCCACCTTGTCCTAAACTTCAACTTAATTGACCTTAACATATCTAATAATGTAATCAGTTGCCAAAGAACCCTCTTTTTTTTTTTTGGTGGTAGTGGGGTTCCTGGAAGCCTTTCAACCTCTGGGTTACACTTCCAGACCTATTTTATATTTTTATTTGGAAACAGGGTCTCCTAAGCCAGCGTGCGAAGCTGGCTTTGAACCTGCGCGATCCTCCTGTCTCTGCTTCCCAAGCACGGGGATTACAAGCGTGCGCCATCACGCCCGGCAAACCCTCTTCTTTTTGCTACAGATTTTTTTTTTGCCAAATTGTGGACTGGGAAAATGTTTATATGCTTAAATAAATACTTACCCTTTTGCCACCGAGAGCCTTGAGACTGTGCTACTTTAAATGGAAAAAGATTCCAGAAATGAGGAATGCCATTTATCCTTTTCCTGCCCCACTATTTCCCAGTATGATCACCAGGCAATGGCGTGTGTGGCTAAGCATTATTTCTGTGGCCTGTGATGATCTCTCAGGACTCATCTCTGTGACAAATGAAGAGTCACTAAATAACTCCTGTTCCTAATAAACAGCCCAAGAGCGGGTACACCACCACTCAGCGCATTAACCATATTTACCGTCTAAGAGACAGAAAGCAACCTGTCTCGTTTGATGAGGATGCCATAAAGTTTTAGTGAACAGGGAGTAAATCAAGACTTCCTTTTGCCTTGTAAAAATGCACTGCCTTGGGCTGCATCTCACCCTTCACTTGCAGGAGTGTGTTTTTATTCCTTTGCATAAATAAAAAATGATTCATCATCACCCTCTTGACTTGTTCCTGGCGTGAGGTTCAGCAACCAAAAAATTAAAGTTGGCATTGTGTTTCTGATGAGGCCCAAGCACAAGTATGAAATCCCTGAAACATTTGCAAGATGAAAATGGCTCTCAGATAAGAAGGGCAATAAAAGGAGTTTTCCCCTCAGTTCCTGTGAGAGGGCATGCAGGATGTCCATTGCAGTCCTATGTCCAAAGTAAGGCCACATGACAGCTCACTCACCCTTCCCTTTACATGTGTGAGAGCCCAAAGCATGTGGAGAATAAGAATAGATAGATAAATAGTCCAATTCAGTAAATACCAACCAGGGTTTTTTGTGTTTATTTATTTATTTATTTATTTATTTATTTATTGGTGGTACTGGGGATAGAACCCAGGGGCCTTCTACCTCCGGGCTACACTCCCAGACCTATTTTATATTTTTTATTTGGAAACAGGGTCTCTTAAGCCAGCGGAGGCTGGCTTCGAACCTGCGCGATCCTCCTTTCTCAGCCTCCCAAGCGCTGGGATTACAAGTGTGCGCCACCATGCCCGGCTACCAACCAGGTTTTAAAATAGATTCCTGAGATCAGTGGTAAGTGCTAAACTGGGTGCTGCAGTCACATCATCACAGTGAATATTTAGATACATACATTTTAGTTGATTTTTATCAACTATTTCCTTCATTTTGACCCAAAGTATTTCAGGCCCAAACTACTTTGTTGTCTATTAATAGGTCTGACCTTTTCTTTTTGCTTCTCCTAACTTTTACTTTTAGAGCTGATGTTAAGAGAAAATTGAGAACCAAATATCTTATAGAGGCCGAGGCGAGGTCCTGTGGTGAGCAGGTGGGGACAGGTAGGTGTCTGGACTACCTAGGTTCATTGAGCTGATCTGAGGCCTGGGGACAAAAGACAAAAAAACCAAAAAACCAAAAAAACAGTAGAAAGTCTATGGAAAGTTAACAATGCTGAGACATAGAATATATTCAAAGTGGATTATGTAACTCTGTAGCAGTTGAGTTAAGTACTAAAAGCTGAGCTGCAGTGCCCAATATGCCGGCTAACAGGGCAGGAGAGGAAAAGCAAAACTGTTCCAGTGAGTCCCTGACCTAAGCAAGACCATTCATCTAGGGGGGTTAATGTGCATCCAGTGTATGTGTTTTTGGGCAGCTTAGGTTTATTGAAAGCACCTGAGATGAATTTGATGGAACATAGTCTATCTGGTTTATCCGATTTAAAATTTTTTAAAATTTTCATTTTATCTTTTTTTTTTTTTACCTAAGTAGTAAAATTCCTTTTAGGACACATTCCTATGTATATATTTGTAAGTATAAATTTCCTGCTAACAGGATTTAAAGAAGGCATTATATTTGTGTCAGAGTTTTATGTAAAGCTTCAACAGTAAGAATAACTGCAATAAATAACATCATATTCTATAGAGGACAGCAAACATGGTCCCCAAACAGAAGAAACCCCAGAACCTTCTCCAGCCTATATTAAAAAGAAGCCTTGAAGGTAGAGAAGATGTGAGTTGTGGGCCATACATGTAGGTAGAGGGTTTTACATTCTATCTCCAAACGTGTTTTTCTCGCAGCCAAATGAGAGCCCGATTTGTAGAGATTTATTTGTGCCTGCAAGAAAGGAAGCATAGCACCTCCCTCCCCACCTAGCCAGGTATGTGTGGAGTTGCAGAATCCTGGAGTCTGCTCTGAGGCGCCTTAGGAAAGAAGAGATCCAGTGAGAAATTTGTATGTGTCTTGGGAGTTTGGGGGGCAGGTAGGAACAGAACAATGTCTTTTGATTGCCCGGAGATAACTGAAGTCTAGGTGTTGCCTGGAGTGGCCTCATGACAGATGAGGAGAGCAGTCGTAGGGCAGTCTACCTACCATGTTAGGCTTACTCAGCAAGGAAGTGTGAGCTTTCTGTAGATCAAGCATAGATTGCAAAAAGTACTGGATTGTAATCTGTACTCTGACAGACTATATGACCAAGGTAAGATACTACAGGAATACCATTTGAGGCAGGAGTAAAGAATGGCATGCCAGCGGTCAGCAGGAGGTCTATCACCATGCACAGGGAATGTGATGAGAATTCAAAAACCCCAAACCTACACTCCACAAAAGAGTTAACAATGAAACACCCATGCCCAACAGGGGCAGTGATAGTCAGTCCATAGGGAGCCAGAACAAAGGCTGCAGTGAGGTAAAATACTTGTTTCCTTTCCTTTACACTCCTCTGCTCCTCAGTTAGAGCCAGAGAAGGAAGGGAGAAGAGATGAGGAGGAAAGGAAAAGCAGAGTAGAGCACACCCTCTGACACAATGATTGTGACCCAGCGACTGGACCGGAACACGGGGCAGGTTGGAAGCTCTGAGTCGCATATGAGACTTATGTGTGATTTATTTTTTTTTTTGGTGGTACTGGGGTTTCTGGAAGCCCTTCTACCTCTGGGCTAAGCTCTCAGACCTATTTTATACTTCTTTTTTATTTGGAAACAGGGTCTCTTAAGCCAGCACTGCCGGCTTCGAACCTGAGCAATCCTCCTGTCTCCGACTCCCAAGCACGGGGATTACAAGCGTGCGCCACCACGCCCGGCTGACCTGTACTTTTCAAAGCAAAAAAGGAATTCCAGAATGGGACTTGTCCTTTTGTATTTTAAAGTGCTTGGGAAGCTCTTGGGCATACTCATATTTAACTGTGACCAAGGGTTGATTTGTCAAAGCAGTGAGAAGGTAGTGATTGGAAAATAAATAAAACCATTTTATGCTTGGGTTCTACTGGGGCTGTCCACAAGGTTCAACAAATAAGTATGCCTGCTAAGATAGTCCTTCTCAAAGTGTTCATGTCAGGATGAAGTAGACATGACAATTCGACTTTTAAGGCATGCTGAGGCAAACAGACAAGCCCATTTGTACCTAGAGGTGACTGGCTCAGGGTCTTCATCTCCCTCCTTCCCCATCCCCTGCCTCAAGGCTGATGACTGTGGCCCATGAGCACTTTTTCACAGTGTGTATGTTCAGTGTGACCAGTGAGAATTCATCATCTTACTTTATAGCAGATAATTATTAGTCCCTGTATACAGTTGTCCTTAGGTAGCATGGATCATGGAAATTCCTTGCTTTAAAATATCATCTGCACATTAGCAAGTAGAAGTAGCAAAAAATAATGGAATAAATATTGGTATGGGAGAGATATTTTCAACATTGTCAATGGTCAACTATTTACCTTGTTTGGGACATCTAATCTATCTGGCCATCAGCACTACTAACGTAATTATACCAGCTGAGCTGTATAGAGAAGGAGCAATAAACATCTGGTTCAACTAGCTCATCAAACTGATCGGATGCCTGCTACATAAGGGACATGAAAGACAAAAAGGGTGTTTTGTGTCCTGAACTCCCCACAGTACCTGGTGTCATTCTCTAGGCAGATGGTGTGTGATAGAATTCTTCCCACAGCATCTGTTTATTCCATGTGGCAGTGCCTACTGGTCACACCTTGTGGCTACTGGACCGTATCAGTTTCCCACCACTGCTTGTCCTTATCCTCAGAGCTCCATACATCTGGGTTCTACAGCATCAAAAAGAGGCATTCTGTCTAGCAAAGGGTTCACCTTCATCTGATGCCTGCAATATTAAAAGTGGATTTGGGATATCCATGGCATATCAGTACTGTGTTTGATCAAATATCAAATTTTAGCTGCTATTTGCCCAAAGGTCTAGAAATTATTATCTGAGGAGAGAGTGGTGTGTATGCTTGGTAGGCACAGGATCACTTTACTGGTTTTCACATTTCTCAGGCAAGGAACTCAGTCAGGGACCCAGGTAGAAAGGATTCTTTCTCGTGAACCACCTTCCGTCTCTCAATGAATATCAATCATTTACTCCCTGTCCCCTTCTTTCTTTCTTTCTCTCTCTCCATTTGGATTGACTTCTTCTGAAGGCAGAGCCTTGAGCTAGGGTTTGGGTACAGGTGGTTTATTAGGAAGGTAATCCTAAGAAGGGAAGTGAGGTAACTGGGAGAGTGAGAGGGAGACGAACAAAACGCAATGTAAGGGTGCATCATTGAGATTCTTGCTGTAAGAAATGGAAACTATGCCATGTTCTTCAACCTTTGTGTGTGTGTGTTGTGTTGTTTTTTCATGTGTGTGTGTTACTAGGGATTGAACCCCAAGGACATTCTATCTCTGAGCTACACTTTCAGTCCTATTTTATTTTTTATTTTGAAACAGGGCCTTCCTTGGTAAATTTCCGAGTCTCACCAAGTTGCTGAGGCTGGCCTCAATTCTCCTGTTTCAGCCTCCCAAGTACTGGGATTGCAGGTGTTTTCCACCACGTCTGGCTTATATTTGACACTTTAGATAGTTCTTCCTCTTTCACAAATCTTTACTTCCTTGCTCCTGAAGACCCTGATGTCCTGGTTATCTGTGAACTTCTCTTATTTATGCTCATTTCTGTGAGATTCACTTTCTCTATCTGAATGTCAGAGACCCCAGGTCACATCTTCAGTCCACAGATTTTCATACTCCAGTCCATCTTCTTGAACCATCTTATGCATTTCCAACCAATACCACTCCCCATGAAATAAATGATGAGCCCCAAATCTATACTTGAAACCCTACATCCCTCTGAGCAGCAGAATCATATCTTAAACTTTCTGCCAAAATCATCTGAAAGGTTTTCAAGCATCTTACATATTTATAAAACCTAATTTGCTTATCTTACCCACAAATCTATTTTTCTAAGTCATATAGTAAGTACCATCCACTATAAGCTTGATCCAAGCAAAAACTTTGAAAATCATCCTTTACCTCTTCTCTCTCTCCTATCTTAGAAAGGTTAAATAACTTGACTGTAGCCACATAGCTCAGAAGTAGCAAATCTGAGATTAAAGGTAATACATTTTCATCCTATATTAGCAATTGATGAATAGGCTCTGAGTGTTTTGTAGCTGAACTTTATCTGAAAGCTTATGTTCTCTATGCTATCCAGGGATAAAAGGAAATGGGCATGGTATACTGTTGAGTAAAGAGAGAAAAGAGAGAAGTAGCAAAAGAAACAGACGCGCTGTGAGGTTGAATCTAAAAGTAGTTGGCCTGTCTCTGAAACCCTTCATTTTCTTAAGATAAGAAACACCAATATGACCTGCGTCTTATTGATATCCCCTTCCCCATTACCCACTTTATCTACGCTTTTAATAATCATGCTTTTGGAAAAGTATAAGGAAAATTATAATGAAACCCATACCTAATTTTAAATTAAAGTTTTTTTTTTTTAACAAAGACATGTCATTACACCTTTTTGTCCTCTTTGAGTATTCACAAGAGAATTTTATTTCTAATATTTGTGCTAGAAAGAGTTCTCTTTATCTTGAGCAACTGGTTAATCTTTTCCTTATAGACATTAAACATTTGATCATGTGTCCCTCTTCATGTAAGCTGCTTAGAGTTCAGAGGCTTTATCTGGGCTTTATTTTATTTATAGGTTCCACATCTAAGATGCATATAGGATTAAATAACATTTTATAATACTTTGTTACTTAATCCTCATTTTAATAGATACATATGAGTAAAATTTGTTTAAATATATGTTGATGCATGCATGTTTGTAGGCAACCATTAATCCTTTATGTGAATGTGCAGTCTTGGACACTTCTTATACCTGCACATCCCTCAGCCTGCATTTGTTTCAGAACTAGTATTGGTGGACAGCTCCAAGTGCCTGTGTCCTACCTCCAGAATGACAGGCTTTCTCCCCTAGTGTCTACTTCAAAGGCTTGCAAACTCGCCAAGCAGGTACAGCCTGAAAGTACAGGGGAGGTTAAACTCCTTGGGGATAACCATCAAGCAATTGAGGAAGGAAACTGGTAAAGTCTCTCATCTTTCCTTCCATCAGATTGTTGTTGTTGTTGTTGTTGTTGTTGTTGTATTTGCTGTATGAACTTTCATCCTGAGATTCCTTAACCAGGTGGTTCCTGTATTCCACTGTTATATTCCATTTCTGTCCGCTGTCCCTTTGAACTTAACTCATTATTTTAAGATAGTCTTTTGCTTTAGGGTCTCGTTTGGCTGAGAAGAGCAGAGTATGGGAATTCCTCCCAACCATTTCTGGTTGCAGGGGCCTCAGACACAGGTATCTGTAGGACAGGCTGGTCTTAATAGAAGAGTACCTGTAGAATACTGTCTAAAGGGGGTACCATCTAACTGAGTTGATAGGAAGGTAAGAGCTCAAGTTCGGTGTTGCTGGCTTTGATTTGAGTTTCAATATGGAAAAGTCTTAAAAATTAAAATAATATGTGAGCTAGAAAACCGACATCTATGGACATAATCTCACCGAGATTGTTCAATGATTGATTTGTGGAACCTGTGCTGGGCATCAGGATGTAAACAACACCAAGATGAGTGAGGCAGCATCCCTGTCCTAAAGGCACTTCCAGTGAAGCAGTGAACCTGCAAACCCCATCTCTGTCACTGGCATAATAAAAGTAAGACATACTATAAAGAGTGAGTCCAGGAAATGCTGTGGGTGCCCCGACAGGAAGATTACTTTTATGAAGACATTTTTCTTTATACAATATTAACATGAAATATTGATTCTACCTTAAATAAATAATTGAACTTCAAAATATCCAGGGAAACCTATTTATTCTGCTGTTCGTGGGGTCCATGGTATGTGACTGGCTTAAAGGTAAGACCACTTTAATAATAAAGTCTTTCAGTACTTCACTAAATAAATCCCTTGAGGAGAGGATTTATACTCCACTGATTTTTACTTTGGAGTGTTATGGTGAAATTCCTGTGTAAATAATGGGATAGGATTTTAGAAGATTGCTTTTTCTAGGCAGTTTGACTAATGAGTGAATTAATTCCTTAAGATGCATCCACATGCTTAGCAGCTCCAACATTCCAGAGCACCCCAAACACAGAGCATAGTAGGTAGTAGCAAGGCAGACCTGGAAAGCTCCAAATCAGGGGATCAGGCAGCCCACTGAGGGCTTTGCTTGAGGACAGGTCCAGTTGGGCCAGAGGGAAGGAGAAACACCAAAATATTTAATGTCACTTGAATTAATGAATCAGTGAAAAGTCTAATGAAAATGCAAGCAGGGTGTGGCATCAAGGAGACTGACCAAGAGGTGGTCACTCTGGCCGGTGGGCAAAATGAAGTGACAGGCAGTTATAGCTGGTGGTGTGTGTTAGCCCAGGTCTGTGGACAGGAGGATGAAGTGAAGAGAGGCCATTACTTTGGTGTTTCCAGGTAGATTATTAAAGCAGGAGCTTGGGCAGGAGAAAACATGAGAATTTAGTGAGTGAATGGAGGATCAGATAATAGCTGTAGGGCAGCAGAGAGTAATATGTAAGAACAAATGCTATAGTGTCAGAGATTCTGGTTCAAATCTTGGTTCTTCTTGTAGCTAGGTGACTAGGCAATGGGACTGACTGTTTTGTGGATCAATGTTTATATCTCTTGGGACCATTTATACTCTCATCCTTACCCTAAACAGTGTGTTTCAGAGATGGGAATATATATTGTATTTCAAAAGCATTCTGGGTGATTCTAATATCTCCCTCACAAAGCCCTTTCCCCCAGTGCAGTTGCATTTTTAGATCATTAAATCATCTGCATAAAAACAATGTAGCTTTCAATGTTTTGTTAGAAGATGTGCCTGGAGTTCATAAGAAGGAAAAGTTACCCCAGTGTGTCAGTCACCTTTTTCACCACTGTGACAAATACATGAGAAAAACAACTTAGAGGGAGAAAGATTTATTTTGTTTTATGGTTTTAGAGCTTTCAGTCCATGGTCGACTGGCTCCAAGGCAGATGTATCATGATAGAAGGGTGTGATGGAGGAAAGATGCTTAGCTCATGGCAGCTGGGAATGGGGGGACAAGATATGGTTCCCAAGGGCACGCCCCTATCACCCACTTCTTCCACTCAACAATTTTTACTGTCTCTCAGGACTCCATTCAAACTATTAAAATCCATAAGTTGGAGCCCTTATGATCCAATCATTTCTTTTGAACACTGCTGCACTGGGGACCAATCTTTCAATATATGAGCTTTTGGGGAGACAATCCAGATCCACACCATAACATATAGATTGTGGGGACGAAAAGGATATCAAAGCCAATGCATCCATAGGGCCCATAATAATTGAATAGGTCCATGGAAATGTTTCAATTTATTTTATTATTTATTTATTTTTAATTTATTTATTTTTTATAAGTGGAACATATTGAGAGTGGTGTACATTTACATTGTGCTTCATGCCCTTCCCCTCCCTCACCCCCCCCAATAGAGAGTGTCCAGGTTAATCATGTTGTATTTATGCTATTACACATATTTGTATGTAGCTCCTACATTGAACAACCTCAGCTTTCTTCCTCTCCTATCCTTCCATTCAAGCTTTGCTGAGATTTCCCCTCCATCATGTGGAGTCCCTCTGGTATTACCACTACTCCCTAGCTTGAACATATTAGAGAAAACGTGTCCCTTTTCTTTCTGTGCTTGACTAATCTCACTTAACATAATGTTCTCTAGTTCCTTCCATCTTCTTGCAAATGCTATTATTTTATTTTTCCTTATAGCTGAATAGAATTCCATTGTGTGTATTTCCCATAATTTTGCAATCCACTCATCTGTTGATGGAGATCTAGGTTAGTTCCATAGTTTGGCTATTATGAACTGTGCTGCTATGAACATGGGTATGCATATGTTAACATAGTTCTCTGATTTCAACCCCTTTGGAGAGATACCCAGGAGTGGTATAGCCGGATCAAATGGTGGATCTATTCCCAGTTTTCTAAGAAATCTCCACACAGATCTCCATAGTGGCTGAACTACTTTGCACTCCCATCAACAGTGTAAAAGATTTCCTCTTTCCCCACATCCTCGCCGGCAATTGTTGTTGTTTGATTTCTTTATGTTTGCCACTCTGATTGGGGTTAGATGCAATCTCAGCGTAGTTTTGATTTGCATCTCCCTGATAGCTAGTGATGTTCAACATCTTTTCATGTATCTATTGGCCATTTGTATCTCTTCTTTTGTGAAATGTCTATTCATTTCAGTTGCCCATTTCTTGATTGGGTTGTTTGTTTTGCTAGTTTAGAGTCTTTTGGGCTCTTTGTATATTCTGGATATTAGCCCCCTATCAGAGTGTTGGCTGATAAAGATCTTCTCCCATTCTGTAGGCTTCCTCTTTAGGTTCTTGATGGTTTCCTTTGATGAGAGAAAACTTTTTAGTTTGAAGAGATCCCACTTATTAATTCTTGCTTTAATTTCCTGTGCTTTGGAAGTCTTATTGAGAAAGTTACTCCCTGTACCTATATGTTGAAGTGTAGATCCTATGCCTTTCTCTAGTAACTTCACAGTCTCAGATCTAATTTCTAAGTCTTTAATCCATTTTGAGTTGATTCCTGTGCATGGTGAGAAGTAAGGATTCAGATCCAACTTTCTAAAAATGGATAGCCATTTCTCCCAGCAAGACAAGTGCCCGGACTCAGCAGGGTGCGGGGTCTAGGCACACAAGATGAGCGCTGAGTTTAGGGGTGAGGGTGGTGCAGTCACAGGCAACTAGCGGGGGTCCTGGGGTGCAGACAGGGCACATGAGGACAATGCTGGGCTCTGGGGCAGGGGACAGAAACCAGGGCCAGTACCAGACCTGGGGCGCACGCTAGGATCCGCAGCTTCCCTGGACGCACTCAGATACCTGGCTTCCTTGATCCAGGCATCTGTGGGACTCCCTGTGCCGCTGTGGTCCCGTCTTTGGTGAGTGCACAGGATTCTGGCATGGGCACCGCTCGCTGCTTAAGATGAGGCTCTATGACCATTTTCAGTCTCTTGGATTATTTTGCTACGGTGGTATCAGTCAGGACTAGGGAATGCAGTTTGGGCCGGCAGCCTGCACTGGCGCCGGTGGGAGGCCCGGTTGTGTCTGCAGCCAGTCTGATGCCCGATCTTTCTTCTTCTTGTTTATTTTTTGCAGTGGATCTTGAGTTCAGGAATTCTGGATTTCTTCCACTGGGGTACCTGGATCTGTTTTGGTTCCTGGGATGTATTTATTTTGTTGGTTAAGAAACTGCCTTCTAAGTAGTTGAATTTTATTTATTTCAGCTACTGAGAAGTGCTGTGTCCCTCAGTCGCCATTTTGGAAACAGGCCCTTTAATTTATTTTAAAGTGAAAAGAAAAAGGTAACTTTTAGATGAATGACAATGTCTTCATATGTAATTTAATATATGATTTTAATATACTCATCTTTACACTGACACGGTCATAAAATATACTTTTTAATTTCTTTTAATAAAGAAAAGGACTCACAAAAGATGAGCCAGAGTGCGCAAAAGTCATCCACAGGTATCATATTGAAGCCCTGGGGATGGGGACCCCTGCTGGGCAGTACAATAGTATGTAATGTTTTAAGTTTGAAGTATGTGAGAAGCATCAATAAGGCTTAGTAAAATACAGATTCCTAGCCGGGCGTGGTGGCTCATGCTTGTAATCCCCGCACTTGGGAAGCTGAGACAGGAGGATCACACAGGTTCGAAGCCAGCCTCAGCTACTTAGTGAGGCTCTCAGGAACTTAGTGAGACCCTGTTTCCAAATAAAATATAAAATATAGGTCTGGGAGTGTAGCCTCTGGGTTCCACCCCCCAGTAGCAGGCCCAGGAATCAGCATTCTGTAATGGGTTGAAGGAGAGTTGAAAAACCTGGAAACTACTCAATCAGTTCTTGCTATCCACCTGGTGACTGTGATGCAGGAAGGTGGGAGCCTGTTGGCCAAACCTGCAAATCCACTGAAGCAAAGGTCAGCTGAGCCAAAAGTGTGATTAGCTCAGCAAACAAGCTAGTCTGGTTTTGCAGCCCAAATAACTGTTGGATTGATCAAAATATTTTCTCACCTTCTATGTATTAGGATTTCACTTAAATACTTTAGGCCTGTAAAGAATATTTGAAGCAACTCTTCTTCAAACTAATATCTTGTGCCCTTGTAAGATGTTAGTTGCATTTAAATCTGTTTCAAGAGGCTATTTTACAAAATCATTACATGAAACCTCTGCATTAAACATAGACATTACACAGGTGGCTGATTTTACTGTATTCCCCATGAATAAGCAGATTTCTTTAATTTAATATACAGTTTCCTTTGATTATAGCAGTTCAAAAGGTGATAACTAATTAAAACAGCATGCTATTGGTACAAAAACAGGCACATAGACAAATGGAACAGAATAGAAGATATAGAAACAAACCCACACACTTATAGTCAATTGAATTTCAAAGGGGCTAAATACATGAGCTGGAGAAAAACCAAATTTTTAAATAAGTGGTGCTGGTAAAACTGGCTATCCATTTGTAGAAAAATGAAACTAAATCCTTACCTCTCACCCTGCATAGGACTCAACTCGAGATGGATCAAGAACTGGAAGTTAGGTTTAACACTTCGACATATAGGCACAGGTAGTAATTTTTCAACATGACCTTCAAAACTTAGGAAATTAAAATAAGAATTAACAAGTGGGATAGCATCAAACTAAAAGTTTCTGCTCATCAAAGGAAATCATCCAGAGTCTAAAGAGAAAGTCTATGGAATGGGAGAAGATCTTTACCAGCTGCCCCTCTGATAGAGATCTAATAAAATACTATAAAAAGAACTCAAGAGACTTTACAGTAGAAAAACAAATAACCCAGTGAAGAAATGGGCAACTGAATTGAATAGACACTTCACAAAAGAAGATACACAATTGGCTAATAGATACATAAGAAATATTCAACATTATTAGTAATCAAGGAGATGCAAATCAAACTATACTGGGATTCCATCTAACCCCAATCAGAATGGCAATCATAAAGAAGTCAAATAACAATAAATGTTGGTGAGAATGTGGGGAAAAAAGGAATTCTTCTACACTGTTGGTGGGAGTGCAAACAAGTTCACCTACTACGATATCAGGGTAGAGATTCATTAGAAAACTGGAAATGGATCCACCATATGATCTCGTACTACTGGTTATCTTTCTAAAGTGGTTAAAACCAGAGAACTACAGTAATACATGCATACCTATGTTTATAGCAGTACAATTCACAATCATCAAACTGTGGAACCGTTTAGGTGTCCATCAACAGATGAATGGATTACAAAATTATGGGATATACAATGAAATTTTACTCAGCAATAAAGAAGAACAAAGTTATGTCATTTGCAAGAAGATGGAAGGGCCTGGGGAACATTATGTTAAGTGAGATAAGCCAATCATAGAAAGTGAAAGGTCATATGTTTTCTCTAATATGCACAAGCTAGGGATTATTTGGGATACCAGAGGGACTCCAGAGAATGGAGGAGAGACCCCAGTGGAGCCAGGGAGGAAAGGTAGGGGAAGAGGAAGACCTCTTAATTAATGGTACCATTGACCATGTGTATACATGTGAATATACCATTGTCAGTCTGGGTACTTAGTATTGGGAGAAAAGAAAACGGGGAGATGGGGAGCATCAAGTACTAGGTGCATGTATGTCATTATCAACATGATTTACATTGTGATCTGAAACCATAATGTACCAATAAAAGCATTAAAAGGTGACAACTAAGTAAAATTTTATTTTGCAAAATTTATAGAGAAAGAATGACATGAAAATAATGTAGCACAGACTTGGCAGAAGAGTGAATAGACAGAAAATTGACAAATCCTTCAGACTTTAACTTGAAGCATCACTCTGTCAGAAGAGATGTGATTCTTATTTGCATTTTCTTGCCTTGGTGACTCTTGCCAATAACAGCCAATAATCTTCTAATACTTTTGTTTATCTCTCCTATTATCACTGTGTGAGTGAGTCCCTTTACTTTCATGGTTTTGCAGAAGAGTTGCACTTTGTACTGACTGATTTGGAATTGAAGGCAATGTCCATGATTTGTTTCTGAAGCCAAAATCTCGATCAGAGATTTTTTTATCCTAACAATTCTACCACCCCTTTTAATAGAAAATATAGGTATTGCCCCTGTTACCACACTAAAGCAATTTTTAAAATAAAATGATCTACATACTCATAACAGAAAAAATTGGCATAATGCCTTATTTGTAATGAAGTAAAATATAAAAGTAAGCAACTTATAATATATTAATATGTATTTCAAAATGCAAATGCTCGGACAGAACTATATTAGAAGACATAATAGAGTTGTCAGGAGCCCACACCTTTAGGAAGAATAACATTGAATGCAAAATCCTCCTAGTACGTTCTACTGGTGATTCAAATACCATGTGGCTTTACATTCATTCATATGATTTTCTAAAACAATGAAGGGTTTCTGGTAAAGTTCCAAACAATGAAAAACACATTTCTCTCTTAATTTCCCTCATAGTTATGTTCCTTGGAATTCAGTTTATATTTTAAAAAGTTCTTCAGAAATAGCTCTTAAACAGAATTAGATTCTAGGCTTGGGTGATTGCAAGCAACATTTTATGAATGGGAGAATTCTTCACTGTGTGGGCCACCACCCTTAATCTCTCAGCCTGCTAAATGCCAGTATTGTAAAAAAAAAAAAAAAAAAAAAGCCCCAATGTTTTCAGAATTCACCTTATGAACAGTCATTGTAATAAATGCAAAAAAAGGAGAGCATTCTGTGAGCGTGTAAGAAAAGAGGTAAGGGACAGGGCAGGAAACTAACCTTTATTGGACCCCAGAGTACTGATCACAAACTTAAAGCTTGAATAAGATTTTGTTATTGGAACCCATTTCTGAAAACAGAATTTGATTGTGAACCCAACACAATTTTCATTATCATCTATTGTATTACACCAACCCTATTTTATTTATTCATATTAACTTCCAGTTTCCTGAAACAATGTTGTTTTTGCAGGTCTACAGTGACTCAGTAGCTGAATATACAACTGTGGGCTGACTCCTCACAAATACCCATCCGTGGAGAAACTCTGTGTTCTCCATTTTACAAGCGAAGAAGCTAAGACTCAAAGAGCTTAAGTGATTCGTCCAACATCACACAACTTGTAAGTGGTAGAGTCGAGAGTCAAACTCTTACTCACTGAGATCACCAGGTGTGGTGGCAAATGTCTGTAATCCTGGTACCTGGGAGGATGAGACAGGAAGATAATAGGTTTGAGGCTAGCCTTAGTAACTTAGCAACAACTTCAGGAACTTAGCGAGACTTTGTTTTAAAATAAAAAATAAAATAAAGTTTGGGGTGTATCTCAAGGTAAAACATCTCTGTATGCAATCTCCAGTGCCCCCTTCCACACATGCACACACACACACACAAACAACAACCCTTATTAAAAAAATACTCTTTTCATAATACATTCACTGTTTATACAATCCATGTCTGGCTGTAAAGATGCATCTCGGCTAAATGTCCTCCACACTGGCCTTGAAAAAGCTTTGATTTCTGACACTGATATCTGGGACGAGCAAGTGATGGTCCCTGGACAGGTGACACCAGGACCACAGGTTCTGATTGTATCAAGGGAGGCCAGAAAACACTAAACTTACATTGTGTGTCTTTCCTGCTGTGTTATCCATGCTTGTTTAAGCAGCTCCACAGCATACATAAAGATTTTTCTCCACAGTATGCTTCTGTAAATAAGAAGTTTATCAAATAAAACCTTCTACAAAGAACGTGAAGACATGCCATATCGATGACCCCTCACTGAGTGCTGGTTCCTTTCAGAGATCCTGGTGAGACAAGTTCTTCTTTCCTTCAACAACTGCATTTGCCGCAAAATCTTGTGGTTGAAGAGATCTTCAATGAATTTGGGTTTGTGATTCATTTGCACAATCCTAGTCTTCCAATTTCATTCTAAGAGATCCTTGGAATTCAATAATGTGTTGCAGAGCATGATAAACAACCCATTTCCCTGGGTTTTCCTGTAATTATCTTTGGGAGATAAATCTCTCATGTATGAGAAGGCAAGGTTATGGGGTAAACTGTATGGTATTTATTTATCCTGGCATTTTGGGGAGTAATAACTATAAAATTCATTTATTGAGCACCTGATTAGTTTCAGGTCCTACCAGGATAATAGAATAGCTCTGTTTATACTTTGCATCTTTGTATCCCTGGCCAGGATTGGCTGGACCAGGGATGGGCACTTGACCCAATCTAAATTTACTACAGAATTTGGAATTGCAGCTCTAATTCCATAGTCAGTGACTATTAGTTCTTGAACTTGTAAAACATTGTACAGGGTATAGGAGAGAGGGCATCTTTGCCTACCTGGAGAGATAGTCAAATAGAGAGTGAAATAAGGATTAGAAAAAGGCAGAAATGGAAGCCAATGCAACTACAAAGAGAGAGAAAGAAACTGCTCAGAGTATGTGCCACCACAATGGGTTTATATACTTTATCTTTTTAAGTTTAAAATTTTTTTTTCTTGGAGCCAGGTGTGGTGGCGCACGCTTGTAATCCCCACACTTGGGAGGCGGAGACAGGAGGATCACGCAAGTTCGAAGCCAGCCACGCTGGCTTAAGAGACCCTGTTTCCAAATAAAAAGGGTTCTTCTCATGCCATTTTCATGAGAAAATGTTCCCTTCTTGCTGTGTCCTCACATGGCGACAGAGTTTGAGATCTCTGGTTTCTATTCCTATTAAAAATTAATCCCATCAGACAAGGGTCCTACCCTCATAACCTCATCTAATCCTAATCATCTCCTAAAAGCCTTATCTCCAAACACAATCATTGTGTGTATGTGCATGAAGTGGGTGTAGAGCTTCAACGTGTGACTTGGGGGCTGGGAGACCTAGGCATTCACTCCATAACAGTTGTACACAGGGAAGGCAGTATTGTTAATTCTAACAGAGTTGTGGCACAAATGAACAGATTTCTTTGTCATCTATTTTTTAACAGAAGGCAGAGTATATTATCCTTGCCTACTTTTCCTCTTTAAGGCTTTAAAAAATGTTGTGTGTGGGGATGTGTATGCACACATGTGCATGCTTGGGCCCTTCCCAAGTGTGTTGGGAAAAGGAACATCTCGGGTCCTCGGATTCAGCTTTTTCCAATACTGGGCAATACCAGTCTCCAATTCCCTCCATCACCTGTCACTAATTCCAAACTGCTATCTTCTTGGTCAAGGTGCTTAATTGTTAACCATTCCTATTTATTTAATCTTTTTTTCATTGTTGTTTTGGTAGTCTGTTTTTGTTTATTTTCACCCTTGGAGATTTCTCCCAGCTCCATTTTTTGTGAGCTCAAAAATATTTTAAACTTTGTGTGTTGTAACATTCAACATCCAGTTCTTTTGGAGTAGGTCAAGTTTTTTTTTTTCCTGTTTCTAGTCCTTCTTTAAAAATTATTGTTGTAAAGTACTCATACAATATTTACTATTTAGCCATTTTTAAAGTATACAGTCTAGTGATATTAGGTACATTTATTTTGCTGTGCACCCACCATCCAGCCACCCAGTTCCACTTATCCATTTCTAGAACTCTTCATCTTGTAAAACTGAAACTCTGTACCCATTAAACAACTCTCTGTTCACCTCTTCCTCTACCCTTTGGTAACTACCATACTATTTTACCTGTCTCTAATTCTAACTATTTTTATCTTATACAAGGGAAATTGTGAAATCATCCAGTATTTATTTTTTTGTTTCTGGAAAATTAGTTTTAATTTGCTTAAGTTTCCTACATGTTGTAACCTACGTCAGGATTTCTTTGCTTTTTTCTATTTTTTTTGGTGGTACTGGGGATGGAACCCTTCTACCTTCGAGCTACATTCCCAGACCTGTTATATATATATATTTAAAATATATGAATATATATGTATATAATATATAAATATATAATATATTATAAAATATTATATAAAATATATTATATAAAATATATAATATAATATATATACTTATATATATTATATTATATATTTATTTGGAAACAGGTTCTCTTAAGCCAGCAAGGCTGGCTCCGAACCAGCGCGATCCTCCTGTCTCCGCCTCCCAAGCGCAGGGATTACAAGCGTGCGCCACCATGCCCGGCAGTATCTGACTTTTTTGTAATAAAACATTTAAGTTCCTATGTCATTGTCTTTTGTGTATTATGTACTATTTTTTGTGGTTACATGGAGATAGTTAACATCCAAAAAAGTCACAACACTCTAACTTGAAGTTACAGCAGTTTAACTTCAATAATGTACACAGAATCTGCTGTTTTACATCTCCATCTTCACTCCTCCCAGTTGTTAATATCCCAGAATTATGACTTTATAAAATGTATGTTCAAAAACATGAACTAATTAGTTTGAACAATGCATTAGTCTCAAATTAAGTAGAAAGTAAAATATGGAGTTACAGTAACAATAACTTTTAGACTAATAACTGCTTTTAATTTTTATTCTAATTTTCATTTAAAATTTTAATTCTAATTTTCTAACTAAAATTTCTAATTTTCTAATTAGAATTTTAATTCTAATTTTCAATTAAAACAATTTCCAATATTGCTTTCTAAAACATATATTAGTGTCTAATGTAGAAAACAAGCAGATGGAGTATTAAACCATTGCTAATACTTTTTTTTTATAATTACCCATATATTTAACTTTACTGAGATCTTTATTGATTCATATCACTTCACATTACCATCTATGTCCTTTCATAACTTATAATACTTCTTTTAGAATTCCTACAGGGTAGGTTCAGTCCTAAAGAAATTTTTCCACTTTTGTTCAGCTGAAAATGTCTTAATTTTTTCCTCATTTTAAACTTTTACTGGTGCACTATAGTTTCACATCATAATGTAGTTTACCGTGATGGTGACATACAAACACACAGCATTTGGTGCATTTGGTGAGCTTTTCCCCAGCTCCCTCCTAATTCCCCCTCACCCCATACATGATATTGACATTGGCATTGGTATTCTCCCATATGTACATAATATCAATGGGAGATTTCCTTCATTAATTATCTCTCCCTACACTCCCCTGGACCACCGCCATTGCTCTACTGGGATTTCTCCTCTGTATCTAAAGTCTCTCTTGTATCCCAATTCCCCCTAGATTTTGCATATGTCTTCCTCACTTTGAAGGATAGTTTTGCTGGAGATAGAATTCTTGATTGACAGATTTTCCCTCACTTCTTCATATACACACACTTTTAATTTATCTGCCCACTGCTTCTGGCCTCCAACATCTGCTGATATCATATGGATGATCCCTGGTATGTAACAAGTCACTTTTCTCTTGCTGCTCTCAAGCTTCTTTGTTTTGTCTTTCAGTAGTTTGACTATAATGTGTTTCAATGTGATGCTCTTTTTGAGTTTATCTTGCTTGGAATTTGTTGAGCTTCATGAATGTTTGTATTCATAAGTTTTATCAAATTTGTGAGCTTTTTGCCATAATATCTTCAAACATTTCCCCTGCTCCTTTCTTTCTTTTCTCCTCCTAGAACTCTTATGTGCCTGTTAGTTGATTTGAAGGTATCCCATAATTATCTTGAATTATTTTTATTCTGTTCTTCAGACCCAATAATTTCCATTTTTTCTGTTTAATTTGATGGTTATTTCTTTCTGCATGCTCAGTTTTGCCTTTGAATCATTCTAACAAGTTTTTCATTTTAGTTATCAGAATATTTTTTTGGGGGGGAGAAGTAGGGTTCCTATCTCTTTATGAACTATATTCTTTGTTATTTGTATGTCTTTTAGCTTTGTTGAGAACTGAACATTTAAATCTAATAATATGGTTACTCTAAAAATCATATTCTCATATTCTTCATAGCTTATTGATATTTATTTGTTGTTTTTATTGTTGCAGTTTGTCTCTGTGCTAATGACCAGCCAGAGATGTAAATGTAAGGTCTCTTTAGGTATTTTATAAAGTTTCACTTTTTGGGGGGCATGCATGATGGCTTTCTAATTTTCCCTATATATGTTGTTTCTTTTAAGCCTTAGTCTTTAATGTCTAGTTCCCATAAAGAGGAAAAGAGAAACATGAAGGAAAAATCATGGGTACTGGTCCTTTGAATCCTCTGGAATTCATTTAAATCATAAGTACTGCAACAATGGCAAGAGGCATAACAATGACCATTCACTACTTGTCTCCTTTGTGCAGAAGCACTTACAAATCAAGTTATAGCTTCCCAGTAGTTGGAGGACAGGGTCCTTTTTTATGGGTTTTGCAAGCTGTGCGCTACCTGCCCTAGAAGCATGGCTGCCTGCCACAGGATTGGTGATGGAAGATAAGTAGCTGCTACTATCTTAAAAGCTGAAATCAACCAAATTTAACTATAATTTCAAACCTTCCCTTTAGAAGTTTCAAGGCTTCAATAGACTTCAAGTTTCATCATAGTTATATCAGATTGATTCTGCCAGTGCAACTGTTGTCTAGGCAAGGAGACAGATTCCTGGTGCTTCCTACTCTACCATTATTTTAGAAACCTATAGCTAATGCCTCTTGCTGAAAACAAAAGTCCTATAACAACCCCTCTTTTTTCTCTTAACCCTGCTCTGTGGTTAGCATGTTGGAAAAACCTAAATGTTCTTTCTGGGTCAGAAAGTCACAGTTGAGAAGTTAGTCAAAAGGCATCTGAATCCAGGTGTGGTGGCACACGCCTGTAATTCCAGTACATGGGAGGCTGAGACAGGAGGATCAAAGGTTTGCAGCTAGCCTCGGCTACTTAGTGATGCCATCCACGATTTAGTGAGACCCTGTTTCAAAATAAAGAATAAAAATAGTGCTGGGGGTGTAGCTCCGAGGGAGAATGCCCCTGGGTTCAATCCCCAGAATTACAAAATAAAATAAAATAAAATAAAAAAATTTAAAGAGGCATCAGAAATATAAGAGCCTCAGATCCCGGTCCCTGATGTCCAAGAACCCAACAGACCAAGAGCTTCATACCATTCATGTGGGTTCTTAGGCATGAATCATGCTGGTGTTTCAGTACCTACTTAAAGGAAGTAGGAGTTCTCTCCTCCCATCACACACACATACACCACCACAGGAAGACAAGAGGGTTTTATATGAATCTCTGAGTTTGGTGGTCCAGCCATTTGTTGGCTGGTTTCCTTTGTGTATGTACAGAGCCCCAATTATCTTATTCACCTAAACCTTGGTGATAGCTGCTTCTAAAGAAAAAGTGACAAATCTCAGAAATGAATAAAGTATTGGGAGGCTGAGACAAGAGGATTGCGCAGGTTCGAAGCCAGCCTCAGCTGGCTTAAGAGACCCTGTTTCCAAGTAAAAGATATAAAGTAGGACTAGGAGTGTAGCCCAGAGGTAGAAGGGCTTCCAGAAACACCAGTATCCCCCCTCCACACACACAAATAGGTCTGGGAGTGTAGCCCTGGGTTCCATCCCCAGTACCACCAAAAAAAAAAAAAAAGAAAGAAATAAACAAAGTATGTTTGCATAATATATCTTGGAATCCTCAAAATATTCAGGTTGGCCTAACTAAAATAAAAAAAGTGGTTTAAAATAAATTTAACATTATGTTGAAATTTATTTTTTAAGAATGTAAATGTATGTTCATGGCAATCACAAATAAATAACATATCGAAATTAACTAGTCTTCTGAGGTTGAATAAGGTAGAAGGGGGAAGGGAACTAGAAGAATATAGAAGCAAAAGGCACAGTGGGCTAATCCTGATTTTTCCAACCAAATAAGTTTTCTGAAAACAATGAAGCATAATTTTTAGAAAGCTGTTTTGCAAGGCTAAGTCATTCTTCTTTCTTTTCCTTTGAAATATACCTTGTTATTTGGTGAGATTTTCCATTACCATTTTCCACTTCATGAAAAATAAACCAATTGCGCCTCTTGTCTACTCAATTCCCTTGAAAGTACAATTCTGGGATCCAATAACAATCTAGCCAACTCTCGGAAACCCTCGTGAGGTAGAAATTGAGATCCGTGGCTAACAAGAATAAGAGGCAATTAATTAGAAATATAGCATACATTTTGTAATTTTACTAAGGAAAAATTCACTATTCAGAAGACTGGTTGAATTACAGATAGTAAGAAACTTTATAAAAGAATTGTATCAAGTGATTTAGAGTATATAATATTAAGTCCTGGATTGGTAGAAGCAATTTTCACTATCCTTTATTTATTAAACTCAAGTCTATTTGAAAGGGGAAGATAGTGATAGATACAGATTTGATTTTGCTGTCAATTTCAGGCATAAAACCTTTTTAGTACCCAGTAAAGGTGATAATAAAAATAATTCTACCTAGTGGGAAACATGAGTAATTTTACAGGTACTCCACATAGTTACCCGAGGGGATGTACATTTGAATATATATATATATATATATATATATATATATATATATACACACACACACACACACACACACACACACACACATATATATATACACACACACACTCATATATGTACTGTGATATAATCCCTGTCACAGGGTCATCTTGTAGTCTCTGCTATTGCATACAGATCTCACATTTACCTGTCACCAAGAAGATAATGGTAAATTGTTCATTTCGTTGCTTACATTGCAGGGCTCTGTGATTATGTGCTCCAAGTGATATACAGTGCACATACTTTTATGGCAAAGATGCAACAGCCGAAGAAAATGGTCAAAATAAAGCTTTCAATGCAGTGTACATAGCCCACCTACACAGAGAACCCACATGATCCAAGAAAATCTGGAACTATTCCTGTCCATTTGGGCATCTCAAAACCATTGTTTCTTACGGACCTGCTTTGCTAATCTCTGCAGAGTTACCTGACCAGTTATTTCTCTTGTTCTGATTCATTCTAAGTCTACTTCCCCACTCCAGTACTCTCCCTTAGTGGAGCCCAGTTTGGAGCCTTCTCCCAAGATAGTCACTAATGAATTGGCCGTCAGTAAAGGTACAGCAACAACAAGTTCTCAAACACTTTGTAGAAACAATATGAGAATCTTCATTGCAGAAAAGATCCCTCTCTTCACTCCCATGAAGCCCAAGAACAGTCTAGTTAAACATGTATGCATTCTGTGAATTAGAATGTGGGTGTCCTTTTGGTCAACATTCTCACTTCTGTGACTCAGTAAGCCTGGCCACACAACTTAGAGGAAGGAAGGTTTATTCACTCTCAGTTTGGGGGAATTTCAGCGTTTCAGTTCCTGTCATGTCCGGTTCGCATAGCTCAGGGCATGGCAGAGTGAAGCAGTGAGAGGGAGCGCAGGGCTCTGCCTTCACATCACAGAGGCCAGAAGCGAGAGAGCAGGCAAGGGAACAAGGCACTTTATATAATCCTCAAGGCCTTTTATAACTCCAGGAACTCCTCCTTGTCAACCAAGGAGCCCTGCCTCCAACAGGTTGCCTACTCTCTGTGAAGTGTCCAGGACATTATGTATTTAAGCCATTACAGTATCCAAAGGTATGGGAATCTGAAGTTGTCCTCAATTTTTAGTTTTCTTGTAGTTTGCCAAACAAACTGATATTTCAAGCATTCGCATGTAATGTCACTCTGCCAAAAATGCCCTCTCACCATTTCACTTACAAAACTCCTACTCATGCTCCAAAGTTAAACATTTATTCTCCATTATCTTCTGTGTAAAACTTTCCATAATAGTTGGGAAGACACTTATTTCCTTCTCTCAATAGATCCTCTGTCTTATTAATCTCTTGTTGGAAAGATCATTCTGAATTTAAATTGCTATTTACCTATTGTTAGTTATTGTTCATTAAGCCAGGCGTGGTGGCTCATGCTTGTAATCCCTCGCTTGGGAGGCGGAGACCGGAGGATCGTGCAGGTTCGAAGTCAATCTCCTCTGGCTTAAGAGACCCTGTTTCCAAATAAAATATAAAATAGGTCTCGGAGTGTAGCCCGGAGGTAGAAGGGTTCTATCCCAAGTACCACGAAAAAAAAATTGTTCATTAATAGACTTTCTTACCTCCTTGGTGACAGAGACTACACCTATCTACCTCCATAGCTCTGTAACAGCATGGATTCAACACTTAGTACAGGTCTTTCAATAGACTTGAATTCTATTATAATAGATTTATCTATTCATCTTTGGATAGTCTGATATATTTTACCAGTTATGGAAGAGCTTCTTCTTAAGTCTGCAGATCTTCACTCTATCCATTTAAACCTCAGTCCCTGACACAAATTGAAGGCAGCCCACAGTGGAGAAGATAGTGTTGCTTTCAATTCTCTGTTATCCTAAGGAAGTGACTCATTACTTTCATTACTATAAACTGTGAAATAGGTAGAGAGGCACCATTTATGGACTTGGGTTGCAGTTAGAGGCCAGTCTGTCCTATTAATTAGTTGCCCATAACTCAAGTTCATGGCTTTCTAGGGACACTTTCTCCCCCAAAAAACCATGGAGAGCAGCTTTTAACCAAGTGAAATATTCCTTAACTGAAGAGTAACAATTAAATAGATTTATGTCCTTCCTTTTTTACTGGACCCCCACTTCCTAAAATCCACTGTGGTTAATCTGCTGGTTGGTCAGGCTAAGATTTATGAGCATTATTGCATGATGTTGAGACTGACTTTTAAAGAGCAAATGATTTCCCACCAGTAATTGGAATCCCCCACAGGTGGTCTCCTCTGTGAATTCACAGCCTGTCATATCCCAGGCCCTAGACACTCAGTATTTCCTTCTACTTTGAAAATTGATTATTTTTCAAAGATAATATTTCACATTTTAAAAGTTTCAACAAAAATAACTTTTAACTGGAAGCAGACAATTATAATTATTCACCAATTACTCTTTTTCTTAAATTGTCTCATATGTTTGGTTTTTCAGATGGAATTTCCAGCTATTTTGTTCCATTTCAAGACAAATCATCTGTTATGGTGATATGGCAAGTTAAAAAATGAAGAAACTTTCTTAAATACACTGAGATCTCATTCACTCAGTCTCCCATTGAACAGAGGACCCAAGATACAAATACTGAGTAGTACTCTCAACAAGTTCCCAGTCTAGTGGGAAAGAGGAAGAATTAAAGGAAAGCCAAAGATAAGATAGAATAAGCATTGAGGAATGGGCTGGACACGTAGAGGAGTACATTACTACACTGGGAGAGTGAGGAGAACTAGTCAAGGTTTCCTAGAGCCCTGAGCCACCCAGTCCATCTCCTACGCTCAGTAACACACACCACAGTGGGTGTGGGTTATGGAGTCATGCTCTAGTCAGAAGGAATAGCATAGATGGCAAGTGTAGGAAGGCCTAGGAAGAAATGTGACCATCTCTGTCTTGGGAGCATAAAGCCATAGGAGTGAGGGACTATTTATGCCATAGAATCAGTAAACCCTAAAGTAAGTCCTGGAAGATAACCTAGTGAAGAGAAGGGCAGATGTTACCAATGGGGACAGAAACCAGAGATTGATGGAGAAGATTCTTGAACCCAGATTGTGATTCTGGAGAAAAAGAAATCAGGAATTCAGGCTGACTTGGGAGCACAAGGGGATTTCCTTCAAATGTCAGCTCTCAGCAATAGCCTGCTCAAGAGTAAGGAGAATGAGACTTGAGTCTCCATACGGGGTCAGTTGAGACCTCTCGGTTCTCTTTGGATTTCAAGCCACGGGCCAGTATAATACACATGTTCCAGTAAAGTGTGAAGATAGTGGCGATACCTCCAGTTGTCATGAGAACATGTGCATCTCAGGGCCTGGGGGTGGGGCACAGGAGTTACACATGACAATGAAACTAGAAAAGGTAGTAGGGGTAGCAACCAGAATAGAGCCTCTTTCCATCCTCTTATAATACTTTAAAGTATGAAACACTTTCCTCCCAAGCTCATTGCAGTTTTGCTATTGAACTTTGTTATTCTCTGCTAAATTAATAAGCTTTTTGAAATGATAAATTATAGATAGAGCAGAATTGAAAAAATCCTGTCAAAGGTAGCATACTTTTGATAGGAAACTGCCTTTAAAATGTTTTGGGAGACCAGTAATAAACTTGGCTGATGTTTCTTTTCTTAATTTTTTTCAATCATGGCAATCTTGTATACTAGTAGGAATTATTAAAACATTAAAATGAATGAATTTAATTAGTCATGAGTGAATAAAATTGAATAGTAAATGTTCTAAGACAGAAGTTAACTCCCCAACCTTCCATAAAATTAGCTTTTCTGATCTATGTGGAATAGCAATTGAAACTAATTCATAGGGACTGATACTATGCTCTTGTTTATTTACTTTTTCTTTTCTTCTCTTTTTCTTTTCCTTTCTGGTGCTGAGAAGCAAACCCAGGGTACATGCTAGTGCTAGGCAAGCATTTTACCCCTTAGGTAAACCCCTTCCTTCCTTCCTTCCTTCCTTCCTTCCTTCCTTCCTTCCTTCTTTCCTTTTCGATGATATTGAGATGCTCTACCTCTGAGCTGTACCTCTGGCCCTATTTTATTCTTTACTTTGAAGCAGCATCTCACTAAGTTACTGAGGCTGGCCTCAAGCCTATGATTCTCCAGTTTCAGCCTCCCAAGTGCTGGGTGCACAGACATGTATCACCATGCCCAGATCTGGATTCTTACTTCTAAGAAGAATCACCTGTTATCACATGATTCTAAGCCATGTCATGTCAACTGAATTCCTTCAACTTCCCAAAGAAATTGCTGTCGTAGAGAACTCACATCAACCCCATAATACCATGTCAGCCAGCGTGGCCTCCACCTCAACAGACCCGGAGGTGGGAACAACAACATTTAACTACATAACTGGTACCCAACATTTCTTTGCCATGGCAAAGTCTGTTCTAAGAAGGACAAAAAAAACTTAGTGTCTAAGACATATTAACAAAATATACTGTGCTACATAACACTAACTTAAAAAATAATTTATAATGCACCTGCTATTGACATCTAAGATAATAAACTTGATTGTATAAAATATTTACAAGAGCACTGAATCAGAATTTAGGCAGAACATTAATTTGGTCAAACCTGATCCTTGCCCACAAGGAGCTTATCTTCTTACTATAGAGATAAGCAGGACACCACATAATACTTAAATACATTTTACCCAGGACTATATATTTTGCTTCTACTGTTTGCTAGGGGACGCAAAGATAAAGTAAAAGCTCAAAACAAACACCAGGAGAACAAATTAATTTCTTACAAATTCTACAAAGGTCTCAACCTGGAAGACCAGAACTGTATTTATTTTCCTGGAATAGTGTAAAATTTTTTCTTTTACCTTGTTTTAATTAAATTGGAACATCTTTAGGGCAGACAATTTTTTTCTGGTTTTCCTAATTACCTGTCTGTGCTACCTTCCTGACTCCTGGAGGCATTTGAGTTGCATCTTCAGGTAAATTTCTAGTTCACAAGAGAAAAAGGACTCTGAGATGAGAGAATAAAGGAATATATTAAGATAAATATGGGAAATCTGAGCCCTGAAAGGTAGATGGATTTAGATAGATGGAGAATATAGACATAGATTGGGCAATAAATCTTCCAACTGCTGAGTTTCATATCAATTGCTATATAGACGTAGAGACAGGTAGGGGCCTGATGTGAACTTCAGTGTGTGTGTGTGCATGAACATGTATGTGTTGATAAGATTGAACCTAAGAGTGTTCTACCTCTAAACTACACCCTTAGCATATTTTTTGTTTGTAAACAGAGTCTCATTAAGTTGGTTAGAACCTCATTAAATTGTGAAGGCTGGCCTTGAACCAGTGATCCTCCTGTTTCAGACTCCCAAGCACTGGAATTATAGGCTTGTGGCACTACAACCAGCTCAGTCTTTTTTTTTCTAGAATAGTTGAAGTTGTCCTATTGTGATGAATGGGAATCTCCAGAGTTGCAGCAATTTAACACAATAAAACTGTCCATTTCTCACTTCAGCTACATATTTAATATGGTTCACTAGGCATGTTCTGCCCACTGTAATAAGGCAGGGACCTAGGGTACAGATGGTTCATCTTGGCATGCACTTCTTTGATTACTTTAAGCCACAGAAGGAGACAAATGTGAAAATCATCAACATTTAAAGCTCTTTTTATATTCCATTGGCCAAAGCAAGTCATATGGTAAAGTCTAACCTCAAAAAGCTCAGAGTCTTACTTTGTTCCCTGTAGGAGGAGAAACTGAGTATTTATGATGGGCCTTCCTTTATCTATTTAGGGAAACTGGATTGGAAGATGCTACTGAAACTCAAGACCAAAATGGCCCTTCACTACTTCTTTTCCAAGTTTTGACCTAAAGAAGACACATTCCTAGCTAGCCATGCAGAAGAGCATGACCCACATTTCTCCACAGATGATATGGAACATCAGAGGGAGTGAGGTATAGCAACAGTTGATATTTACTCCGCATGGTGGTAAGCTTGTTCATTCATCAGAAAGATGAGACTCTCTTCCTGTCAGGTTCGAAGAATACAAGTTAAAGGAAGAAATCCTGTAAGATCCTATAGCAAACAATCTACCAAGAAGACAGTACCTTGGACAGTCTTAATAATCCCCATTTAAAGGAAAATTTAGACGTGGAATAAACAAAAAAATGATGCAGGTTATTCTTGTTAGAGCCACAGTCTCAGAAAGACCCTGGGAAAGCATACTGGGGAGATGTTGGTCTTTGAACCTGGGTATAGTGGCTACAGCAGAGTTGTTTTGTAGATCCTCAGGTTCCATGAGGCCTCCTCTTAGAGCTGCTCTGCTGAGAGCTCACCTCTCCCTTTCACAGGTGACACTGTTCACTTTTAAAAGAATACCCTTGACCTCTGCTGAATTTTGTCATCATTCTTTCATTTAGAGCATCAAAAAGAAGGATAATATGAAGGATAATATGATGGCCCACACCTGTAATCCCAGTATTTGGGAGTTTGAGATAGAAGAATCACAAGTTCAAGACCAACCTCAGCAACTTAATGAGACCCTCAGCAATCTACTGAGACCCTTTTTCAAAACACAAGTTAAAAGGGCTAGAGGCATAACTTGGAGGTAGAATGTCCCTGGGTTTAATCCCCAGTACCACACAAAAGAAAGAGGAGGAGGAGGAGGAGGAGGAGGAGGAGGAGGAGGAAGAGGGTGATGGTCTCAGAAAAAGAGTTTAGCTAAGGAGTATTGAAAGGATCTTTCTACTGAATTGTGGACAAAAAGGGAAGCTTTCTTCTTTTCTCCCTTCCTCTGATCAATACATGGGTCAATCTATAATTTATCTATTGATGGACAGATCAACTTGTCTCATCTATATGATCTACCTTAGGTATAAAATTCTGAAATAACCTGTTTGTCAAAGGAATACTTAGTAACATGTTGGTTAAATTTTAATACCTTTATTAGATCATTGCAGTTATGCATCATAGTTAGGTTCAAGGTGATACAAACATATATGCACACAGCACATGGTGTATTTCCTTTGATATCCCACCTCACTCCTTACTTCCTCCACCCCAAATATGTTATCAACATTGGTAGTGAGACCTTCAGATATTGCCATGGTATTATTTCAATGGTTTATTTCCTCAACCTTTCTTTTTTCCCCTTTCTACTTCTCTCCCCAATCCCCTTCCACAATTCTACTGGTCTCTCTCTACATTATTTAAAGACTCTTATTTTTTTTTCCTATTTTCTCTCCAACTTCCACATCTGAGAGCAAATATACAAACCTTTGTGAGACTGGCTGATTTCACTTAGCTTAATATTCTCAAGTTCCATCTATTTTCTGGTAAATGACATAATTTTGTTCTTTATGGCTGAGTAGAATTCCTTTTTGAGGATATACCACTTTTTTACCCATTCATCTGTTGATGAAGCTGGGTTGGTTCATGATTTGGCTATTGTGAATTATACTACATAGCTATAGTAACAAAACAGCATGGCACTGGCACAAAAACAAACACATAGACCAATGGAATGGAATAGAATACCAACACGAAGCCTTACACTTACAACCAGCTGATTTTTTTTTTTTTTTTTTTTTTTGCGGGTCTGGGGATGGAACCCAGAAGCATTTGAGCTTCGAGCTACCCCTGCCCTATTTTTTTATTCTTTTTTTTTTTTTGGTAGTACTGGGGTTCCTGGAAGCACTTCTATCTCCGGGCTACACTCCCAGACCTATTTTTACATTTTTATTTGGAAACAGGGTCTCCTAAGCCAGCCCGCGTGGCTGGCTTCGAACCTGCGCGATCCTCCTGTCTCTGCCTCCCAAGTGTGAGGATTACAAGCGTGCCACACCACGCTCAGCTTTTTATTCTTTATTTTGAAACAGGGTCTCACTAAGTTGCAGAGGGCCTCATTAAGTAGCTGAGGCTGTCGGTGGGATCCTCCAGTCTCAGCCTCCGGAATGCTGGGATTACAAGCGTGCACCACCACGCCCAGCCAGCTGACTTTTTTTTTTTTTTTTTTTTTTTTTTTTTTTTTTTTACAAAGGAGGCCAAAAATGTACATTGGGTTGAATTTTTAAAAACAAGTCACATTTTTTTGGGGGGTCAGGATGCAAACTTAATTTATGTGATTGACATGACAGTGAAGACCACTGTCTTCACCTAACTCTCCTGTTAGGTGACACAGCTGATGTTTTCTAAATGAGCAGTGTCTGCAGCTCTGAGATTTTAGCAAAATGTATAATATTTAAAGTACATGCATAACATACAGACTGGAAATTGCATGCTTTTAGACTATTCAAAATATGACATTTTAGATGTAAGCTTAAAAATGTACAAGAAGGTATACTTTAAAAAAAAAGTCTTTTAGGGATTTTTTTTAGAATAAAACACTAAAAATAAAAAAAAAAAAAAAAAAGAAAAATTCTTTCAGACCATTATCTAGACTTCTTGGCCTAGTGACATGGCTCACTCACCCTGAAGGTTGAGGCATGGTCTCTGAGAAAGAAGTTTTGCAAGCAGCATTCTGGGAAGAGAAAATGGAGAGGAAGGTCCAGGAGGAAAGAGCGGGAACAAAGGAGCTTAGGGGACAAGGCAAAGTCCACTAAATGAGCGTCAGAGTGGCCCCAGCAACATCTTCGGGTGGGGTAAGCGGACTAGCGTAATCCAGCGGAAGTCTCAGGCCTGTTCCCTGAGGCTGAGCGCTACGCTTGGGCTGCCAACATTACTCTCAGCCACCTCACCTAGCTCTGTGCTATCACAGAGAGGAACAGTAAAAGGGAGGAGTTTGTACCATCATCACAAGCATACATATAGCTCAAAGCCAGTGCAGCTCAAATCAACGCTGCAAGGTCAGGGACAAAGGGTGAGGGGAGCAATCCTTAAAAAGGGATCTGTGAGAAGGGTGTGGTGGCACCTGCCTACAATCTCAGTACTCAGGAGGCTGAGACAGGAGGATCGCAGCTTCCAGGGCAGCATGTGCAGTGACTTATCACGACCCAGTTTCAAAGTAAAAAATAAAATAAGAATGGCTGCAGGGTAGCTCAGAGGTAGAATGACCCTGGGTTCAATCCCCAGTAACACACAGACAGACAGACAGACAGACAGACAGACAGACACACACACACACACACACACACACACACACACACACACACACACACACTTTGAAAGCCCTGGTGGAGGAATGTTCAGGAGCCAGCAGTTGGACAATGCCTGTGCTGCCCACTGTATGTCTGGAGAGCCTGTTTGGCACTTGCTCTTTTCGGGAACTCCAGAGAGAGTTCAGGGTAAACACAGCAATTCCAGAGAAGCCGACATCTGGAGGGTTGTCCGTACCTAGAAGTAGCTGTTCAGGGAATGCTTGTATTTTTCTAATTTCTGAGAGAAAACATATTTAGGCAGACACAAACAATGAGGGACATCTCTGGCAGGGGACGTTTCATTTGTCTTTTTTATTTTCACAAAGGAAAAATAATTGGAACATGTTAAGAAACATCGGTAGTGACTTCTACCGTGAAGAAAAACTGTGAAAATGAAAAGGAACCAAGGGGGGAAGGTGTTGGATGTTAATTAGTCAGGCACAAGGAAGGGAAAGGCAGCCTTCTGCACTATCTTTGCTGCCTGCTGGACTTGTGCTCTGCTCTCGGCCCTCACTGTCTGCAACCCTGGGACTGGGTGACACAGGTCTTGGCCTCTGTTCCCAGCCAGACCTTGGACTGGGATTACAGGCGTGTGCCACCACACCTGGCTTACTTATCCTTATAATATTAATAATACTTATTCATAAATAACATCCTAATGATAGCAATACAGTCTAACACATTTGTGGGGCACTTAGTATGTAACAAGCAATATACTATGCTTTTCCTATCTTATGACTCTTCACTCCCCCAAATCCTTATAAAATCAATTCTAGTATAAACGAAACTGCAGTTTCAGGTCCCATGGGTGGTAAGTCATATTCTGAAATCTATCTTCTGACCCCTGGGCAATGCTGCCTTGCTTTTCTTCAGTATCCAACAAGAATAATCCTAGTGCCTCTGCAGTCTCGTTGCAAAGATTCAATAAGCAAAGTGTGGAGAGCAGATGGCACAAAGACTGCCATTTTATTGAGTCAACAATAAAAGTTGACGACTGCAAATGCTAACCACTAGTGTTTTATTGCATTCGTAATACATGGCAACCCTTGTTCTATGCTCCTTCTGTATCTTCGCTCACTTAATCCAAGGTCCGCATGAGACTCATGCAGAAGGAACCACCCTCACCCCCACTTTGAAGGTGAGGAAATCAGGCCTTGGGTGGTTAAATGACTTACCGGAGGCCACATAGCTGATCCATGGAAGAACTGGGATTTGCATTTGTACATTCTAGCTTAAGAGTCCAAACCCTGATTAGGCAACACTACCCTTATTATTATCACTACCACAGAGTCTAATATCAAAGGCCAACAAAAGAAGAAAACTGTGGTTTCTGGTGCACAGAACTTTTTTTTTTTTTCTTAAAGGAAAATTTCTTAGCTAAGTTTAATGCTGCATGCCTCTAATCCCAGTATTCAAAAGGCTGAGACTGGAGAATCACAGGTTGAAGATCAGCCCTAGCAACTTAGTGAGGCCCTTCAAAACCTAATGAACTCCTGTTTCAAAATAAATAGTAAAATAGGGTTGAAGGTATAGCTCAGGGGTAGAATGCCCTTGGGGTTAAATTCCCAATACTAAAAAAAAAAGGAAAGAAAGAAATGTTTCTGAACCTCATGTGACATTGTTTATTGATATAATAGTGCTCCTTTGCCCTACATTTTTGCCTGCTCCTGTATGGCAAGCACTGGGTCACTCCTCACTTGGTTTCCAATGCAGCATGATCAATACTTACTGAATAGAAATGGAATCTCCTTATATGTCAGACAGGACACTTGCACATGGACCACTTGATTTCTTGTGAATGTGAAAATGGCACCGAGAGAATACCATTTAAGTAAATAGTGACTATCTGTGGTACAGGGAGTCACTGTCACTGTTTGATAGGATAAGAAGGACCATTTATTCCACTGTGGTTGGGATGGGGTGGGGCTGGGGTGACATGCAGGGTTAGATTCCAGAGGAGGAAACACCAGGGATAAGATCTAAAAGATACAAAAGGGAGCTTCCTTGGTAGAAAAGACCTAAATTTCACTCCAAAGAGAGCAGCAAGCAGAAGTAAAAAGCTCAGAAAGTAACCCCAGCAGGCATGGTGAGGGGCCTTGTATTATCACTTAATAAGGAGGTATTTGCTATTTGCTTTATGGGGATCTCCTGAAGGATTTTAAGCTGGACAGACATGATCTAATTTTGCATCTTCTCTTTAAAGAAGAAATAGTGGATTTTATAAGGTAAGATATATCTATATACTTCTGAATAATTTCTTTTGCTTCTCCATGTAAAAAATGTTTTCTTGGTGCATTGTGATTGTGCATGATGATACATTCATGCGTGCACATAACACTGTTTGGTCTGTTTCCTTTCCCATACCTCCCTCCTCCCTTCCCCTAGGTGGTAGTGTGATTCATGGTGATAGGTTCATATATATGCAAAGAGCTCTCACATCTCTCTGCTGTGATGGGGGTGATAAGATGGAGTGAGATTGTAGATTGGAGTCCACCTAGGGCACCATGGTAGGAGAACAGGGCAGTGTCAATGGGAGGTCGCCCTGGGATCACCTTGAAATTTACTCATCAAGTGGCTGCAGGGAGTAGCTTCCTGCGGCTCTAAGGAACACAGTGAGAGTTGGAGTCCTTCCTCAGCCTCCAGGTGCAGCTTCCACACAGCTGCTCCACTGCAAGAGGAAGCAATAACTCATGTTAGCGGCTGAACATTGGACCCGGATGTTCTACTTCTCCAGCAGGCATTTGATAAAGAAACAAAGAGAGGCTGACAGGAGCAAAGGCTGAATGAATAGTCTGGTGACAACCAGGTGCCTCCTCCCTGTCTCCTGGAGATAAGTTTAATGAAAGGACTGCTACCCATCCAGCATGTTGAAGGATGTGGGGTGATGTACAACGACATGTAAGGGCTCTACTTTCAGGGCGCTTATCTCATAAACTCTTGCCTGAAGGATGCAAGAAAATGGTTGCTGGAAAAATTTTAAAAAGAGGATATAATTCTAGGTGAAATGAGGCATTGTTCTGTTCACATTATTTTTATGGCTGTTGAGCAGGAATAAACTAGTAAAGTATAATAGAAAGAGGCAAAGTTGCCCAGAATTTGTAGTCTAAACAATACATGTCTTAAAATGACTTGTTCCAGGCCACTGGTATATTCTTTTTACAGTGCTGAATTACTCGAAAGTTCCTTTTTGTTTTGTGGACATTGTGAAAGTCACTCTGGATGGCAATAAGACATTTTTTGTGCTCTTTGGGGCCTATAAATGTTCCGCATTCCTACTCTTCCTTCCATCTCTCAGTAAAGCAGGAGGGCTGCCTATGGAGCAGAGTATAAGGGGAAAAATTTTAGGGCTGCTTTTATCATGGAGGAACCTTTTGGCAAAGCTCAATTTTAGAATGACTAAGCTGTGGAAAAAGTTATCAGGAAGTGGTTTTCAGGACTCCCAGGCTGAATGGAGGCTGGGAGAAAGAGTTATAAGGCAAAACATTTCCTCCTCTTGTATGAGATTGCCTGCAAATGAAATTACATGTTCCTGGTACCCAAATTGGAAACCTGAACTAAGACTAGATTCTTCTCTGTACCAGTTAGGCTAAGCTAGGCTCTGCAGCAGTAACAAATGACTACAAAGTCTCTAGAGCTTTCAACTACTGATGTTTATTTTGTTTACATTCATGTTTGATTGTCATTGGCTGGTGGCTGAGTCTCAGCTTCAGATTGTCTTACTCTGGGACTCACACTGATGGAGTTGCATCTGTCTGGAACATTACTGGTCTTAAGGCAGAGGGAGAAATTAGTATGGTGATCACACACTGGATCCTCCAACTTCTGCGTAGAAGTGAGGCACATAACTCATGTTCACGTCTTATTGGCCAAAGCTTAATGTCAATGAGATAAGGAAGTTAATTCTTCCTAGGGAAGAACAAAAGATAATTTTTACGTGTAAAAGTATTACTATAGTTTGAATGTTGGAACTGAATAACCAGTGTGATAGCATTAAGAGTTGGGGCCACCAGGTGTGGAGGTGCACACTTGTAATCCCAGCATTTAGGAGGCGGAGACAGGAGGATCATGGTTCACAGATAGCCTCAGCTACTTAGGTCTTTTGCAACTCAGTGAGACTCAGTTTCAAAATAAAGAATAAAAAATAGGGCTGGTGGTATATGTAGCTCAAAGATAGAATACCCCTGGGTTCCATCCCTAGTACCGCAAAAAAAAAAAAAAAAAAGGAGTTGGGGCCTTGTTGGATGTAAAGGCACACACCTATAATCTCAGTACGTGGGAGACTGAGACTGGTGGATCACAAGTTCAAGGCTAGCCTCAGCAACTTAGCAGAACCCTCAGCAACTTAGCAAGATTCTTTCAAAATAAAAACAATAAAAATCGCTGGAGGTATAGTTCAGAGGTAGAATGCCTCTGGGTTCAATCCCTAGTACCCACCCCCCCCCCCAAAAAAAAAAGGTATGGCCTTTTAAGAAAAGATTAAGTTGTGAGGTCTCTACCCTCACAAATGGGATCAGAACCCTTATAAAGAGGTTGAAGGGAGTGCCCTAGCCCCTTGTACCATATGAGGACACACAGAAGATGCCACCTAGGAGGAATGGGTCTTCATCAGACAAATAGTCTTCTGGTGCCTTGATCTTGGACTCCCTGGCCTCCAGACTGTGAGCAATAAATTTCTTTTGTTTTCCATGCTTTTCCTGGTGCATTATACACTCATATCATAATGCAATTCATAGTAATAGTGACATACATGCACACAGCACACGGTGAGCGTTAGCAGTTGGGATGGACAAGTGTTACGTCTGGAGCCACAGAGAAGGGAGTCCAAATCTGAGTGCTTCTACCTCCTAGCTATATACAGTATACTTTCCTTTCCTATTTTGTGTCTAGGATATCTGAGGTGCCCACATAACCTTTACGTTTAAAACAGACAAGAATTTTGAAAAATACCACTTTGATTACCCCTAGTTTAAAGGGTATGTGTTCAGTTGGGTATAATACATAATTTAGTACAAATCAGGGCCTCCCTTTCCTAGGACTTGGAGGGGATGGGTGTCTTCATTCGTCCTCCTTCAGTTGTTGCTCTAGTTTTACTGGAATCTGCGTAATCAGACCTCACTGGCCAGCGCTCTTCCTTCTGGATCACCTAATGAAGGCTGGCCTGGGTTCTGTCACTCCTCAGAGGCTGCGCTGCGCAGCCTTTCCCCTTATCTTCACTGATCTGGCCACCATTCTTGGGGATCTCTGCACTTATACAGATGACCCACTCAGCATCTTGGCCTCTATTCCTTTACCTAGGATGATGCTTTCATCGTCTCCACTTCAGCTACCTTTTTCTTGTCTTATGTTCATCTTTGTAAAAAACCAATAACTGCATCACTTCCTAAATCTCCATGGTAGACACCATCTGATCCCCAATCCCTCTTCCATCTCAGTCCTTTAGTGTTCCAACCACAGCAATTCTTCAGCTACAACAGGGACCTTAATCTGTTGTCCCTACTATTTTGTCACTACCCATCTCCTTGGATGTCATCATATCCTGCCACATCCAGCTTAGGTATGTCCTGGATTTAGCCAAACTGTAAGGCTAGGGACATAACCTTCCACACCATGATGTATGTCCAAGACTTTTGATATAAATTGAAAATCTGGGGCAATATTAATTTCCTAGGTCTGCTGTAACAAAGTGCCACAGACTAGATGGTTTAAAGCACTGAAATTTATTGTCTCACAACGCTGGAGGCTAGAAACCCAAGACCAAGATTTTGGCAAGGCTGGTTCCTTTTTAGAACTGTTAGAAAGAATATCTACACTAATTTTTAGTGGTTTACTGGAAGTCTTTGATTTTTTTTGGGGGGGGAGGTGGTACTGGGGTGGAACCCAGAAGCTTTCTACCTCCGGGCTATACTCCCAGACCTTTTTTATACTTTATTTGGAAACAGGGTCTCACTAATTTGCTGAGAGCCTCACTAAGTAGCTGAGGCTGGCTTCGAACCCGCGCGATCCTTCTGTCTCAGCCTCCCAAGCGCGGGGATTACAAGCGTGTTCCATCACGCCTGGCATCTTTGATGTTCTAAAAGGATCAGCCCGGCCTTTGCTCTCAACTGCTCATACTGTTGCCCTGTGTCCAAATTTTTCTTTTAAATAAAGACATCAGTCATATCAGATTAGAGCACTCCTCCATGTGATCTCACCTTAATTTCACTAATTACATCTGCAATAACCCTATTTCCAAAAAATGGTCACAGTCTGAGGTACTGAAGATTAAGTCTTTAACATATGAATGGGGGGACAATTCAACCCATAAATGCTGTTTTGCAAACCATCCTCGGGATTCATAACTTGCCAGCTAACTCGAAGAACTCATTGAAAGCTGTTATATATTCATGGTATGTTTATTCTAGGGTAAAGGTATATTAAAATCTGTCAAAGGAAGAGATACAGAGGGCAGAGTCCAGGAGGATTCCAAATGCAAAGCTCAGAACTCTTTATCCTTCCAGGACTGCTGTGTGACAGTATGCACCAGGTATCACCAATTCAGGCAGCTCATCAAAGCCTTAATGCTTAGAGCTTATATTGGAGTTTCATTGTGTAGGCTTGATTGACTGACTGATTGCCCACACGGTTGAATTCAGCCTTGAGGTACATTGATACCATGTGAAGCAAAGCCCACTCACTGAACACCTGGTTGGGTTTCTGAAGCAGCTCCTCTGCCCCTGCCCTGTTTAACTCTCTCAGGTGTAGTCAGTCTCACCCAATTCATCTTGTTTGCATATAAGGTATGGTCAGAGCAATTCACTGTGAGAAGGGCTCTCTACCTGAGGGAGTTCCAGCAGAGGTTACCTCTTGAAAGCCAGGACAAAGGCTAGACCTCTCTTAAGGTAGGACCAAGTTACACAACATTCACCCTTCTTTTCCCCTTTATCCCATGAAATCTGACTGTGCCTGCACCCATGTGGCTAAAGACTGTCTACACTGTCGAAGGGAGCCTCACACTGGGAAGACTGGTGTCATTGTCTAACCACATATCTCGACTGTGTTCTCTGCCCTGCCAGACAGGCCTGTTGCACCCTCCTGGGCCAGCCCTCTACCTTATGATTTCAGAACTGTGCTTTTTACTGCACACACCTCCTGGCCCAGCTCTTTGTGAGTCTTTCTCAGCTGTTAGATGTCTTTTTCTTCATTAAGAATAATAGTCGTAGTCGGGCATGGTGGCGCATGCTTGTAATCCCCGCACTTGGGAGGCAGAGACAGGAGGATCACGCAGGTTCGAAGCCAGCCTAGCTGGCTTAAGAGATCCTGTTTCCAAATAAAATATATAAAAAAATAGGTCTGGGAGTGTATCCCGGAGGTAGAAGGGTTTCCAGGAACCCCAGTACCACACACACAAAAAAAAAAAAAAAAAAGAAAGAAAAAAAGAAAAGAAAAAGAATAATGGTTGCAATTAGCTGGGCATAGTGGCTCATGTTTGTAATCCCAGCATTTGGAAGGCCGAGACCAGAGGACAACCTCAGCTACTTAGCGAGGCCCTTTGCAACTCAGGGAGACCCTGTTTCAAAATTTAAAAAGGACTAGCAGGACGTGGTGGCGCACGCTTGTAATCCCCACGTTTGGGAGGCGGAGACAGTAGGATTGCACAGGTTCAAAGCCAGCCGTACTGGCTTAAGAGACCCTGTTTCCAAACAAACAAACAAACAACAACAACAACAACAACAACAAAATATATATATATGTCTGGGAGCATAGCCCAGAGGTAGAAGGGTTTCCAGGAACCCCAGTACCACCAAAAATAAAATAAAATAAAATAAAATATAAAAAGGACTAAAAACAGTGCTGGGGTGTAGTTTGGAGGTACAGTGCCCCTGGGTTCCATCCCCAGTACCACAAACAAAAAACAAACACAAGGATAATGGTCACAGTAGAGTGACTTCATATTTCACTCACCAAATCAACCAGCCTTTGAGCTTTTTTACCCCACATATTTCTATTCTCCCATCTAAGGAAATTTCACCACTCTCACTTGCACATAAACAAACAGTTTTCTGTGTTCTTTCACACTTCGCTTTTAGTCTATGAGCAAGTTGTGTTACCAGTGTCATGGAACATATTATGAATCTGACCACTTCTCATCACACTAAAGCCATGATGCTGGTTCTTCACCTAGAACCATCATCTACACCTCTCCCATCTTTTCTACCTATTTCAGTCATCGTTTCCAAGTGGAAATTGTATAAAATCACCACCATGTTGCCAATTAAAATAAACTCCATCTTCTTTTCATTAACTGAGCATATACTGAACTTATTTCAGTCTTGGGGTATAAGGCTGGTTACACAGTAAACAGTTTCTCCTGTAGTTTCCACCCCCCTCACAGGTTAAGTTTCTCAATTTAGATGCAGGAGAGGGGCCTTAAATGTGGTAAAGCCACATTTTTTAAGGCATCTGAGACTCTGAGTGATTACAGTGAACAGGACACCCCCTCTCACCACTTTGCACTCTGCTCTGGGTTGTGCTCTGTTCTAGGGAAGAAATATACTTGCATTGTGTATACCACTGAAATTTCAGGACTGCTCGGTCACAAGTGTCCATATACCCTGACTAATAAAAAGCTCTTTGTTGTACAACTGACTATGTCTGGGAAGTTGCAGGTTCCATCTGATCCGTCCAAAAAAGAATCAAGACCTTGGGGGTTGGGTAAGACATGGCTTTATTCCACCAGCAGCAGGCTGAAGTAGAAGGCCTGGGCCTCCAGTACCCAATGGTGGCCAACTGGATACCTGAGAGCTCTGCATGAGACTTCCACACAAGACACCCACAAAGGTCTTCTGCTCACTGGACAGTCTTGATCCAATTTGTATATCAAATCAGAACAAAAATGGCCACTAGACAGGACACAGAGTTACATAAGACAATAAGGTGTCTTCAAGGACATACTTAGCTATTTTTTAATACTACAGTGGAAATATGAACATAGATACGTATGCATTAGTTTGGTAGTTTGGTTTTCTTTCTTTTTTGGGTAGATACCCAGAAGTGGTATTGCTGGATCATATGTTATGTTCATTCTCATTCTTCTGAGGATCCTCCATACTGTTTTCCAAAATGATTATACTAATTTGCAGTCCTACCAAAAATGTTTTAGAGTTCCCACTTCACATCCTCTCCAGCATCTGTTGTTGTTTGTGTTTTGAACGATTGCCATTCTGGTTGGAGTTGAGTGAAATCTCAGGGTAGTTTTGATTTGCATCTCTCTGATTGCCAATGATGCTGATCATTTTTTCATGCATTTATTGGCCATTTGAATTTCTTCCTTTATGAAGTATCTATTTAGTTCACTTGCCCATTTTTGATTGGGTTGTTTGTTTTTTTAGTGTTGAGTTTCTTGAGTTCTCTGTATATTCTAGATATTAGTCCTATATCAGAGTAGTGGTTAGTAAAAATCTCCCATTCTATTGGCGTTCAGTTGAGGTTTGATACAATAGTGGCCTTTGCCTGAGGATGTGAGGAAGCCTAATTGACACCATGTTTTGACTTTCTAAAATTTCCTTTCCTAAGATCCTTACCTGTCTTTTTTCCTCTCAAGTTCTAGGGATTAGTGCAAGTGTCACCTCAGGAGGCTTTGTCTGGCCCTCCAATGGATGGTTCCTCTCTCCTCACACTATCTACTATCCTATTTCAGTTTCTCTGGATACTTTTCAGTAACTGAAGTGATGACTACGAACATAAACTTATACTCACCTATGGATTTGTCTGCTGTAGACACAACTCTCTTCCTCACTGGACTGTTGGTTCTCTCAGGGTGTAAATCTGGTCTGTCTTGTGCACTATATTCCTAGATCTTGGAAGAGTACAGGCACATGGGAGTCATCTTAACAGATACCTGTTTTGAATTAATGAACACTTCAAAAGGCCCCCAAAGAGATGTTAGAGAAACAGTATAAATTTCCAGCATGATGGTACTCTATCAGGACTTACTTTTTTTTTTTTTTTTTAGAACTGGGGGTTCGCTGGGCATGGTGGTGCACGCTTGTAATCCCCGCGCTTGGGAAGCAGAGATAGGAGGATCGTGCAGGTTCGAAGCCAGCCACGCATGCTGGCTTAGGAGACCCTGTTTCCAAATAAAAATGTAAAAATAGGTCTGGGAGTGTAGCCCAGAGATAGAAGGGCTTCCAGGAACCCCAGTACCACCAAAAAAAAAAAAAAAAGAACTGGGGGTTCAACCTATGGCTGCTCTACTCTGAGATACACACAAAGCCCTTTTATTATTATTTTTTAAATTTTGGGACGGTCTCACTAAGTTGCCCAGTGACATGAGATCTTTCAACTCAGTTTCCAAAGTACTGGTATTACAGATATGTGCCACCATTCCTGGCCTATTGTTTTCCTTTTTAGAAATAAACAGACTAACATGACTAGTCCTGAGAAAAAGATGTGGAAATTCATTGGCTCCAATGTGTAAATATCTAGCTTGTTGCTGGGTGCAGGCCTGTAATACCAATACTTGGGAAATTGAGACAGGAGGAGCCATAGGTTTGAGACCAGCATCAACAATGCAGTAAAACCCCATTTCAAAATAAGGGTTGGGGGTATAGTTCAGGGGTAGAGTGCTTGTGAATTCAATCACCAGTACAAAAAAAGTACTTATGGTGTGTTGGGAGCCGTTAAGGTCTTTCCCTAGATTGGTGTCTCTGATTTAGCTGACTGTCCTTCACCCAGAGTCAACAAGGTTTGGGGTTATGGAAAGTTCAAAGAGGTCTGAGAAAGGATCAGGTGGTGATGACACGAGGATACTGATAGATCTATCTGTAATGTGTGTGTTTTGTATTGGTCTGTATTGTATTCCGGTGGTGGTAGCACGAGAATGTTGATTGACCTGTAGCTGTGTATAAATACCTCTGGAAAAACAAACCCATGTAAGGGTGTCGGCGCAATAAAGACGAGATTGACCCAGAAGCTGCGTTGGCCAGGAGTGTCCACGCAATAGAGGATACCGACCCAGGCATAGTCATCTACCCGTAGGAAATATTGACCCACGAACAGGGGTCGACCAGTAGAGATAGTAAGCTGGCAGCTCCCCCATGTTAGAGTTAAAAACTCTTCATCCTCACGCCTCACTTCAGAACCCATACTCTTGCCAGCTGGCTCCGGCAATGGTGAATCCCACTTTTTCTCCTTTCAAGTGTTTTTTTTTCTTTCTCAGATAGAGGGTCAGAGATCTGGTTCAACAATGCAGGTGAGTAATAAGAAGCTAGTGAGAAAAACAGAACAGGAACTTCTTGTATTGGAGGTATCTCACAAGAGACATCAATCAACGAGAAATACAACAGGTTGGAGTTGAAAATTTATAAGGAGACCACATCAATTCATCGAAGTAAGATGCTGAAATTCCAGTAGTAAAGTGGACAACCTCTTTGTCCAAGAGGAAATCCAAATCATTAATAAGCATAAAACATGTTTAATCTCTTTAAAAATCAAAGACAATAGGAAGAAAAAGATGTTTTTAACTGTAATGCTTAAATACAATCTCAGTGAGATTTCATACAATAAACAATAAAATAGAATGCCTGTGGGAGAATGAATTGCTTAATTTTTTTTTAAATGGCAAAGCATGGTGATATATAACAGGACCTAGGAAAATATTTTATGCACTTTGTAAATCATCTTTCCAAAATCAATCCAAAGGATGTTTGACACAGTGATATATATATATATATTTATGATATAATATATTTATATTATATTTATAATATTTATGAAATATCTAATAGCAGGGGAGTAGTTAAAATATGGTATAGCCACTAAATATTTGCAAAGTATTTTAATAAAAATGTGTATAACAATATTTAGTAAGCAGAACATGATATAAAGCTATTTGAAGAGTTAGATGGTAACTATGAAAGAAGACTTACATACAAGGAATATATAAAATGCTTTCTATGTTTAGACAAAGAGGAAAGTGCAAACTAGCATAATAATTCCAGGTACAGGGGACCCAGGCCGCAGGACCCTTGGCCCCGGGCGGGGGTCACTTGGGACACACCGGACCCCCTGAAGAACCGGGGCCTGGGCCACAGAACCCTGGGCCCCAGGCGGGGTTCGTGCAGGGCACGCTGGACCCCTGGAAGAACTGGGGCCCGGACCGCAGTGCTACCGAGTGCCTGATCCCACAACCTCCTCAAACCACACATACTGTCTTTTCTTATTTAAAAAAAAAAAAAAAGAAAAAGAAAAAAAAGAAAAGAAAAATATCGGAGAGGTGTCAAGAGGGCCAAGGCAGCTGCCAGGATACTGGAGATGCAGACAAAACTTATCCAACTGAACTGGAACTTTTGGAAAAATTCCTCATGAAGGAGGACTGTTTCTACTCTACATCCTTAAGAATCCTGGACATCACCTGTAAGGAAAGAGTTTAGCGGAGACCTAGGAGGAAGGTGGTGTTGGAAGCAGTCGCTGCGATGGTGGTGGACTTGTATTTGGGAGAGGCAAAAATCTGATCCTACCAACCTTATCTTCTGGAGAATTACCCCAAACGTCAAATGCTACCATCATGCATGCTTAGGAACACTGGACAACACGCAGAGTGGAAAAGGAGCTTGGGAAAGATTTGAAATGGTGGAGGCAGTGGCAATGGCAGCAGCCAGTACTCAGGGGAGGCAAAGATCTGATGCATTACACCTGGAATTTTGAAGAAATAACCCCAGAGGCAGAATGCTACCACCATGCACCCTCAGGAACGTGAGACAACCTGCTGGGTGAAGAGGGTGCTCAGATCAGAGCCTGCCAAGGGGTGAGGCTGGTGCCAGTGCCAGTGAGGCTGGTATTGGAGCCTGCCATTAGGCAAGGCCATTGCTGGGGCTTCCAAGGCCGGGGTCAGAGCCTACTGAGGGGTTAGGCTAGTGCTGGGCTCAGCAAGGCCAGGATTGGAGCTTGCTGTGAGGCAAGGCTGGTGCTGGGTCCTCTGAGGCCGGGATCAATTCTGCACAGGGGTTAAGCCGGTGCCGTGGCCAGCGAGGCCGGGATCGGAGCCTGCCATGAGGCAAGGCTGGTGTTGGGGCTTCCGAGGCTGAGATCGGAGCCTGCCGATGGGTTAGGCTGGTGCTGGGGCCAGCAAGGCCGGGATTGTCACCTGCCATGAGGCAAAGCTGGTGCTAGGGCCTCCGAGGCCGGAATTGGAGCCAGCAGAGGGGTTAGGCCAGTGCAGATGCCAGCGAGGCCAGAATCGGGGCCTCCCATGAGGCAAGGCTGGTGCTGGAGCCAGCGAGGTCGGGATCAGAGTCCTCTGGGTGGCCAGGCCACTACTGGGGCCATCAAGATTGGGATCAGAACTTGCAATGTGGCATGCACAGAGAAATATCACAGAAAATAAAAACCAGATGCTTCCCCTAATTAGCAAAAACTAGGAGGAAAGGGATAACAGGAGGAGGTCGAATTATAGAAAGGGCCCTATAGCAAAGCAATTAATGTGACCAATCAAAGGGGATTGGATTGGGGAGGATGGAACCTCTTTAAAACTCAGGAGGTACAAAAACAAATGTATCAAAGAATCAAAAAATCAAGCATGGGATCGAGGGAGGTGGAGGGAATGGGATAGGGATTGGATGAGGGCTAAATGGATGATGTGTGCTTGTATATCCTCTCAAGTCTTGTATTCCAATGTGATGTATGATTACAATGCACCAATAAAAATATAAAATAATTCCAGGTACAGATATAAGTGTAATTCTTTATTTCCAAAATTTCTGTATTAAAAACATATGTTTTAACATTGTGAGAATGTTACTAAACTGTAGCAGTGGGTTTTAAGTCGGTGAGGCTTGGATTCTGATGGCGATTCTGTTACCTCCTACTGATGCTGACCAAGATGTCAGGGACTGTGGGCTCCAGTTTTCTCCCCTGAAGAGGATGTGTATTCCATATGAGTGCTGGTAAGTTCAAATGAAATTAAACTTATAAAGTGCTTAGAGCACGAATGGAGTAGGATATAAGAGTATTGGTTTTCGCATCTGGAAATCACAGAATTGGAGGATTTCAGATGCTTGAGGATATGTTACTCAATCTTCAGATTCCCCAGGTAGGCAGCTGATGATGGCAAGTGAGGATAAAGTGTTGATCTCAGCTGCATAGCTCCTGAGCTGCGACCTGTACTTGAACCCACACCTCTGGCTTTTGCATTCCTTATTTCGCATTCTTTGTGCTAAGCCTTTTTGCTTCCCTGGAGAAACAGAGTTCATCTTTGAATTACTCCTGGTTTTTTTTGTTTATTTGTTTGTTTTTGTTTAGATTTTTTTTTAATGCCACTCGTCCCTACAAAGTGGAACAAATTTCCTAGAGTGATTGTTGATGCTAAAGCCAAGAAAATTACATTCTGAGAGAGAGAAGAATTTAAATGACAAATATTCCTTAATAGCAGCTGAAGATCACTGAGTTCAGGAAACCTGACAGAATGAATCAAAGCGAGTTGGATTAACCTATATGGAGAGATAAGCTTTTCTAGGGCTGCTCCTGGGAACAGGATCTGAAGAAGTTCACTAGGCTGCCTCCTAACTGCCATCTCCTGGTCTCCTTTCTTGCTGATCTTATCTAGATTTTACAGGCACAGGGAGTGGAATAGAAGCAGTCTCTGTTGAACCCCAGCCCAGCCTCCCTGGGATTCTATCAGGATGAATGGGCTCTGCGAAACCTCCCAGACCTTCTGCAGAGTTTGTCAGTATTCTGCCTCTATTGCCATAGTCTATAGTCTATGGTTAAAGCTTTTTTTTTTTTTGCAGGTCTGTGGATGGAACCCAGAGGCATTCGACCTCTGAGCTACACCCTATGCCCAATTTTTTATTCTTTATTTTGAAACAGGGTCTCACTGAGTTGCAGAGGGCCTCACTAAATAGCTGAGGCAGTCTGCGAACCGTGATCCTCTGGTCTCAGCCTCCCAAATGCTGGGATTACAAGCGTGCACCACCAAGCCGGCTATGGTTAAAGCTTTTATTTTTATCATAACTACTCATCTACTTGTCTGTCTCCTACATTGGATTGTAAACTTCTTGAGGCTAGGAACCGTCTTTTACTTAGGTAGGTAGAAAAGCCCCGCATTTATCATATAGAAGTTCTCAGTAAATGCTTGTTAAGTGATTCTCTGTATAACTGTTGTCAAATCTGACCTTTTCCCTTTTCTTTTCTTTTTGCTTCTTTCTTTTGATGTTTTGTCTTCATTAAGACCATTAGTGATGTGATTAGTGCTTGAATTTTCATGTTTGAAATTTTCACATCTTGGGTCACACTTTGAAATGCAGTTCTGATATCTATAATGAATCCTGGAACCCTGCTTAAAATGACAATAGTTATATAAATAGATTTTGATTGAAAATTTTATTAATGATCCTTTTCTTTGGGAGATAAAAGCATTTGGGGGTATACCAAAACCAACATAAATTGAAAAGTTCAAATCTTTTGCATGAAAAATAGGCTCCACACAATCAAAACCCAAACAAAACAAAGCAAAAGTTAATCCAGTTTTCTTGAAAATGACAGTTTCAGTCAAGTTGATTTATAGAGTTTCCAAGGGGCTTTTGTGTCTCGCTTTCCTCTCTTTCCTCTCCTCCATCAATTCATTTATGTTTACACTGGGGAAGTATAACTATATAGAGTAGAATGAGTAAGAGGTTGTCATGGTCTAAATGAACGTCTCAGGTTCTATGAAAGGCATTCTGTGGCATCCTTTGCTCAGTACACATCTATGTACATGAGTGAGAGAGATGGCTGTAACTTCATGTAGTAATATGTCATTTTCTTCTGGAAAACTTTTCTGACCTTTTCATCTGGGTTCTGAAATCCCCCTCTTAGTTCCTTTAATACCCTCTGCATTATATAATTATTTATTATGCTTAGCATGATACACATGCTGAAAAATGTTACTGAATAAAATGAGATTGTACAATGAAGATTTGTGTGTACATGTTTGTATGCACACACACATATATATATATACTTACATGAATATATTAGTATACATATTTACTTATATACTTGTATGTATATACATATACTTGCATGCATGTATATACTTATGTATGCATATATTTGTTTACTCAGGCAGTACTATATGCAAGGCATGATTTTAAATGCTCTGCAATCTTAATACGCTGGCTTATGGGTTCATCATTTTAACTTTAGTGAGCAGATGGATGAAAATTATCTCCTTATCACAGGTAAGGGAACATATTCAGGCAATTCTTCTACTTACCCACAATTATACAGTGTGTAAACAGCAGTGTTGGGATTTTAACTAACTTATTTTGAGCCTCTGCCTGGTGCTTTGTAAGAAGAATCCTAGTGGATTACCTTCAACCTTTTAGTAGTAGTCTGTAGTAGGTTAAGACTTAAAAGAATATTTGTCCATTTTGAAAAGCTGCCTAAGGAAATGAGAACTTTTTTCATATGTTTAAAACCAATTTTTGTAGTATCTTAGGTAATAAGAGTAGGGCATAACAAATGGCTCCAAAATTTCGTGCTAGCAGTATTACAGATCAGCTTAGAGTTGACTGTCTAGGCTGGGGTTGGTGGGACAGCTCAGCCTCTGTGGACTTCAGCTGCTCACAGTAATTTGGGCTCAGGCATATTCCACACGTGTTCATTCTTGGACACCAAGCTGCTTTGGGAAGACTGTAATGGGAGGAGTATAAGATTTCAAGCCCAAATATGTAAACCCAGCTCAAGCCTCTGCTTGGTCACATGTGTTGACATTCCACCAGCCAAAGTGTCAACATGACTGAGCTCAATTCAAGGGGAGAGGCACACTCCACCTATCATGAGGCCAAAGTCAGCTACCTGGGTATGATCAACTTTTGACAGTGGGGTTTCAATTTCTCCATTAAAGATGGGGGAGGGGAGTTGAGCATAAATAGTTCTGAACAATAATATCATCAACACTGGGATGTTCCAAATAGTGCTGTCAAATTTGACAAATAAATAAAATATGGGGCATCTAAACTAATATGATTTTGACCTGGAATGTCAACTTATAGCCCTTGGCATTAAAGGCTTTGTACTCGACTGGGTTTGTCATACTGGGAAATGGTAAACTCTTTAAGAGGGGGGCAGCTACTGTGAGGTTGTTGGGTCATTGGGATATACCATTGAAAAGGATGTTGATATCCCAGCATTTTACTCTTTCACTTTTTGTTTCAAGCCTCCATGAGGCAAACAGTTGGTTATACTACATGTACTGCCGTGATATGCTGCCTTGCATAGACTCAAAAACAATGATTCTATCCAACCTTAGACTGAAACCTCCCAAATTGTGAGCCAAAGTAAATTTCTTTTCTTTATAATTATATCAAGCATTTTGTTCCAGTAGCAGAAACCTAATATACAGGTAAATTTAAATTTCAGATCAACATCAAATATTTGGGGTATCCATATACCCCAAATATGATATAGGGCATACTTAGACTAAAACATGTTTGTTTGTTCTCTAAGATTAAAATTTAACTGGGTGTCCTGCATTTTCTTGGAGATTCTAGTTTTAGATGAATCACCTCTTCACAAAAGTTTAGAGTACTAGTAAGACTAAATAATTGACCAGCTTGTACAAAAAGCATGCCTGTGTTGATTTTTCCAGTAATCACCCATCTGCTAGGATTGGCCTTGGTCTCAGAGAAGAGGCACTGGCGTCCCTGAAAATATCAGTAATTGTCTTAAGGGTCTAGACAAACAATGCCCTGGAGACCAGTTAGCCACTGGCCTTCTTGTTAAGCCATCAGTGAAGGAGGTAAGGGAAGGTGCTGGAGATTTTGTAATTTTAAACAATGTTGGGGAACCGTTCAGGTGTCCCTGAAATCCTGAAATCTCTCCCTGCAGGAAGATCAGGGACTTGATAATTGTATAATCTGAGAGTAAAGTGAAATCTGTGTCTTTATCCTGGCATTTCCCTCCTCCACTATCACAAAGTTGGAAAACATCAATGTCCTTAACACAAGGTGAAGGATGGGGTGGCCACTCACTGTCCACAGAGGACAAAGTAGATTCATTTTCATTTGGCGGCCATGGATGTTGGAGTGGTATAAAATCTTTTATTTGGAACGACTCCTCTCTTCATCTCTCCTTTGTCCCTCACCCTCAAATAATTATTTATGGCCCACATACCTCTGTGATGGCTATTAAAGTGGGAGGACAAAGGACACATCTGTGACTTCTCTAGCTAGCCATTTGAAAAGGATTTGTTGGAGCAAATTACTTTGCTGTTTGATTTCTGTGATGCCAGTAGTTTTTAGAACTAGTACAAAGGGTCTTGAATTATTGTGCGTGGGCCTGTTTTTAAAGGTTGATGAGGAAGAACAAGGATAATAGCCTGTGAGAAGTTTGGGATTCTCTTGTCCAAGCTTTTATTTTTGTCTACAAATATTTATATTCAGATGTGAGGCCCAGTTTTCATAGATGAATGCCAACCCCATAAACTTGGGATATTAATTGTTATTTCTGTGGGGATTGGAAGTGATTCATGGCTTGCACGAGTTAGACACACCAAAGCATTTTCTATTAACACCTGGAGCCGACTGCAGAGGTGAAAGGCAGGTCTCATAGAAAGATGTTCTTCAGAGATGAAAAATGTCACTATTGTAGATTTTTTCCTTTCTTTTGTTTGTGAAGATGAAAATTTTTTTCTTGAGAAATAATTTCTATCTTGTTGCAAAATGTCACTGCTAAAATCTGTTTGAGGAAAATAGTGAATCATCCTTCTGTTTATTCTTTTTGCTGTGTTCATGAAAATATCACCTTAAGCATGTGGTGAAAATTAAGGGAAAATGGGCCATTTCACCTGGGTTTGTAAATGATCACCTTCTTTATACTCCTCAGTTTTGTGAGAGTAACAAAAGAAAATTTCCCTTGAAAATTTTCAGCTGATTAAATAAATGTTCACTTCTTTTTTTAGGAGAAGTTGAGAGAATAGGGGGAAAAAAGTGGCAAAATAAACTGGCACTTGAGTGTAATCATTCTTCTGAGTAGAAACTGTGTCCTAGCAGCTGGAGATGCTGGGGTCAAAAAGACAGAATTTATTCTCATGGTGGGAAGATCTTGGCTTTCTTGCTTCTGTCCCTTGATTGCTAACTCTAATCAGGTAACAAGAGCTCTGGAAATTATGAAATGGGGGTAATAATAATGAGAAGTAGGTTAATATTTGTAATAATATTAGTAATTATCATTATTATTAATTAATCACTGACTTTAGTGAGGGCTCACTTCTAAGTGCTTTTTATATTTGATGCCATTTTTTTTTTGGTGGTGGTGGTACTGGGATTCCTGGAAGCCCTTCTACCTCCGGGCTACACTCCCAGACCTATTTTTTTTAATATTTTTTAAATTTGGAAACAGGGTCTCTTAAGCCAGAGAGGCTGGCTCCGAATCTGCGCGATCCTCCTGTCTCTGCCTCCCAAGCGCGGGGATTACAGGCGTGCGCCACCATGCCCGGCATTTGATGCCATTTTTAATGCTCTAAAATCTTATCATGAAGATGACACAGGATAACATTTTATAACTGAGGAAGTGAGGTATGAAGAAGTTGATTAATTAATGTAGGTTCTATAACTATAGTGGAAGAGAGCTGAATTTGAACCTAGACACTCAGACTCCAAAGTCAGTAATCTTTTTGTGTGTTGTGTGTGAGACTGGGGACTGAACCCAGGGTGTTCTTCCTCTAACTTTAATCTCCAGCCCAATTTTATTTTTTATTCTGAAACAGGGTCTTAGTTTGTTGATGAGACCCTGAGGCTGCCCTTTAACCTAATATCATCCTGTCCCAGCCTCCCAAGTACTGGGATTATAGGCATGCATCACCAAATCCAGCCTGAATGGTCTTAATTTTTAACATCTAAATTATATAATGGTTTTATGTATTGGTGTACTATGAGAGATGCTGTAAAACTTAACCCTATATCCTTAACAGGGTTAACTCTATCCTTAACTCTGCCACTGTTTGATGTACCTCTTTCTCAGATTGTATTTTGAACCTTCCTTTCTAGGTTTTAGTGAGGTGGCATGACACTTTAAGAACCAACAATGGACATATTTTCCAGATTCAGGGGTTGAGGAGCAAGGTGGTCACAAAGAGATAAGAAAGGCAGGTGGTAAAAAAAAATAAAACCATAGTTCATCCAATAGTCAAAAGAGCATGCTGCATCCATGGGTCAAAAGGGTGGCAATATGAGCCACAATGAGAAAAGGTACCAGAAAGATCTCAGTTTGCCAAGTACTGGGCAAGTCTTCAGAGTGCCCAGTGTACTGGGTGCTTGGATAAAGTTTTGTTGAAGAGTAGGTTAAGGCAAGGGCCAAACAACTTTATATTATCCTCACAGAGTTCTATGTTTTATTTCTTTACACTCCATGATCATTCATCTTTGTCCATGAGGGCATATGATGGGAGGTAGAGGTGGCTGTTAAAATAGGAGGCATTGCTAATGGGGATCAGTGGCTTTTAGATCAACAAATAGACCCTCTCTTGGGGAATATTGAGTAAAGAATTTGCATCTCAAGCATATTTTTGTTAACTTTGACCTCACAGGGATAATGTCTTGACTAATTTTTACCTTGGCGTGAAATACTCAGTCACATTGATAACTTTTGACAGTGGGGAAGGTCAGGGCCAAAACACATCAAATCTGTTAAAATTTGAGTGAGTGACAGCCCAGGTTAGGCCCTGCAGAAGTGACATCCAGTTCTCCTGGAGAGTATCAGATGGTTACCAAGTGAGACCTGGAAGACAATCTTTCCACATCACAATTTCCACGTCCATGGCCCATCTCTGCTAGGAACCATGCTCTTTGTCCTATCAGGTTTATGGCCGAGTCAATGAAGGTGTGGGACATCTATAGTGTCCCCCATGGAAAGTCACCCTAACCCTCAAAATCTCATGAAGGAGCACATTGAGGCACAGAGGACTTTCCACTTTAAATCTCTACGTGTCTTCCTATGTCATGTCTTTTTAGGCATGTTGCATGTGTGCAGTCAGAAGTCCTACATGGAGAGGGCTGTGGCCAGCAACATCCTTAGCAACATTCCTTCAGGGGAATTTGGTGACTGGCTGTGGCTCTGTAGCATGGTTGGGCTTGATTTCTTTTTTCCATTCTTTTTTGGTGCTTGGTTTTCACTGTGCCAACTGGTAGGTAAGAAGGCACCTACCTATGTTGCTTGGAGAAGTGGTGTTTGCCCTATTAACACCATATCCTTTGAAATGTTTTTTTTTTTTTTTTTTTTTTTGCTGGCAGAGGCCCAGATATCCCAGCTCTGAGAACCATGCCACCACCGAGATGGGTCTGGACTCCTAGTTGGATGTTTTAGGGAGAAAATTTCCTGAATTTCTGTCTAGTTGACACAGGCATAGAGCTTTCAAGACATGACAGCTCCTCCCCTCTGCCTCTTTGGAGATAAGAATATTGAATATACTTTGTGATAAGAATATTGAACAATGAAGCCATCCCTTTGAACTGTCTATAATATTGGAAATGTTCCATATTTTCCCTACCCAATAATTTCATAGTCATTAGCCACATGAGAAAGTTGAATGCTTGAAATGTGGTTAATGTGACTGAGGAACTGAATTTTAATTCTATTTAGTTTTGCATAAATTTATTTATGTATTTATTCATTCATTCATTCATTTTTGTAGGACTGGGGATTGAATCCACGGGTATTCTATCACTGAGCTATCTCCAGCCCTTTCTACTTGAGACAGGGTCTCAATGAGCTGCTGAATCTGCCATCAAGTTTGCAATCCTCCTGCCTCAGCCTCCCAAATCACTGAGATTACAGTTGTGCACCATCCCACCTTTCTTATTTCATGTAAATATAAATAATCTCATATAAGTAGTGGCTAGCAGTGTAGCAATGTTTTAGAATAACTGTCTTATGGCTTAGAGACAGCTTTAAAAAAAGAACATACTACCTACTGGCACACATATCCTGAACATTTGAATAGAGATTGTATCTACCAAACTTACACATTTTCATCAATTTATTATTCATTATCTCATATCACCCTAGGAGAATGACATTCTTGTTCTTCACTTTTTATAGATGGAAAGAAACCTGAGTCACATAAGACTATGTGTCTTGTTTCAAGTTCATAAGTGAGCAATGGACCCAGGCTCACTCCCAGGCCTGTTTCTGAATCCTGGGTGCTGTGAGTGGTCATCACAAGTCTCTCAGGTAAGACTCATTCTGTTGCTCTCTTCTTAATCATTGGCCATATGACTTGGATGACCTGGATGTATTTTACCCTAAAAGCAATGCCTGAGCCAAGAGCTTTATGTGGGCAATTTATTTCAAGAAGTTAATTGCAGAAATAAGATTCTGGGAGTAAAATGGGGGAGAGAGAGAGAGAGAGAGAGAGAGAGAGAGAAGAGAGAAGAGAGAAGAGAGAAGAGAGAAGAGAGAAGAGAGAAGAGAGTAGAGAGAAGAGAGAAGAGAGAAGAGAGAGGAGAAACTGGGTCTCCTGATCTTTAAATGTGTCAATCACATGCACCGAAGAGGGAAGCATTAGTCTATCAGCTACTGCTCCCCATTGGTCAAAGACCCCTAATGGGAGTTAACTGACTTGCATTTCTGGGTCTGTATATGTGCTGAGTATATATGTAGCTGAGTGGGCATCTACAGGTTCTCTCCATGGTGGTGCAGAGTAACCCTGGGCAGAAACCAAGAGACAGAGAGTAAAGCTGAGGCAAGATGCTGCTGGGTAACACCTGTGTGAATCTGTTGCAGCAAGAGCAGGAGCTAAAAAGGTGGGCTGAGAGAATACGAGAAGGGACATTACAGATGCCCAAGGATCAAGGGAAGGAGATAAATAGCTGGGGATAATCAAGAAATGGGAATCAGAAGAATCTATGAGGCTCTGAGAATGGATTCTTCCATAAAAATGTAAAAAAAGTGGGTCTGATCTTTGATGCTGTCAGTGAGCTATCATCTGCTTGGTTGCTAGCCAATGATGCTGCTTTCTTGCATTATGCGTTGCTCTGTTTTGAAGGCTTGATATCTCCTGTTGCCCCATCTAGTTGATTTCTTTATGGTACCTAGATAGAATTATTTCAGGGAAAGCAAATGCACGTAAAAATAGCTTGGATCTGGGACTCAGGCTCATAAATTCAATTCCCAACTCAACCTCTTGATTTGAATATTTTCTGGGGACCTCAAGCTTAACTGTTAGTTTTCCTTTATCTCCCACTTGAGCCCCCTTCCAGTTTCCCCATTTCTTCAAACTCATGCCTGTAATACCAGTACTTGGGATGCTGAGACAGGAGAATCACAGTTGAGGCCAGTCACAGCAACTTAGTGAGACTCTGTTTCAAAAATAAAATAAAATAAAAAATAAGCTGAAGCTGTAGCTCAGAGGTAGAATGCCCCGGTGTTCAATTCCCAGTAACAACCAAAATATTAAAAATTAGAAATAAACAAAAACAGAAAAAAAATCTTGGACAGAATAAGACTTAGAATACTATTCCAAAGCCACATAAAGGGCTTTTTATTCCCATTATTTAATTCACTTGTTTATTAGCAGCATGTCACAGAGGTTAAGAACATTTGCTTTAAAGCCAGATTACTGGGTTCAACTCCTTGTTCCACTACATTCAAGAAATGTCATCCTACTCAGATTATTTAACCTTACTGGGCCTCAATTCTTTCATCTTTAAGTAAGGATTATAGTTTCTATTTTATAGAGTCCTTGTGAGGATTAACTGAGTTAATATATGAAAAAGTCTTATAATAATAGCCGATATGTAGAAAGCACAACATGCATGTTTGCTGTTTTATTTTTTCATTAACTTATTAAGAATTATTCAGCATCTGATTCATATAAAGCACTACTCTTCTTGATCAATGTTTATGCCTAAGTTCTATAATGTCTCCATTGACCACTGCAGCCTTTTGAAATCTATGCTCTAAATTCTCAAACAACTACCCTTCCCTCTTTCACCTTCTACTTTCACTTGACTAAAACTTGTTTTCCTTTGCTGGTTACTCTTCTTTCTCCAACCTTTAAATGTTGGTGCATTTCAGGTCTTACTCAGTCTTTAGGTGTTTTTATTATCAATATGTTCTTCCCAGATAATCTTTTCTGGTCCCAAAGACACCTATATGTTGATGATTCTGAAATATTTATTCCAAGTTCTCTTCTCTCTCCTGGGACTCAGGCTCATAAATTCAATTCCCAACTCCACCTCTTGATTTGAATATTTTCTGGGGACCTCAAGCTTAACTGTTAGTTTTCCTTTATCTCCCACTTGAGCCCCCTTCCAGTTTCCCCATTTCTTAAAACTAAATCTTTGGTTAGTTCCTTGGGCTTCAATTCAGCAGTTGTCTTTCCCTCACATGCAATACCCAACCAAACAGTACATCCCCAATTCTCTAATTAGAGAACTTTTCTATAAAAACCACTACTAGGACCTCTGTGTATGCCTGTGCAGAGTGTTCATAGCACAGGGGTATTCCCACTAATACAATAAGGATCATAGATGCCTCTATCTAATTTTAACAATAGTGAAAATAAGAACTAGCAGTGCCCCTCACTATTGCTGCAATCCTAGTGTAGGCCATCAGAATCTTTGCTCAGGTTATAATAGGCCTCTAGTCAACACCCAGTCCCTGCCTTCCTTCCTCTGCAGTCTGTTTTCTGCAAAGCAGCCATAGAGATCAGATGAAATCACTATTGCTCTGAGAACCTGTGTATTTTCTATTGCTCCATGAGAAATTATCTACAAAATTTTTAGAACAACATACATTTATGAGCTCACAGTGTGGGTCAGGAGTTCAAGAGGCATAGCTGGGAGGTCCTGGCTCAGGATATTTTGCAGGGTTGCAGCCAAGATTTGTCAGGAACTGTGACATCTAATGGCTTGATGGGGGCTGGTGGCTTGCTCACAGGGCTGTTGATAAGGTAGAGGCCTCAGTTTCCCCATGTGGGCCTCTCCATGGAGCTGTTTTAGGGTTATTCCAACATGGCAGCTGGCTTCCCCCAAGAGTGAACAGTCAGAGGAAACAGGAAGGAACCATAATGCATTGATCTCACTCAGTGATTCCTAGCCAGGGGGAAATTTTACACACACACACACACACACACACACACACACACACACACACACACCAGAGACCAGGGTATAGTTGGCCTGGTTTGGAGATATCTTTTGTTAGTATAACTATGGAGGGGAGGACTTATTAGCATCTAGTGTAGAAGCCAGGGATTCTGCTAAACATTTTATAATGCCTCCCCAACAAAGAGCCATCTGGTATAAAGTGTCAATAGTGTCAGAGTTGAGAAATCATTATGGAGCCTCAGAAGTCACATGACTTCACTTCTGTCAGATGCTATCTACACAAGTTCTGATGCCATGTGGAAGGTCTGATGCAAGGGCATCAAAACCAGGAGGTGAGCATTAATGGCAGCCATCCTTGGCTGCTACAACTCGCCAGTGGTGATCACCTTGCAATTGGAATAGAAAGTAAACTCCTCCGGTCTTGTTTGATTTGGCCTTGGCCTCTTCCTCCCTCATTTCTACCATACTCCTCCTCTTCTCCTATGTTCCAGCAACACTGTTTTATGCCTCCTGAACATGCCAAGCCTGGCCCTATTTCACGACTTTGTCCTTACATCAAACAGTCTCCTGTCATCTTGGGATAGAGGCTTTCTTCTTATTACTCTGGTCTAGATTAATGTTTCCTTTTCCCAGAACCCTGCCCTTAGCTCATGAGCTAAAGCTGAGACACTCCTTAACTGATACACAGTTGTCCTCTGTCCCACAGTCTTATTTTATTGTGTTTATAAAATTGTCATCACTTGAAGTTACCTACCTAGGGCCTTACACGCTTGTTTCTGTCTCTCCCCAGCAGAATTAAAGCCGCATGAGGGCAGGGAATGCATCCTGCTTCTCTCTATTCCCTGAGTCCAAGGCAGTACTTAGATCATAGCAGGAGATCAAGATTCATTGATCAAGATGAATCAATGAATGTGTTCTCATTTTTCATGCTTCTGGCAGGTTGTGGAGATTAATTTCTTAAAAATATGGGAAAAGAGTGAGGCAAAGAGTGGGGAGCAACTTTGCTTTGCAGCAATGTTAGAAGAGACCTCCACATATATTTTGAGTTATCTTATTTTCTGGTAGATTTGCTATTCCAAATTTTATTCTTTTTCCTTATGGTATATCCCCTTCATGGGTTGGGCATGCACTTGCAGAAGAGTTAAAAATCTCCATCTTTGGGCATGGAAAAGGATTAAGGAATTGATTACCTGACTTTGGGCTCATTAATCCACTACCATAGTCATTATTACTAGCTAGCTAAGGAGCCCTTGAAATCAAGTCCATCTCCATTAGCCACTTTGGAACATTTTGAGCAAAAAACTCTTTTTACACAATAGTAGAAGGTACTGCAAACAATGAATCAATCTGTTATTGGAATAATTAAAAGCCAAATACACTGTTTCATACTGCAATGTTAGTAGAGTCAGTCTGCAGAATCATGCCAGTCCCTTGGGTATTTTGAATTTATAGACACTTTTTATCCTGAGTTTACTTTTGGACCCACCTGTCTCTGGAGCCGTGATTCATGTAACTCCAGCACAAAAATTGCCATCAGTTAGATCACAGCTGAATTTCTAAGCCCCCAAATCTTTACTCAACCTGACAGTCTTAGACACCTCCACTAAGAGTAAGATATCTGTACAGAATAAGTTGTCTTTTAGGACAGGAGCCACTACACATAGTAAAGAAAGACTCAGTGCCCTTAGTAAGAAGGGGGCCTCTTGGGGCAGAGACTACTGGTCAACCCTGTCTTAGCATTGTCCCAGTTAGACCCAAGTCATTCACCTCACAGCTTCAGACTGTGTGACTTCAATTAGAAGCTAAATTAAACATCTGTGGAATTTCCCTTTATTGATTGAAAAATCCAAACACTGAACTACTTTGTGAGAGGGCATGGGAGAGAAATCATTGCTAGCATTTGAAGCCAGAGTCTGAAAGTTCTCAGTTGCTGGCATCAATGTGTCGCTGAGATGACCCCCACACACTGTGTTGGGGACATACCAGGTGTGCTTGAAGGAACACAATTATAACATTTGGCAAAAGTGGAGGACCACAGAATAGAAGTTCAAGAATTCAAGCACATCAGGCTGACAGAAAGGCAGAAAATCTCAATCTAGCCATCCTTGGGGAAAAGAAGGTGACAGGGTCCAAGGTGCATACAAGCAGTTGTGCTATAAATGGCAGCTGCCTCAGGCAGAAAGTTTTATTACAAGACTAAAAGACAGCTTCTGTGGCACATTCATGTAGGTGAATGAGTCAGTACAAATTTCCTTCCAGATTCCTGGGTCACTAGTCCTAGAGAGTCTTTGAAGATGGGAAGGCACAAAATAGAAATATAAACCCCTAAGCTATGGGAAGAAGGTGATGGGAAAGTGGGACCCTGGTTGGGGTTGTTCCTGTCTGTGTCACTGTCTGTGTCACTGTCTGGGAGCTGTCTGGTTGTGCTGATGAATCACTTAACCCTTCAGGTTCTGTTGAAGTCCAAGTCTCTAATAGAAAAGTCTCCTGGCCTGGAATTCAGAGGTCTTTCCTGGAAGATCTGTGGACACCTTCATCCCTCCCTCCCTTTTCTCCCCTGTGTGGCATTACCTAGAAGGAACTCATGCTGGAAAATGAGAAGAAACAATAAAAGCATGCCAGCATGTCAGGTATAAAACACCCATTGAATGGCCACCAAGTTCAGGTCACGTGAACTCAGTTTTGTAGGCTTCATTTTTCTCCTGTGGATTGAGATAATAGAGCTAGATAACTTTTGGGATTCCTGATAGATCTATAACACTATCCCAGATTGGGTGAAAGACAATATCATTAAACTGATGATTTTTATCTTTCTCACTTTTAAAAAATGTTTACTAAGCTTCAGCCAAGTGTGCACATCTTGGAAGGCTGAGACAGAGGGTTTACAGCTCCAAGACCAGCCCCAGCAGTTTAGTGAGACCCTGAGAAACTTAGTGAAACCCTGTTTCAAAATAGAAAGGGCTGGTGTTATAGCTTGGAGGTAGAATTCCCATTAAGCTTCAACTGTGATGCAGGGTCTATATAAAGATCTAGAAATTTCAGGGTAGACATGCATGGTCTCTGCTCTAAAGAGCTTACTTTACCTTCATTTCACTTATACCATGAAATCAACAACCCCTAATATACAAAGTAGTGATTTCTATAAATAAGAAAGCACAGATAAATGCACTCCATCTTAAAAAAGAGGTGTAAATGGGAGAGAGGGGAATCATTTCTTTATCTAGGTGCTCTAAGAGTTTGTTCAATGTATGTTTTACATGCAAACTCTAATATTAAAAAATTATCAAAATGCTTAAATGCATTTAAGCACACTTACTATGTTTCAAGAAAAGGAATATTTGAGCTAAGTAGATGGCCATATGGCAAGAAGACTTACTAAAAAAAGACAGGCACTTAGCACCAGCTGAGAAAGGAAGCCCTGTCCTCAGCATGCAGCAGAAAGGCCCGGGGCAGGAGTACAGGGTGAGGAAGCTGCTGCATGCCAGTTTCTTAGGGAGGCTCCATGATGATTTGGGAATTCCTGAAGCTCTGGATGCAATAAAAATGCATGGTTCCAAATACTTTCCAAAGTCAAATAGAAATGATCCTCATCTTACTAGTGTTTTATAGCCTACACATCTACCCCCTCCTCTTATCTGGCCATAAACCCAGGAGTGGAGTATTCATTTGAAATCTCTGCTTGTATGAGAGTGCAGAAAGCACAGAGGGAGTTTTTGGACAGGGAGGTCAGCTTCCTTTATTAATCCAGGATTTCTCTATTTCCCACCAATTCTGTCTATATTCCAGGCATCAAAATTTTACACGACTTTGCTTCTCCACAGTGCACTTTATTTTTATTCTCGCATCTGGAGCTCAGTGAACCCAACCTGACTTGCTCTGTTGCTGATGCTGCCACAGTGAATTATGGCAGCTCTACAAGTTCTTTGCTGAAGAGTAACTTCCATCCTTCTGGAGTCATTTGTGTATTTCCTCCCCAGTCTGACTCAAATGACAAGAGTCAGTCACATAGGCCTGAGTCTGACAGAAAAAGCTGATAAACACCGCTGACACAACCTGCAGGCTAATACTGATTAAAAATGCCATTAACAATATTTCTGGCAAAGAAAAATTTTAATAAAGGAATTTGGTTAACTTTCTTTTCATGCTAATGGAGGGGGGCAGTGGTGCGGATAATCCAAATGTCAGTTGTGTTTAATTTTGTTCTGGCTGCCCTGGGCTCTGAGTGACTTTGGAGGCACAGAGGGTTGGTATAGGCTTCTTTCTGCAGGTGGCTTAGAGGCCTGAAGATTTATGTGGCAGAGACCATTTGTGACTTCTGTGACAGGCCAGGTTCTTTTCTTTCAAAAGTGGAATTCTGTCTCAGTTCTGTGACTTAGTTCAGCCCACATTCAGCAAAAAGCCACCATGTGTCAGGACATTGGGTTCTAAGGATTCAGAGGTAATTGAAGAACCTGGAGTGTGACGTGTGTGAAAGAGTGGCCAGATGGAGTTGGAGACACTCCAGCAAAGTATCAGTGTAGTTTATTGCTAGGATTGAGCAACAAAGCTGATTGCTGGACACTCCCACAGTGTGGGAAGTCTTCTTAGAATTGTTTTTCCTTGAGTTTTTGCTGTCTCTGTGGCTACTCTTTTTAAATTTTCTCCTAAGAATATAATTTCTTGCTTAAGACACTGGCTTTCTATAGTTCATGGCATGAAGATGATTTTTTTTTACTAAGAATTTAATATCCTGCACAATCTGATCTCTACTAATACCCCAAGACCCCTTCTGCACTATGTGTTGTATTCTTGCTCTAAGCCCTCCAGCTCTGCTGCCCATGTGTTACCCTCTTTTACATGCTTTCAGCCACAAGATGATATTCTTCCCTTCTCCACAAGTTAAATTCCTCTACTATAGACTTTCTAAACACTGGATACTTCCCTTTCAGAGTGCTGACCACCACTTCAGCTTTTGTAGGACCGTGAAAGCCCTTCAGTCAGTGTCTCTTTGCTCCACTAAACCACAGAACCTAGGAATCACAGTCTATCCCTTAACACAGCACCTGCTACATAAAAACAACCTCAGCAATTTAGCTCAGTCAGTTCTTGAATTTAGTCAATTATTGGATTGACAGTAATTGTTGACTGAAGGGAATGAGTGAGGAGTGGAGTGTATTTGGAAGTTGCACTCACTCTGTGACCTGCGCAGAAGCTCAGGGATCTCCTGAAGATAACTTCTGTGAGCCCTGCTTCATCCACCCACAGTGTCTGGAGGGGCAGCAAGGTACTATCACTGAGCAGGCTTTATTCCTTAAGACAGTAAAAAGCAGAGCAGACTCAAGCCAAGATCAGAACATTCTCCCTCCTGAACTCAGGATCCCACAGCTTTTTGACTGTTGTAACCAAGTCTCCATTTTGCCAATTGGTTCTGGGACTGAGGTTTTCTAGGAATGATCCTCTCTCTGTCAGGCCTGTACTTTATCCTTGGACTTTTCTGAGGGTTCCATTCCTCTAAGTTCTGATTAGTGACTCTGCCTGATGCCTAGGTTTCTCTAAGGTAGGCCTAACCCAAATTCCCTCTCAGTGGAGCCTGGCTTGCACATTCCAGTTCTCCTAACTAGACCCTCACCTGCTACGCAGCCAGGGGCAGAGACCTCCCTGAGTAGAAAGACCACTGGGCTGATAAACATGACAGCTAGTCTGCTGAACCTTGCCTATTGTTCCCTATCCACCTTTTTGGCTCTGCAGAAATAATTTATGAAGTTATGTCTGAGGTTATGTTACCTCCCCTGATAGTCTGCCTAGGGCAACACTCCTGAACCTCAAAAGTGCCAACACTCCACATTACTGAGTCAGGTTCACAGCCAGGTGTGGGTCCCCAGATTATGACCTTCCATGGTGAGAAGGCCTTAAATCAGTTCAGTGTCATTGTCTCCCTATTGTGGGAATCACAAGTTAAGATATTAGGATAAGATTCAAAGAACCCAGGGTCAGCAGCCAGGAGACAGCTCCAGTCTCAGCTTTGTTATTATCAATCTGCATAATCTTAGACAAGCTATTTCATCTGTGTTGGTTTTAGGTTCTAGGGATGGAAGGAGGGAGAAATAGAATGATTTTTGCTAGATTTATGTTTCTCAAACATTTACACCATAAGTGTCTGGTGGCTGAATAAGTTTTGAGAACACTAATGTTAAACAAACCTTAACAGTTTTCTTTATAGCAGGGCTTCTTACAGTCTTTAATATTCTCGTATGTATTGTGATTCTTCAGGAGAGAGGAACAGAATTAAGGGCTTGCCACACTTATGTTAACACTTCAGGAAAAGGATTTGAAAATTACCTGATGATATTATTTCTGGCTCTAAGGGTCTAGTCTTTAAAGTTAAGAGTTTTGTCTCTTTCTTACTATATTTTGTTTTTTTATGTTCTTTTGTTTTTTTAATTTTTATTGGTGCACTGTAGCCATACATCCTACTGACACCTGATCCTCATTGTCTTTTACCATATTTTGAAGTGTGTGGTATTTAATGTAATGTGGTCTGAATCTTTGAAACAGGAAGAATGATGCTCAATGTAAGGATATGCCATTGAAAGGAGGTGCTAAACTAGGTCAGGACTTTTTCTGGGTAGACCACATGGTTCTCAGAAAGAAAATGGCCACTTTCAATCTAGTACTTTCAAGGAACATTCTCCCATCACTAGTGTGTACCATGGAAAATCATTAACTTGAGCAGACTAAGTTAATCATTTCAAAAGAGGAGAAGCATAAAGATTGAGTTACTCCAATCAGAATCCACTGGAAGGTGGCGGTTGCTGAAGTCTTCTGACCCAATGCCAACATGGTAGCAGGTCTTCTCCAAGCCTGTGAGTAGATATTTATGTGTGTAGGTGACATGAACTCTTATGATTCAATAGCAGAATAGTTTACTTTGCCTTGCTTAACTTCTTAGACCAGATCACGAGCATGATCTTATAAACCAAACTCAAGACAGTTCAATAGAAAAATATTTTGTTTCAGAAAAACTGAGGGATTAACCTGGGTAATTTAGTTACAGAAGACTAGTTTTATAAACATGGGTTCTGTCACCTTGTGCAATTTTTCCTTGGCAAAGGCCCACAAGAGAGGACACTTCTGCTGCCCAGAGCTCACAACTTAGGTCCTGGCCTTTCAGAATTATTAAGTTCCCTCATAGACCCACTTTTCTCCAGCCTCTGCCTTTGCCTTCACATAGATACTCTATTTCTATTGCCCAATTTAGCACCTCGCATCTCCATCTCCTAATCCTTCACCCTATTCTCTGAGATTTCTGATCTGTTTTCCTTTTGTGAGCATGTCTGCCAATGAATTGCTCAAAACACTTATTCTTGGCAGCCCTCTTATCCCATTCACTGTTTTAGGAGGCAGTCCTTCCCCCACCATCATCATAGAAAGTTTTTCCAGTTCCTTCCTACATTTTCTAAGCCCCCTAATTGTATTGAGACACCATCTGGTATAACTCTAGAGTCATATCTGACATTTTAAAATTTCTAAATAAAATAAAAAGAAAAGGAGAAACAACAGCACATGTTAATGGACCGTGACAAACACAGGCTACTTCCTAAAAATGCTTGGTATTTGTCTTTATTTTTAGACAGTCTTCCTGCTGCTTTTACTATTACTCTCTATTTGTTTTTGACAAGGTTCGTGGAACAGGAGAGAAGGGAAGGAGGCAGGAGGGAACATACCCAAAAAACATTCTTTGAAAAGAAATAGAAGTTTAAAAGAGAGGACAAGCTGCTACCTCCACCACAAGACAGTTGGCAGGAGCCTGGCAACTCTGGCTTCTCCAGTGAGTGGTACATATCACCTGTTGTGACTTTGACTCCTCCTTCTTTTGTACTGCTCTGCTGAGTCCTGCATGGCATACACCATGGGCCTTTGATAACCAGTGGAACACAAATCCTGATATGATTGGAAGCATTGAAAAGGGGGGCAGTGTTAATGTTGGGAAGTTATAAAGAAAGGTTGCTTTCTTTTTCTCATCTCAATAATTACAATGATCGAAGCTCTTTGCTTTTTTATTGTTATTTGTTTGTTTGTTTGTTTTGTGGTACTAGGGATTGAACCCAGAGGCATTCTACCTCTGAGCTACATACCCAGACATATTTTATCTTTTATTTTGAAACAGGATCTCATTTAGTTGCAGCAGGCCTCCCTAAGTTGCTGTCTGACTGCAAACCTGTGATCCTTTTGTCTCAGCCTCCTAAATACTAGGATTACAAATGTGTGTCACCATGCCCAGATTGATGGAAGCTCTTTGAATGGCTCTTTGGGTCAAAGAAAAGTCAGATATCAAATAGTCTTTCTGAAAATGGGAGCTTCATTACTTCTCTGGAAGGCTTTGCTTAAGTGTTTGCCACTAGCACACCTGACTTCTAGCTCCTCACCAAAAAACCCAGCAGCCTTTTATGTCTTCTGTAGATCTAGCATTATGTTAGGAGCTGTTGGGAATCAGCAGTGCTAAGTAAGTTTATCATCTGATTATGGGTAAAAATATATACAAAAGAAAATGTTAGAAAATGCCATTGTATGGTCTAAATTGTATTTTCTTAGAATTATATTAGAATATAAGGTGAAGGGGTTGAATAACTTCTCTGTTCCCTCTCTTCTCAGTGACTTTCAAACCCCTCCTACTCCTTATAGGCGACCAGTACCAATTCAGTGATGTGGTCCAATTTATCACTCCATTCAGTCTACCTTCTCTCTGATGCCTTTACACTCCTCCTCTTAAAACTAACTCCTCAGGCCTCAGGGACCTGCACAGAGCCCTCAGGCCTCAGATGGTTATGAGACCCATGGTACTTTATATTTACCTGTGATCTGTTTTCCTATAATAATTTTCCAGGTTCTTAAGGGAAGGAGTCTTTCTTACCCATCATTAGTTCCAGAACTAATGTAACTAGCTGTGTGAGCTTGGACAAGCGATATAACCTCCCCTAATCTCAGATTTCACATATATTAATTGGGGGCTGATATTGTCCTCATTGCATTAAGTGACTGTTGAGGCTTAAATGAGACAATAAAGATTATGCATGAGACCTAATGCTTCACATAGGGTCAATAGCTCAAGAAGGAATAAATGAAACATAAAACAGAGCACCTGTATTCTCCCTGACAGGGCAACCTGGACTCACACATAAAGGTTTTCATTAATGTCCAATGAATGGCCAAGCAAATGCTTCTTTCCAGGGAGTTTTCCTGAAGGTAAGCTGTTTATAAATGAGTCATTCTCAATTAGAATAATGGACATAGGTAGTGATATCCACATTTTTCAATTAAACTCAAACTTTCATAACTTTTTTCTGATTCCTTGTAAAAAAGAAATACTTTGTTTCAAAGGAAACACAGACACACTGAACAGCTGAGGAAAATTGCTGAGCAGGCAAAGAAAAGCACCAATGTCAGTTGATGTGAAATTTGGGGCAATGCACCACTAGGCAGAGGTTTAAAGGTGATCTGCTCTTAGTTAATCCCAGACTGCATGGGTCCCTGGACAAGAGCCCTGGGCTGCGCATGATAGTCATGAAGATCACTGGATCTTATTACTTTCCAGATTTGTGACAGCACATCTGCCCCACATAAAAGGAGAAGAAATGGGATCAGGATCTCCACAGTACACCAGTAATAAATGGGCAGCACACTGCCCTTCTGCCCCATACTCAATCAATTCTGAAGAGACAGATTTGAGGGCAAGTAAAGTATGCAGGTCAGAGGTCAGAGGGAAGTGGAAAAGTAGGTGGAATATGCTCTTACTACCTTTCTCTGCCCCCCTCTTGGTACTCTCTTACTCTCTCCTATCTGTTTCGTCTCAGAATCTCTTCCATATAAACACTTACTCTGGTTCCGCTATTCCCAGCTTGCTCAGCCAGGGTCAGGGAGGTGTGGTACCTGAAAGAATAGCCCCAGGAATTTGTGATGCCGCCCCAACCAAGCTACAGAGGTTGCTTGGTATGGATTCCAAACTTAGCAGGGACACTGATGCTCTGCTTGGTGTTTGTCCTGTGGTGACATGTTCTGTGTGCACTGAGCTGCCATTCTCTTCCAAACCATGTGGACAATCGGCTCTGTGTGATTTTCTATGAGGAGACTCCAACTGTTGTGTCATAATCCACAGGCCAAATCCCTGTTGCTCTAGACACACCTGGTTCAAGTCCAACCTCATCATTCCTCTTAGACAGTGTGATCTGAGCCAACTTCTTCCTACCTCTGGGCAGAGACTCAGAGATGAGTAGTTTTCCTTATTCCATGGTTTGCATATTTTAGACCTCTATTCTTTCCTCACTATTTGCCACAGAGTTCTCAGCATGCCTTTGGCTAATCACTTATCTCCCCTATACTTTTTCTTTCCATTAGAAGGTGATTTAGGAAAGGATAGGTGAATTAAATTGAGAGAGAGATAGAGATAGAGATAGAGATAGAGATAGAGAGAGAGAGAGAGAGAGAGAGAGAGAGAGGCTTTATTTAAAGTTGTGGTAGAATTTTATGCTCTAATAACTGGGGAAATTAGCTAAAGGTAATAGAGATCCTCTTGGCCTCTTTCAAATTACCACACATAAGCGGTTGGCTACTCTACTGCCAACCAAAACTGACGTGGTAAAAATCTGTTTAATAAGTTAACATTTATAAATGCTTTGCTATGGTTTCTCTCTCGTATCACATGGTTTTTACTAATTTTAAATGACATTGCCTCTTCACTGGAGATTAACAAGATATGAAGCAATCCCAATATTTTAATCAGTGTCGGGGGATGATTCCTGCTGAATAGCAGGAAATGTGGTTCTTCTGGAAATCCATTTTTCATTTGTTTTCTCATTTGCATCCCTAGTTTAAAGAAAATTGACTTTTGAAAAGTGAGTGATAATTAATCTTTGAAAATGGTATAAATGGTTGGCTCTCCTGCTCCTTCAGAATTCCCAACACATACCCAAACCACCCGGAGCCCTGCCCTGGGAGGGGTTGCAGTGGCAGGCGCTGCAGGGGCCCACAGGCACATTAGCATCAGGCAGAATGCCAGCCAAGTTGGTTGGGAGGGGCTGAGAGGCCTGAGACCGGCTCTCCACAGCCCCCTTAAGTAGTCTGGGGGAAAAGCTTCTGCTCCTTGGAGGCACGTCACAGTCTTTCTGCAAGTGGAGAAATGGCCTGCTCAATTCAAATGAACTGTAAGGGCAGATTGATGGATGGTTCAGAAATGTGTTATAAAAGTTAGATTATAAAAGAATGGATTTCATCCGCAGCAAAATGATACAAGATGGACAGATAAACCCCTCCAGGTGTAGAACAGATAAAAATGCTGGATGAAATACTTCAATGTGTATTTGTAAAGCATGGTCAAGTTTGCAATGAAGTAAGAAACACCATTAAAGACTATAAATGACAAGAATATGTTCCTCTATGAGGGTAAGTAAGCCTTAGAGCTGGTGACTGTCCTGGGGGCATGTCCTTCCAGGAGGCTATTGTCAAAGGGGCCTTATGCAGACCACACCTGCCCTTGCATATTGAGGAAGATCTCAGAGTTCTGGAATCCCAGAGCTTGTGTTTTCAGGCACTGTAATGGGGGTACCATTGGTAGGTGGTAAAACAGGTGGCCTTAGCAGACTTGGCGGTTTGACTAGAAATTCTTTCATAAAGCTACAATCTTCAGAGGTCAACACATTTAGTATTTGAACTAGAACATAATTTGTCCTACAGAAGGTATGTTGTTTCTTTCTGCTTTGTTTCAGTGTGGAGTAAAAAGAAAAGGAAAGAAAGCAAGCTCCCCTAAGAATTCCTGTCTTATATTCCTGTCCTTTATATATGAGTGTTTAATTCATGGTATTTGTGTAATTAAAATGAAAAATAAAAAAACAAACACATGAGCTCATTAGGCTTAATAAACCCTTTGCTTGATAGGTCAACAAGAGCTTAGCAAAAGCAAGTGAAAATTATGAATGAAAGATTGCATTTTCAACCTAGATCCCTAAATTCCTATTGATAAAATTTGAAAGAACTGGATGTCACAGTAAAAACTTCACTTGGTATACAAGGAAAAAAAAAAACACACCATGAGTGAGAGTCAATAGAAACAACAGTCTATAGAATCAGATCCATAGAGAATGCAAAATTACAATAATCTGATCGAGAATATAAAAACATCTATGTTTCATCTGTTTAAAGAAAGGTAAGACAGGTATTAAAAAGTGACAAACTTTAGACCTTTAAAAACTTAGGAAAAAGTAAAAGAACAGAATATTTAGAAATAAAAATAATATTAGCTGAAATTGAAAACCATTATGTACAGGCTAAACAGCAGATTGGATGCAAAGAAAGAGTGAGTGAATGTTGCAGGAAATAAATAGGTGGGAAGAAATTACCCTGCGGTTTAGAGACAAAGGGATGGGAAGCATGAGAAGTTAAAGATACAGAGGGGAGAATAGAGAAGCATGCATCTGTCTAACTGAAATTTCAGAAGGAAAGAACAGAGAGAATGGTGGAAAGGCGATATCCAAATGAACAATAGATGGAGATTCCAGACTGGAGGAGAAACTAGACATCTGTAATCAAACACCACACGAGGGCAGCACATTGGGAATCTCGGGCCTCTCTCATTCATGAACATTTATATAAAAGTGCTCGCCAAAGAATTTTCAAATAAAGCTGGCCATGAAGAAAGAAGGCCGTTCCTTCTTTCTCTTATTGCCATTTTATCAATCTCTGTGCAATTAAATACCATGATTTTAGGGATGACTTCCTGGCAGAGAACTCATCTGTGAGTTTGGACTCAGGTACCCAACTACCTAAGTATCACAGAAATTCCAGACAAAATAACTTCAAAGTGGAGCCTTTCCCATTTCCTTCCAAATCTCTTTCCCTCACCCTGATAGTCAATCCCTCCTGTCTCTGGACTTTCCCTTGACTGTTCCAAATTCTCTTATATTTTCTTTACCTAATCTGTTTCTCTTTATTCTTGACTTCTCAAGTTCCTCCACAGAGAAGTTTTTCACAATCTACCTTCTGACTCTCCCCCAGGTCAGGGCAAGTTGTCCCTCCTATGCCATCCTGTAGTTTCCTGGAATTTTGGGCATAACGCTTACCAGGTGGTATGGCAATGACTGTACTTGCCTCCATCTCATGAGAGGCTTCTTGAGAGGACACAGCTATGAGTACAGTGTTTGACCCTTGTTTTTCACTTGTTCAGTAAATGCTAGATAGTTAACTGACTGAACACAGTAGGGAAAATGGTTTAGTAGAGGTATATGCACAGTAGTAAAAGAGTACAATCCCAAAGATGCAGCCCAGGTCAGAGTCTACTGGATTAAGTATAAGCTTTGGCCGTTTTGAGAGGAAAGCCTGGAATATGAAGAACATGTTAGGTAAAAAGAGTAAAATAACTGGGCTTAGTAATCCTAATACTGGAAGGTGGAGACAGGAAGATCACAGGTTCAAGGCCAGCCTCAGCAACTCAGTGAGCCACTCAACAACTTAGAAAGACCATGTTTCAAAATAAAAAGGGCTGGAGGTATAGCTTGAAGGTAGAATGCCCCTGGGTTCAATCTCCAGTTTCACCAAAAACGAAAAAAAAGAGAGAATGTAATGGGTAAAACCTAGTGTGGAGAGCTGTAACTGAAATGCCTGGAGTAAAGAGGAAGTATTTGAAAAGCACAAAAATGTCTCTGGAGAGGTCATATTTTCCAGAGATTTAGAGTCTGAAAGTCTTAAGATTTAAACTTTAAATCTTAAAGTTTGGCTGTTCTCCTTCCTCAGGACAAGAGAGCCTCTGAAGGATTTTTACTGGCCACGTTTATACTCCAGAAAAATCATTCTGGAAGCAGCAAGGAGAATGGTTCAGGGACACAGAATTGAACAGGGAAGATAAGTTGCAGGACTGACAGCCTCTGGTTGATCAATGGCAAGAGCTGAACAGGAATGGTTTGTTAGCAAGGAAAGAGACGATTGTTCTGGTGAGAGTCGGAGGGTGGGCTGGTGGCAGACCTAACTGTTCTGTTAGGACAGTCGTTCAGGGAGTGATCCAGCTGTCAGCACAGTTGCTGGCCTGGCTGGGGCTAAGCCAGTCCTGTTTGTATCTCTCTGGAACCACTGCTGGAGTGGGCAGAGACATCTCCCCCACCCCCCAAGAACAATCTGGAGAAGGTCAGTCTGACAAGAGGGATTTATATTCATTAAAAGTTTCCCAAAGCACAAGACATTGCTCAGAAAAGGAGAGATTACATCAACATTTATTCGTTCTCTTGTTCCCTGTCTTCTGCTGGTGTTGCTGCTGTTTTAGCATCATCCTTGATTTTGATGCTGAAAACAATAGTGCCGGCGTGTGCCCTACTCATTAAATGTGAAAAGACAGGTTAATCCTCAGGAATCTAGCTTTGATGTTAAAATTAAAACTCATGCAGACTTTTCATAGCATTTTGAATACCTTCTGTGGAAACCGATGACTAATTATTAGAGAGGTTATGCCTTATAGATTGATTATGGCATATTCCTTTTTATAATCCTCTTTTCTTACAATATTTTAGAAAAATACTAATTCATTAAGCAAACATGGTAATCTCCACAGACTGTTATCTAAATATTTAATTTACATATTGGATCATACATCTGATAGGGAGGAATAAATGTGATTAAATTCATTAATATAGATATTCCAAGATGAATGTTTTCCTTTCTGTACTGTGATGTTTTTCGACCCAGATTTGAATTAGAGCCCACTGGCTTTTAATGCCACACATTACTATCTCTTCTGTCTTTAATGGATAATGTTGTCAATACAGCTAAGCAAACATGTATGGGCCAAGGAGTTGTGTGAGCTGGCTCCCAGCCTGTAGGCCCCGGGAGGAACCTGGATTGAGACAAACCAATCCCAGGGACCTCATCACAGGGTTAGGCAGTTTGGTGTGTCTTCCTGGGCCAAACTTCCCAGGCAGGTTGGGGCATCTCTTGAGGCAAACTGGGAGACTGGACTACAGCTTGGACTCCAGAGGAAAGTGACCTTTTGACAAAATGAGTATATAGAACTACAGAAGAAAATCACATCTACTGGATTAAAACATGTCACCAGTTCTTGGAAGAGTCTGACTAGGAGACAATGATGTATGTATCCATGAACATTTTTATAAGTATAACATGCTCTAAAATGTGTGCACATACTAGTCTTTACTGAGAGGTAGAAGTTATGCAGGCTAAGAGGATAGGCTTTGCACAGATTTCCAAATTTTCAATTTATCTCTAAATTTCCTCATTTGTAAACTGGGAATCTTAATATGACCTCTGTCAGGGTTATTGTGGGAGTTAAGTAAAAAAAAAATATGTAGAGCGCTTAAAAATCAGTGGCTACAACACAGTCTTTCTGTTTTGCCTGTTGGTGTCTGGCCCCCTGACCCAGGGACTGGCCAATAGGGAACACTCAGTGTGGGTACCTTCAACTCCCTAGCAATTGGAGCCCACCAATACCTGTCAGGAGCCAGACCCTGGGCCAGGGACCAGGACAGTGATCAGTAAGACACACTCTCTGCCTCAAGAAAACCAAGTCTAATAGGAGAGACAGCTATGTAAACGATGGGTCAGTCGGATTGAAGAAAGGGGTAATAGATATAAAAGTGCAAAGTTGGTGGAGTGAAGAAAGCTTGGTTTTGATTTAGGTGGCTTATGAAGGAAATGATTTGCATGGGTTTCAAGTACTGTGTTGGGTTTTGAAATGTGACTAAGCACTGGATTGCCATAACTGTGAGTGATGAGGGAGACAGAAAACAACTAAAGAAAGCAGGTGTGGGATGAAGTATATGGGAAGAAAATATGCCATATCTTTTAATTCCTTTTGTTTTTTCTTTGATTTGGTCATGGAATTTATGGTTCTTGAGTATTACTTGCTCCTAACCCACATTTGGAAGGAATTGCATGCCTAGTAGAAAAATAAGACTGGCGACTTTCCTCCTATTCTGACACTGGAGGCTGAAGTCCAGGGCATGCATATCGCCATTGGTTGACCACTCGATTGCCTCCAAAGCTGGAGTCTAGACATGGCCCATTATTTTACTTCTGAGATGAACTTTTGGCCAAACCAAATCAAGAAACTATTTGCATATCAAGTCCAAACCCTTAGTTATTTAGAGCTTCATTCTTCTGGGAGAAATGGGATGGCAAAAATTGGAGACCATTTACAGATTTCAAAATTTAGTATCTTCTTTGTGGGAGGGAGACTGGATGGTAGGAATAGCAATTCTGCAGTCACCTTCTCCATTTCTTCTGCCCTTCAGTCGCTTGCCTGTCTTTCAACATACTATCATACTGAGAAATGGATTAAAAAACACCTTGGTTTCCAATTCATTAAAATTAAATGTGTCACATCTTACAAGTGAAAATACAATTTTCAGATGGAAAATGAAAACATTTTCTCCTCCTATTTTGCTATTACTGTCCCCACAGTCTCACAGTTGACAGTCTTAACTTTAAAAGGCTGTTTCACACAGATATGCACAGAATTCATATTGGGAGCATCAGGAAATGAAGTGCACACAGGTGCTCTCAAGGGAGCCAGGTGGTGTGAACAAACTTTGAGCAGACCATGAGAACCGTACCTTGTTTCAGATGGGCTAGTTTGAATGAAGAAAGGCTCACATACTTAGGTGAAATTAACATATCAAAACACATTGTTAAATATAAAATGATGGGTTTAATCTCTAGGTTTCTATTATACTTGTGCCTGCCCTAACTACCGACAGAAGAAGGAACATGGAATGGTGCACTTTGTTCTCTGAATCTTTTTCTGCCCTTGGATTCCCAGTCTTAATGCTACCATCTCTTCTGAGAAATCTGGAAGTCGACCCATATTTCTTGTGTAGTCTCTTGATCTAATTTGTCACTGTTATTTCTATCTCCTTCTCTTTTTTGTTTTCCATCTCTCTCTTTCTAATTTCCTTTGTGGCTGTATGAATAGGAGGAGACTCTTACTAGGCACGGTTACATATGCCTCTATTCTCACTACTTGTGAGGCTGAGATAGGAATAGCACAGGTTCAAAGCCAGGCTCACGAACTTAAGGAAACCTCGCTTCAAAATAAAAAATGAAAAGTGCTGGGGCATAGTGTGGAGGTAGAATGCCCCTCGAGTCATTCCCCAGTATCAAAAGAAACAAAGAAACAAAAAAGAGAGGGAGATCCTTAATTAAGAGAAATCACAATTTTTATGTCTTTTTATGCCATATACTTCCACTATACATTTGTAAAATTGATTTGTTTTGCACTTTAGTGCATAAAACCAAGTCCAAATTTCTTGGCATTGAGTAGAAGACCTTTTGTCATCCAGCTTCATCCTCCTCTTCATTTTTCATTCTTTGATTGCTTCACATTTATCCTTTGCACCAGGTATACTTAACTGTGAATAGTTTGTCGCATATGCCTTGTATTTTCTCTTGTTGACTTTGCATATTCTCTTCCTGTGATTTCATGTCCCTTTCTTCTATATTCTCCCCATTGAACACCTTCAACTCATTTCTCTACAAATTTCCTTAAGTCACATGAGAGTCACCTTTTGGCAGAGCATAGGTCATCCAAAATTGGTAACTTAAGAACATTTTCTACAAAGATGTGGGAAAATAATAAATGGTAAAGTAGTAAGTACCCTGAGGCTAAAGCAGAGAGTGTCATCTCTCTGCTCAACACAGAAACAGGGCTCAACACAGAAACCACCTCAACACAGAAACAGGGCTGTGCAAGGGATAAACCCATAGTCATACATCTACCCTTCTGCAGGAAGAGAGCCAAGGGAATGAACACCCAAGCCTCACTCTTTTCCATCCATACAGAATTCAGCTAGCACTCACTAGCAGTAAGAGGAGCAGAGCAAGAAGAGGGAGAGGGAACCCTTGCAATAGATTGGCTACCTGGTGCAGAACACCATGAAGGAGCTTGAGCAGTGGACCCAAAAGTGCTGCCTGAAGCTCTCTGGCACCCACCCAAGCAGAGATGATCACCACATTGGAATTACTTGATTGGTACCTCTCCCCTACTATGTTATAACACTTTAGATATTTTGTTATTTTGTTTTAATTTCTTTTTTTAGTCTTTGTATTCTTGTTGCTCACCACCGTGTCTGGCATGCAGCAAACAATAACCTTTACCTAAATGGAAGCAGCCCCCCCCAAAAAAAATCATATAGAAAGAGACAGCCCCAGAAAATTAGGGAAATGAGTCTCCCCTACTTGTATCCTGGGGGAAAGGATGCATCAAATGACATTAACAACACTAATTTATGTCCTTCACCTCATTTAACCGGTATTTTCTACTCCTGTCTTTGATTTTTCCATCTAGTCCATTGGTTCCTTTCTCAAAGGACACTGATGTCTTAAATCTCTAAATCTCAAGTCATTATCCAGTCATGGTGAGAAGCTAAAACAGCATGAGAGACAAGTGCAGACAAGAAATAATTCATTTATTTTTCCCCCATTTCCATTCTGAGTCCTAGATGCACCTCTGCTATGAAAATATAGATTGAACCACATATGAACTCTGGATTTCTTTCTATTAGCTCATTCTTACCTAAACTCAGAGCCCAGTCATTCTCTTGTTTCTTTTCCAGGTTCTACATCAGTTTTCACCTGACCCTCGTCACCTGAGGGCATCTCAAGAAAGCATCTCCCCAGCCTAAAATACTATGTCAACAAGTAGAGGGGACCCCTTCATTTCAGTCCTCTGACTATAAGGCCCATGTTTAGTGTGTCCAGTGTTGTGATCCCAGTCAGTCTCCTTACTCTACCTGAGCTAGATTGCAAAGGGGGAGACCTAGGAACTATAATACAATTTCGATGAACAGAGAAAAGAGGGTCCTGATGGGAAAGAGCAAAACAAACTTTCTAGTATAGTATAATTTCTGGATGGAGTTCCTTAGCATGACTTTGGGTTTGAGTTTTTCTCTTGGTTTCAGTAGGGACTATGGATCCCTGGGAAAACTATTGATTTTTTTTCCCCTGTGGTACTGGGGGTTGAATCCAGAGGCATTCTACCTTCAAGCTACACCCTAGCCCAATTTTATTTCTTATTTAGAAACAGGGTTTCACTAGGCTGATGAGAGTCTCACTACTCACTGAGGCTGTCTTCAAACTTATGATCCTACCATCTCAGCCTCTGAAGTACAGGGATTACAGGCATGTGCCACCGCACCTGGCAAAACTACTGATTTTTGCATGTTTTGGACTCCTCTTCTCTACTGCTACCATCATCAAAGTCAACATGTATTAACAGGGCAGTTGATATTCATAAAACATTTTGCTATGAGCTATCTTCAGCACCCAGAGGTCATGTTAGCAGTGTCTATGTCTTTTTCCCATGAAGCAGGAGATTAATACAGAGGGGGAAGTGGTGATTTAGTTGATGACACAGAGAGGAATGATACATTAAGCCCCTGGTGTAAGTATTCTAGTCTGGGATTTGTGTTCTTGCTATGGACCACCCATTCTTTTCCAATAAGAGGCTATAATACACTTCATTGTAATTACATTTTTAATGTCTGTTTCTCCCACTAGACTGTGTGTTCATTAGGTAGAAAATTTTTCATTCTTATTGTTGTGGCCCTGGTACTGAGCACAGTGCCTAAACCAAGGCAGATACTCAACAATTTCCTTTGTGAAAGAATGGCTTCATACTGTTTGAGCAACATTTTTGTGCAAATAGGAGGCTTTCACTCTGTTCAGTAAATAGAGCCAAGTCTAGAGGATGCTGAGTGTGGCCATGGGAAGGATGATTCTTTCATTTCCTCTGATTCTCATGAAGGGATAAGAAATTCAAGTAATTTGTATATATCATTGCAATAAAATCCAGTCAGCCAGGCATGGTGGTACATGTCTGTAGTCTTAGTAATTGGAAGGCTGAGACAGGATGATCATAGGTTCAAGGCAACTTAGCAAGGTCCTCCACAACTTAGTAAAATCCTGTTTCAAAACAAAAAATTAAATCTGGCTGGGGATGTAACGCAAAGGTAGAGCATCCTCTGGGTTTAATCCTTGGTACCACAAAAATGTACAAAAAAAAAAAAAAAGACCTTGTCACATGAGATGATTCTGATGTCACCTACTTTTATGGATTTGAAGGCTCATGTACTCTCAAGCTATCACCTCTTACCATTTGCATTAGTCATCACTGTCCTATTAAAATAATAACACATATTATTGGGTAGAATACAGTGATCCATCATAATCCATGAACTTCACAGAATTGTGAACCCTAACATGGAATAAAATGTGGACCAAGGATGCAAGAGGATGACAAATTCTTGGTAAAGATGCTTCTGCTCTGTGTAGGGTGAACATGAAGGCAGGCAGTTCCGCTGGGATGGGATCTCACAACTGGCCCTCTGGATAGGGTGAGTGATGTCATGGCAGAGCGGTCTGGGAGGAACACTTCAGGCTGCTGACTCAAGAGCCAAGAGAAAGCAAGATGAAGAATGGCATCTGCAAATACTTTAAATCTTTTTTTAAATATACTTGTATTGCTGCATTGTAATTATACATCATAATGATGTTCAAAGTGATAGAAACATACAAGCCTACAGAACTCGGTGTGTCCCCTTCCAGATCCTACTCCACTCCCTCCCTCCCTCATCTCCATACATGTTAATGATGTGGGTATTGATAATTTTATATATGTATATGGTGGTATTTCAAATCTTAACCTGAAACTCTGCTGGGAAATGTGTGAGATGAGCTAGGAAACATTGCTCTCTGCCTTTGACATCAGTAGCCCTCAAAGCACACTTCAAGGCCCACATGAACCAGTCAGCAAGCATGGCTGGAATGGAGCCAACACAGTTCAAAGTGATTGGGATCACCTCTTTAAGATCTGCAAGATGCCATTTCAGATGCTTGTAGAGTATACATGAGGCATGTAAGATACTATCTTTCCCCCCAGGGATCTCACAGTATCATTTTGAAAACTTCATAACAGAATATCAAACCAACCACTTCTTTGCCTTTTATTTAAAGCATATCAATCTTTGCTCAATCAATAACACAGACCCTCTGCCTTCCAGACACTTGTCAGAGAGAATAACCTTAAATTGTCAGCTCCCTAGCCCTTATCAGAATCCAATCTGAAAGAAGACATACTTAAGGAAGATTGTCTCTAAGGAATGGCTTTATACTTTTATTTTTGCAACAAGTTTTTTTTTTCTTTTCAGGTGATATCTTACTGGAAGTGAAGTATAAGAATTAGAGATAGTCCCTTAGTAGCATAGTGAGGCTCTGCTTCAAAATTAAAAAAGGAGGCCTCAGGTGTAGCTCAGAGGTAGAATACCCCCAATTCAATCCCTAGTACCCCTCCTCCAAGAATAAAGAAAAGTGAAGATGCTCTGGTTAAAGGGGGCAAGAGAACCATGGCCCCTCATCCCTCTTTGGTCCCTGAGGTATCTATATGGGGCCCCACATCTCCTAAGAAATATAGTTCAAAAACCAAATGTCTAAGGTAAATGCAAGATCTTTCTTCTTCATGTTCTGTTCTTGCAAACACACAGTGGAAAGCTGAGCTCAAGCCTTATTTAGCTTAGCATGTGCAAAACTGCATTTTCTGAATAATGCCTGTAGCTTACCCAGAGGGCAAGAGCAATGATTGTCTTATGGTTTTTTCTTCTTTCTATATTTCTGAATTGATAAAAACAAATTTATATGGAAAGTGTGTTACTTTTTCAGCTTAAAAGAAAAAAAAACAACAAAAGTGGATGGTGCAATGAAAGCAGCATTATAGGAAGGCAGGTCTGACATGGGATTAGAACACTAAGTTAAATCTATCAGAGACTGCAAGCAGACAGAAGTTTGGAATCTGCTGTTATCAGCCGAGATCAACACTATAGACAGACACCTGGGTCACAGTGGTGGCAGATACAAGATAGAAATCATCATTCATGACACCCATTAGTGTGAGAGCAGATAGGTGGGGAGTATCATACACACACATCAGGAAGACATAAGGATAGAGATGGCAGAGGGCACTGGTGAAGAAATACTGAGGGATTTGATCAGTGGAGTTGATACAAGGAGGGGAAACCACTGTCTTTTAGGAGATGGAATCAGAGATAGCCACAGTTGGTGAGGTCATGCTCTCTTGCATGGTGAAAGCCATGGGGGAAAGAGGCCGTGTGCACATGGAAGTCTTCATACTAAGCACTCACTGGGAACTTTAGTTCTGCATGTGAGCTGCTCCCTGCCAAAGCTCCTCCCTGATGGGAGAATGCCTACATTCTGAGATCTTTTCTAAATACTATAGTCTGCCAGATCCTAGTGATTCAATAAGGGCAACACTAATTTATATTTTTATATAGAATGGACAGTGCAGTTTTATAAAGCAATTCTCAAGTCCACTCTCTCTCTTAACCCTGCCAGCCACTTTGCGGGGGGAGTATAGCTGATGGTATCTAGGTTAGAAGATACAAAGAGATAATTAAGTAGCATGCTACAAGGTTATTATACTGGATTTATGCTAGGATCCAGGCCTACTATCTCTACAACTCTGCACTTGGCTATGCCTTATTCAGGCTCATCTGTAGGGCTCTACATCTCCTTGCTACAGGAAGTAGCAAACTCTTGAAATTACTCAGAGTTTCTGCTCTGTTTGGTAGTCTGTGCATCACTCTTCCAAACTTTTCTGAATTGGATATTGATGTTGGCCACTTGGCTCGAAGGGCTGTGTTTCATTTTTCCAATGTCTCAATTTTATTCATTTAGCTGGTATCTTGTCTCTCCTTATCCATATTTTATCCACATTAGCACCGTCTTGTGTGTCTGAAAACTCATTGAATATGCACACGCAGGTGTGGTCTGCATATAGATGTTTTTGAGAATGTCTTCCTGAAGTCTCCTGTCCTCCCATTCCGGATACTTTTGCTGGCTCTGTGGTCTGTCTCTGTTTCTTGTCAATGCACTTATGGTGATGTCCTATATATTTTGTGTAAATGTGACCTATGATGTGTTTTAAATTGGCCTCTTTTATTAATGAAGAGTGATTCCTCTTGTTTGTGAAGCAATGTGTAATTAGGCATTAAAACTAAACACATGTAACATATACATGTTTGTGTACATATACACACATATATGTATAACATATAGTGTATATATAGAATAGTATTTATTAGACAGTATATATACATATGTATGTGTAATATATGCTTGTGAATGTCTATCCATCTGTTCATCTCTTTGTTTATCTTTGTGCTTTTCTACCTATATACTTATCTACCAATCTATCTATCCATCTATCCAATCTATCTGTTCATACACACATGTACATACATTACATTCTAGACTAGGTCCGAAATCTAGGAACAAAAATGTTCCTTAGAGTGACCTTGAATATGAAATGTCTGTTAGATAACATGGTCAACTTGGATTTTTCGCTCCCCTGAAGAGGTTATTTATATAGAGAGAAATCATTTATTTAGAAGCATTGAGTTTTAGACATAGAAGTAGTTTTAGAGGTCATTAAGTCCATTCTCTCATTTTTTAGCTAAGAATTTTTAGCTTGAAGTCAGCCACTTCAGTAGGACTTACAATTCAGCTGGGACTGGAGCCTGGGGTTTTCCTACTTTCTGTGGTAGTTTCCTTCTTTGTGTCTCTTTGTCTCTTCCCTTCATGTGTCTCTATATAACAGTTTAGATGAGCAATTAAAATTGGAGTTTAGCATCATCATCCCATAACATTTTACCGTAGGAATTGTTATGATCACGTTTGACCTTGAGTTCTCCTGGAACCACAGAGACATGAAAGACAGAGGCAGAGAATTGAGAGCCTCATTGGTGAACAAGGAAGTCTTCAGTATGAAGGCATGCCTTCCCTAACCATCTGTCAAAGAAGAACATAGTACCAACTTTTGATTATTTTCAGTCCCTGGGTATAAGAGCTACCCAGAACCCACCCAGACATGTTACTCTCCTTAACAGAAAAGACATGTTTACCAAAGAGTGCTCTCTTCTCAACATCCCCAGATGAAGAGAAGTTAGCCCACATTAAGAAATGGTGTTGACATCAAATAGGTTCGTCTGATGTTGAAACAGCACGTTTTTAATGCAGTTTGGCCAGATACCTGATAAAAATCTCCAAACAGAAACCAAATTGGCTGAGTCACTGTCTGAAATGACTGCTAATTAAAAAAAAATCCAAATCCTTGGTCTATCGGTTTTGTGCTGCTGTTATATATACAGACCACCAAATTGAGCCTCACCCTCATGCAACTTTGTTGTATCAATAATGCATATGTACACAAACTTGCATAGAAACTTTGCAAGGGATTTCTTTTTATATTAGCTTGCCAATGAGAAATTTCTACTCTAGAGAGAGAAATACAAGTCGAGAGCCAAAACCTGTGCTTGGGTTGGGTTTGCCTGGAGCTACCTATGTGCCTAGAGAGGGGTGAGATGGGTTGAGGGCAGGAAGATGATGTTTTCCTCCCTGGCCAGTGGTGATTCAAACTGTGCAGACCATTTAGGAGACATTTGACTAAATGGCCTGGTCACCAAGCAACTTGTAAATACTAAGTGATTCATCACTTTAGCTAAATGAGATAGACTGATCACAGGCATAGCCAAAGGCCCCATAATTGATGTTTTATTGATAGAGCAGGTCTGGGCTGTGTTCTTGCTTGTGGTCTTGGAACAAAAACATTTAAGAAGAAAAAAATCTGAGTGTGAGTTACATAAATGTAATCTAGTTATCTCTATGAGTAACTGGATATAAGACTATTGTCTTCTTTACTTATGGACAGTGTTTGTCCTTAACTTATTTATTCAGTAATTTTTGAAACTTCATACTTTAAAATGACTTTAGATTTATAAGAAAGGTTATATTTTCTCTCTCCTTTCTTCAAATATGTCAGTGTCTGTTTCCTAAAAATAAAAGAGTATTCTTTAATATAACCAGTATACACCATCTAAATATTCTATTTCTTATTAAAGTTTCTCCTACTTGTTATTGCATCCACTGATGATTCTTGCCTTATTTATTTTTAAATGGAAAATTTAGTGACTATCTACTTTGTTTCAGCTATTGAACTGGACATGCATGACTACAACGCATCCTCTCAAGTTAGTCCACTAAATAAAACAGGCACGTAAGCAAATATGTTACAGTTTGAAAGACAAGGACAGGCAAGGACAAGAAGGACGTGAAAGGGTAGCTTGGAAGAGGCCAGGATTACTCTGCCCAGGAGGGAGGTTAGAGAGGACCTCCCAGAAGAGGTAATTTTGAAGTGAATGTCTCCAATTAGAACAGAGAACATATTCTGGTCCTTATGTGTTAGTATGGTGATATGAATTCTAGCTGCTTTAAATTGAAGACATCCATACTGCTTGAAATTTTTTCAGCCTTTCTCACTTGTAGCCACAGGAAGAAATACATTTAACATTCGTTATGGTGTATGTGTACATGCACATACACACTCACACAAATATAATCTCCAGAAACATTTTTTTTCAGTACTAGGGATTGAACCCAGAGACAGTTTACCTCCAAGCTATAATACCAGCCCTATTTTTTAGTATTTATTTTTTAAACAGATCTTACTAAATTGTAAAGGGTCTCTAAGTAGCTAAGGCTGACTGTAAACTTGTGATCCTCCCATCTCAGCCTCCCAAATACTGGGATTACAAGTGTGTGCCACCACACCCAGTTCCAGATATAGTTCTTAACCTTACTACATGTGATGCTATTTTTGTTTAAATCCCGATCTGTTCTGTTCCATTTAAAAAATAAGTATACAACCAGTACACCCAACATTGGGAATGAAGATGTGGAATCCACATTTCTTTTTTTTTTTTTTGGTGGTACTGGGGTTCCTGGGAGCCCTTCTACCTCTGGGCTACACTCCAAGACCTATTTTTTACATTTTTATTTTTGGAAACAGGGTCTCCTAAACCAGCGCGCGCGGCTGGCTTCGAACCTGTGCGATCCTCCTGTCTCTGCCTCCCAAGCACTGGGATTACAAGCGTGCGCCACCACGCCCGGCTAGAATCCACATTTCTAACAAGTTCTCTATGTCATTCTGGCCCTGGCCCAGGAAGGGTAGCAACTATTCTAAGACCAAGAGAGGGGTCCCAAGGGGTCCTGTTCATAGATAAAGTCAGTGGCTCTCAGTTTGCTTATGGGAAAACCCTGATCTAGTTGATATATTAGGTCTAATCTGTCATCAGAAGGCTCATTTGTTGATTTACAGCTACTGATAAAGGGAAATAAACCAATGTGAAGATTTCTTGAAAGCTCAGGCCCATCTCGGTTTGTGGATAAATGGAATGAGCCAATGAACAGAATAGAAGACTCAGAAACAAATCCACACACTTACAGACAATTGATTTTTGACAAAGGGGCCAAAAACATACACTGGAAGAAAGATAGTGTGTTCAACAAATGGTGTTAGCAAAAGTGGTTAACCATTTGCAGAAAAATGGAAATAAACTCCACTTTCTTACCTTGCACAAGAGTCAATTCAAGATGGATAAAAGACTGAGAAATTAGACCAGAGACCTTCAGGCTCCTTAAAGTGGGCATAGGTCCAACACTGCAACACATAGGCACAGATAAACACTTTCTCAACAAGACCCCAAAGGCACAAGAAACTAAAAGCAAATCAATACATGGGATTGCATGAAACTGAAGAGCTTCTGTACAGCAAAGGAAACTGTCAAGAACCTCAATTGAGAGCCAACAGAATTAGAAAAGATTTTTGTCACCTAACCCTCCGATAGAGGACTAATATCTAGAATATATAGAGAACTAAAAAAACTCAACACTAAGAACACAAATAACCCAATAAAAAATAGGCAAGTGAATTAGACACTTCACAAAAGAAGAAATTCAAATGGCCAATAGATGCACGAAAACATGCTCAACATCATTGGCAATCAGAGAGATGCAAATCAAAACTACCCTGAGATTTCACCTAACTCCAACTAGAATGCCAATCATTCAAAACACAAACAACAACAAATGCTGGTGAGGATGTGGAGAAGTGGGAACTCTAATGCTAATACATTGTTGGTAGGATTGCAAATTAGTGCAACCACTTTGGAAAACAGTATGGAGAATCCTCAGAAAAATGGGAACAAATTTACCATTTGATCCAGTAATACCACTTCTGGGTATCTACCCAAAAGATAGAAAGCCAAACTACCAAACTAATGCATGTGTATCTATGTTCATAGCTGCACAATTCACCATTGCCAAACTATGAAACTACCCAGGATGTCCATCAACAGATGAATGAATTACAAAACTGTGGGATATGTACACAATGGAATTTTACTAGACCATAAAGAAAAACACAATTACATCATTTACAGGGAAATGGATGGAACTGGAGGACATTATGCTAAGTGAGATTAGTCAGTCACAAAAAAGAAAAAAAATCAGATGCTTTCCTAATATGCAAAAGCTAAGGACAAATGGGTAACAGGAAGAACTCTAGATGAAGAAGGAGATCCTATAGAGGAGCAAATAAGACAACCTAACTGAGGAGGTGGGAGGGGGGAAGAGGGAAACTCTCTAAAGCACATGATGTACCCAAACAAACATATCAAAGTCAATCACTAAGCTAAACATGGGAAGGAGGGATGAGGAGGGGATGGGGTGGGAATTGGGAAAGGGCTAATTGGGTGATGTGTGCATGTATGCCTACACAAGTATTTTATCCCATTAAGATGTATGGCTACAATTCACCAATAAAAAATTAAAAAAGAAAATATGGAAGAGTTCTCCCCTGAAATGAGAGGGAAATTTTCCATGGTGCAGTTCATTCTCTTTTTTTGCTAATGCTTCAGTCACCTCAGTTAGGTTGTTGCAGATGCTTAAGGTGCCGTGCTGCAAGCAAGTTGAACAGGCAAAAAGACTGTGTAATCCCAGGGCTCTGAAAAGGGATTTATTGTTCGTACATTAGATACTTAAAAATGTGACCTTTGATCAAATGCCGGCTTACCTCTGATAAGCAGATGCTTTTTCTTTTTGTAGCACCTGTTCTCCTGTGTAATAAAGACTTTCAAGTTCCTATGAATCAGACTGTCCTTTATTTTAAAGACATAATATCCCAAAGGACCAGGAATGTAGAATAGTTGTTACTGGAAAGTAATACAGAAGTCCATCCAGCAGTCAAGGGGGATAATGTGTACTCCAGAAAGAATAGCATGTAAAGAAGGTAAAAGGTAGGGCATCATGTGATGCTGGAGTCTCAGCTTTTGGAAAGCTGAAGGGAGGTGTTTATGGGGATCATGGAGGTATCTTCAAGTCCTGATGTGGGCACATTAGATTTTACAGTATAGTGACAGTCAATAGGAAGTGCTACCCAAGAGACAGGAATGTTCTCCATTGACTCTAATGTGGGACAGAAGCTACAGGGAGGAAGATACTCAGAAGCAAAGGTTAGTTAGGTAATTTTTTTTTTTTTTTGGTAACCTCGAGTGGGAGTTGCCAAAAATAAGAAATCAGAGACTGCAGTGGAGATGAAGTTTCCATCTTCCAAGCAGTCTCCTCCCACCCATCTGGAAGGTAAGCTCCATGGAAGAAGGAGCCTGGTTTTCCTCTGTCAGATTCCCAGCACGTAGAATAATGCCTGGCATGAAGCAAGCAATCAATGAAAACTTATTTAATCAATATCTGTATAATTTCATCATATTATTCACACAACCAACTAATTATGAGAGATATACTTTCCAGAATAATCATTTGGCCTATACCAGAAGTTCTTAATCCTGGATTCACATTAAAAACACTCAAGGGAATGATTCCATCAAGATGGAGTACTTATGCCCTCCCCATTACAGCTAGGAAACAGGGTAAGTCCCTAAAGGTGAAGGAATGGCCCAGAATTGTGGCATATCCTATAATCCCAGGCCTTGGGAGGCTGAGGCAGAAGAATCACAAGTTTGAGGACAGCCGCAACAATTTAGTGAGACTTGCTCAACCCAGAAAAACCCTGTTCCAAAACTAAAAATAAAGCCAGGCATGGTGGCGGATGCTTGTAATCCCCACACTTGGGAGGCGGAGACAGGAGGATCGCGCTGGTTCGGAGCCAGCCTCGATGGCTTAAGAGACCCTGTTTCCAAATAAAAAGATATAAAAATAGGTCTGGGAGTGTAGACTGGAGGTAGAAGGGCTTCCAGGAACCCCAGTACCACACACACACACACACACACACACACACACACACACACACACACACACACATATATATATATAATAGGTCTGGGAGTGTAGCCTGGAGGTAGAAGGGTTTCCAGGAACCCCAGTACTGCCAAAAAAAAAAAAAACACCTAAAAATAAAAAGGGATGAGGGTATAGCTCAGAGATAGAATGGTTCAATCTCCAGTACCAAATTAAAAAAAAAGCAAAAATTAACCAACAAAAAACCAGAAGAAAGTGGGAGGAATGGCAAAGTAGTGGCTTCCCTGGGTTTCCTTTAGGGTTTTCATATCATATATCTCTAATAGGGTATTATAGGAGCCCTCCAATCTGAAACTGTCAACTAGCACAGGCTAAAATAAAAAATCTTCAAGAAAAGCCATCTCTCCTGGTCAAAGGACCAGGAAGAGGGGAATAAAAACAAAAAGCCTTTCTAGAAATATCACATGGAATGCCCCCAGGGCACAGGTAGAAAATCTTCCTTCAGTGCTTGGAAGAAACAGGCAGCTCTCTGACTCCTCTGCCAGGGCATCGTCATGAGAGACCAGCAGGGAGCTGAGCTCCACTCACCTAACAGCAGGCAGCTAGCAATGACGGACAGGGTGGCTGACAGTCTTTCTTCCTCTCCTCTGGTGTCAAAGGGCCCAGGAGCTGAACCTCCACTCTGCCCCTGCCAGCATGGGGATGTGGGTCACCCCCAGGAAGCCTTCTACTTCCTGGTGTCAGCAATACTCATGGAGAGGCAACAAATGAGGCTAGTCACTGCCCACTTTGGTTGGGTAGTGTCGTAGGAGCAGCCAAACTGAACGTACATGACACCCATCCATCAAGCTATACCTCTACAAGGCATCTAGCTACTAAAAAGACTAAATAGGCTCAAGAGTCTCACAATATAATATCTTGAAAGCCTGGGATATAAGGGAAAATCACTTCTCATAGAAATAACCATGACAGTCACAACATGAATGGGAAGAGAAAACCAAAAGGTGTTAAAATAGAGATGAATCAAATGTTGGAACTATCTGACAAATACTTTAAAGCATTCATCCAAAATTATTTCAATAAACAATTATGAATTCCCTTGAAAAACTAGAAAAAATATAAAATCTCAACAATAAAATGGAAGGTATAATTAAATGGAATTATAGAATTGGGAAATACAATGACTGAAATAAAAAACAACATTGCTGAATGGGCCAGGTGGTAGAGTAAAGATGACAGCAGAGGGTTGAGTCCATCAACTTAAGGAATGATTAATAGAATTTGCCATATATTAACAACAGAGAGAAAATATCCTGAATGAAAAAAGAAGAATGTCAGGTGTGGCAGCATATATCTGTAATCCAATTACTTAGGATGCGGAGACAGGAAAATCACAGATATGAGGACAGCCTCAGCAATGTAGCAAGACTCTCAGCAAGAAACTGAGCAAGGCCCTGTTTCAAAAAAATTTTAAAAAGTGCAGAGGTCTATCTCAGAGGTAGAATGTCTTTGGGTTTAATCCTCAGTAACACACACACACACACACACACACACACACGAACCTAAGGGATACCTGGGGTGAAAGTGTTAACATATATTTGAAGAGTGTGTTATTCAGCTATCACTGTAACAAACAGCTGAGATAAAGATCTTATAAAGAGAAAGCAAATATAAAGAGAAAGCAGGTATTGTGGCTCACACTCTCAGAGGTTTGGTTAGCCCTGTTGCTTTTGGGCCTGTGGCAAGGCAGTAGAGCTCAGTGGTATGTGTGGTGGAGGAAGTTGCCCTCGTGACCAGCAACTGAAAGAGTGAGAGAAAGAGATCAGGGTCCCCCCTTCCCTCAAGGTGCATCTCAGCGACCCAAGGCCTCTTACTAGGTCACACTTCTTGACGTTTCCACTGCTTTCCCATAGCACCTAAGCGAGCACCAGGCCATCAACACACATGTGTTCAGAGGACACTTCAGATCCAAACCATGCAATGGTGGTTTTCAAAAGGAGAAGGAATAGTAAGTGCTTGAAGTGAGAAGATGTTGATATCAGCAAGCAATAATAATTTATATATAATATATCATAATGCCTGAAAACCATTTAAGAAAATGATATAAAGTAATATGCCCCAAAATTCTGTAAAAAAAAATTGAGAATAATTTTTAATGTTAAGAAAACTAGAAGAAAGCTCAAAAAGAAGCAGAGGAACTTAAACAGAGAAAACAAGCAAAGAAAAAATAGAAAAATGACAAACTAAGCCCTAAAATAATCAATAATTATTTTCAATGTTAGTGTTCTAAATATACCACAAACTACAACACAGATATTGATAGAATGGATTAAACAATTTACTACCTACAAAAAATGCTCCAAATACAACAGCATATATGAATGAAAATGAAAGGATAAGGCAGAAAGATTAAAAAAATTGTATCATTAACCATCACTCTAAATGAAATTATTACTTTGTAATAAAAATAAAAAATTATAGGATTGGTCTACTCACAATTATAGAACTTTGGTGAAAGAAATAAAAGTTTGTATAACTATAGTAATTAAGGTTATAATATTGGTGGAGAAATAGATGTCTGGACCAACAGAACAGAACAGAGGGCCCAGAACTTATCCATAGAAATATGTCCAACTGATTTCGAAAAGGGGTGCAAAAACAATTTCATGTTCCTTGAGCATCTCGATATATACATGTTAAAAAATTAATATTGATTTAAACATCATATGTTACAAAGAAATTAGCTCAAAATAGATCATGGATTTAAATGTGAAACTTTAAATTTCTAGAAAAAAAGTAGAGAAAATCTAAAAAACCTAGAGCTAGAAAAAGAGTTAGACTTTAAACCAAATCATATTCATAAAAGGAAAAAACAACAAATTAGTCTATCAAAATTAAAAATTGTTGCTCTGTGAAAGATTTTTATAAAGAAAATCTGCAATCTGAGAGAAGTATTTTAAAACTATATATCCAGCTGGGCATGGTGGCACATGCTTATAATCCCAGCATTTGGGAGGCTGAGACAGGAGGATCAAGGTTCGAGGACAGCCTCAGTTACTTAGTGAGGCTCTTGGCAATTCAGTGAGACATTGTTTCAAAATAAAGAATGTACCAGTATTGGGAATGGCTTAGGAAGATTTGAGAAAGCTCTGATTATTGATATATTGATAGATTATTGATATTGATATATATTTCAGAAATAATTGTGTCAAAATGGCAGACCTAGAGAGAGAAAGGCTTGGCTTCGGTCAGGAAGCAAACAGCTATTGAAACTTAGATCGACTTAGCTAAAAGTAATTAGCAAGTCAATAGGAGACGGGAACTAGGACTTTCTCTGTCTAAAGACCAATCTACGTCATGATTAGATAATCTAGCTAGGATAGGAGGAGGGGGTCGACCTGACCTTTGATCATGACCTTTGTGAAAAGACACCTAGGCAGAAAGGACACCTGGGCTCTACCTTGGCAGGAAAATAAGGGGACTATGTCAGAATTAGTGAATAAGATGTAGGTCATGTGTATAAAAAAAGCCGAGTCCACGTGTGGTCCCTTTGGTGAATTCGCTTGAATCGCCCCCCACCCTGTGCCATTTCTGAATGGCATGGGGCTTTAACTGCCTTCTGTATTTCTATCTTTTTAATAAACTTCTTTAAATTTTCAGCAAGAGTCCGAGCTAATGTGTTTTTACCCTTAGCTTAGGACAAGAACCCGCGGTTTTTCTGTTTTGTTTTTTTTTTGTGTTTTGAGGGAAATTGTGTCTGGAACCCTAACAGGGGTCCACAGGGACAGTTTCCCCAAAACCATATCATCCCACACTGTAACAAAGAATTCAAAAATAGGGCTGGGGGTGTAGCTCAGAGGTAGAATGCCCCTGGGTTCCATCCCCAGTACCCCCCCCCTCAAGAAAAATCCTACATATCCAACAAGTGCTACCATCTTGTATTCCATTAAGATATTATGTATAGTGTGTGTGTGTGTGTGTGTGTGTGTGTGTGTGTGTGTAGTAGCAGAGACGGAACTCAGCGGCATTCTACCTCTGAGCTACACCTCCAGCCCTATTTTTAATTTCTTAACTTGAGACAGGGTGTCATTAAGTGTCAGAAGGCCTCACTAAGTTGGTGAGACTGGCTGTAAACCTGTGTTTATAGCCAGTTTTAGCCTCTCATGTACTGAGTCTGGAATATATTTTTTTAAAACCCTTTCCAATGTCAGTGTTTAAAAAAAAAAACTGGCTAGAAAATGGTTAAGAAGATGGAGAGGATATGCAGATGGCAAATACGCTTATGAAAAGATGCCCAACTTCATTTGCCATCAGGTAAATGCAAAATTAAACAACAGAGAGATGTAGAACAGCTGGGATAAAGATAGTGACAGCGGCAAGTGCTGGGATGGGTGGGGAGAAACTGAATTACTCAGGCTTTACTGGCAGGAATGAGACAGTATGGCTACTCTAGAAAACTATTTGGAATTTTTATATAAAATTAAGCCTACAGATACCATATGGCCTGCACTTGCACTTGTGGGAATTTATCTCAAAGAGATAAAAACTTCTTTGCACACACACACACACACACACACACACACACACACACCTGTGAATGTTCAGAGCACCTTAATTCAAAATAGTTTAAAACATGAAACAACACAGATGACCTTCAGTAGGTGAAGAGTTAGTGTGGAACACTACTGTGCAATGAAAAGAAATGAAGTACTGAAAATTATAATTAATATCAATCTCAAATTATACTGAATAGAAAAGTTAATCACAATATAATCATCCCCGTATCGTTCCATTTTTACAACATTCTGAAAAATACAACAGGTTATCGGTAGCCAGGTTTCATTTACAAGGCAGGAGAGGAGTGGACGTGCCCACAGAGGAGTTAGGGAGAGATCCTTGTGGCACTGGACTGCGGTATGCCTTGACATTATCAGTGTGGGTATTCTATTGCAACATTGTTACATACAAGGAAATTGGGTAGAGGATACGCAGGATCACTCTATTTTATTTTATAAAACTCCCTAGGAATCTATAATTGGCCCAAAGTAAAGATTCAATAGTAATAAAATATCTAAGAATTTGACATGTACTGATGCCTGGCTCTCCCAAGACCTCCTCTCATTTTGATTTTGATAGTTGCTTTGGAGTGGAGTCTGTACAACTCCATTTTTTGAAGTTTGCCATGTGACTCTAATTTTGGGTCAGGGTAGAGAATGGCTGAGTGAAGTGTGAATTGCTTCAGGCAGTATAGTCAGAGGCAGCGTGTCTAGTCTCAGGCATAGTTTCCTTCTTCCTTCTCTTGTGTCACTGGACCTGGAGACACTCTTCAAGTGCGCATCCAGCACCGGGGGATCACTGGTCCAGCCCTTCACTGTGCAGAGATGCTTTATTTTTGAAGATGCAGCTGCTGAAGTTCATGGTGATGATGCTGGTGCTGCTGGTGGGATGGTGGCAAGACTAGTGACCTGATGAACTCCTAGTTTATCCTTCAGGTTTCCAAGTAGAAGATAAAATTCTCCATGCCTGTTTTTATTTTGGACCTGCAGCACATCTGAAAATGGGAAGAGAAGAGCTATGCATTCTGCCTTCTTTTCTTGCGTAAATCATAGCTACTGGCTTATCCATTCTGAACATATGTTTGGTAACAGTTATGAGTTGAGCATATGTTGTTTTAGGAGATTATTTAAATCTTACTCTAAATCCAAGGGAATCTTGTCTGAATATATGGAGCCTGAATACAAAGCACTGAGCCACCAGCAGCAGTGTCACGAATTCTAGCCTATTTTACCCTTGATTGTACTGAACCATGTGTAATCTTCCTGGATTTAACATTTGTCTTCTTTTGTTGGTCCAGTGCTCTTTAAGAGAAGGGACTTTACTGGTATGATTGGCTATTACTTTTAATTGGTGATTATTAGGATTAATTGGTCTATTAGTTTCATTATTATAAAAAATTTGACTGTTAGGAATGATAAAGGATTTCTGGAGTCACCGACAGGCTCAGAAATCCCACAGCAGTCATCTGTTTTCAAGTGACTCAGCATCAGGCCCTCTGCTAGGCACAGGGTTGCCAAGAGAGATGATGCCCAGGGTGTTGTGGAGTTCTCGTGATCTGGGAAAAAAACATCTGTATAAAAATGAATATCATCTCTGGGCATAATGTAATTTTATGGCATGTTGTCTTGATTGGTTTTAGCTTTTCCTTAAAAGTTACAGCTCTTTTGCATTTTCCCTCTTCTCGCTTAATCTCCGAGTACTCCATTCTGGCTGCTGCAATCCTCCACGTCCAAAACCCTAATGGAGCTTGTCATGCGTGCATTATGACCCTCCCCTTCTCAGCCTTTCTCTCCCACCTACAGACATCATCTCCACCGACACACTTCTTTCTCACCCCAAGCAATGGAAGACATCTTTCACCTCCTGCTCACAACTCTGTCATTCTGGTGAACTTACCCCTCCTGTCCTGTCTCCTCTGTAATTTTGCTTCATCAATTTTCTCCTTTCTCTCTCATTTCAACTTTACTGTCCTTCCAGTAACTATGCCTGACTCCTTTTCTAAATAGAATTTTTGGACCTCACTATTGCCTCCTCTGGCTATTGACCTATTTCTCTTCTTGTTTTCTTCTCATCAAAATTGTATAACAGAGTTGTCTTAAACTTACTCTCCTTACTTTCTAATCTCCATTCATGTCTCGTCCCATTGCATTTTGATTTCTACCTCTCTGCATCTGTTGTAACCGACTTCTGGCCATGCGGGAGCTTCTGCTTAGAGTGGCAGCTTCTCTTAAGGTCTCCATCAAGACACTTGTTCTCAACCTCCCAGTTGGGTTGGATGCCCCTCTGCGACCCCCTGCACGTATTATTTTCACGGTGTTTACTACTCTTTCATCTTTTTTGGACCTCTAAAGCAGTTGAAGTTATCTGTTTTTTGTTTCTGTTTTTGTTTTTAACAAGAGAGTATCTTGAATCTCTTTAGAGTATATACGGTTATAGAGTAATTCTGAAAAATTAACTTTCTTCTTTCTAATTACTTTTATGCGAATTTTACAAAACATGCTTACTGTGGAAAATACAAAAACATGCACATAGGTTACGAAAGTCCCTCCTCCTGTGTACATCTACCTCCTGGTCACTGCTATTAAGTTTTTGGAATGGGTCATGGTTTAAAAATGGTTTGCCACCCCCTCAATTCATATTGGAGTTTAAACCATACTGTGAGATACTAAGGAGCAGAAAGTTAACCCAACTACGGTGGTCAGGGGTGGGCTCTGGGGGGTAATTAGGATTAGTCAGCAGGGTGGAGCCCTCATGATTGAATACTTGTGGCTTTTTAATGAAAGAAGAGACCAGAGGACACACAGCACCAGCCGTGCCATTGATGGCCTGCACCACTCGGAACGCTGCCAGCGAGGGCATCACCAGCCACAGTCCCTTGACCTTGGGCCTCTGAAACTCTAAGCCCAAATAAACCTCTTTTCTCAAAACTCACCCAGTCTGTGGTAATTTGTAATTAGCAAAAGAAAATAAAGACAGTGGGTGCTTGCACAGATTCCTTCCTGTGCATGCCTGTGTAGGCAGAGATCAGATTTTAAGAATATAAATGAGGTTCTATGTGTTATTCTGCAATCTTCCCCCTCTTTAATTCAAAATTGCCTTTCTACATCTGCAGACTTGTGAGTTGTAAATGCCCTGGGAGAGATGTTTGCAGACCTGAAGGCTTCTTTTTTCTCTTTCCTTTTCCTTTTCCTTTTCCTTTCTTTCCTTTCCTTTCCTTTCCTTTCCTTTCCTTTCCTTTCCTTTCCTTTCCTTTCCTTCCTTCCTTTCTTCCTTCCTTCCTTTCTCTTTCTCTCTCTTCCATTTTCTTTCTTTCTCTCTCTCTCTTCCATTTTCTTTCTTTCTCTCTTTCTTTCTTTCTTTCTTTCTTTCTTTCTTTCTTTCTTTCTTTCTTTCTTTCGTGTCACTGGGGATGGAACCCAGGGGCATTCTACCTCCAAGAAACACCCTAACCCTATTCTTTATTCTTTATTTTGAAACGGGGTCTTACTGAGTTGCAAAGGGCCTCACTTGAGGCTGTCCTTGAACAATCTGCCAGTCTCAGCCTCCCAAATGCTGGGATTACAAGCATGCACCACCACACCCAGCTTTGAAGGCTTCTTCTCTTCCACTTGGGCAGGGCAGTTGCAGTGCCAGGGGCTGGATTAAGTGGACCAACTGTTTACTTTCATATGACTGTGATTTTATTGGTTTCTATTTTCTTCCATTGTCTATTAAGGATTCACTTTTGTTTTATTCTTAAACAGTAAGGAAAACTTTACCTTAACTTCTGCAGCACTTTCTATGCATGTTCAATCAAATGAACTAGATTTTCATTGTAGGCTTCCCAGGCATTACACCCATGCTGTGACATCAATTCCAGATTCTCAATTCGAATTGCTTGATGCTCTAACTGGGCCATAGAATTGTTTACACATTCTTGCCATGCAATAATGCCATTTTTATGACCAGAGGAAGGGTCTAGAAGTTCACATTGCTTCATACTGAGCAATTCAATTGGTTGTCGAGCAGCCAGTCCTTCAAATTCATTTCTCATTATGTAAGTTTCAAAAGCAGAATAATCTGGGACTGTCAGGCAGCTCAGGTAGTTCTTTGTAGGTCTATATCTGTGAGTTTCCTCCTTGACCAGAGCCAGCTGCTTCCTGCATGTTGCACGCATTGGAGCCTTGGGCGAAGTCATCCACCACCGTCTCCTCAGCCTGTGCCGCCATCCCGGGATCTCAGGCTCGCCGGCATCTTCTGAAGGCATCTTTGTTTGTCTCCCTATACTATACTATGGGAGATATGCAGTAGATATTTGTTTAACAAATGAATACAGAGCAGGCTCCCCAGGCTGTGTCTACAGCTCAGTCCTTTTATACGAGTTCTTGTGTGTGTGTGTGTGTGTGTGTGTGTGTGTGTGTGTGTGGTCCTGGGGCATTCTACCTCTGAGCTACACCCACAGCCCTGTTTTTTATTCTTTATTTTAAAACAGGGTCTCTGGGTTGCAAAATGCCTCACTAAGTCACTGAGGCTGTCCACGAACTGCGATCCTCCTGTCTCAGCCTCCGGAATGCTGGGTTTACAAGCGTGCGCCACCACGCCCAGCTCAGGAGTTCTTGAAACATATGGCCGACCATGTACCGAATATCTGGATGTTTTATCAAAATCTTAAACTCAACATGTACAATACTAAATGTATCATTTTCTCCTGAAAACTGACTTAAGTTGTAAATCTTTGTGAATAACACCATTGTCAATTATACTCCCCCTGCCCATTTACCTGAATAATTCCCTGTGTCACACCGTGTTTGTCCTCATACATATTTTTCAGAATCATCTTCTATCTTCTCCTCTTGCTGGCATTGCCTTGGTAGTGTACCCTCTCATAACCTGAATGGTTTCAACAGCCTCCTCGCAGGTTGCTCAGCTGACATTAGCTCCCTCTCCATTTCATTATCCACACCTCCTTGGCAATTCTCACTCTAAAAATTAAATTTGAGCTGAGTGTGGTGGCACGCGCTTGTAATCCCAGCATTTGGGAGGCTGAGACAGGAGGATCGCAGACAGCCTCAGCTACTACTTAGTGAGGTCCTTTGCCACTCAGTGAGGCCCTGTTTCAAAATAAAGAATAAAAAATAGGGCTGGGGGTATAGCTTAGAGGTAGAATGCCTGCCCCTGGGTTCCATCCCCAGTACTGCAAAAAATTTTAAATTTGGGTCATTTGTTCAATAACTATATTGAGTACCTACTAAATTCCAGGTACTTTTTAAGGCATCAAGGATACCTTATGAACATAGCAGACAGTCTTTGCCCTCATGAAGCTTATGCCCTATTTAGATATGATCATATTACTTCTCTAAGTATAACTCTTCCCATCCCCAGTATTCTGTGTGGTTAAAATAAAGGAATCTTAAAATAATACACAAAGCCCTTCTCTATCCTGCCAGGTCACTTTCAACCTTTTGTATACATTTCTAATCACTTAGGTTCTTGTTAAAATGTATCTCCATGGTCCTCTTCAGAGATTCTGATTCTGTTCAGTCCAGGGTGAAGCCCCTAAAACTGCATTATTAATTGGACCCCCAAGTGATTTTTATATAGGTCATTTATGAACTACAACTTGAGAAACACTTATCTTTCTTCGTCTACCTCATAGCCTCACCTTCTGCCACTTCTCCCTGTTCACCTTATGTTTTAATAGTATCTAACTATTTTTAGGTTCTTCGCTGAAATGGAATATTTCTTCCCTCCATGCATTCCACCTATGCTGGTTGTATTAGTCAGGCTAATTAAGACCAGCTGCTGTAACAACAATGGGATCATGGTGACTTATGACAAAACTTGTTTTTCTTTTATGTGAAGTTCAGAATAGCTATACCTCACTGCCTTTTCTAGGTGGCTGTCTTTGAAGGAGATACTCTGGGATATAGACTTTTCTGTCCTGAAGAGCTGCCAATATGTGGCCTCCAAGGTATCTATACAGGAATAAAGATTTGGAAGAAGGTAGGCACACTGAATGCCAACCGTAACAGAGGCCAACCCCACATCTTCTCCACTCAGTGTCCAGCTCAAAGCCTGTGATTTCTGAGTGATGTGTAATGTTCCTCATTAGGGTTGTTGCCTCTTGACTCAGGAACTTAGGAAATGAAAGGACAAATTATCCTTCCCAACCCTGCAGTAGTGGAGCACAGACAGACTCCCATTTGGGAAAAGGAAGGATGCCAGATACAGCTGTCACTGGTCCTTAGCAGTTACAGCACCACAGCATTCGGAAGGCCCCTGAATTTCACAGCAAGTGAACTTTCCTGTATGAGTCCCGAGGCTGCTTTTCAGGAACAGCTCTCTTTTTCATTATTCTCCTTGGCCCTGGCTTTACCCTCTGGTCCATATTTGCCTTCTTCTTCCTTTTTCCTGTCTTCCTTGGCCACACCTGAAAAGTGTTGGGAGCATGCCCTCCTGACAGCTGCACAGCCTCAACCCTTCTTCCTGCTCACGCAAACCAGAGAATCCTGAGGCTATTGTGCCATTGGAATAGGCAAAGGCTTCCCCTTAGCAATGCAGTTTCTTCAAAACGTGACAGTCTTCTGATCTATTTATTTGAAGTCAATTCTGGGTGCTGTTAGCATGCTCAAGGATTCCTACATATAACACTTGAAACAGATTATTTCATTGTATCTTCTTTTCCCTGCCCCTTATTATTTCAACGTAATGATGACAACCTTAATGCTATCAAAAACTGTGGCTAGAATAGGTATAACCTTAATATATGATCTTTGCATTGATCCCTTTAATCATCTGAAAGAGGCTTCAAACGGCTGCCACTTAAAACGCATTGTATTTTTAAAATTCCTATTTCTTAGTGTTTGAGATCTTGAAGCAATTAGCTTTTAGCCATGCAGAGCCTCGTGTATTTGCTCTATTACCTCTCATAACTTCTTGCAAGACACCCAGTTCTTTTTTCTCTATTTTAAATTATTTCAAATGATACCTAAAATTGTATATATTTATAGGGTGCCATGTGATGTTTCAACACATGTTTACATTGTATACTGTTGAAATCAGGGTAAGCACACCTGTCTCACTGAACATTTATCATTTCTTTGTGGTGAAAACATCCAAAATCCTTTCTTCTATATTTAAAAAAATATATAATACAGTATTCATAGTCAGTCTACTGCACAATAGTACTAAACTTTTGTTCCTATCTAACTAAAACCTAGTATCCACTAGCCAGCCTTCCTCCCTTCTTCCCTTCCCTCTTCTCAGTCTCTGCCAATGACAATTCTACTCTCAACTTCTATGAGGTCAGCTTCCTTCTGTCCCACATATGTTGAGATCATGTAGCATTTGTCATTCTGTGCCTGGCAGATTTTCCTTGACATAATGACCTCCAGTTCTATTCATGTTGTTACAAATGGCAGAATTTATTTTTTTGTTGACTGAATAGTATTCAATTGTTTATATGTACCACCTTTTGTAAGTCGGTCAATTTTTCAAAATCAACAAGTCATTGACACTCTGTTTTTCAATCTCTTCTCTTAAAGCTGTAGACTAAGTAGCCATATCTTCCTCCAAATTTACCATGTAAGAAATCTGACCAGGTTTTTTTTTTAATTTCCTACATATGATACATATTTACAACCCCTAATACAAGTTTTCTTGTCAAACCAATGTTACATTGCTCCATTCATTTTTTAAAACATACATAATTCCAGTTTGGGTGCCAACGAAATATTATAAAGAAAATTAACTCTAGCCAAACGTGGTGGTCTATATATGTAGACCCAGCACTTGGGAGGCTCAGACAGGAGAATCACAGATTGGAGAACAGTCTCAGAAACTTAGTGAGACCCTGTTTCAAAATAAAATAAAATAAAAAATGAAAAGGCTTAGAGTGTAGCCAGAGGTAGAATGCCTCTGGATGGAAGAATCCTCAGTTAAAAAAAATTAATGCCACTGATCACATTTGTAATCTTGCATGAAGTAGAATCTGTAGAGCCCTGAAAGATCTTATATTTTGGAGTCTCAGTAAACTGTGGAGAGGTTTTCTTGCACTAGAATGCCTCTGCTCTTCTTCCAGCATCCTCTGGGCACTACATGATGGCCCAGCTCCCACTCCTTCCTGCTAGGCACCTGCAGTGCATTCCCATGGCCACTAGGCATCTGCTTTTGCCTGCTAAGCATCTCATTTTCCACTAGTGCCCTTCTAACTTGTCCTTCCATAATGTATAATGTTTTTCTGTGCCAAAGGGGTATTGTATCTTGCATGATTTGTCTTCTATATTTGGCATCACTATTTCATGTCACTTGTAGTGTTTATACATCATGCTTCAATATACCCTCATACACATCGCCCCTGTAGCCTACTTCTGCAGCATCCTCTGTTCACGGAGCTCACACCACTCCATCAGGCCCAGCCTTGAGCCCACACTCCAGCTCCTATGCATGCTAGTTTCTTCCAGACACAGATGAAAAGTTCTCTCCTTGCTGATCCTCTTCTGAGCAAATCAACTTGTTCAACTGGCCTCTGGGTTCATATTCTTAGGTACTGAGAAACCTTGCCCTAGATTCTCCTATGACTCCTCCTATAAATATACTGTATCACACAAGTAAATAGATGTTTTCTTCCTAGATTACCCCTCTTACCTTGTTTAGGCAAAGAACCAATGTTCAAGCTTCAAAGGTTGTTCAAGGGCAACCTTTTTGGTGAACCATCCCAACCATCTCCAACCCTCACCAGGGAGTCTTACTTCCTGCTCTATTCTAACTTAGCTAATAGCTCATTAGACTATATGGTCAACATTAGTTTGCTCATATGTCTCCCCTGTGTTACAGTGAGATTCTTAAGTGTATTCTCTGTTGTGTAGAAGGTATGTGGTCAGCATTCATTGAGTTTAATTTCATTGCATTTTCTTTCTCAAAGCACATCTCATCTTTGCAGCTGGCAAAGGCTTTTCCATTCCGGTCTCCTTTTCATACACGTGTGGGTTCACTGTTTGCCTCCAGCCAGCTCGTGAAGGGCTGTGAGGTCAATGGAACACCCAGGAGGGACTGTGTGATTCTTAGAGCCCCGTCACGGGTAGCAATGAGCCGCCTCCACCCCTACTTCTTGTCGTCTGAGCACTGATATTCTTGATGTGCTGAGGTTTTATCTGTTCCTGGTACTTCTGAAGTTCTGAAATGCTCCATAGAACTGCATGGGGCAAGGAGAGACACTTTGTCTTATAACATTATTCAAGTTTGACAAAGGCCTCCTTGACCTAATTCAAGAGAAAATGTGATACCATTTGTATCTGGAAACTGCTATAGAAAGCAATTGTCCCCTGCAACACATTGCAGACAATGCAGGGACCAACTTAATTTTTCTCCTTCACTTCTGTTATTTATGAGGCAAAGGCGAGGAGAAGAGAGATGTTTTTAGATGAAAGGTGAAATATTCTATTGTGGAATATGTTTTATGAGGAAAGGAAAGAGATATATAATTCCCAACTCTGGGTTTGCATGGACTCCAGCTATCTTGTAGGTTACCACCTCCACATATTATTTAAGGCTCTGTTCTCTGGGATCTTGAAGTCCTGGTTTAGTTTTTGATATAAAGTCTTCTCATTCACATGGTAAAATCTCTCCTAATAGTCACGAAGGCAAGGGCATTGCTTCTCCAGGCCTCTTCAAGGTTAATGGGTTTCATTTACTCATAATGCATTTAATGAATGTATCATCATAAAATACATTTGGGGGTCTTATGTGTTATATTTTGCATATGTGCCCTTGTCTGATGTGGTTCAAACTCTGAAATTAGGACTATGAATGGAATAGGAATTTTAAAAAGTCTGAAGCCATGTGTTGCAGTGTACACCTGTAATCCCAGTACTTGGGAGACTGAGACAGGAGGATCCCAGGTTTGAGGCCAACCGTAGCAAGTTACTGAGGCCCCATTTCAAAATAAAAAATTAAACCGGGCTGGGGGAGTAGCTTGGAGGTAAAATGTCCCTGGGTTCAGTCCCTAGTACTCTCCTCATCCAAAAAGGTAAGTCTGAGCCCTTCTATGAAAGAAGCATTTTTCAAGGAATTCTCCACCAGGCCTGATTCTGGCACTGAATGGGCATGGGCATGGGCTCCAAATGCTGCTCAGAGCCCCAACTACACAGGTGAGGTAATTGCTTTTGGGGAGTCAGTATGAATGGGGCATGAGAAGTTCTATGGCCAAGGAAAGTCCTTTTCTCAATGTCCCTCTTCCTGAGGCAGGTGGGTCCTGAACTGACTGTGAAAGGAGCAGAGGGTGTGAACTGGTGCATGCTGGGAGGATGCACAGGACAACAAGGGTGGAGGGTGGGCCAGAGAGAGCTCTGAACAGGCTGGTGAATGCAGAAGGGAGAGAAGCAGAAGGGCATGGAGAAGGAAGAGGGGAGAGTGGGGGAAAACGGAGGAGACAGAAGAGGGCTCCAGGTTACAAGTCCACTCATTCTTGTGGAACTCCTTGGGAGATATCAGGTGTTAGGCATGGTCCTGAGATCCCAGGAATGGTCCTTAATTGGTGTGCCAGCCCCCATCTTCAAGGCTACTCATGGCCTTAATGCCTGCCCTTACCTTGAATACTCAGAGCCCAAACCAAAGGATGGTATCAGCTAAGGCAGAAAGAAAGCAATGGTCTTTTCATTTCCCCAAGACCAAGCACAGGGGTGGTTGGAGCTGCCATGGAGAAATGTTTGCATTTTCCTCTCCCTAGGCCTAGCTTTTTCACCATTTTTACCATAGGAGTACCAACCATTTTGGCTGAATAATTCTTTGACGGGGAGGACTTGTCCTGTGCATTGTAGGATATTTATCAGCATCCCTGACTTCTACCTGCTCGTTGCCATTGGCAATACTCCCCTTCTCAGCTGTGACAACAACATGTCTCCAGATATTGTGTACTTGGATCTTAGAGAAAGTGGGATTCGAGTTCCCCCTTTGGGTCATTTGAATAAGCATGGAAGAATCTAGAAAGGCTCTCCAGGTGCTGAGCAGGGAGATCTCAAGTGTCTTGTGGGACAGGAGGAGCAGTGAGCAGCTGTGTTTGGCTGGGCTGGAGGGAAAGCAGCCTGGGAAACCTGGGCTGGGCTGCGCTGCTGGTGGGGTGGGGCTGGTGCATAGCAGGTGGCTCATGATCCACGGTGAGCACGTTTCCCCAGCAGAGTGGCACGCACAGGAAGGCAAAGTTAAGAAGAAAATCTCAGGTCCAGAGAAGACTCAGATCAGAGGAGGCAGGTAGACATACGAGGACAGTGGGCACATTTATATATACAATAATTGTTCAAATTATAGAGGTTTTAAAGCCTAGTTTTATCTGATGACCAAATATTAATAAGCTACCAGAAGTTTGAATTGCTAAAGCATTACTGAATTTTTAAACCGGTTTGCCTTTTCCTCATTTCATCTTAGCCAATATTTTCTTCTGCAATATTCATTTTCCTTTTAATAGCAGCATAGGCTTATTGAGAATCTACCATCTTTCGGCCTTTCATTTTATAACATAGAAAATGCAACCCCATTTCTTTCATAATATATATTTAAAGAGCAATAATGAATCTTTTGGAGTTTTTAACTGGCTATTTAATGGTAGACTTACCTTGGGCTCTAAACCCTTCCAGACAATCAATAATTGTTCTATAAAAATGCAGGAATATTCATTATTGCTGATAATAACTTGAATCCTCCCAGGTGCATGATCCAATAGGTTTAAAGCATTATTCGCCTTACACATGAGGCTGCAAATAAATAGGACCAGAAACTACTAAATTAATGATCACTTCATTCTGAGACAGACTCTTCTGCTTTCCTGAATGTATTTTTAAGATTGGATAAAAATGCTGATTTTGTGTGAAGAGAGGAGGCACGAGAAAAGACCTGAGATCTCCCCAAGGAGAGGAAATGTGGGAAGAGAAACTGGAAAGCAGAGACAGACTTCTGAAGGGCAGGAGAGACTCTGTGTGTGTTTATGTGTGTGTGTGTGTGTGTGTGTGTGTGTGTGTGTATTTTTGTGTGTGCATGCATGCACATATGTGTGCCTATGTTTGTGTTTATATGTATGTGTGTCTCTGTGTATTTCTGTGTGTGTATATGTGTGTGTGTGTGTGTGTGTGTGTGTGTGCATTGTGAACCTAATGAGGAAGGGGAGAGACTGGGGGCTTCAGGCCAGATTTTTATCAGAAGTCAAAGAGCCTCACTAAACTGGATAGGAAAAGTAAAAGATCCTTTCTTAGGCCAAATGAACATCAAAGAAGCATTTTAGTCACTAGAATCAGCCCTAGGCAGTCAGAGTTTCAAGAACCTACACAAGAAATATTTGAATGTTTTTATATATGTTGGCCACTGTATCTTCAGCACACTATTCTAGGTGGTAAGGATACAGGGGTAAGCAAAACCGGCAAAGTGCTATCCTCTTAAAGCTTATCTTTAGCTGGGGATGGTACAGCTGTAATACTGGTACTTGGGAGGCTGAGACAGGAGAACCACAAATCAAGTCCAGCTGTAGTGATTTAGTGAAACTGTCAGCATCTTAGTGAGGCCTTGTTTCAAAACAGAAAATAAAAACGGCTAGAAAAAGTGAAAGATCAGATGTCCTCCCTGTTATGTGGAAGCTAGGAAGAAAATGGGACATAGGAGGAACTCCAGAAAAAGGAGGAGAAATGTTAGAGGAGTGAAGAAGGCAACCTATGGAAATGGGATGGGGAAGAGGAAAATACCTCAGTGGGCAGGAAGTACATACACAAGCTTATCAAAGTTAATCTCTGTGGTGAACATGGGAAGGTGGGATGGGGGAGGAAATTGGGTGGAGATTGGTGGAGGGCTCAATGAGTGTCGTGTACAGGTATGTCTCTATCACCCTGAATCTCATCAAGATGAGTGATTACAATGCACCAATAAAAAGGGAAGACAAGGGTGTAGGTCAGAGGTAAAAGGCTCTTGGGTTCAAACCCTAGTAACTCTCAGAACCTCAAAAACAACTCATATTCAAACAAAGGCTGAATTTAAATTTTATATACATACAAATACACATGCAAGATGATTCCAGAGGATGAAGAAAATAAAACCAGGTAATTTGATAAGAAAAGGTAGAGACCAAAGGCTCAAGGCAAAGACTGGGAAAATATAGCCTGGAGTTTCCTACAGGAAGACAGGAAAAGGATCTTGTGAAATACACCCAGAGCATTCTTCTCTCCTTAACAAAAGTCTGCCCCCCAAAAAAACGAGTCACCTTACTGGAGTCTAACCAAAGTGGGGTTAACAAAATATACAACACCATTCTCTTCTAGCCTTCCTATCTCACCTCAGAGGGTAAAAAACTGAGAAATGCATGTGAAAGTCATAGGTCAGGGCCCAGGGTCCTAAACGATGGAGACTCAATCAAAATACTTCCCTTCCTCCACACCTTACACCACATTGACAGGGCTTCTGATGAGGATTACAACTGGAAGACCTGGCAAGCTCTCATTCTACTTAAGAAGCATCCTGCAGGGAAATCCACAGACAACAGAAGAGACAAAAACAAGGCCCTACAGAACATGTTAGCCTCTGATACGCATGTCTGTAGACAACAGTAAACACAGCTGGGTTCCCAGCCAGATACACATAAGAGCTCATACGAGAGGCCAATTTGTGTCTGCCTTTTACCCAGTACATCCTATATGACTTTAAACAACAACAAGATTTTACAGTGCACGGTAAAAAGCAGTGTGGCTCCAGCAAGTGGGGTTACCCTGGAAGACTTCTCTAGGGGGCCCTGAGCTAGCTGAGTCTCATCTCTGAATGACAAGAGAAAAGCAGCAAAGTCAAGGCCCCAGTGGACAATGCTATTGTCCAATCAAGAAGCAGTGCGTAAGCCGGGCGTGGTGGCTCACACTTGTAATCCCAGCATTTGGGAGGCTGAGACCTGGAGGATCGCGGTTCGTGGACAGCCTCAGCTACCTAGTGAGGCCCTCTGCAACTCAGTGAGACCCGGTTTCAAAATAAAGAATAAAAAATAAGGCAGGAGATGTAGCTCAGAGGTCAAATGCCCCTGGGTTCCATCCCCAGACCCGCAAAAGAAGAAAAGAAGAAGAAGAAGAAGAAGAAGAAGAAGAAGAAGAAGAAGAAGAAGAAGAAGAAGAAGAAGAAGAAGAAGAAGAAGAAGTGCATAGCTGGTGGTGGCTGAAGGGAGTGACAGTGGGCCTGAGGTGAGGTTAGAGGGGCCAGCTGGGGCCATGGCATGTAGGGTTACAAGAAGTGGTTAGTCATTTTGGTTTTATTTGACTCTAATCTAGGTATGTCCAAATCTTCCTTTCCCATCAAGGAATCAGCCTTGGTGCTCGTGGATGATAACGCCCTGCCCTGTGCCCTTGCTCTCTCCACACAGGCCAGGCTGCCTCGGGATGAGCAGGTTCTTTCTCTGAGAGGTCCTCCAAGGAGAACCCTGGCTGGTCCCATTATAAGGACTATTGGTGGATGGCCTCTGTTGACCCAGCTTCCCTGGCAGCCTGTTGTCCTTTTAGCCTTCTGTGTCCCCATCTGCTGCCGGATGATGTTACGGATTGGGAGAATATGGTTTGAGGAAACTGTTCCCCGGGAACCCCCGAGGGTCTCGGACACACCAAAAACAGAAAATTACCGTGGATTCTTGTCCTAAACTAAGAATAAATATGCATAGCTTGGACAGTTGCTGAAGATTTAAAGAAGTTTATTAGAAGATAGAAATACAGAAAATGGAAATACAGCCCCATGCCAAAATGGCATGAAGAGGTGACTCGAAATGAATACACCAAAGGGATTACACGTGGACTCAGCCTTTTATACCCATGACCTCCATCTTGTTTGGTAGTGAACTTCCCTGTAAGGTACCTCCCCCAATAAGGTGTGGCAAGGTGTCTCCTTCCATGAAGACCCCTCCTATCATCTTAGCTGGCTTATCCAATCATGTAGATCTGTCTTTAGATAAAGGCCTTGTTCTCTCCTAAGATCTGTCTTTAGATAGAGACAGGCCTAGTTCTTCTCTCCTATTGACTTGTTAATTGCTTTGAGCTAGGTTAATTTACATTGGAATAGCTGTCTGTTATAGGCAGAAATCAAGTCCTTTCTTTACCGGTGTCTGCCGCCATTTTGACACAACTATTTTTGAAATATATTAATAATCAGAGCTTTCTCAAATCTTCCTAGGCCATTCCCAATACTGGCACAACCGAGCACCTGTGTTTGCCCTGGACACAAGCTTGGCTCCCATTGTAGGGTCCTAACCATGATCTTCCTCTTGTCAAGCTAATAAAGCCCAGCTAACCTTCTCATTTCTGATTTTTTTTGATCCATTTCTTAATAAGAAAGGTCCAGATCTATAGCAGAGGGTATAATCCTATTTGGGGCTTTGTTCCTTGCATCAAACTGCTGTGACTGTCTGAGACAGGATGGAGAGAGAAGCCTGTGTCTCTCTGCACCAGCCAGACACCAGCAACCACCTTACACCTACCCCATCAGACCTGAGGCTGGCTTAGCTCTTCCTTCCACCTCCAAACCTGGATTTCCTTGCAGTCAGGTAAAACCCCCCGCAGCTCAGCTTCAGGTACTGCTGTGACAGATGGCATAGAGGCACATAGATAAACAGATCAAATAAAACAATTGTCAGGCTGCTGTCGTTTCTGGATTCTATGTTTTATTGATTGATTTCCATAGACTAGACCTGTTCTTTAATATAGTGCATTTATCTGAATATCCCAGCTGACAGAGATAATCACAGACCCCATAAAACAAGAGGTGGCACATCATGCTTATAAGTAGAGAAGATACTTAGCTATTTGTTCTGGTTTACTTTTATTCTTTATGAGCTTATCTTTTCTCTTAGTGATAAATTAAAGATCACTGAAAAATACTTGTCATCCTCTTGTGATTTTTATCAATAATGATTAGAGTCATAACAATCACCAGTCATTGAGCTTCTTCTCTGTTTGAGCATAGTAGAAAGGTTAATGCCCCCACCCCACCCCACTCCACCCATATAATCCTTTTAGCAAAGCTGCAGTACAAGCACTTTTATTGCCATTTCTCAGATTAGAAAACAGACACTCTTGGACATCGGGCAATTCTCCTAAAGTTGTCCATCAAGAAAGTAACAGAGTTAGCATTGGCCTTTTGGAGTTGAAATCCATGCTTTCTTGGGTGTTCTCAGGAGACCCTGCTCCTGAGTCTACCTGCAAAGCTTCATGCAGCTGTAGGAGTTAACAGCCTCCTATCATGCTAATGATCACAACATTTTGGCAAAAAAGCCCCTATTTTCTATCTACAGGATGGAAAGAGAAATTTATTTGCAGCAAATAAAGTGACAGGTTTAGCTCCTCAAATGAAAACACATCATCTCCTTCCCATTTCTGTCTCACATATAGCGTATCAAGTTGTATTTTTTTCCTCTACATTTGAGCTCCTGACTTCTCCATTTGTCTATGGACTTTCCTAGGCCATTTCTCCTGCTTTACTACTTGCTGGTGAGGAAGGTGCACGAGGAGGTCGGCATCCTGATGCACAAATGGCTCCTGTACCATCTCATTCAGGGCCATTCCCACCAGAGCATCTCGGCCTCAGGTCCACCCTCTGCTCAGTCCTCCACCTGCCTCAGGACCTTGTTCCTTCATCTTCAGGATGAAAAAAATAAAAAAGCTGGGAGTATCACTATAATTTTTCTTTGTTTTTTGTTTTGTTTTAATTGGGTCATTTGGTTTTTAAAAACATACTTTTATTAGTACCTTGCAGTTTCATATCATAATATAGTTCAGAGTGATAGGGACATACGTGCACATAGCTAGCTGGCATCATTTAAAGTTTATACTCTTATGTTAAACTATATTAATTGTTTTAATGGGGAATCACAAACATAAGGTTCCAAAGTTTCCAAAGAGTATACAGTTAAAAGTAAGGTTAGTTTTTCTCTTTGTCATGTATCCTTGCCTTTCTCAGGTGTCCTTGCAGAGACAGACTAGGCATGTATAAGCATATGTAAGTATGTGTGTGTGCATTTAAAATTACTCCTACCAATGATTGTGTATGTAATATGCGGTCATGTATGTTCAACATGTGTACATATATACTTTCATTTAAACTTATTTCTTATGCCTAAGTATCTGGCACATTAACTCAAAATATTATTCTATCATTTGATACAACATCACAAAACTAATCATATAAACTATATAAGCTCTCCTTTGGCTGCACTAGATATTCTATAACATCCTATACAATATAAATACTGAATGGCTTCCTAGTGATTCCAGTGGACTGCGGCAGCTTCCAAATATGCCTTCACAGTGTAAGTCCACACAAAACTAATTTCATGATACCACTAACATAAAGAAATTAAGTGAGCCTGGTGTGGTGGTGCACGCTTGTAATCCCAGCATTTGGGAGGCTGAGATAGGAGGATCTGGGTTCACAGACAGCCTCAGCTACTTTAGTGAGGCCCTTTGCAACTCAGTGAAACCCTATTTCAAAATAAAGAATAAAAAATAGGAATGGGGGTATAGCTCAGAGGTAGATTGCCTCTGGGTTTCATCTCCAGTACTGCCAAAAAAAAAAAAAAATTAAAAAAAAAAGAAATTAAGAGACCTCAGGCTGCCTCTGATCCCTGGTTAATAATTCTGACTTTCCTAATGCCCTTCCTACTGGAAGACTTAATGAACCAATTTGTAAGGCGCAGAGAATTATGGCAGATAGTCGATTTCCTAACACGTGTCAACCTGGCTAAAAGCTTTAAAATAACAAAGGAAACCATGAAGAGAGAAGTTGTATTTAAGAAGTTCACCAAAAACTTTTCTTTTTAAAAAAAGAAACTCGCATTTCTTATGTTTTATCTTGGCTCACAGTGATGCCCTAAAGTATGAAAATGTTTTGAAAACAGTTTGTTCTTACATCCTGTTGCGTCTAAAACATTTTGTTATTGCAATCCTAAGGGCCAGGTTCACTAAGAGAATCAAATAAAAGGAAACTCAGCCTAGAGAAAGAAAAAAGGTTCAATTTTTTCCCCCTTTTGTCAGGCTCTCTGACTTCACAAGGGATCGCTGCAAACACTGCCCTTACTTCCTGTGAGTCTGCTTTGAGTGAGCAGGCAATGGCATGCCTCTGATTTGGATTTTGATGGTATTTGCCATCCATCTGCCCCTTCTAATGGTCCAAGGGTCTATGTTCATGGTGAGGTCTGCTCTCTGGGTATATTGCAGCAGAATTGACCATATTATCTCTTTGATTGTTTACTCCTTTTTGTGCTACTGCTGAACCATTTTTACTTGTGTGTCTCATTCTATTGTAGGCGGACTGCTCTTTCAGTACTAGGGAAAAGAAGAGTGCTCTATCTCTCCAGTCCCCTGAGCAGTGATCTAACCTGGGGCAATGGCAGAGCCTGGCACTCTCTGGTGGATATTACAATTCTGCATTTCCTCCCTCAGAGGATGCTGGAGGTTTCTACTCAAACTATCCTGATGGACCTTTTTCCTTTTGTTCCGTAAGCAAAGAGAATTTGAAAGCCTGATGCGAGGTGAAACCTAGAGAAGGCAGTTGCCCTTTGTCAGAGGAAAAGGAAGCTAATAGCCCACATGACAAGAGTCATATAAAGCCAGGTTGGACTGAGGCTGATGAATCTCAGGCAGGACTTCTAGGCACTGTGTACCACAGCGCTCCTTGTTTATTGATTTGGCTATCAGAAGTTTCTTTCCTGGTATGCTATCTGGGGAGGAGTTACGGAGTCTGGGGGAAGCATTAATGAATACTAATTTTCTTCTTTGCTCTTTCTATATATTTCAGGTTTTTGCTGTTTTCATTTTTCTTAGATTGCTATATAATCAAGCCATCTCTGTGTAAGTATTTTCCTCTAAACCATGCACCAGTTTTGCTCCATGGGAGACACAAGAGCCTTGAAGCTCTATGCAAAGCAGGATCCCCCAAGGTGACTGCAGTGGGAGGAGGCAGTGGGGAATTGAAGAAGCTGTCTGCACATGGCACAGGTGGTCTACCTTTGGTGCCTAGGACACATGTGTGACATTGAGACAGAGATAGGGAGATTCTCCTCATTTGGGCACAGAATGTAGAAAGCTCTGGCTTTATGACAACTCCCTGGATTCTGGCTTCTCCAGCACCTCACAACTTACCACTCAGAACATGGAAAAGCAGCCTTCTGTCTCTGATGAGCACCAGCAGGTGTAGATCTGTGAGCTTTGTACAATGACAACAGGAGTCAGGGTGATGTTTATGAACCCACGTGGGACTCACCTAGAGGTATAGAAAAGAAGTTTTGCAAGTGACTTTATTAAGCAGGTGGGAAAAAGAACCAGAGAACTTCAAGGTTTTACCATTAATGTGACTATATTTGCATGTCCTGCTGAAGGAGTTGTAGTGAAGTTAGGACATGCAATGCCCAGCAAATTCTTCCAGCTTATTGTGCCATATTCAGGGGCTACTGGAGAAAGCACAAAACAAAACATCAGTGGGATATTTTGTTCTACAGAAGGAATGCCCATTGAAAGAAAGCAGAAAATGAATACTTGAACAATATTCCTACTCTGCTATCCAGCATTAATTGAATATGTATAATAAATGTACAGCCCTCTTCTAAGTATACATACATTTTATGTATATATATATCACATAGGCAATAAAATATTATTTACCTTTAAAAAGAAGAAAATTCTGCCTGGCATGCATACCTTTAATTCCAGTATTCTGTACTCAGGAGGCCGAGAAAGGAGGATTACAGGTTCAAGTTTCAGCAATATAGCACGTCACAATACTCTCAGCAACCTAGAAAGATCCTGTTTCAAAAGCAAAAAGAAAGCTGGACGTGGTGGCACACCCTTGTAATCCCTGTGCTTGGGAGGCAAAGACAGGAGGATTGCACAGGTTCAAAGCCAGCCTCACTGGCTTAAGAGACCTTGTTTCCAAATAAAAATATAAAATAGGTCTGGGAGTGTAGCCCGGAGATAGAAGGTTTTCCAAGAACCCCAGTACCACAAAAAATAAATAATAAATAATTAAATAAAAAGAAAAGAAAAAAAAAGTTCCGGGCTGTAGCTAGGAGGTAGATTTCCTCTGAGTTCAGTCTCTGGTACAACAACAACAACGGCAAAGAAAGAAGAAAATTCTATAATTTGAAACAATATGGTTAAACCTATGGATGGCATTATGCTAAATGGAATAAACAAGCTACATCAAGACAATGCTTTTAATAACAAGGCTGTTTTTTCCATGTTATGTACCTAAATTTGTCTATTCCATAACTGAATTAGACAAGAAGCACTAGTTGTATGGAAGATATTAGAAAATATTTACTGTTCCTCACTCTCTCACTGTACCTAATAGGCATATGGTATAAAGTGAAAATAATTATGGATCCTGTGACTTTTGCTTCTATTATCAAAGAGAAGCAGAGGGAATAGGAGAGATATGAGAGATATCTTCTCTCTTAAAACAGGAAAGCTACATGTCGGGCATGGTGGCGCATGCTTGTAATCCCCGCACTTGTGAGGCAGAAACAGGAGGATTGGGCAGGTTCGAAGCCAGCCGCTTAAGAGACAGTTTCCAAATAAAAAAGTATAAATATAGGTCTGGGAGGTAGAAGGGTTTCCAGGAACCCCAGTAACACCAAAAAAAAAAAAAAAAAAAAAAAAAGGAAAGCTACAGACAACTATTATTTGTTGAATAGACACTGTAGGTAGGCACTAGACATATTGAACTATTTTTGTAGTTTTGGTAAATAGGGAGAATAAGTCAGTCCATTTCCACTCTTTTTTGAAGTTCCATATTTCTACAGACAAATAAAAGACAATAGAGCTTGGGATCTGGAGGAATTTAGAAGTATGTTGGTATATCAATTTATAATTTTATTGAGTACAATTATAATAACATATAATTTACTACTGGTATGTACATATTTATCACAGTGCATATTATTGTAGTAACATACTTCTGTTACTCTATAAACTACCGGAGGAAATTAAAGAGAATCATTTATTAAATTATATAAAGCAGAACCAAAATGCCATTAACGTTTCCAGATGAGAGAAAATTATTGGTACCAGAGTACATAGAAAATACTTAGAGGAGGTAAGACAGAGGGCTGGTCTTACAGTTCAGTGGTAGAGCGTCTCTGGGCCCCATCCCCAGGAACACACATGCACACCCCCCATATATATATAGTTGCATTATGTAATGACCTCAAACTAGAAGCAATCCTAATCACTAAATAGTAGAATGGATTGGTGTTAATATACTCTTGAATGTCATAGTATATAGCAAAGAAATTAAACTATAATGATTAACAAAAATAGATGTATTTTGCAAATATAATAGTAAGCAAAATAAGTCAGAAGCTATGGAATATACAGTCAACATTTGATTATATATGAACTTTAGAAATCTGCATGGTATGTGGAGAATTGTGAAGAAGCTGATCTATAGCAACTGAATAACCTACATTAGACATTATTGGGAATATCAGAGTCAATTAGCAGGTTGATACCAGTGTGGAAAACTCAGACATTTGACCTTAAAATCACAGATAATATAAATTCACTGTTGCAGGTGAAACTCCAGGCTCAGTTCCAAGTGCCATTTTTTAGTCCTCACACATAATCCCATATTTCAGACAGTAGAGGTTGCTTCTATGTGGTAGGAGCTTAATGGATGATGATAAAATTGAAACTGCCAATGATGGAGGACTTTAGTTCACTTTTAAAAATTTTTTTTATTTGTAATTTTTTATTGGTGCACTGTATCCCCATATATATCATAGTGGGATACAAATTTTGTAGACATATATGCACACATCACCCAGTCAGCCCCCACCCAATCCCCACCCCATTCCCTCCCCATCCCTCCTTCCCATGCTTGGCTTAGTGGTTGACATCTAGTATTATAGCAATTTATCCAAAATTAAAAATGATAATATCACATAACAGTTTCATTTTTCTGATACCAAGCTTTTGATAACTTAAAGATAACATTTCAATATTTCTTTTTGCTTTCTTTCTTACCAGAGAATATATTTTTTCTTTTTTTTTAGGTGAAACTATCATATATTTATATTTTTTTTCAGAAAAAATGTATCCTAATATGTAAAATGGACTCTAGATACCCAAAACGATCTCAAAAAAGAACAAAGCTAGAAGATATATATTTTCTGATTTCAAAACATATAAAGCTACAATAATTGAAACAGTGTAGTACTGTTATAAAGGCAGATATATAAACCATTGGAGTTAAATAAAAGCCTAGAGCTAAATTCTTCCCTATATTGTCAAGTTATTTTTGACAAGGTTTCCACGAACATTTGGTGGAGGAAATAATAATCTTTTAACTAAATATTGTTGAAAAATAATAATTGCATGAAAAAGAATAAAATTGGACCCTTACCTAATCCATTATACAAATATTAACTCAAAATAGATAAAAAACCTAAATATAAATCTTAAGATTATGAACTTTTAGAAGAAAATCTGGGTCATAAAACCTCACAACATTGAAATTGGCAGTGATTTCTTGGATATGATTTCAATGGCACAGGCAACAGAAGAGTAAACAAACTCCCTAAAAAATAAAAAAAATATTGTATATCCAAAGACAATGTAAACAGAGTTAAAAGTTACTGATAGAATGGGATGAAATATTTCTAAATGCTACATCTGAAGGTATATTAATATTCCAACTAGAAATCCTAAATATTAACAACAATAAAAGCAAACAATACAATTTAGAGTTAGGTAAAAGACTAACATAAATAATGAATCTCCACAGATAACTAATCTTAGTTGTCTGTTGGATGGAAAATCTTGTTTCTCTGGTTCTGGTGTGTGTTACCTATTTCTTCTTTGTAGTTAATCTCTTTGAGTATTTTCTCTAGTGCTGGTTTTGAAGACATACATTCCTTCAGTTTCTGTTTGTCATGGAAGCTTCTTATTTCTCCATCTAATTTGATAGAAAGTTTTGCTGGGTAGGAAATTTTTGGCTGGAAGTTTTTTTCTTTCAGAGTTTGGAATGTTACTCCAAGCCCTTCTGGCTCTCATGACTTGGTTTGGGAAGTCTGGAGTGATTCTAATTGGTTTTCCTATGAATGTCACTTGGCCCTTTGTTTGTGTTGCCTTTAAGATTCTCTGCTTGGCTTTCACATTGGTCATTTTGACAATTATGTGGCGTGGGGATCCTCTTCTCCGATCTTGTCTAAAGGGGATTCTATAAGTTTCCTGGACCTGTGTATTGACCTCTTGCTCTATGTTTGGTAAGTTTTCTGCTATTACTTCCTTGAAGAGATTGTTGATCCCTATGGTTTCACCTTCTTTTCCCTCCTCTATTCCAATTATTCTTAGGTTAGCTCTCTTAAAATGGGCCCATATTTCTTCAATGTCAGTTTCCTGCTGTCAGATATTTTTTTCTAGATTAGAAACTATGCGTTCATTTTTGGATTGATCATCTTCTAAGGGCGAGATTCTATTCTCCATGAGGTCTAACCGGTTGTTTGTACTTTGAATTGAGGCCTTTACTTCATTAATTGCATCCTTTATCTCTTTTTGGATCTCTCTGAATTCTTTTCAAAACACCTCTATTATTTCTACAGTTATTTTCCTGATTTGATCTTCTAGAAATCTCTGAATTTCTGTTTTATCAGGTTCTGATGTTGTGAGGTTGTGGGCATTCATTGCTCCATTGTTATTTCTCTTTCCCATGATTTCAGAAGTTTGTGCCTTCTCTGGGTTCTTCCCTTGGGTCACTATGACTTCACTTAAGGTGCTCTGGATCAAGTCTGTGGTATCTCAGACCCCACTACTCCTTTACTGGGTTGTATCACAGAGTCTCAGACCCAGGGAGTTGATAGAGGCTGCTTTAGACTATGGGGGGTGCCAGGTTGGGCATTCTCCTATGGTGTGATATCTCTGCCACCGCCACTCCCCCACTGGGTCGAGTCCCTGGGAGTGCAGTACTGGGATTTCTCCTCTGGGGCCCGCAATTTGACTCACTGTTGTTGAGTATGCAGATGGAGCTGTAGTGGACTCGGTGAATTCGCTGCTGCTTCTGCCGCTGGTGGCAATATGGCGCCGCTGCCACGCCCTCGGCTGTGAGGCTGATGTATTTCTTCTCTGGTTTTGAGCTCTGCTCTGAGTCCCTGCAGCGTGTGCTGAGCTCAGCCACTGGGAGCTTTAGATGCTCCCTGCGCCAAAAAATCCCACCTGGCTGTTCCGCAGCGGTTCACCTCGGCTTGCTGTAGCCGTCCAGTGAACTCGCTGCTGCCACTGGCAGTAAGGCGCTGCTGCCGTGTCCTTGGGCGTGAGGCCGGTGTATCTCCTCTGTGGCTCTGAGCTCCGTTCTGAGTCCCCTTCCTCTCTGGAGCCTGGTGATTTTTTTGTTTCTCTGGTGATGGTGTTTTCTGGCTATGAAAGGCGCTGATTTTGTGGTAAGCTTTAGTTCACTTAAAATAAAAACGAGGACAGTATTGCATACCTTGTTTGGTCATCATAAAATAATTCATTTGGAAGTTTCAACCTTTTATCTTAAAAACCCTAAATTAGGTAGTAGGTACATGGAACACATTTGACCCAGGTAGGGACTTACTATAGTTGCTTATAAGAGAGAGTGAGTAGAGAGGCAAATTTAAAGTAACTCAGTTTCATTTCTGGAGGAAAGTGTTTTGAACACAAATATGAGCAGATTTTATTAACATTATGTATTTGTGGGACAAGTCAACATATATTTAAGGAAGTGCCATGACTGTGATAGACAGAAGCTTTCATATGAAGAGAGTGGTACTCTGATCTGTCTGTCACTTTGTCTTTTTTTCTCTCTCTAACACAAAAGGCAAGTGAAAATTAAAATGGAAAATTTTGGAGGGGGCAAACCATGAGTATTCTAATTATTAAAGATGCCTTTCAAGCCTTCTGATGATACATAGGGTTGAACTGTCTCTCTTCAAGTCCCATTAAATGCAGAGCAGCTATGCCTGAAAATGTTATGATGGTGTTTCATGCCAGCCTTCTCTGTCAGCCCCAACACAGAGAAAGGAGTGCGTGAAGCATCTCTCTGGTTAGATCATGATTCATTTTTGGACATTAACTTCCTCGCTGAGAGGGCAGCACAATAGACACCTCAATGAGCATGTGCCTGTGAGGCATTGCCTAGCAGATGATGTGAAGGCAGCCTTCCTCCTTCACATGGAAGCAGTACAGGTGATGTGAGTTACTCAACCAGACCCTTTCTGGAGATGGCTGAGTGAGAGGCGTCTCCAATTTCCAACAGGTCCTTCAGTGGAGGGATTATGGATTTTTCATAATAATAAAAATCCATGTGAGTTTAATGGTGATTACTTGTTTATTGATTGTTTTTGTTGAAGAATGGTTCACCTGCTCATGCACACAAATGCTGCTTTTAAATTCCAATCACTTCCACTAACATTATTCAGCAGAAAGGACTGGACTTCAATTGACAGTGACAATAAGCTCCAGGTTTTAGAGTATTGCTTCAAAACCCAAGGGTGTATCTGTATAGTGTTTGTTTTGGCAAAAGCCCGTGCTCACAGGTGGTCACAGTCAGAGCTGGGGTGTGTGTTGGGAGGACAGCGGGAGATAGAGTACTGTGCACTCCGTTTCCTAAGCTGCCCGACTCTTGCCCTCCTGGCTGGGTACCACGTTCAGCCTACTGGGCTTCAGACAATGTCTGTGCTGATATGCAGACAGGCTCTGTCAGAAAGCACAATACAAACATGTGGGCAGTGCTGGGAAGCTGCCTGCTAAGTGCAACAAAGAAGCCCTCCGCACAGTGCCGGCATATGGAAAGTAGACATGAAATTATCCTGTGTTGGGCTTAGGACTGTGTGGAATTTTTATATTAAGCTCACAATGCTGGGCGGTTACAAGCCCGACAGCTGCGAAATGGCTGGCGAGGTTGTTTCTGACCAAAGATTACTAATGTTGAACAAAATTTCCTGTCTTTCTTCTTCCTCTTCTATTTTGCTTTGGCCCTTATGTTGTAGTTTATTTTCTGGGTTCTCAAGCCAAATGTGGGTGTAGTGTGTGAGTGTATGAAAAAAATGAATGAAAATTTAAAGCTCCTTCGTAAACTTCTCCATATTGAATAATTGTTTAGTTTTTCTTAGGGAACGTGTATTCTCCATTACGGCCCTGCCATGCAGTGGCACTGGTCTAGAATGAATAGGAAGCTACTTTTATCTCCAGAGACGTTTGGGGCTCTCTCCTGGGTGCTGGCATCATGGGGAGTGCTTAGAGCAGTTGACAGCTGAGAGGTAATCCTCTTCTATGTCTTCACATGCTCTTTTGTAGCAGATGAGACATGATGGAGAAGGAAACCATTCTTTCTCAGCCCCATTTGATTGTACAGTAATTATAGAACTGGAATGGCCAGTTAAAGCTGGGTCAGCACTTCCAGATTTTCTTATTCCAGATTTGTATAACTCCACCATGAATACTCACTAGCAGGAAGAAATTAAACACATGATACCTAAAAGGAAAAGGCATTTTATTCTTCAATTATCTTTCTGAAGATAAAAGAGAATTGTGTTGATCCTTGGTGTCCAGCGAGCTTTTATGATAATGATAGGGATTGAGAAGAAGAAGGAGAAGGAGAGGGAGAAGAAGAAAAAGAAGGAGGAGGATGATGATGATGAGGAGGAGGAGGAACTTTCTCCTTTCTCCAAAGCTTAAAGTGGACATTTTTGCTTTATTAAGTCCATAATGTTAATGTAAATAATTTCAAATTTAATACTTTGAGTATTCTTTTGTTCTTCTAATTTATGACCTAGCTGAGATGAATACCCATAAATACTTAACATAATTGAAATAAAAAATTCTGCTCTGATTCCTCCCTCTGAGCACTTCTCTTATCTCGCTTCCAAACACTGATTCAGCATCTTTGTGTGCCAATCACTTTGCTTGACACAGAGGACTAGCCTGGAGAAGGCTATATCCTTGCCCTTGAGGATAACAGATAATCACAACATGCTGTGATTCAGACAATGATAGGAATTACCATTTAGTGAGTTAGTATTATTGAGAATGAGGGCTTACAGTAGTAAGTAGATGGGTCTCAGGGAAGACTCCTTACAGGAGATGGCTCTATACTAAATTTTAACGAGTAGAATTTAAGTCAGGCATGGTGGCACATGCCTATAATCCCAGTACTTGGGAATCTGAGACAAGAGGATCACAGGTTTGAGGCCACTCTCAACAACTTATCAAGACTCCTGTTTCAAAATAAAAAAATAAAATAGGGTTAGGGGTGTAGCTTAGAGGTAGAATGCCTCTGTATTCAATCCCTAGTCTGTCTGTCTCTCTGTCTGTCTGTCTGTCTGTCTCTCTCTCTCTCTCTCTCTCTCTCTCTCACACACACACACACACACACACACACACACACACACACACACACAGAACTTAGCCACGCAGAGCAGTGCCAGGCATTTCAGAGAGAGAAAGCAATATGATCCAAGGCGTGCTGGAATTGTAAACCAGTTAATAATGCTGAGATGCAGGGACAGAGAAAGGAGAATGCAGAGGCTGAAAGGAGATAGACCTGGAGAATCTTAGACCAGACCAGAGGTTGGGCTGCTGTTGTATAGCTACATCCACTTTAAAGATGAAGGGCTCACACACCCACAATTCCATAAATAAGTACTTACGAGCCTTAGACAAGAGAATTGCAGGTTCAAGGCCAGCCTTAGCAACTTAGCAAGATCTGCAGAAATTTAGCATGCTTGTAATCCCAGCATTTGGGAGGCTGACACCAGAGGATCGCAGTTCGGGGACAGTCTCAGCTACTTAGTGAGGCCCTCTGAAACTCAGTGAGACCCTATTTAAAAATAAAGAATAAAAAATTGGTCAGGGGGTGTAGCTCGGAGGTCAAATGCCTCCGGGTTCCATCCCCAGACCTGCAATAAAAAAAAAATAAATAAAAATTTAAAAAAGGGATGAGGGTTTAGCTCAGAGACAAAATGTCCCTGGTTCCAATCCCCAGTGCCAAAATAAATAAATAAATAAATAAATAAATAAATAAATAGTAAAAGTTTGAACTGGATAGTATTTATGATACTGACAAGCAAGGAAAATAGAAATTTAAAAATGTCTTTAGTAAATGAACCTTATAAAATTTGGTAGGGGTGGGGAATCGGTAATAGTCTAGGATGCTTCCCAGGTTACTGGCATGGGTATCTGACCAGATTTTGGTTTGCAAATAGGGGGTAAAATGGTGCTGTGTGAAAGTTAGGCTCAGCTAAATTTAAAATGCCTGTAGATATCTAGGTCAGTATCAGAGAAAGTGTTAGATTTATGAGTCTGAGGTTTAGGAAGGAAGGTATGGCTTGGGGATACTTGGAAGTCATCTAAATCTAGATGGGGGCTACTACTGGATTATCCAGGAGAGAGGCAAGAGTGAGGATAGCAATCTATTGAAAACAGAATCACAAGAAAGGCCATCACTTAAGGGGGAATTGGAGGGAAAGATGCACTAAGAATATAGAACAGGAATCGTCAAAGTAGTAAGCTAAGAGCAGATTACAAATACTGAAGGGTCAACAAATAAATGCTGCAGAGAAGCCCAAGATGATAATACCTGGCATGTGGCCAATGGATTTGATGCATTTTAGTATGCTATGACCCAACCACTCCTTCTAAAGCCAGTTTACTTTTTTCGTTTGTTTATATGGTACTGAAGATTGAACTAAATGAATTTTACCTCTGAACTACAACCTCAGCCCTTTTATAATTTTTTAAAATTTGAAACAGGACTTCCGGGAAGATGGCGACCGAGAAAAGTGGGGCTTAAGAGCCCCGCTAACAACAAATATCCATTACCACAAAATCAGCGCCTTCCAAAGCCAGAAAACAACATCACCAGAGAAACAAAAAAATCACCAGGCTCCAGAGAGAAAGCGGACTGAGAACAGAGCCACAGAGGAGATCCTCACGCCCGAGGACGCGGCAGATGCGGCAGCAGCGCCATACTGCCGGCAAATTCACGGAACGGCCACAGCAAGTCGAGGGGAGCCGCTGCGGAACAGCCAGGCGGGATTTCTCAGCGCAGAGGACATCTAAAGCTCCCAGTGTCTGAGCTCAGCACACGCTGCAGGGATTCAGAGTGGAAATCAAAACCAAAAAAAAAAAAAAAAAACGCCAGCCCAACAGCCGAGGGCATAGCAGCGGCGCCATATTGCCACCGGCGGCAGCAGCACCGAATTCACTACAACTATATCTGCGTACTCAAGAACAGTGAGTCAAATTGCGGGCCACAGCGGAGAAATCCCAGTACTGTACTCACTGGGACTTGACCCAGTGGGAGAGGGGCGGTGGCAGAGATATCACACCATAGGAGAACGTGCAACCTGGCACCCCCCCACGGTCTAAAGCAGCCTCTATCGACTCGCTGGGTCGGAGACTCTGTGATACAACCCAGTAAAGGAGTAGTGGGGTCTGAGATACTACTGACTCGAGATCCAGAGCATCTTAAGTGAAGTCATAGTGACCCAAGGGAAGAACCCAGAGAAGGCACAAACTTCCGAAATCATGGGAAAGAGGAAAAATACTGGAGCAATGAATGCTCACAACCCCACAACATCAGAGCCTGATCAAACAGAAAATCAGAGATTTCTAGAAGATCAAATCAGGAAAATAACTGTAGAAATAATAGAGGTGCTTCGAAAAGAACTCAGAGAGAGCCAAAAAGAGATAAAGGATGCAATTAATGAAGTAAAGGCCTCAATTCAAAGCACAAACAACCGATTAGACCACATGGAGAACAGAATCTCGCTCTTAGAAGATGATCATTCCAAAAATGAACGCATAGTTTCTAATCTAGGAAAAAATATCCAACAGCAGGAATCTGATATTGAAGAAATATGGGCCCATTTTAAGAGAGCTAACCTAAGAATAATTGGAATAGAGGAGGGAAAAGAAAGTGAAACCAAAGGTATTAACAATCTCTTCAAGGAAGTAATAGCAGAAAATTTTCCAGACATAGAGCAAGAGGTCGCTACACAGGTCCAGGAAACTTATAGAACTCCCTTTAGACAGGATCGGAGAAGAGGATCCCCACGCCACATAATTGTCAAAATGACCAATGTGGAAGCCAAGCAGAGAATCTTAAAGGCAACAAAAGCAAAGGGCCAAGTGACATTCAGAGGCAAACCAATTAGATTCACTCCAGACTTCCCAAACCAAGTTATGAGAGCCAGAAGGGCTTGGAGTAACATATTCCCAATTTTGAAAGAAAACAACTTCCAGCCAAAAATTTCCTACCCAGCAAAACTTTCTATCAAATTAGATGGAGAAATAAGAAGCTTCCATGACAAACAGAAACTGAAGGAATTTATGTCTTCAAAACCAGCACTAGAGAAAATACTCAAAGAGATTAACTACAAAGAAGAAATAGGTAACACACATCAGAACTAGAGAAACAAGATTTTCCATCCAACAGACAACTAAGATTGGTTATCTGTGGAGATTCATTATTTATGTTAGTATTTTACCTATCTCTAAAGGGTATTGTTTGCCTTTATTGTTGTTAATTTTTAGGATTTCTAGTTGGAATATTAATATACCTTCAGATATAGCATTTGGAGATATTTTATCCCATTCTATTAGTAACTGTTAACTATGTTTACATTGTCTTTGGATATACAATATGTTTTTTATTTTTTAGGGAGTTTGTATACTCTTCTGTTGCCTGTGCCATTGAAATCATAACCAAGAAATCACTGCCAATTTCAATGTTGTGAGGTTTTATGACCCAGATTTTCTCCTAAAAGTTTATAGTTTTAAGATTTATATTTAGGTCTTTTATCTATTTTGAGTTAATATTTGTATATGGGATTAGGTAAGGGTCCAATTCTATTCTTTTCCATGTAATTATTATTTTTCAACAATATTTAGTTAAAAGATTATTATTTCTACCACCAAATGTTCGTGGAAACCTTGTCAAAAATAACAACAATATAGGGAAGAATTTAGCTCTAGGCTTTTATTTAACTCCAATGGTTTATATATCTGCCTTTAGAATAGTACTACACTGTTTCAATTATTGTAGCTTTATATGGTTTGAAATCAGAAAATATATATCTTCTAGCTTTGTTCTTTTTCAAGATCGATGTGGGTACCTAGAGTCCATATTCCATATTAGGATAGATTTTTTTTCTGAAAAATAAATATATAAATATATGATAGTTTCACCTAAAAATAGAAAAAAATAGATTCTCTGGTAAGAAAGAAAGCAAAAAGAAATATTGAAATGTTATCTTTAAGTCATCAAAAGCTTGGTATTAGACAAATGAAACTGTTATGTGAGATTATCATTTTTAATTTTGGATAAATTGCTATAATACTAGATGTCAACTACTAAGCCAAGCATAGGAGGGGGGGATAGGGAGAGAACGGGGTGGGGATCGGGTGGGGGCTGACTGGGCAATGTGTGCATGTATGTCTACAAAAGTATGTATCCCACTATGATGTATGAATACAGTGCACCAATTAAAAATAAATATGAAAAAAAAGAAAAAAAAATTTGAAACAGGATCTGGCTAAATTGTTGAGGTTGGTCTCAAACCTGTGATTCTCCTGTCTCAGCCTCCCAAGTAATGAGATTACAGGCATGTACCACTACCCTCAGTGCCAGTTGATCTTTATTGAAGGTGTTATTAAGATAGAAATAGTGAGCTGGGTATGGTGGCACATACTTGTAATCCCAGCATTTGGGAGGCTGGGACAGGAGGATCGTGATTTGTGGACAGCCTCAGCTACTTAGTGGGGCCCTTTGCAATTCAGTGAGGGCCTGTTTCATTTTTGGGGGTGGGTGTTGGGAATGGAACCCAGAAGAATTCTACCCCTCAGCTACACCCCCAGCCCTATTTTTTAGTCTTTATTTTGAAACAGGTTCTCACTGAGTTGCAAAGAGTCTCACTAAGTAGCTGAGGCTGTCCGCAAATCACGATCCTCCTGTCTCAGCCTCCCAAATGCTGGGATTACAAGTGTGCGCCACCACGCCTGGCTTGAGACCCTGTTTCAAAGTAAAAAATAAAAAAATAGGGCTAGAGTTGTAGCTTGGAGGTAGAATGCCTCTGGGGTCCATCCTTAGTACCACAAACAAACAAACAAACAAACAAACAAATAGAAATAGTGGCCTGGTATGTAGTCCCAGTACTTGGGAGGGTGAGACAGGAGGATTGCAGATCTAAGGCCAGTTTTCTATAGCTCAGTGTGCCCCTATTTCAAAATAATAAAAAAAAATAGATCTGGGGTTACAGTTTAGTGGGAGAGTGCCTTTTTGTTCAATTCCCAGTAACAAAACTAACACACACATGATAAAAATAGTGTCATCCAGATGCACATAGATGGGTTAAATATATCTTACCTACTTCACCTTTGTAACTTACCCTGACGACTAAGCTCCCCACAAAGTTGTATTCCTAGCGGGTACATGTGCCTGTGTCTCTGCAGATCCCCACCAGATAAGAGTTACAGTGTTTTTTTTGCAGTTGATGAAACAGTTCCAGGAATCAGACTGAAAAGCACCCCATCCCATCAACTATATAGCATCTCCTTTATCCTATGTCAAGATGATCCGTAATTGATTCACATTAAGCACTCGTGACTGAGGGTCATTCTTAATATGGAAGAGTTGCTGTGTGTGGTAAGTGGGGCTGTCTAATCCTACACCTGAGCACTCCAGATTACTGACATTTTTAAATCGTTCAACTTATTTTTATGTTTTAAATTGTAGCTTCATGTTTTTTCACGAATATTGCAGAAGCTACTCAAGGTCTGCTTCCAACAGCTTCCAAACTGCTCCTGAGTCAACACTCCACATTCTTAGTGGGCATAGAAAAGACACGGCAGGAGTATCTTTTGTGTGTGGATGTGGTACTGGGGGTGGAACCCAGGAGAACTCTACTACTGAGCTACATCCTCAGGATTTTAATTTTGAAACAGGGTCTCACTAAGTCACTGTATTTGTCCTAGAACCTGCAATCCTCCTGTCTCAGCCTCCCAAGTACTGGGATTGTATGCATGAATCACCAGGCATGGCTCAGTAGTATCCTATTTAAGTAGCTATGTTCTTTTATATGAATCAACTGTCAACACAGTGATGACCCGAAGAATGTATGAAATTCCCTTTGTAAAAGCTGATTTGTTCAAATATAAAATGTTTAGAAGATATCTTCATATTTATTACTTTTAAGAAAATAGTAAAGTGGATGATTTATGTTCCCACATGCCAGTCCTAAGTTACTATGCTCCCCCCATTGTTTCAATGAAGACATTGATAATGAATCACAGATTGATTATTGTGTCTCGATTCTGTCTCAAAGTCCTTGTCTACGGTACACTATTGTAGCCACTATGTCGTGAGATAAATGCTATTTACTGGCTGTGACCTATTGAAGCCTAGGGCTGAATCACAAGCTAAACATACTGTGAAAAAGCAAACACATTTTATAGCCTGTTTCCAATTATACTGAAGAAACAAAATATACCGGAGTCGCTGAAAGGTACTATTCAAATACTATTCAAATGTGTTCTCTCTGCGAGAGAAGCAGAAGCAGGCTCTACGTTTGGTTCTTTACCCTGATATTCAGGTATTAGCTAGAGTTCATGCTCATATTACTCTAGTTTCTCTAAGAAACAAAACCAATAGGTTTCCCAGAGAAATATAACGTAATGTAACACACACACACACACACACACACACACACACACACACACACACACATCTTATGGGTATTGGCTCGTGCAACTGTAGAGACTGAGAAGTCATGATATTTTATGTGTCAGCTGGAGACGCAGGAAAGCTGATGGAGTTCAGTGTGAGTCCAAAGCCCACTGTAGTTCCTCAGGGAAGCAGTGATGTAAATCCCAGTCTGAGGGCCAAAGAAGATGAGAAGAAATATCCCAGTTCAAATAATGAGGCAGAACAAAAAGGGACAAATGCCTCCTCCTTCCTCTGCCTTTAGATCTATTCAGGTCCTCAGTAGAGTGGATAATGCTTAAACAAATCTGAGAGCGAAATGTGCTCTACTGAGTCCACTGATTCAGATGCCAACTTCCCCCTAAAAATACCCCATGGTCACGCCCAGAAACAACACTTAATATGGGTGCCCCATGGCTGAAGTAAATTGACACATAAAAATTACCCACTACAGGTAGATGCCACTGATGGGCTCTATAATCCTGGATCCTATTGTTGTATCAGGGACCAGATAGTCCCTACAGCGATGGCTATCAACACTGAGATGTACAAGACTTACCTGAAGAACCCATTTTAAAATGTATATTCCCTGGGTCTTACTACATGAATATTACTCGAGTAAATATGAATTTAAGAGCCAGGCATGGTGGTGCACATTTGTAATTCCAGTACTTGGGAGGCTGAGACAGGAGGATCTGGGTTTGCAGCCAGCCTCAGCTACTTAATGATGTACTCCGCAACTTAGTGAGACCTTATTTCAAAATACAGAATAAAAAATTGAACCGGGGGTGTAGCTAGAGGCATAATGCCCCTGGGTTCAATCTCCAATACCAAAAAAGAAAAAAATATGGATTTAAGCCCATAAGTCCACATTTTTATAAGCCCCTGTTGATTCTAATATAGTCTGAGAAATGAATTTTGAAAAATACTCTATTGGAGGAATTACCTCCAAGATAGGGTATGCATGCCTTTGTTACAGGAGATGGTCTTATTTATTTGTTTATTTATTTATTTGGTAGGAAAAAGTTTAGAAGTTTTACTTATGTTTATCTTCACAAGGGAAAGTTCTTAAATAAGAAGTCAAGTGACAATTTACTTCTTGCTGTTAATTGTCACGAGTACCCTCATTAGACCTGGACAATGGTTTTGTTTTAGAGAAAGCCTGAAGTGTTCCAAGAAATTGAATGGGAATGGAAGATGATTGGAGTTTAGCTTCGTGTGGTGTTGTATTTTGCCACAGAAAATGTATTTATGTATTCAACAACCTAGTAGGCAAGAGACGTCAGTAGGCTTCTATGAAGAATACATGAATTGATGATAATACCAAAGTAACATCCACAAGGGAGCAAAAGAAAATGGTCATGCTGCTCTTGTTCTGATAGTTAATAGCTCCTGGTCAGCTATAGGAAGTAGTAAAATACATTGACAATCTATTTTTTAATGTGCTAGAATATTTTAATTAAAATATCTGATTTGAGCCGAGGGTGGTGGCACATGCTTGTAATGCCTGCACCTGGGAGGCGGAGACAGGAGGATCGCGTAGGTTCCAAGTCAGCCTTGCTGGCTTAAGAGACCCTGTTTCCAAATAAAAATATAAAAAATAGGTCTGGGAGTGTATCCCGGAGGTAGAAAGGTTTCCAGGAACCCCAGTACCACCAAAAAAAAAAAAATCATCTGATTTAAAAAACAGCATATAGAATCCAAGATTATTTCATTCCATTAATACCATCTTGGAGTTTACAGTTTATTAGTACCTCCATCAATGAGGCAGTGTGTATGCTTTAGTTTCAAAATATTTTTGCTGAACATTTCTCTATTCCTGTAAATAATTTGTCATATATTGTATTATTTTAGCCTTCCTACCAACATAATGCTATCAATTTTGTGCGTTAGATGAGGATAAAACTGGGTACAGTGGTACATACCTGCAATTCTAGTACTTGGAAGGCTAAGAGACAGGTGATCATGGTTTTGAGGCCAGCCTCAGTAACTTAGACTCTCAAGGTATGTAGTAAGACATTTAAAAATAAATAACAAAATAAACATTCAAAAATAAATAACAAAATAAAAAGTTCCAGGGGTATAGCTCAGAGGCAGAATGCCCTTGTGTTTAATCCTCAGTTTTCCTTCCCTACCCTCCTAAAAAGAAAAATACCCCGATTCAGAATTGTAAGTAAGAATGTCAGCTCAACCTTTTATAAAATGTATGTTATTCAAGACTTAGAAAATATAAGCCAGCATGATGGTGTGCACATACTACTCCAACTACTTGGAAGGCTGAGGTAGGATGATTATTTGAGTCTTGTAGTTCAAGGTCAGGCAGGGCAACATAGTGAGACCCTCATCTCAATAAATAAATGAAATAAAATAAATTAAAGACTTAGAAAATGTTGCCACATCTCCTACTTTCAGCCTCCATGATGTGAAAGTTAAGTCTCCTCTCTCTCTCTCTCTCTCTCTCTCTCTCTCTCTCTCTCTCTCTCTCTCTCTCTCTCTCTTCTCTCCTCTCCTTTCTGCTGTTATTCCCTGAGATCTGTGGTCCCTGGCTTCACATGGACTAAACTCCAAAATCTCCAAAGAAAACGGTGAGCAAATAAATCTTCCAGTAAGTTGCACGGTTTGGTCTTTGGATTATAACAGTGAGCATGCTGACCAAGACAGACATTATGGGCAAATTAAGATGAAAGCTTCCTTTGTCTAGGGCCCATATATATAAACAGTGTGCTTTATGGTGCCTGAGGGAGCAGAGCATTTCATTATAGTAGCACAATGTGAGTTAAGTGCTACCATCCTTTTGACGACAGTCATTCCTAGTTGAAAGGAAAAGGAATTCTAGCTGGGCATGGTGGGGCAAACCTGCAATCCCAGTATTTGGGAGGCCAAAACAGGAATTTGGCTGGTTTGTGACTAGCGTCAGCAATTTAACAAAGTGAGGCCCTGTTTCAAAATGAAGTAAGGCAGGGCTGGGGTCAATTCTTAGTATCAAAAATGAATAAACAAATAAATTTGATTTCTGAAGTATAGTTATGATAAGGTCTTTAAGAGTCAAAAATTATTATAGATATTCAGACTCAAAGTGAAAAGGTTCTTGAAATATCCTACAAATTTTAATTTCTAAGCAAGTAAATATCAGTCTATATAATAACACCAAAGCAAAAAGCTTCTGGAGACCTTATTCTTATTAAAAGGAAAGGTCTCAGAATCTCATACGTGTGAGAGCCACAGCAGGCCATGCCCAGCCATGACCTGGCCATTTCTTAGTGTGACCTCACAAGGACCCACTGTGAGGGAGTCTCAAGCACCAGCAATATAAGGTCCTGGCTATGGCTTGATTTTCATCTACAAGTACAGGGAGCTCTTGGTTGGTGACCTATAGGACTCAAAGATAGTTAGCTCTTTGTGGGTTCGTGACTTTGAATCTGATTTGTTGGTTGGGGCTTTTGGCTTTGTTGTTTTGTGTATGTGTGTTACTGTTTGTTTGTACTTGTTATTTTGTTTATTTGTTGGTTTGAATTGCTTTATTTCTGTAGCTAGCGTTGCTAGTCGCTACTGCAGCTTTGTTGGACAGTGGTAGGAGAGAGTGGTAAGGGGAGGCCAGGCCTCTCAGCCAACTCTCCCTGAAGGGATGCCTTCAAAGGCCGTTATAAGGTACCGTGGGACATTGGGTAGGGCCCCTTTGCTTAGTCAAGTGGGGCAATCATATTACTAATGGGACCAAGGTGCTCATATAAAGGCAATGTCTAAGGACAAGTAGAGGCTCTTCTTCATTCTATCTGAAATGGATATAGTGAGGACAGTGGAGCATCTGAATATGGTCCAGGTGTTTCAGATTGTATACACTGTGTACTAAGTCTGGTGATAGAACAGGTCCATAGAAGGCACTGGCTCGCTGATGCAATGGAGGAGGAGGCCTGTTGGCTGCTCAATAACATCCTATGCATAATCCCAATATGGTCCAACTGTTTCAATTGTAGACAATGCCTACTATATCTAACTGGTGATGGAGCATGTGTGCAGCTGGCACTAGCTCACTGATGTAAGGGAGGAGGAGGCCTGCCTGCTGTTAAAGAAGATCATGTGCATGATCCGAATGTGACCCAGCTGTTTCGGATTTCAGACACCACTGACTACGTCTATTTATTGATGAAGCATGTGTGCAGAGGGCACTGACTTACTGATATAGGGAAGAAAAAGATGCAGGGGCTGTTCAAGCACATACTTTGTGGGGTCTGAATGTGGCCCAGCTGTTTCAGATTATAGATACTACAGACTATGTTTATGAGGTGATGGAGGATGTGTGCAGAGGAGACTGGGTAACTTAACTGGTTTATGGAAAGAGGAGGCCCAGTGACTGTTCAGTAGGTCCTGAGTGCTGTCCAAATGTGGTCCAGGTGTTTCATTTTGTAGATACCACTGACTCTATGTCTTTATAGTAATGGAAAATGTGTATAAAGGGTATTGGCTCAGTGACGTACAGGAGCAGGAGGCCTGGAAGCTGGTCAAGCATATCCTGTACATGATTCCAATGTAGTCCAGCTGTTTTAGATTGTAGACACTGCCGACTACGTCTATCTGGTGATGGAGATGTATGCAGAGGCCACTGGCTCACTGACATAAGGGATAAGGATGCCTGGTAGCTGCTCAAATAGACCCTATGTACAGAGTGGTACTGCCATGAGGAGGGAATCATGGCCAGGGACCTGAAGTCAGTGAGTATTCTGCTGGACCAGGAAGGAAATATCAAAGTCATGGACTTCAAGCTGAGTGCCAAGGTCACTAAAGAACAGAGGATGAAGGCTTTTTGTGGCACTCACCAGATCTGAACCCCACAGGAACATCAATCCCAAAGACCTGCCCTGGAGCCAGCCAAGAAGAGCCAGTGGGAAAAAAAAGCAGAGGCACTGAGGATTACTTAATATCAAAGTCTCTCCAGTGAAACCACTTACATGGACAATACCTACTCTCTGTACCCTGACATTGGCTAGCCCAGCTTGGGCTCAGCATCAGGAAGGACACACAGTCCACCAGGATTGCAGTCACAAGGCCATCTGGAGCTTTGGGACAGAAGAGGCCCCTGCACTCCCAGCTGGCAGAACATCAGAGCCTTTTCTTCGGGAAACTTCCTTCTGCCCTGAGGTGGTTGTTAATAAATTTCTGTTTCTTGTGACTTTTATAATAACACTGATGATCCCTTTTGTCTTACCAGCCTTTGACTGTGTTGTTCTGCCCACTTGTAAACTGCAACACACCTCCTCTGCCAGCAGATAACAGTGGAGGCTGAACCTTGGTAAGGATCTTTGACCAGAGCCTGAGCAAATCGAAGAGCTCAGACAAACGCAATGTCTGGAGATTGCTTGTCAGGGCAGAAATCATCCTGAGCGGCAACTTGGGTGAGTGCACTGCCTGGATTTCAATAGAAGGCTTCAAAGAAACTATATTCAACAAAAAATCCACCAGAAAGCAGAAACTGGCCAGCTGTCACTCAAATAACTCAGTCCTGATTCCAGGTCCAATCCGAAGTCTGGTGTGCAATGTTCTCCTATAACATTCTTCAAACCAATATGCAATGCACCTGTAATCCCATATATAGTAAGGTTCAAAGGAATTAAAGAGAAGGTTCTCAGTTTCATCAGCTCTGCTGTTGTATTTCCCCTTAATTTATTACTCAAATAAGCATGATCCCTACTGAAGGGTGGTTTCTTCTGTAGATCTGATTCTGCTTTGCATTGAGAACATAATGTAATGTTCTAAACACCTCAATCAGGACATCTTCAGAATTACAGGTCCTAGCTCAGGAGACAATCTAATCAGATATTACTACTAAAAAGGCTAGTTGAAATATGGATTTACAACCAGGATCATTAATGATTAACCTCTCCCAACGTGCACACTATGGTTTGAAAAATGAGCTAATAGCATCCTCTGATCAGTGTGGTGGAAGAACAATTTGAGAGGCAGGAGAGTGTGATTCGGAGTCAGAATGCAAATGCTAGAGCCTCACTGCTGGGTTCGAACCCACGCTCTGATGCTCACCTGCTGCGTGACCTGATATGAGATATTTGTCTGTTTCTGCTGCTGTAATAGAAGTACCTTTGACAGGACAATTGATAACAACAGACATTTATTTGCTATAAAGTTCTGGAGGCTTAAAAGATCAAGATCAAGGGTATGGCAAATTTGGCATCTGGGAAGGGTTCTGTGCTTCAGAGAGTTGCACCTCATTGCCATATTGTCGTGTGGTAGAAGAGGGTAATGAAAATAGGCACCAAAAAATCTCACTCCCTGAACCCGGGGGCATTCTACCTCTGAGCCACTGAAGTAAAATGGGTATCAGAGGCCCCCTTTTGACACCATACTACCGTCAAAGCCTTTTCAGTCTGGGCCTGAATTGGGAGTGGCAGCTTCCCACAATCTCCAACATGCCTGTAGGCCCATTCTTCTGCTGCCTTGATGAGTGGCATTTAGAGTCTTTCCACACCCTTGGTGTTCTCTCCAGAACAGTTTCTTTCTTTCTTTTTTTTTTTCTTACAGATTGAGTATTTTCTAAGTTCTACCTGCCTGTTGGTTTTAAATGCCATTTATAATTTGTTTCTCTCTTCTTACATTTTACAGTCCAGAGAAACCATACCCTATCACCAACAATTTTCTTGGAGATATCTTCTGCCAAATACCCTAATCCATCACTCTTCAGTTCTGCTTTCCACACAGCACTGGGATGTGGGCATAATTCAGCCAGGTTTTTTGCCACATCATAAGAATGTTAGCCTTTCTTCCAGTTTCTGAGAACATGTCCCTAGGTTTTTGTCGAAGATCTTATTAGAAAGGCCTTTACATTTTAAATTTCTACCCACATTCTGACCACAATTCTAAATCTTTTTTATATTACTCTCGGTTCTTTTTACACTTTTATTGGTGCAATGTAATTTTATAATAATAGTGTGATTCAAAGTGAAACAAACTAATGTGCACACATCACCTCGTGTATTCCCTCTGTGTCCCCCTCTCCCCGTGCTCCTTTCTCTTTCCTCCTGCAGATTAGTGAGATTGGTGATCAGCTCTTCTTGTATAGATTGTAAAGATACAAACTTATTTGAATTGTTACCTTCCTCAATCCTATATTTCCCTTCCTCATCTACCTCTTTCTAACCTCCTTCTACCATTCCACTATTTTCTCTCTTCATTTGACTGGAATTCCTTTTGCTTCTTATCTTTGTTCTAGGTTCCACAATGAAAGAAAACATATGACCCTTGGCTTTTTGAGATCTCACAATAATACTTCAGGGATCTTTTCTTTTTTTGTGGTACTGGGGTTCCTGGAAGCCCTTCTACCTCTGGGCTACACTCCCAGACCTATTTTATATTTTTGAAACAGGGTCTCTAACGCCAGCACGGCTGGCTTCGAACCTGCGATCTTCCTGTCTCCGCCTCCCAAGCCCGGGGATTACAAGCGTGCGCCACCACGCCTGGCTTCAGGGATCTTTTCTATAGTTTGCTTAATCTTTAAGAAGATTGAGGCTCTCCTTTTTCCAGAGTAGCTTTTTTATTCTTTTTTTTTTTTTTTTTCTGGTGGTACTGGGAGTGGAACCCAGGGGCTTTCTACCTTTGGGCTATACTCTCAGACCTATTTTATATTTTATTTGGAAACGGTCTCACTAAGTTGCTGAAAGCCTCATTAAGTAGCTGAGGCTGGCTGTGAACCTACGCGATCCTCCTGTCTCAGCTCCCAGGGATTACAAGCGTGTGCCACCATGCCCAGCCAGAGTAGCCTTTTTAGGTGCAGCTTCTCCTCATTATCCCATTCCAAAGATACATCCACATTTTTAGGTATCTGCAATAGCAACATACCATTTCTAAGTACCAATTTCTTCCTTATTTCATACTGCTATAACAAAATACCTTTACATTGGGTAATTGATAAATTGTAGATTTTTCCCTCCCAATCCTGCAGGCTGGGAAGTTTTTTTAAGATCAAGGTGCTAGCAGATTTGGTGTCTGGTGAGGGCTCACTCTCTGCTTTTAAGAAGGTATCTTTTTCTGTGTCCTCACATGGTGGAAGGAGCAGGAGAATCTGGCAGCTCTGCGAAGCCTCCTTTATAAAGTCATCATTCCTCTCACTATGGTGGAGCTCTCATGAGTTAAAATTTTAAATATAAATTTAAAATTTAGTGGAGTATAGTGGCATATGCCTTTAATCCCAGTACTTGGGAGGCTAAGACAGGAGGATCACAGATTCCAGGACAGCCTCAGCGAGTAGTGATACTCACATCAACCTAGTAAGATCCTGGGGGTGTAGCTCAAATGCAGAATGTCTCTAAGTTCAATCCCCAGTACCAACAGATTTAGAATTTAAACATAAAAATTTAAATTTAAATTTAAAGCCTTGACTCTTAACATACTACAATGGGGATCCAACTTAAAATGAATTTTGGGAGGACACGGACATGCAAATCATGTCATGTACCATGCTGCAATTTCCCTGTCTGAATTAGAGGACCGATATGAATGTTAAATAGCTTAATATGTAATGTATATTGCACATAGACCATACCACTGCAAAAATGGTGTATTACAATACAAATTTAATTTCAAAGATATTTTTCACTATATATGATCTTTTAAAGATTTCTATCTTTATGCTTTATATGGGCATATTTTATTATAATTTGTAAATATATATGGTAACTTTTCTGGTCTATGCTCAAATGTTGTTTTTGATGGAGTGAATGAGTAAAATATCAATTGTCCACTTTATAGAAGATTCTGATGAAAGATCTATAGCGCATTTTCCATGTGCATTTTTTTGCAGATTCTTCTGAAAGTTCTCCAAATCTCTAGAAGTATGCACAGCTTCTGAGATCAACATCCACTGGGCAGTGTGTGAGGTAGAGAATGGGTATAAAAGCAAAACCACAGCAGGGTGTGGTGGCATATGCTTGTAATTCCAATACTTGGGAGGCTGAGGCAAGAGAATCAGAGGTTTGAGGCCAGCCTTAGCAATTTAGAAAGACCCTGTTTCAAAATAAAAATAAAATAAAATAAGGGTGATAGTATAACAGGGGTAGAATGTCCCAGAGTTCACTCCCCAATACCCCAGTACCATACACACACACACACACACACACACACACACACACACACACACACAGAGCAAATCCATGTCTACAAGTCACCTTTTACCTCTTTACACATCTCTTCTGTATATTAAGATTCTGACCCAACTGTCACCCTATTCTGCCTCCTTTTATAACTTTTTATTCTAGTTTACATGATTGTCATGCCAAGATATTACCAAAATTTTTTCTGAAACATGCCAGTTTGGAATAATGAGGTTTTAGAAGCCTCCTTTTACTCTTGCACTTTTTATATGCTTTTATTGGTGCACTATAGTCTTACATCATCATGTAAAATATGTGGACAGTAACATACATGCACACAGTATTTGGTGCCCCCCAGCTCCCTTCCCATTCTCTCTTCCCTGCATTAGAATACTGAGTTTAACACTGGTATTTTTTTTACATATGTACACAAAGCCAACGGTAGGTAGTCATTTTTCAATTTCACTCTTCCCCTCCTCTTCCCCTTGACCATTTCTCTGGCTCCACTGAGGTTTCTCTTCCACCATCTGAAGTCCCTCTGGTATCCTAATTACTCTGTCACTTACCTCTGCTTTTTATTATTCCTTCACCAGGTACCCAGTCATCTGCCCCAAGACTTGTTCATGAACATAGATGCTCCCTGAACCAGGGATGCCCAGGCCACATGTATAAACATACACATACAAATTATTCCCTTTTCCACTCAATACAAGTAAGTGAAAATGCATTTTTAAAAAATACTATTTCTTAGAGGAACATCAAAGGAAATGGGCAAAGGAAACACCAGACCATCAAAGTAAATGGGAATGTCCAGTATTTTTTTTTCAGTTATCATTTAATGAGGACACACTCTTCTTTCTTCTCAATCTGCTTTAGCAAGCTATTTTCCAGTGCTGCTTCAGGTTCGATCTTGTGTTCCTACCTAGTACTTATTTTCTACTTGTCATTGTCCATAGGTCAGAGTCTAGGTTGCACACTTTCACTTAGATGCCTACATATTCTGCTACAATTTAAGGGCTCACATATTGGATTAGACTAAATCTTTAATGTCCAATTGTCTCTTCTTATCTTTCCAAACAGATTTTTTTTTCCTCCAAATTTGTTTTACTCACTTTAGGCACATCATTGTTTTTGCTTATTATCTGTTATTGGGAACCTCCCCTAAATACTCTCAGCTGATACAAAAACTATTGGTTTCCTCTGACACCTCAAATCCATCATTTAATGACTATATATCATGGAGAGAGAAAACTTTTGATGCATCTCAAATCATATTCCATAGCTGGCTGTCTGTCTAAAGAAATGAATAGTATGTCTCCATGTAGGGTGACTTCGTCTGGAGTACAGCCTTCAAGAGGCTTTTCTAGAAGGAATTTCTTTCTAGACTTGTTTAGTTATATACAAAACTATTCTAAATATAGCAGGAGCTTGTACATTAATGAATCATTGAATCTCAGGTTAGGAAAAGAGTTTGCCTTTTACTTTCACCCAACATGTGAATTCTTTTTGAGCACCATGGTGCATGATGGCCCATATGTTAAAACATCTACTTGGAGTTGGCCTCAGTACCTATCTGGGCATTTCATTTCTCAAAGTCAACTATCTTCAATTTACTTTAGAAAGAGTATCATAAAACACAGCCTAGATTTCTAGATAGCACAGTAAATTGTAAAAAAATTAAGGTTGAACTAGTGATGAATTTGGAACATGATCAGACTCTCTGGATGGGAAACATTATTGAATATAGCCAGGTTACTGAGGCTTAACATTTGATGAATATGTGTGCTTGGCTACTTTCTTCTCAAAGTGAATGTTGAAAAGGTAATGTCCTTTGAAGCAGATGAGCTGGTACTGGAAAATGTGTAGTTTATAAAATGGTCGAAGGCTAGAGAGGGCAGAGAGCTCTGGTTCTTTGAAATCTAAGCTTCTTTTCCAGGTAGTAGAAGATGTACTAAGCTTAAGCTGGAATAATTTGTTGGCTTAATATTTGTTCAGAAAATAAGCATGCTGTCATATAAAATGCAAGCATAAATTAGCTTTGCCTGTAGGACATTGGAGGTAGATGGGGAGTACTTGTTGACAGAGTTATTTATGTTATTTTAAACACATAGATATTTGAGCTTTAGTGTCTTTATTGTTTTGATACCGTTTTCATCTCCACATCTTGTCTGAGTCTCTGGAGAATTTTGTGACTCAGATGATTCTTCAAAGTCATCTAATCTCACTTAGCATTATATTCTCTAGTTTCATCAATTTTCCTGCAAATGACATAATTTTGTTCTTCTTTATAGCTAAGTAGAGTTCCATTATGTATATAGTCCATAGCTTCATAATTCATTAATCTGTTGATAGACATCTAAATTGGTTCTGTAATTTTGGCTACTGCTATGAACATGCATATCCATGTATCACTATAATATTCTAGCTTCAATTTCTTTAGAAAGATGCCCAGGAGTGGTGGTATAGCTGGATTCCCTGGTTAAAAAAATAGATATTTGTGTTTTTCTGTTTTTTGTTGCTTTGATATTGTTTTTTCTTTACTTCTTGTCTTAATCTCTGGGGAATCCTATCATTTGGATGCTTCTTCAAAGACCTCTATCAGTCCTTGCCTTGAGCTTGAGCTTCCACTCGCCACAAATTCTCATGCTGAGTTCCACTGTTGGCCTTATCTTCCAGGATTGACTCCTTTATTGATTTTTTCATTCTACACAGTACTTGATGATATAGAGAAAACAGTCAAGGCTTTAACACATCTTGCAACTGAGGACTGATTTGATTTTCAAAATAAGAAATTTGAACATAATTATGCATTTTGCCAAATGCTTTAAGTAAGCTAAGAGTCAAGGACACTCAAAAGTGGATAAAATCCTACTACATTTTGTTGTAAAATTATTTTTCACTGGTCATATAGTACAGAAGAAGGTGCCAAGTTTCTTTGTGGTAGACAGAATAATGTCCCTTCCTGCTCACCACCACAAGATACCAGTGTCGTAATCCTCCAAATATTGAAATGTTTACTTTGATTGCAAAAATGGAAGGTAGAAATTAGGGAATAAGGAGATTATTCTGGGTTATCCAAATGGGCCCAATCTAATCACACAAGCATTTAGAAGCAGAGAACTTTTCTTAGCTATGGTCAGAGGGCAATGATACCATGAAATAAGAGTCATAGAGAGATCTGGCTTTGAATATGGAGTAAAGGGACCATGTGCCAAGGAATTTGGGTGTCCATTAAGTTAGAAAAGGCAAGAAAACATTATTCTCTTTTGAGACTCCAGAAAGATCTTAGCTTTGCTGACACATTGCTTCAGCTGAATGAGGCCCATGTCAGACTTCTGACCTATTGTAAAGTAATGAATTTGTGTTGTTTTAAGCCACTAGCTTTGTAGTGATTTGTTATCAACAATAGAAAGCTAGGCACTGTATTTTCAAAGACTGTTTTCATTTTGGAAATGTGGTCATTATGTTATGTACTGGGAAGGACTTGCAGCAAAGTCAAAGGCCACCCACTCATATAAAGCTAAGGGTCTTTGGGCAATAGGAGAGTCTAAGTATTCAGACTGCTATTTGTTTTGGAATTATACAAAGTGTGAATGACTGACACCTCTTCTATGAAGTCTTAGAATACTCTGTCAACCCAGCAGTTAAATACTGTTTTATTTGCGCCCACAAATAACCTTTCTAAGATACTAACTAGATGGCACTCTTCATCTAAAGTCCCTTAGTTGATCTTTCCCTTCAATAAAACCCAAGCTTCTTAGGGTGCTTTACAAGGTTACCGAAGGCACAGTCCCTGCCTACTCCTCCAGCCTTTCCTTTTACTTCTTCCTAAGTCCTGGGCTTGCCACTGCTGGCTGTTCTCTGGAAGCACCATGTCCTTTCTGACCTCTATCCATTGCATGTGCCATGCCAGTCACCTTCTGCCCATGCTTTGTTCATGATTCAGGACAGGCATTATTTTCTGAGTGGACATTGTATTGTTATTCTCTAGCTAATTTCCATATTCCTTGATTCTTTGGCCTCTCATATAATACTCACCTTGACCTCCATATTAGTGATTATCATACCGTATTGCAATGCATTATGTGTCTATGTTTCTTTATGGACCAAGCGAATACCTTTCACCTCTAACCTTAGTGACTACCATGGTACCTGGGAAGTACTCAACATGCATCTGATGAAGGCAAAGATGCATCATACACACATTGTCCTTGAAAACTCTGCGGCCTCCATTGGAATCAGGAGTTTTCTTGGAAATTAAGAAAGTATAGTACTTTCTTTTAACACTTTAATAGTGGCTTAGAGGTTCCTAATTCTTTTTTTTTTTTCTTTTTCAAAGGCTATTTACCCTAGTTTGACTGATCCAGGAAGTACAGGACAAAAAAGAAAAAGAAAAAGAAAAGTTTAGAGCAAGTGTTTCTAATATGGGACCCAGGTATCCCCTAGGAATTTCATGAATGGGCTTCATGGAGCTCTGTGAGCCACTTACAATATATGCATTACTTTTCTATACTTATATTTCTAAGGAAGAGTCAGAAACTCCTATATGCTATTATCAAACAAAAGACATCTAGGGATTCTGTTCTAACAAGGCATGGCAGAGCTATAGAGAAATAGTAAAATTTTCCTTGACCGTAGGTAGCTCCAGTTTAATTTCAAGCTTTTCCATTTGGGGAATTTTATCACCACATTTGTATTCCAAGAAAGAAATTGTTTCTGTTCTTACTTACTAGGCAGTTTGCAGATACAGGTTCAATGGGGTTGTGGTCCAGGCTGGCATTTCTTTCCTATTAACAGTGGAGGATGTTACTTCTGGTAAACACATGGGATAGAAGGATCAGGGCGGCTTAAACACTATGACTTTCATGGGATTTTACATTTTCTTAGTATTGACAGGAGACTTGGAAGGTCATCTTGCTTCATTACCTATTTTGAAAAAAACATGCCAGTTAAATTTTAAGGACTGGATTAAATTATATCCCATTCAGAAGTGTGTTTTCCCCATCTCTGAGAAGGTGGATAACTAAGCCCAATCAGGGAATTCCATATATACAGAGCCACTTGGAAGGAAACCAGAGAGCCGTCACTTGGAAAATATCTGGTGCCTTCCCTTTTCATCAAGCATAATGAAATGGAGAGACAAACATGTACCCATGGACTTAAATCCTTTGGTTAAACAGTGAGCTGTCTTCCAAAGCTGGGCACATGTGTGTTCTCCAAACCAGAAGGTATACTTGCATGCAGAAGCTCTTCTGCAAATGAACCACAAAGTCACAAACTTGTGCATTGGAATATGAGCAAAAAAAGAGACAAAATATCCCCTCCTCGAGGTCAATACTATGTCTCCAAGAACTCACCTGGGGGGCATGAAGAGACTCTCCTAGTCAGGAGGAGATTTTTCTTGGAGAGTGACAATTTTCTGACTGTTACACGCAGTGGTCCTCTACCACTGTCTAAAGTGTGAGGCCAGAGCAGGGAGCGGCTGACCTCTGCACCTCAGTCACCATCTGCCTGCAGTTGAATGCTGATTCATGATTTGGGGATTATAAGAAACAAGAGCAAATCCAATCGCTGGACCCCACTGTGTTCATTTGTTTATTCATTTAAGTGTCCGTTGATGTTTAGGTCATCTGCAGTAAAGCAAGTATTGTGCTAAGAATTCAGATTCTCCCAGATATGTGGCTATGAGGTCAGTTATTCAATAGAAAAAGCCATGGATTGTTTCTTACTTTTGTTTACCTTGTGGAATATTAACTAACCCACCTATATTTATTCAGTTCATATTAATCTACCTCTGATACTTGCAGATCTATGAATGTGGTTTTGTTAGAGAGAGATGGAGACAACAACGTGGTTTCTCCTAAGGTCATTTCAGAAACAGGCAAGTTATATACTACTTCTTAAAGTGCTTCATTCTGCCTTGTGTCCTCTCTTTCTTTCTGGAGGAAAAGCTTCAGGTAGAAGTTTTGTTTGCATTTTACTCACATACTATTGCAAACTCAGCTGGGCTGCAAGGGAGCCCAGACAGCCAGGCACTCTTGCTTAAGCCCAGGTTCACCGAAAGTCTTCATAATGGAATTGCAAGTAGAAACTTTTCTTGGGAGGTTATTTTCCATTTTCATTACTCTACATAGAGGAATGTGTCAACTAGTCCATGAAGAATTCAATTTATTCCATTACTTTCATTATTATTTTAATTTTTTCTCTTCAATGTACACCTTCTAAATTATCTGTGTATTTCTGAAGCTTGCCTTCTCTCTAATATCCTTCACCTTTTGGCTTATGTGCTCCTGCTGACTATCCTCTTTTTCCTGGAGTTAGGACTTTTTATTTGAGTTATGTTGATAACTAATCTTAGTGTTGTCTTCTTTTGACAACCCTATATACAATCTTACCTTTGTTCCCACCACTGGCTAATATTGGGATCTAATGCACAGTCAAGTTTAACATGATGGGCAATGGCTCTTCTGTCTATTACTCTAGTTAACATTATGTATACATAATTAAGTACATATGTGACACTGCCTCCTTTAGGTTCATTCCCTCTCCTCATTTTGCACTATCTCAGTGCTTAAATATATTTCTTCAAAACTAAAATCAAGCCATAACAATTTTCAGCAAATATTTATCTGGCTTCAGTGGGCTCTAGACCTAAGATGCTCATTGAATTGGCATTTTTATTTAACTAAAGAATAAAGGATTTTTAAAGGACATAAATATAACCTTTTGATGTTGAGTTTAAGAATTTTTTCTATCCAATAAAGATCTCAAAGTTGCTTGTACAATATAACCTCATTAATAAATCAAGGAAGTAAAGGGAATTACAACTTTATTAACAGATTAAGAAAATAAAGGGAAAGATACAAATATTTTGGTGGTATCTGTGCCACTTGGTATAATTAATGCTTATGTATTTAGAATAAAACAGTGTTTTATATACATCACACATATTGATAATAGAGGAAAATATTAGCAAGGATTAAGTCTGATAAATGTCCACTCTTAATTGTGGTTGTTGTTTTTGGTGGTATGGGGATTGAACCCAGAGGCATTCTACCTCTGAGCTATACTTGAAGCCCTATTGTATTTTTTATTTTGAAACAGCATCTTGCTAAGTTGCTGAGGGCCTTGCTAAATTTCTAAGGCTGTCCTAGATGGAAACAGTGATCCACTTGCCTCAGCCTCCAAAGTGCTGTGCTGAGATTACAGATGAGTGCTACCACACCCGGTTGGTCCTTAATTTAAAAATGGGTAATTTGTTTACAGTTTTTCTATATTATTCTGTGGGGTGTGTGTGTGTGTGTGTGTGTGTGTGTGTGTGTGTGTGTGTGTTACTGAAGATTGAACCCTAGGGTGTTCTACCTCTGAGCTACACCCCCAGCCCTTTTTATTTTTTGTTTTGGAGCAGGATCTCACTAGGTTGCTGAAAGCCTTACTACATTACTGAAGCTGGCCTCCAATCTGCAATCCTTGATTCTCCTTTCAGTCTCCCAAATACTGGGATTACAGATGTGCTCCACCATGCCTGGATATTGTCTTGCTTTGAAATCTTACTCCTCTATTACTCTTTAACTTTTAATATACTTAAGAGATTACCACTAAATATTTTATTTGACTTTATAGGAAGAATTATATGGTAAAGAAACTTTCTCAATGTATTTTTAATCCAAATATTTAAGATTTGGGGAAGAATGTAGTCTTTATGTGTTTTACTCTCTTTTCCATGGTGGTAGAAAGCACTGTGGGATAGTGATATGAATTAAGCTAATGAGTTTTCTTCTTTCTATGTAGTGAGAAAACGATTCATCTTATTTGACCTGTATTCCTTCATATATAAAATAGAGATAACAGAACCTTCTACTTCAGGCTCTGGCAATTCTGAATTAAATCACATTTTATTTAATTGCCTCCATTATTTTGACTGCTATATTTCATCAGCCAGGAAAGGTGGATGCTGTCCAGGGTTCTGAACAAAACCATACAATACCTGGGCTAGGGAATCTGACTTCTAACAGGCGCTGTAGGCAGATCTGATTCAAGACTAAATGGATGATCATAGGACATAAAATATAAATGGTATAAAAGTTACCTTTGATAATTACTTGCCATATACTTCAAATAATTATTATAACTTAATAATTTACTCATTCAATTCGACAAGAAATATTTATTTGTTTTAAGAAGTAAGTCAAGATGTGTGGATTACTTCTCATTGGATATTTGAGTAGTGCTGAAATGATTCTGAAATATATTTATCAGTGAGATTCATATGGTGATTTTGTTAAAATACAAATTGTAGTATCCCATTCTTAGAAATCTCTCAAGCCTCCAGTTGCGCATATTCTAGGTAATCTTTGAACCACCCTTTGAACTTCATATATATAAAAATTTCCTAAAGCATAATAATTTTCTAGGGAGATAATGGGAATAGTCAGTTTCATGTTATTAAAGGCATGGATTAATGGCTTTAGGGAAGAAATGTTCCACCTTACAATGCCAAAGTCACTCCGTGATGGGTTAGTAAAATGTCCAAATAGCCACAGAGGAAGAGAGTTCCCTTGAATAAAGGTGCACAGAGCAAAGCTTTGAGACTCAACTGATATCAACCGTTGTATTGTCAGGCAGAAGTGATAACAAGGGGATCTCTGAATCATTTTCATCACATTTCCTAACATAGAATTCATCCTTGTGAAACCTGCAAGTGAGTTTAACCTTGCATCTCTCCAGTTGTTGGGAGATCAAAGGTCTAACAGGAGATTTTTCTGACTCAAGATATTGATTCTTTCAAGCCTCTTAAGTTTATCAGTTGCAATTTGAGGGACATTTAATTACTGTGTTACTCTCTTGTGTTCCTACAGTTATCTTTAAGATCTAGCAGTTTTACAAGCTATCTTCTGAAAGGGGTAGAATATAGACATCCTATATTTTCAATATTTTTCAGATGTGCATTACATTACCTAAATATAGGTAACCTGAATCATTTTCCAAGTTCAGCACACTTTCTCTCTTTAGCCTCTTTGCTGAGAGCATCCTGTTGATGACTGCTTGACTTCTGGGTCCTAAATGACTTTGAAGTATTCTTTCTTCTGTCCATCAAGAAATAGTACTCATTATCCAAATTGTTCTAAGATTTTTCTCCCTTCTAGATACATTTTATTTCTTTCTTTCTTTTTTTTTTTTTTTTTGGTGGTACTAGGGTTCCTAGAAACCCTTCTTTCTCCGGGCTACACTCCCAGGCCTATTTTTATAGTTTTTTATTTGGAAACAGGGTCTCTTAAGCCAGTGCGGCCAGCTTCGAACCCACGTGATCCTCCTGTCTCTGCCTCCCAAATGCGAGGTTTACAAGTGTGTGCCACCACGCTCGGCTAGATACATTTTCTTTAAATAGAAAATAGAAATTAAAAAATGTAATTTGCTTGTTATAGGACAAAGAGCATCAAGTTACACTTCTATTGTAGAAATAAATAATGTATATTTTAAAATTATTCTATTGGTGAATTGCAATTATACATTGTAGTGAGGTTCAATGTGCCAAAACCTACATGCACACACCTTTTTGTGTATTTACCTACGCATACCTTCCCACTGCCCTCTCCTACCTCCTTATAGGAGTTACCAAGATTTATAGTAATTTCTTCACATATTGCCATAGCAAAACACTATAGAAATATGTCTCCCAACAATAGCACTTTCTACACAAGTGCTGCATATCTGCTTGCTTATATTCACAAAGTTCAGTAGTTTAGTAGATTTTGCTAAATGAATATTTAAATTTTAACGTCACTGTCTACATGATGCCCTCTTAGTATATCAAGAGATAATGTGAAATTACATAATCTGTAAATTGGACTCCAGTCACAAGTGGAATCTGATTTATCACCTTTCTAGGCACTAAAATGTAATTTTTATGTAATCCTAGGCTTCAATCTCATTATGGTCACCAATCAAACAAACCAATGTTTTCTTTGAGACATTGCCTACAGGAAAACCATTTAATAATGTGTATATTCCTGAAGACAACTGGATAATAAATTTCCTTAAAATTAAATGGTACAATATTATGAATGGTACAATATTATGGGGTAGGTTTTCTTTTACAGAGCCTGAACAGAGGCACTTGGAATGCATGATTTTGTCTTAAGGGGACTGAGATAAGAAAAAGCCCCACAATACCCTTGATTTCTAATAAGCCTATGATTCAGATCCTAGCTCCCTTTTTTCAGGGATCAATCAGGTTCTTTCCTCTCCTATTTCTTGTATGCAAACAAATATTTACCCAAATAAAGATTATGTAGTCAGAGCTTGCTATAATAGCAGGGGAATCAGCCACCATCACTTTTGTTTTATATAGACTCAAAGGCAGGAAGAACAGCAAAATGCTTTTATGGTGAAAAAAGATGGCTTAGGATTTGCTCTGATTAGAAGTTATTGGCATGGGGAAGATGGAGGTGATTTCAATAAAGGTAAACTCTCTCATGGAATTGGGTCAGGAAGTATCTTTGGCTCCCTCTGATTGGTTTTATGTTGGAAGAAGAGCCAATAAATAGAAAATCCATTTGCCAAGTTCTGACCAATCTGGAATAATCACTGTAGAAGCTGTGGTTTGGCTTCCTGAGCTGGAGGCTACAAAGATTGTGGGTACGAGTTCTATTGTCTTATATGATCTGGCCATTGTCTTTTTGTATATTCATACTCTTCATTACCCTTTTTTGTTATTCTATCTCTTCTGAGAGGCTTACTAATTTGTTGATAGCTAGAGATTCAGATTTTCAGTCCTGGAGATTCTCTAGTTATCTCCACACTCAATAGTATCATGATACTCTCTTGACTCTTTTGTTGTTGCTATGTCACCATGGCAATCATATGAAGAGCTAGCAGTTGTGTAGAAGATTTTAAACCTCTGAATAGAATTTAATGGTCCAGAATTATGACCATCATGAGAAAAATTAAAAGTTACTAATCTTTGTATGAGACTTTGGAATTAGGAACCCCAACTGCCCAACCCAGGTCAAGAGAACAAACCTGTTAGGCCATAAAGTATAGCCTGTTCTACATTGTTTCATCAATTGAGATACAGAAAAAATATGAATTATGGAACAGACATCACCATGGCTTGCCAATAAGAAATCTGGAGACTCTGACTACCCATCCATACTTTTGCCAATGAGTTTAGACTAATCTTTCTAACACCTAGGACAGAGTTGGTATTATTAACCACTTCTACCAGAATTACTAATAAATTTATCACAGACTTTTTAGTTGCACAATTACCACTGATGAAAACTCTGATCCGATTGTCTGCATAAAGAATCCCCCTAGGTAGAATGCCTGAATAATAAAAAATGGGCTTAATTTTGGAGTTCTTATCTGAGCTAAAATTTCTTGTCTTAGTGATTAATAGAATTAAGATTTCTTTGTGCAAACAAGAGTCAGAATATAAAGGTGCATGAGGTGTTAGTCTGAGGCAAACAAGACCAACAATCTTGACTGTAAAAGAAGCATTATCTTTTGAGGAATATCATTATTGTTCATGTAGCTGAGATAGATGTGTGTGGGTGTATATATATATATATATGTATATAATACATATGTATATGTCATATATAATGTCACATATGATGTATAAGTATTTATGACATATATATGATATCTATGACATATATTCCCATACATACATACACACACACACACACACACACATACACACACACACACACACACACACACACACACACATCCCAATACACTTATAGAGATTTAATTGGCTTTTTGGAGTTGGCAATTATTTGGCCTATCACTGAGAAAGATTATTAAATTCAAACTTAGAATTACCCTGTCTGACTAATGAGTTGCAATATTTTTCTTTTTATCTGGAAGAAGGGGACACTATCAAAATAATAGGTTAATTAGTTTAATTAGAATTATTTTTCTACATATATGCAAGAGAAAATGAGATTAGCTGTAGTTTTCTATAGTGTCATTTAGTGAGACTAGAATTTTCCAGAGGATTTTATCATGGGGTTCTGTGGATTCATTACATATCAGCAGTCAGTAAAATCAGCTACTATTTGAAATAAGTAAAGAATAACTTTAGAATAAGTATTCTGACCTCACAAAGATAATAGTAAAGAATAAGAGAGCCAGGCGTGGTGGTGCACGCTTGTAATCTCCGTGCTTTGGAGGCAGAGACAGGAGGATCGCACGGGTTCGAAGCCAGCTGCGTTTGCTTAAGAGACCCTGTTTCCAAATAAAAAATATAAAAAATAGGTCTGGGAGTGTAGCCCAGAGGTAGAAGGGCTTCCAGGAACTCCAGTACCACCAACAAACAAACAAACAAACAAACAAACAACAAGAATAAGAGAAAGGCTATTATAGATGTATGACAACTAGATATAGAAAGTGAAAACATATATATTATGAACAAGCAGTTGAAAGAACCAAAGTAGTAAGTCTTTGATTTTTTTTAGGGAAGACCTGTCCACTTTCTGTCTACTAGCTTATTCTGAGGGCTTTGGATAGCTGCATGCTACTGGGTATTGACTGCTTCTGGAAGGTCTGTGGGAATTCTTGGTTTGAAAAACCCTCTTGGAACTAGGTGTGGTGACATATGCCTGTACTTCCAGTACTTGGGAGGCTGAGACAGGAGGACTGCAGATTTGAGGATAGCCTCAGCAATAAAGTGAGACTATCAGCAACCTAGTGAAACCCTCTTTCAAGATTAATATATTAATTAATTAATTAATTAATTAATAAAAAAAGGGCTGGAGGTAGAACTCAGAGGTAGAACACTCCTGGTTACAATCCCCAGTACCAAAAAAAATCTTCTGGGGGTAGCCTTCTAATTGTGTCAATTTTAGAACTGCTTCTTTACTTGTAACTCAAGAATGGAGTCCTTGGAGTTTTATTGTTGTGGTTACTGTTAAAGGCACTCAACAAGGTCATTGCCAATGATATTCAAAAGTAAATTTTCTCTGATGTGTCTTCAAGTAGCTAAAATCTTCTGATTCATGATCACAATGAGGCTGTTTAGAAAGACGCTGTGGGGAGGCAGTCTTACATATAAGTTCCTGGTAAGATTTTGATATGTTTGTATAAAGTTAATATCATTTAAAATGATATTTAGTATCACAGATAAAATCTCAAAACACAAGGACCAATTTGCAAAGTGGCAATTGATGGGCTTCAAGGGAGTGGACTCTGTAGCCATAGGAGCTGATAGAAGTACTTTTGACCAAAGGAACTCAAGTATTTCTGGGCATGTTGTTAATATTGATGTAAGGATGTTATTGATTGTTTCAAACTTAAAATAAAATTGTGGAGGGTAAGAGAAATGCAATTTTTGGGTAAGAGATAACACCTTAGAGTTCTTTTCTAAATCCCATAAAGTGTATTCTTCAGACACTTGATATAAAAATTGGCCAGCTGAAGGTTGAAAACAATATGAAATAGTTTTCTAGTGACTATAATTTGTAGTGTTTTGGCAAGGAAGTACATCATCCCATTCTGAAAGTAAGCACACAACCACTAAAACATTTATATATATCGAAGGGCCAACTATCTGAAAATATTCAAAAGGGTTTCCTGGTCTTGAATTCTGGCCCTGTCCCACCTTGATAGTTTTTCCATGAATGTGTTGTTGTAGATAACACATGACTCTGAAAGAACCTGAGCTCTCTTTTTATAGTTTTCTTATCAACCTTGATTTAATTTACTACAATGTGTCTATATTATTAGGAGTAGTTTGAGAAAGTTAATATCATTTAAAATCATCTGGTGCTATAAAAAAGTTATCCTGTGAGAGTCAAAGATGATCAGAGTAAAGAGTATAATCAGATTGTTCTCATTCTTTTAAAACTCAGTTACTCAACATTGATATTCAAAGGTTTTATTTGAGTCATTTCAGAGATTTACCCATTGAGGGCATGGATAGAATCATAAACTCAGTTAAGGCCACTGGTTTGGCACAATGATTACATTTCCGTAGCTTCCATATGATCTCTTTTCTGCATGAGCCACAATCATCATGATGCACACTAGGAAGTGGAATGCATCTGAAAGGGATTAACTTGTCCATATTTTTATGGAGATTCCAGAGAAAGTAAGAAATACCCATTATTGCCAGTTTCCCAAAGTCGTGAAGTTCTCAAGAAGCTTAGTTGCTGTCTCTATATGTATTTCCTCTATGGTCTTTAACTAACTGATACTAGTTTTTAGTAAATGCAGAACATTCTGCTAGTTGGGCTGCTTTTATCTCATGGAGAGGACAATATTCTAAAACAGAACTTCAACTAATAATGTCAGTTTCTGCTTGATAAACTTACTTTCCATCAACAAGTGATATTATATCAAGATTCTCAATGGGATTCTGTAATAAATCTGAGTGAGGCACAGAGCTGACCTATAAACTGACCAAAAATAATCATGAGGTTCTTCTTCCTTTAGTTACAAGAAAGGGGCAGAATTTGGGTGTGTCTACAGTGACTAGTAATGTAAGACAGGAAGAATGAAAGAATCTTGTAGGAGGTCAATTGGCTGGTACAAAAGTGTTGTGTTCTCTGTCAGTAGTAATGTCTGTTCTGCATGAACATAAGGTTCTGTTGGCCTAAGACAAGAAGGATAAGCTTTTGCACCAAGGTCAAGGGTGAAGTTGTAATAGGCAACAGGTTTTTGGTGGTTCCCATTAAATTGAGTTATAATTTAAAGGGCTTGCCTAGCTCACATGCGTCAAATAGACAAAATTCCTACTGGTATGGCTCACTCTTTCATGTCTGAAAGTGTATCTTTCTCCTCAACTTCCCCCATAATACTTCTCACCATGTGTCATACTAGACATATGACACATGTTTTATGTCTATCTCCCACCATGAAGGTAATGACTTTGTTTTGTTTTCTGCTGAATATAATCAGAGAAATCTCTGATACAGGGTAGATGTTTGAGAACAATTATAGAATAAATTAATGAAACCTTTATATCAATAAAAATATTTAATACATGCTGGTTATGTGGCGCCACTACTACACTAAAAGCTCTGGTAGATCCGAAAGACATAGAATATGGTCTACATCTGAAAGATAAGACTTTTGAAAAATTAAAAATAAGAAACAATGACTAGGAAATGATTGAGTACTGGCTCAATTATAAGTGATAGAGAAATTCAAAGAAAAGACCTTAAGATTTAGGGAAAGAGGAATTTATAGAGGATGATCAGAGTCCAAAACTGGATTGAGACTGATTTCCCTCACACTTCTTCACAGTCAAAAGTTCTGGCTTTATTGTTCTTGAGTGGGGGTAAATTTTAATGACTTTTTCTGTAATAGGTCAGTCTTTGTTCACTCTTAATTCTTTTATTTGTTCAATTATTTATTGAACACCTATTGTTTATTCAGTATTGGGCATGGTATTTGGAAGCTTATAAGGTAACTGGAGAAAGAAAAGCTTATAAGGCTTATAAGGCAACTGGCGAGAGACAAAGAATCATATATACCCACGGTAGCCAAGTAAAAGGACAGGTGGCTTATAATCACACACCTGATGAGTAGATCAGTCACTGTCTGGTTTTGGTTTAAGTGTCTTACGGTTCACTATTCAACAGAAATACCATTGATTGCATCACTGTATTTCTGTGCCTAAGTGAGCTATCAAACAACAAAGCACTTTATATTCTCTAGGATATGGTCAAACCTTTTTATCAGTATCTGGAAGCAATGGAGGGTAAATGGCTCTGCCAAGTGTGTCCAAACTTCCAAAGAGTAATTATGAAATTTGAAAGTCATTCTTATGAAAATCTCTGTAACCAATCAACTGAAAACTTTGGAGAAAACTAGTGGCAAATGCAGAATTTTTTTCATCCTGGAGAAGGCAATGGACTTAAGCTCCCCAAACTTCCAATATAAATAAAAAACAATTAAAAGTCAGAAGCCAATAAGATTCTACACTTTTCTTTAAATATTTTGAGGAAAATGCATTATTTAAAGGCTTTTCACAAAATCAAAGCTAATTGGTTCCATTAGTTTTGAAAAGCCTGTTATGTGAAGTGATAGAGGGTACAGCAAGTCTTGATTATTTTTTCCCTCTGTGCTAGAAGGGAGCTCCGTTGCTAATGCGGTCCTCCTGAATAAGCTTGGACTTTCGCTAAGCTGCCACCTTTCAGATGGTACCTTTTTCTAAAATGCATACATTTGCAAGAATTACCCCCTCAGGAAATTGTCATTACCAGAGAGAACAAGCTATGGGAACCCATTTTCTTTCCTTTATCAACAGAGTTGGGTTGAATAGTTTTTTTTTTTTTTTTCATTTTCAAGAATTGATGGAACAGGGGTGAAAAGCACTTAGATTTTAGAAGCAAGAAATTGAATGAAACTTTTTAAAGCTTGAGAAAGTTCAAAGTGGAAAAGGGGTAGGGGCATTTTGACACATACTCTTTTAAAGTATTGATTTTTCTTTTCAAAATTGATCTGAAAGTGTGACAAATGTTTACCCCTACACCCAATACAGTATTAAAAACCCAAATGTCAGGATGAAAATCTGATGGGCTGCAACCTTAGTGGAAAGAAGGATAAAATCTTATGTGACCCAGGGCTCCTGAAAATGCCTTATTTCTCCTCCTCCTCCTCCTCCTCCTCCTCCTCCTCCTCCTCCTCCTTCTTCTTCTTCTTCTTCTTCTTCTTCTTCTTCTTCTTCTTCTTCTTCTCTTTCTCTCTCCTCTCCCTCTCCCTCTCCCTCTCCCTCTCCCTCTCCCTTTCCCTCTCCTTCTCCTTCTCTCTCCCTCTCTCTCTCCCTTTTATGCCTTTATTTGCTTATTTATTCACCTCAATTATACTTGTCTAGGAACGAGGAGAGAGAAATCATTTCTACTATTAATGGTGCCAACAGAACTTTGCTACATCCCATAAAAAGATTTTTTTCCTTTTTGTTTCAATAGAAATGGCCAAACTTGTTAATATTGTTCATTATTTACTCTTTCAGTAATAGATGTTCAATCATTAGACATCTACTTAAAGCGATGCATCAGCATTCTGTGGACTCAAAGGGCATCCATACCATGCTAAATAGTTTTACTTGCAGACCTCACGGAGGTTCTTTGCACCCAAGAATGTATTGATTTCATTAGATGTGCTAATTTAGCAGTTCTTTGGCTTAAGGACCATGATCACAATACAATGCACACCCTCTGTATTTAGGCTTATTGCAGGGAGAAAAACTTTTGCTTTCAATTTATTAACAGCAAATGTACACATTTTTTTCTGCAAACACTAGTTATAAATCTCCCTTATGTGCCCACAAGGCTCTGTTGTTATAGTCTTTTATTAATAAAGTGAACAATTTCATACAGTGTTAATGAGTTAGAGCTTATCTCTTGCTCCCTTTTATGGTTAAAATGTGCTGGAGAACTGGACAATTTATCTAAGCATGTGGGTGACTAAGGTACATGACAGTTTTAATAATTAGGTTCCATCTATCTCTATTTTCACTGATGGAAAAATGTTGCACTTGATTTTCTCATTTTCATAGCTGTATCAGAGTTCAGAGAAAACAAATCAAACACAGTAATATGATAATAGAGCTGAATTATAGAGCATCTTCACTATAAGTGGATTTTTACTGCATTCTGTGTACATTGTGTTTTTGAAACAATTACTAAGGCATGAGGAATAAATTAAGTTGCTCTTTGTTATCTTTCAGAATACTAATTTTACTTAAGGCACATCCGCCTGTTTGTAAATGTTTGCTCTCTTGCCACTCTAGGTCCGTTTTTAAGAATTAGTTTCATACCTACCATGTGCTGGTACTGGTACTGTGCATAGAACCATATCACTGTTCCCCCCTACACACTATATACTTAGCTAGATTTATTGGTGGTACAGTGGTGGGGGGGGGGGGAGAGAGAGAGAGAGAGAGAGAGAGAGAGAGAGAGAGAGAAAAAATGTGTGTGTGTGTGTGTGTGTGTGTGTGTGTGTGTGTGTGTGTGTGTGTGCTGCCCTCTACTGGACTTTATTTCCAATTAAATATTTAGATTGCTTTTTTTTTTTTTTTTTTTTTTTTTGGTTCCGGGGATAGAATCCAGGGGCATTTTACCATCCTATTACACACTTAGCCCTTTATATTTATTCATTTTTATTTTGACACAGTCTCTCCCTAAGTTGCTGAGGGTCTTGCTAAATTCCCGAGACTGGTCTCCAACCCATGATTCTCCTATCTCAGCCTCCAAGTACTGGGATTACAGGTGTGTGCCACTGTGCTCGGAGTCTAAGAAGTATTTAGGGGGTTAAAATAAGCATTCATTATCAATTCATTAGGAAAAAGTAAGAGAAAACCTAGGGAAGACTATATTTCATATTATCTACTTATAAATTCCTTGGGAGACGGGACTGTATTTTATGTAGCCCGGTGTTCCCTCAGTCTAGCACAGCACAACACCTCAAGCATAGCAGGTATTCAAGAAATATTTGTTAAGTAAAGAAGTTAAAAAGCTTATCGGAGTTTCTTTTTTCTCTGAGAGATGGAGTCTGCAGATCTTTAATCCAGAGAACATTGTCTCAATCTTGTTGTTTATAATAGATTTGGAAAAGAAAAGCTACAAAGCTTATTAAAGACAAGCAAGTCTATATAAAATCCCACATCTGAGTAACCAACTTTCTTTGTGAATGTCAGCATTAACAGTTTGACTTTCTATAGTTAGGGATCCAGAAGCAAGAAGAAAAGTAGTCACCTCCATATCTGCCAAAGATTTTACCCAAGTGGATGAAAGTGCGACACTTTAATTTGGCTGTGAGAAAGCGGGTGTATACAGAGGAGAGAGTGACCTTCCCACATGTATCTGGCACCTCAGCCACACAGCACATTTCACCCACCTGAAGCACAGCCAACAGATGGCAAAAGTAAAGGCCTTAAAAGAGTTGGGAGAGGCTGCTGTCTCCTGAAATGAGACATCCACATTATGTAATTTTAGCTGGAAAATGGCTTCTCAGCCAAGGGATGGGCTTTGTATCCCTCCTTCCATCTAAGAATGTCCCTTCAGCCAGATCAGTCACCAACTAGACTGGGAACAGCAGTAATGAGTGTGGCTTCTGAGTCAAGTTTGTGCAGAAGCTGGTGTCCCTGCATCCTCTCTCCCTCTCCATGGATTGGATGGAGCTGACAGCAGCCTGGCACAAGATGGAAAGCATAGGCAACCCACCTCTTGCCCTTAAGCAGGAATGGGGCACTAGTGCAAAAGACGCCTTCCTGAGCTGGGCATAGTGGTACACCTGTAATCCCTGTACGTGGGAGGCTCATACAAAAGGGTCACAGGTTCAAGACCAACCTCGGCAACTTAGTGAGAACCTATTATTTAAAAAAAAAATAAAGGGCTGAGGGTATATCTCAGTGGTAGAATGTCCCCGAGTATGTCGATCCCCAGTATACAAAGAACAAAGAAAAAAAAAAAAAAGAAATCTTTCTGTATTAAGCTTCTGGGATTTGAGTGTTATGGCAATTAACATATCTTACCTGATGGGTATAAAAATAAATATTCAGTATATTCTTTCAGATCAGCAGGGGTCAGGATAACCCTGCAGCCTGTACAGGGAATCGTTTTGGTCTATGGTTCAAGTAGAGATGAAAAGGTGTAAACAGAAAAGGCACAGTCTATGGACGTACAAATCATAATGTAGTGGAAGCACCAGTGCTTTGGTGTGGGTAACAGTGAAGCAGCCTTGACAGTGCTAGTGGGAAGAAGGCAGAAGAGGCAAGAGGGAAAATTGCTACTCTATTTTGATGCCAGCTCATTGTGGAAAACCCAGTTTTTATCACTGTTAAAGAACAGACTTTACAAAATTAGCATCTTAATCTTCAGTGGACAACACAGCAGTACTTTTAAAACAACTTTAATTAATTAATGGGCTAATTAATTATGCTCATTTGCTAACTTCATCCAGTCATAGTAAATGGAGAGATTTGGTGATGTGTTTTAATCAACCTGTACTGTGAGAAAACCTAAAACTGAGCTTCATTGACCATAGCTGGGTTGTCTCCGAAGAGAGATCTTGACCTATTCTGTGTGCAAAAACACCTATTAATGAACTAGGTTATAATGGAGCTCTGATGCATGCACCTTAGGCCTCATTATTATCATCCTATTTTCATAAATGATCTTTACATTTTTAATGGGAAAACCTGTACATAAAAACTCACTTGTTGGGCTAGGTGTTTGAAGATATTATCTTTCTTTTCCTTTTTTGTTCACGCTTTATTGTACATTTACCCAGGGGCTATGAAACAAGACCATGTTTATTAATCCAATAAAAAGTACATGTAATGATGATCATTTACTCCTGACCTATAAAAAATAGGTATTTATTTTACTGGTGTAATGAAGTGTTATGGTTTCAGAATTTTTTTGCTCTTTAATTCTTCTTAGAGTCCCAGGTTTATAGTTTCAAAAAATAAAAGGATCACATTGATGCAAATCCATTCTCTTAGAGTCTTTGGCCTTTATATGGCCTTTTGTAATTCTTCTCTTGTTTGAGTTTTCATTTTCTGGCCCACTAAAATGTTTCTTTTTGGGATTTTGCCTTATCAAACACTGCTTGAAATAAATTGGCCAATTGCTGGATCAGAGGATCTTTTTATCATTTGGAGATCTGAATTATCATGGGTTATAATAAGATTTGACCAATAGACACAGATAGAAGTGTGTCTATGATAGCTTTGTTGTACTTTTGCCTGGAGGCAAGGTTATAAACTAGATAACCTCCTGAGGTTCCCTATAATGCCATAATTCCACGATACTAATCTCCTTGAGCGAATCCAACATTTTTATTCTTCCTTTGAAGATACTACTATCTTGTGCTTTGAAAATATGTTTCTCTTTGTTCTTTAGGACTTCAGAATATGCTACCAAAGAACAAAGTAGAAAATTTCAGGAAATTTGTGAGTATGAGACCCATTTCATTTTCTTGAAAGGAAGTGGGAAAATGGAAGAGATTTGTGGTTTCCAAAATTTATTTCAATTCAGTTTAATTCAGGAAAGAGTTTGGAATTCAAGTACAGTTTGAAATTTACTTGGCTAAGCACTGTAATAAAATGAGTCATATCACCTACAATAGTATAGGAATGGGGTCTGGCTTATTTCACAGACTTGTTGAAAAGATGAAATAAGATCACAAAATGACACCTATAATTCCAGTACTTGGGAGGCCAAGAAAAGGGGGTCATAGAACGGAGGCCAGCCTCAGGAAGCCAGCCTCAGCAACTTAGCAAGTCCCTGTTCCAAAATAATAAAAAGGGCTGGGGCTGTATCTGAGAATTACCCTGGGTTCATTCGAGAGAGAGAGAGAGAGAGAGAGAGAGAGAGAGAGAGAGAGAGAGAGAGAGAGAGAGAGAAGAAAACACAAATATCCACAGAATCTAGCACCTAGAAAGGCCCTCAATACATAATCGCTATTATGGTGAGTTTCAGAAAGCACCTGGATAACCTGAAAGTCCTTGAAAATGCAGGGTTTTGTGGAAGTCAAGGTTCCACGATTGCACTGAGCAGTACTGTATGGAAGATGATTCTCACCATTTCTAGAAGGGCTGGAAACTTACTGAAATCCTCACTATATCACTCAGTGCCATTTAAAAAAAATTTAGGACTATTTGTTTTGAATAAAGGAACTAGCTGATGATAGGCTCACACTCAAAGGTAACTGTGGCCATGATTATTATCCTCTAGATACCCAAGGCTGGGCCAACTCAAAGCAAAGCTGGAGTCAGAGTTTGGATAGAGGAGGTGGTGTGGGGAGTGGCCCCAGAGAGTAAGAGTTGGGGGGAGGCTGGGAAAATGCAATAGGGAAGCATGAAAAACTAAGGAAAGTTTCTGAGTTGGCTTCTGCTCCTGTCAGAGTCTCTGGAGAAATAGGTCTTTATGAAATAGGTCTAAAAATTGTCAGAAAATAGAAATATTTATTTAATGTCTTCTAGGCAGTGATGAGCAAGAAAGAAAGGGCTCGGGCTTGAGGCATGGGGCCGACATTGTCAGGTGGCCCCTGAATAGAGCAAACTGATAAGAAAACTAGTTATCACCCCAGCTTAAGCAAAGTATGGGGTCAAGGAAACGTGAAGCGTTTCATAGATGTGCCCAATTGGCCCCGGGACAACAGCTATAAGACACAAGACAGTCGCAATGCTTGCTACGTCGGGAATATGACCCAGGTCCACAAATATAAAGTGAATTGAAAGGAATTCAAAGCCAATTTTTAAGTGAACATTCAGGGATCTATTGGTGGTGGTCGGCATGTTTATTTGCTTCTGCCGCACATCCTCTGATCTCTGTTCTCATATCACATCAGCTGTTGGGGTTTGGGGAAATAAAAAGAACAGAGAAAGTTCCCAAACCTGCAATGTAATAAAAACTGCACAAGCAGATCATTTTTGCTGTCTCTCTCTGCTTTCTAATATTGCATACATCATTCTCCTAAAGCAGAATTCCAGGAACAGAACTTTCTGGGTTTACGTTGTTCAGCAAATCTTTATCTAGTGGAGAAAAATGAGATGTAGATGTCTTGAATATGTCACTGGATTTAAAAAAAAAAAGTCCTCGCTACCATATTTTAAACCAAAAGATGGTTTAAACTTTACCGCCTGGTGAAATATAATTTTAAAAAGAGAGACAGAAATGCCGTCTATTCTCTTACCCCTATAACGATTAGAATTCATATTTAGAACAACTTTTTGTACTCTGCAGCAGAAAACCTCTATTCACCTGTAAGAATAGTCAGAATAATATTAGCCTTAGCAGGTTTCCTGTTAAGCTGCTAAAATGGATTTCTGTTTTTCTAAAAACTCTGTTAAGTGTGCTGGAAGAAGATTCGGGCATTGGAGGTAACATTCACAGTGTGGGCAAGTGTGAGGCTGTCACTCAACTTTCATTCAGCTTTGTCTTGAGCACTGTAGAATAGGAGTAAAGATTCACACCAATGAGACAAGGTGATCATTTAAAAAATACCCAAACACATGACTACACTCCTGAATAGGCAGTATATGTAATCTAAACAATTAAAATGTCATGATTCTTAATTATTTAGCTAAAATTTAAAAGTGATGGGCCTGTATTACTTAGTGAGAATTTAAGAGCTCAGTATTGACTAAAAATATTGAATAGAAACTTTCATCTTTTTAAAAAATTGTGTGTCACAATTCAAAGGGCTTTGTAATGGTACAAGCTATATAAAAGGCAAGAAAACTGATTTCAGATTTTTACTTTTTGGTTTTTGGGGGCTCATATATTATTGATTTAGAAATTTTTTTTATCAAAATACACATGTATGTTAAAGAAAACATGTGATATATTTATAGCATTTTATGTACTTAGTTTAAAATGTATATGCTTTATTGTTAATTAAAATATCTATAGGTATTAGCGTATTCATTAATAGGTTATTTTTCTTTTTAAGACTAATTATGGTTCAAGATTCTAATTCTAAATTCCTGTACTTTAAAAGGATCTTCCATCATAAAATAGCTTAATATTTTGGAGATTATTTTCCAAAAATATATAAAAATCATCAATAGGTTTTCTTTGACTAACATGAGAGATTAGCCCCTCAAAAAATATGGGTTTAAATGAACTCTTAAATTAGAAAGAGAAAAAAAATCTCACATTCATGTTTGTATTACTGGTTAGCTGGTAGAATACATTTAACTTCTGCAGTCGGGTTTGCCATTCCCAGATATCTTTTGTCTTTCTCTTAATTACAGGAAAGACTTTATGAGACTCAGAAACTGAATCAGAAAATGAGATACTGAAAGTGAAATATTAAGTCTTTGTCCTTCTTGTTTTGTTAGCTTGAAAATGCAGAGCAGTTTTCTAATTTTCACAATAATGAACCACAGTCCTTATTTTAAGAAAATAAGAATGTGCTGGATAAAATGCTGTGTGAGTTAACACCATTCTAGATTTAACCAGCAGATCCTGTGTCTGCACAGAATCATTAGTTCATCTCTTTTAACTGACATAATTGCTTCTTTCCAGCAATGGATTTGAGAGGTTTTTTAAGGTCAAAATGCAAAGGGACAAACGTTGTTTGCACGATTACATAATCATTGGGACTAAATTTTCCACTGTATCGACCAAATGAACTAATTAACAGTTAGGTTTGGTCTACATAGGGTGACCTTCTCAGTATCGTCCACACATGGAGCCTGGAAGGCCACTGCCCCACACATTTATTTTGGGTGAAGAGATGACCCTATTTTGGTGGGAAGCCAGCTTCTTTCCTTTAATGTTGCTAATTGTGTCTAGGCTTGTATTCTTCTTTTATTTCAGAACCCTGGCTGCTCGGTGTGTGTCTATAAACACCTGGGAAATGGCATTTCTAAGAATAAGAATAATAGTCTTTGGGGAGGTAAAGATTGGTCAAAAAGCCTTTCATCTCCTATAATTTTGGAGTCTAGCCTGAGCAAACTGTTGGCCTCGTTTCAAGGACGGTGTCTCTATCACACACATCAGGTGGAAATGGAAAATGAAATATTTAGGTGGCGTTTTTTGGAGGCTTCTACATATTTTGCTATTTTTTTAATCTCCTTCTCAGACAAAACGCCTGAACAAATGAATGTGGATGCTCTCTTAAATTGAGCAAATCTAAAAGCCGAACCACAGACTTTCAAAGTGAACTCATAGATTAAAAGAAGTACAGTATTATGTTTTCCTCTGGCACTACTTGTAGAGGTTTCATCTCCCTTCAGACCCATGTGTACGTGTCAGGAATTGGTTATCAGTTCATTGTTATCAACTCTCTTGGAAGGATTCATTAATTTTATAACACAACATCCCTTTACAATGAATGGTTCTGCAGACTGAGAGCGTTGTTATTTTATTCAACTCAGGCCTGCTTGGCATGCTGCAGGATTCTTTGGGAATAGAGTTTTGCAGGACGAACCTTTTCCCATTTTTAGTAACCCATGCATCTGTTCATGCAGCGTCATCAGCAAAGCAAATAATAAACTACTATCAAGGAAACCTATAAAAGGCTTTCCTCCCCAGCCTGAGCCGGAGCGAAATCCTCCTGAAGATCCACATTTATCGGGCTCAGTGAAATAGTGTAAGTAAATTATCATGGCTATTAACCGTTGAAATTATAGAAGAAGCATGGAAAAAAAAACTGTTGGATTAGAGAGACTTTGTTTGGAATTCTAAATAATGGAAATATTGGATAATCTCTTAACTTTAGTTTCCTCATCAGTAGAAAAGGACCAGGGGAGGCCTCCTTATAGAACTTACATAATAATTACAGGCAATAACATATGTAAAAGGTGAACATTCTCCATCATTTATTGGTTGACATTTTAACCAACAATTTTTTATCGGAATACTTCTTGTTTTACATAATGAATATCCGACTTGGATAGCTTAACATGATTTATATGTCACATGAGAAGTTTGGCAGCAAATCCGGCCCAGGGCCAGTGACTTCAGTGGCACAATTATGTCCACGAAGATACAGGTCCTTCCGATTTTCTACTAAACCATTAGGGATACTCTCTTTGGGATAACTCCCTTCGTAGGTCACAGATGGTCTGTTTACTTTTAGGGACTATATCTTCATCAAGAATTGGCTGCAGTCAGAAAATGGAGCTTTTTAACTCGGTATCTCTTGTAATTTTCTCAGAAGCCCTTTTCAAGAGCCACATGTCTCCCTTATCTGTACTGTGGTTAGAATCCTGGCCCACATGCACCCCAGTCAGAGAAAAGAGGAGAGGAGGCTGCCTGATTAGCATGGATGAATCATGATTTTCCCCCCAGGCTGAAGATGGAGCTGTGGCCCCCTTCCTTTGTCGCACCTGGATATGCCTACCTGTTTAAAGTCTAGGGACGGGTAGGGAGATCCAAAGAGAAATAGTTGGTGCACAGGAAACCAATGGTATCTGCTACACAATTATTATCTTAAACTCCACCATAGACTCCTCAAGGTGCTAAACGCTGAGAGAATACAAAAGCTGCTCCCTATCAGGTATAAGAATTGAGTTAGAGGAGATGAGGCTCAAAGCCATCTCAACCACATCTTACTTGGCAGAGAGCAATGCTGGCCAGACTTTAAAGGACATGTGAATCACTTGGGGAATCTTACTAAAATGTAAATACCAATTCAATAGTCCAGAGCCTTGCTGGGATTCTGCCTTTCTAGAAGCTTCTAGGTGAGGTGCCTCTACTGGTGTGAGGATGATACTTTAAATATCAAATACCTCAACAACATGTGTTGGGAGAAAATAACCTGGATCATTCTGGAGTGTTTCTCTGTGGTGGGAAGGTACTGAGTGGGTCCTAAAGCTTTTAGGATTTTGATGCATTGAAGAGGAAAAATATAAAATGTCTTGGGCTCTTTTATGGGAGCATATTTTTTACCTTGAGAATACTAAAGAAAATAATGCAGCTATTAAAACATCAAAAAATAAAAACATATTATTTTTTTGGACTAAGTGTTGTGCATGCTGTGCTGAAAAGCCATGGTTTTTAGGATTATTTGCTCTTCTTTTCTTTAAGTTTTAATGACTGAAAACAGAAATAGACATGGTAACAGCATCTGTGTCCCAGAGCACACCACAAGCTAAAAGAACTCATTCAGGACTTGGAGCTATTTTTACAAGTAGGAGTAAGTTGAATTTTTTTTTCTTTCTTTTTTGAGGTACCAGGGATGAAACCCAAGAGCATTTTACCTCTGAGCTACACCCCCCAACCCTATATTTTATTCCTTATTTTGAAACAGGGTCTCACTGAATTGCAAAGTGCCTTGCTAAGTAGCTGAGGCTGTTCGCAAACCACGATCCTCCATCTAAGTCTCCCAAATGCTGGGATTACAAGTGTACGGCACCACGCCTAGCTTAGAAGAGAGCTTTTGCCTAAGAGTAAATTAAGATCTTTGGGGTTATTTTTGATAGCCTTCACTTATACCACTATTTTAGTGATTGCACTAAAAATATCTCAATGTGATCTGTTTTGAGAATAAACTAGTTAAGTGAGTGAGTTCTTAGAAAATCAAGAGTATAATGAGGGTAAATGAAGAAAACAGCCAATGTGTTTTGAAGATTATCTTCCTCCTAAAAAAGAATATTCATAAAGACTGTCCTCCCCTGTCAAGGCCAGGAGGCTTGTGTTTAAGAGGATTGGGAGGCTATTTCATTTTTACATAAATTAAAGTGACCAGGAACAGGGAGTAGAGAAAACAGAAGAGATCCTAGTATCACATTCTGGATTCTGCTGCATATGTTGAGCTTTTACTGTGGGATATTCTATTTTACTATTATACAGTGTTGTTGGTCAAATGAAAAAATAATACAGTTGGGTCATAAAAATAAATGAGGCATGGAGATTAGGATACTCGCTCTGGCATTACTGTGAATTGCTGCCTGGTGCTCAGGTTCTTCACCTGTAAAATCCAAGTTGAACTTGACAGAGTTACTGAAATCTGCTGAGCATCAAAATAATCTGGGGGTTTTGGACCCACCTGATACCTGCTGACTTAGAATTTTTAAGGGTGAGATAGGCCTAAGAATAAGGCACAGTAAATATGTATTATTATTGTTATTGTTATTGTTATTATTATTATTATTATTATTATTATTATTAATTTTAGTAGTGGGGCTAGAGCCTAGAGGTGTTCTACCTCCAAGCTACACCTCAGCCCATTTTTATTTTTTACTTTGAAACAGGGTTTCACTGAGTTGTTAAACGTCTTGGTAATCTGCAGAGGCTGGCCTTGAACTTGCAATCCTCATGTCTCAGCCTCCTAAATACTGGGATTAAATACATATACCACTGCACCTGGATGGAATGAATATGTGCTTTTAAAAGGCTTTTTGGCTGGTTCTCATGTAGCCTTCTCTCCCCTGGTTAGAAGACCCCACATTTAGAAAACATTGGAAACCATCTTTTAAGCTCCAATTTAGCCCCCAAATCCTATGATTTTAATGCAACACTTTAGGGTAGTGATTTAGGAATAGAGAAGGCTTGAAAGGGAAATTGTTTGGATAACCACAACAATAGCATTCTTAAATTATTACTTTACCGTGAAATGGTTTTCACAGTGGCTGCTCCTAAGGATTTGCCTCAATTTTGCAACACCTCACCTTTGCCTTTGGGAATGGCCACCCATCAGTGTAAGCTGATTTGGAGGCAGAGAGGAGAGGAAAACCACTTTGTTTGTACTCACAGATCCTGGTCTGCATTTATTCAAGCACAATTAAAAACAGTAGGGTTTCCCAGTTAACATTTGGTAGAGCTCACAAAAGATTGTTATTTTGCTTATTGCTTTGTAAAGCCCATGGGGGAGGAACCGTGTTTTGATGAAAGCATTGTCTTAAATATCCAAATGTGAAATCATGTAATAGCTTACGTATCTGGATGCTGGTTCTAAAGCACTTTGTGGTCAACTCTGTGTTCCACTTGGGAGCAGAAACTCTTTCGTGTCTCTTTTTCATTAACTACTGGACATATGTTTCTTAAAAGGATGGGAGTATTTTCTTAAAAGATGGTATTGGAGGTTTTTTGTATTGACTTTTAAAAGGTGTTCTAGAAGTCTCATTTTAGGGGAATACACACAAATCTCAATAGATAAGCGTACCTTCTTTATACTCGTGCCCTCAGACCAGGCCGGTTCTCATCTACATGTATGGTACCCAGATGCAAAGTCTTCTACTGTCCTGGCTGGTTTGTGTGTTTGTGACAATGGCCTTGCCTTCCACTTGCAGATCTGCCCTCACATCCTAATTAGATTAACTCCTGTCCCCTCTCCCCCATGACTGTGTGTACCTGGCTCCTGGCATTCTTCCTATGGCTTACACTCTTGGTCCCAAGGGTGGAGTGAAATTTTGAGTGTTGTTTTTGTTCTTTTTTTCTTAGACCTGGGTTGTGTTTGCCCTCTGATTATATCTGTTGCTTCAGGAAAACTCTCCAATGAAGATAATTCTAGTCCTTCATACTACATCCCTGCTGGGTCTATCCATCTCTCTTCCTCTCCTCCAGCCCCCACATGCCTTCCTAACATCCCTGGTCTATGCCTGGATTAGAACTGTCTAGGATTTGTTTTATTTAAGACCTATCACAGGGTGGTAAAGTTAATGATATAATTCACTGCCTCTCAAACTTCAACATACAGAGAAAGCACCTGGGGACTTTATTAAAAATGCAGATTCTAATTCAGTGGATCTGAGTGAACTTTTCTAACAATCTTCCAGCCAATTCAGTTCTGCTCATCTGCAAACCACATTTTTGGTAGCAAGAGTATAACTCATCCCAAAGGCAATATGACATAGAATAGAGGTTTCCGATATCTGCTCTGTTGGTAGTTAGGGGTGGATGATTCTTTGTTGTGGGGGACTGTTCTGTGCTTCATAGTATGATCAGTAGTATTTCTGGCTTCTACCCCCTAGATGCCAGTAATAGTCTCCCTTCCCAGTTACGAGATTAAAACTATCTTCAGATATTGACATATGTTCCCTGATGGGGAGCATCACTCCTGGTTAAGAAACACTGGTAGGGAAGTTATTGTTAAGGGCTCAATTTCTGTCCTACCAACTTACTTTGAGTGGTTTTGGGCAATTCACTTTGCTATACCTCACTTTGCTCCTCTGTAAAATGGGGATGATAATATCTATATTAGGTATTCATGGAGTTGTTGGGAGGATTAAATTTTTAAATATGCATGAAGTGCTTAGAGCTATATGAATGTGAGTACCAGGAAATCAATAAATGTTAGCAAATATCATTAGCATTTTTCTCTGTACTAGCCTTTTCATTAAAGGATACTAATTTACCATCTGCAAACATACTTTGATTCATCAAAAGAAAATAAATTTCATATGTTCTCAAATTAATACAATGCAGTTTATTTATCTATCCAGATTAAGAGTGGAGAAACAGCCCATTAAAAATGCAGCTTGGCATTCTGTATTGGCTTGATCTAGTTAATTATGATCCTGAATTCAATACCTCATTAATCTCACTTGACTCTCATAGAGCAGTGGGGGAAGGAAAGATGCATGTTTATGTATCTGAGTCCTAACAGACAGTAGCTAGTTTAATTTTCATCCAATAGGGGAAATTCCAAGACTTAGATGGCAGTCCTGTAGCCCTCCCTTATCCTCTTAAGATTGGGCACTGGATAATTCTATGAAATGTGAGGGTTTAATATTTCAGAATGCATTTGATTAATTTTTGCTTTTTCGTAGGAAGGGGGGAGCATTAAAAGATAAAACATACAATCCTTCTACCCTGGAGAGATGATGTTGCCCATTGAGGGCCCAAGGAGAGTTGAACTAGTGATAAAAATTCAAGCTTGGCATAGTGGTGCACACCTGTAATCCCAGTTCTTGGGAGGCTGAGACAGGAGGAGTATAGGTTTGAGGTCAGCCTCAGGAGGCCCTCAATAACTTAGCAAGACTGTTTCAAAATTTAAAAAATAAGATAAAAGGGACTGGGGTGTTGTTCAGAGGTATAATTCCTCTGGACTCAACCTCCAATTAAAAAAAAAAAAAAAAAAAGGTAAGAGGCCGGGTGTGGCGGCGCATGCTTATAATCCCCACACTTGGGAGGTGGAGACAGGAAGATCACGCAGGTTCGAAGCCAGTCGCACTGGCTTAAGAGACCCTGTTTCCAAATTAAAAAAAAAAAGTATAAAAATAGGTCTGGGAGTGTAGCCCAGAGGTAGAAGGGTTTCCAGGAACCCCGGTACCACCAAAAAAAAAAAAAAAAAAGAGTGAAATAAAACTGCCAGATGTGAAGTTTCAGACTTTTGTCTTGACCATTGGTGTAAAACACAAAGATTCTATGATTCTATGCAGGAAACGGGATAGTATTATCAAAGCCAGGATCCACTTAGGATTTTATTCTCAAATATATTTTCATTGAGTCTGTGATCTCGAATAAGTCTGTGATAAGTCACTAAGACTCTCTGAGCCACTTCATACCTGCTTTGGTATAGCTTAGCCCTTCTGGGGATCTGAACACTGTCAGGCTCAGATTCCCCTTCTCCCAGCCAGGACTGTCTAACCCTGTCACCTGCTGACTTGCCATGCAGCCTTTCTCTCAGAATGTTCTGCCCATACCCGTTCTGGTAGCAGGAAATAGAATGCTATTTTCAAGATTTACAGGGGTCTGACTTGGTGTAGTTCAACGTAATCCTATACTCAACATCTAATTAGTGTTACCTTTCTGCTTGGTGGGTTTTTTTCAGGAAGAATCTTTCCTGTCATGGTCAACGTTATTGCCAGGATGGTAAACTGTTTACATTAGAGAACATTCTCAATCATGATACTTGAATTACTCTTTTCAATCCTATGTTACCACAGACTCTGCACAGAACTTTAAGAATATGTTTTCTTTAGAGTTCATAGTTCTCTGTGAAGCCCCTAAGTGTATCTGGTCATTTCCATGGGAGAAGTTCACTGGCATTTGTTTATTAAAAACAAATGGATGGATAGATAAAATTTAAAACTGTTGATAGAATGTTCCCGTAGTGTTGTCACAATAGAAATCTAAGCAAAATGAAGTGATATTCACAGTAACTTTATTTGTTGTCCAGTTACAATCACATGAAGCCAATACTTGTAGATGGCTAGCTGTGAGCTGGGGAGTGTGAGTTTGTCACATTTTGTGTGTTATTTTGACTTGGTCCTCCTTCCCAAACAATTTGTTTGTATTTACCTTCCTTATTTTATTGTAGAGGGAAGGGAGATCTAACGCTATTTAGTGTCTTGTGAAGGGTTACAGAGATAGTGATGAGAGCAATGGTAGAACTAAGGTATTTAGACTTCAAAACTCTTCCCATAATGCTCTCTCCATCAAAATTTATGCAGTAGTTTGGTGTGGTGGCCCATGCCTGTAACCCCAATACTTGGGAGATTGAGACTAGAGTATTTTATTATTACTAGAGTAATCCCAGCCTCGGCAATTTAGCAAAGTCTTCAGCCTCTTGGTGAGACCCTCTCTGTTTTAAAAAAAAAAAAAAAACTAGGGCTAGGAGTATAGCTTAGAAGTAGGACACTCCTGGGTTCAACTCCCAGTACCACACACATAAAAAAAAAAGAGAACAGAAAAGACTTATGGGGTGATTTTATTTTAAAATGTTTGCAATATTTATGTGGTAGATGACACTAACTTCATACTGCATGTTTTAAATGAAAATCCCCTGATACTTTTGATTGAACAATCATCTAATTCACAAAAGAAACAAATACATATATTGATGCTATTGGCACACCACCCAATCTCATTGTTAACATTTTGAAGACATCTCTAGCAGTATCTATCTTGACTTCTTTGAGCACTTATCTTGCTTTAATAGAATACTATGTTTGCTATCTGTTTTCATTGTCATGGCACGAGAGAATCAATTTGCTACTCTACCAACTACCCTCTTTTACTTATTAAAATGACTGTAAATTCAGAACTGGTGAGAAGTGTCAGATTGATAGCAGTGCTCTAGAAAGCCACAGAAAGGAAGTATGAATCTTTCCCTCACTTCCTGCCAATAATCGCCAACCCAAACCTGGAGAGTGCATTTTTAAAAAGGAGAAATTAATTCGTGGTCTGAAGTAGTCACTCTAAAATTTCCTCAAAAGCCCCAATTAGGAAGCAAAAGTACACACTAAAATAAAGAGGAACTGATTCTTCAGAATTTTAATGATTAAAAGAGAAAACACCTTTGGAAAAAAACAAAAGGCTTGTACATATTAATCACCATTAAACTGCTAGGAAGGACAAGATCCTTTTTATCTTCAAGTGGTGGTAAAGTCCTGATTAGCTTCTCCAGGGTCCATAGGTGTTGACTAAGGTGGAAAGCCATTCTTAATGTGATTTTGAGACTGATTCTAAGAAGAGGAAATGTTGGGGTTGAAGAAGAGAATAATGGGAGAGGGAGGGTCTCAATTATTCTAAAACATTTAAAGGAATTCCATGTAATAATAATAATAATAATAATAATAATAATAATAATAATATCTACCTTTAGTTGGCACCTCTGTTAGGTCATTGCATACTAGATCTTGTAATCTCCCACAAAAAAACTGGAAGGTTATATGCTATCTTTATTCCCATTTTACAAAGAAGGAAATAGAACTCCAAAGGTTGAGAACATTGTACCAAACTCACAATGGCAGCTCATGGGGGAGTCAAGACATATGCAAGCTCCTTCTGTTTTCAGAACCCTTTCTCTGAAGTATAATGCATAATCCTCTTTTGGAATAAAAGCTTACATTGTTTCTTATTCTGTTCAGCTCCTCAGAGTAGATCCATTACTAATGGGTAAAAGCTACAGGATGGTATACTGTATTTAGGCTTAGTATATCTAAATTTAAAGTAAGTGAGTCTAAAGTAATCTATTTTCCATCTCGAATTTGAAATTCACTCTTGACAGTAGTAAACCACAGAAAGGCTTTTAAGCAAGTGTCTATCAGATTTGGAAAAGGTAGGAAAAATGATAAGATTGTTATCTTATTGGAAGATTATTGTAATAGTGTATGCAACAGAGGATGAAATCTAAACTTCGGGCAGATGATGAGAGTTAGTATAGGAAAAACAGATTTCAGAGACACCTTCGAAGATGTGGGCAGAAGAGACCAAAGATCAGCTGGATGTGGTGGGTGAGACGGTAAAAGGAGCCACAGATATTTCTGAGATTGGAGCGTAGGCATCTGAGTGCTTGGTGACTATTAACCTAGACAGGTTATAAGGAGAGACAGGTTTGGGGGTCAAAGAGGAAAAGAAATATATTTAGTTTTAGGCCTGCTGAGTTTGAAATATCTGTGCCACAACAAGGTAGAGATAACAAAGTGATCTAAAGTTCAAGGGAAAATTCAGAGCTGTAGATGAGGTCTGGGGCCCTTGAGTTGGGGCTGCAGAGTGGATGGAAGCTTGGAGGGTTCAGGACCATTAATATAGTAGTCATGTCTGTTCCAACCATTTAGCAGGTGGTTGCTGGTGAAGGAGAACCACAAAGAGAAAATTAGATAATCAAGCCTCAAATCACAAGAGAACATGTTGTTGTTTTTTTTGAGATTGTCTGCTAAATAAAGCAATCGTGTGCAGCTGAACATTTCTAGTCATCTTTTACAAAAGGCTCCCGATAGGAGAGAAGCAGTAGAAACTAGTTCCAGGGACTATGATTAAGCTTGACATTCTTAAGACTACTCCTCCTCTCCTCCTACTGCCTCCCATTTCCCTTCACTCCAATCATCTAGGAATTAACCCCTTTTTTCAAAATTATGATTTGTCAATATTCTGATGTTTTGAAGACTTTTTTTTCCCATGTTAACCACATAACTGAAGTATGATAAAATACATTAGAAGGCATTAAGATTTTTGTTATTTTGTAAGAGTCTGAAACCATTTCTCTTTCTTTTTATCTTGTTAAATATTTTTTTCAACTATAGGCTGAATGGTGAGAAGGCTGTCTCACATGTTTTTCTCCCCTTCTATTTCTTGACAATATGTGTGACCTTGTACAAGACACGCCAGCTATCTGGGGCTCAACTTTCCTTATCTTTCAAATACAGGAATTGGATCATATTTTCTCTGAGGTCCCTTTCAGCTCAAAAGTTTTGTGATTCCATAATTCAAGCTCTGCACATAAATGCCATTTAAATGCCATTGGTTAGATCACCAAAAGGCTAATAATTGTATAATCAGGGATAGATCAAATACCATTGCAATAGGGGTTCCAAAAAGATTGAAGAAGTCTTCTTTATAGGAGTGAAATCAAAAGATTTTTTTTTTCATGAGGTCAAAATTTCCATTTTGGTATGAGTTCTAATTAAATTAAATCCTGAGAAATTTAGACTAGATATACTGGAGACTCCCCTATTTCCCCCAGCTGACTATAAAGGTTATAGATAATAGAACATGTTCCCTCGGAAATGTACAGGCTTTTAAGAAAGGTGAATAACTAACGTGTTCAGGAAGTTGTAGCTCTAAGCTACACCTTAAAGTTGATGAACAGTAATGTCTGCTTTGACAAATAAGGACTTGGAAATCAGACTAAACTAGGTACCATGTCCTGTCCAATAGCTCACAGCAGCTGATAGATGGACAAAATTGTGGTTGATATGAGAAGCAAAATTTCTAAGTAGGAGAAGCATGCTGAATGTCACTCTTGGTAAGAGGTTAAAAGGAGGCCCTAAACACAAGACCAAATCAAGGATTTAATGTTAGAGAAGCAGGTAAAAAAGCAAGATATGGGAATATTTTCAGGGAAAGCATGGCTGGACAGAAGTTGGTACATTGTAAACACCTTCTTTTAAAAGGCTCAATCTACCTGTTCTGATAGGTTTGAGAAACCAGATAGCACCAGGTGCTGAGAGAAACAGCCTTTTGTGCCCTGGGTGTTCTATTCTAGGGAGAGGAGACTGCTTGGGATATGGAAGGCTTTCCTTCCTTGAGGGTTCTAGAAAGTGGGCCAATGGTACATATACGTGATATGATGCTGCAACATTGAGATGTGCTCTGTATTCTGGCACCTGAACTTCCTGTTTCTTTCAGTAGACTTGAAAACGGACTCAGGTCAAACCTGTCTCCTGTTGCTGTGCTCCCCTCCACCTTGGGTGAGTCATCTCCTTCCAGAACAGTGACAGCCATCATCAAAATCAAGAACTCTGTGTGACAAAAGGGCTGTTTTCACACTTCTCTGGCAACATAATGTAAAAGTTCACCACATCAGGCACATTGTCTTAATCACCAAGGTCAAAAGAATTCTTAGATGTGACAGGTAGCTGCCTCCTCAGTCAGCTTCTGCCTTCTGATTGGCAAGGAGAAGACCACAGATCCCAACATACTGATGATAGCTTCACTGTTTTATTTCTTAAGTAGAGATTTTTGCCCAAGCCTTTTGTATTAAAAGGAAGCCAGTGCCCACTTTTAAGATGAGGCCGAGAATGAGCAAGGGCACCAGGGTCTGTAAGTGAACTGGTGGATGAATTTCTTTTGTCCCCGTTTATTGAGCACTTACTTTATGCCTGACACTGTCCCTCTGGGCACTGGGAAGGGGGTGACAAGAGTGAATAGGCAAAATTCAGTTCTAATTGAGCTTGCATTCAGTAGACAGTCAAGTACAAAAGTAGCTACGTGTCACATAGCAATAAGTACTCTGCAAATAATCAAGTAATCACCAACAGAGTAGCTAGTGGCTACTTCATTTAAGGGTCCCCTGAGGAAATGGAATTTCAGCTGTGATGTGAATGATGAAAGGTCGCCATGCGCAGGTCTGGGGGCAAGCAGTCCAGGCACAGTGCAGAGTTGATGCAAAGGCCTTAAGGTTGCACTGAAATTGGCACATGCGGTTGTAGTTTAGCGATGACAGAGAAGAGTAGGAGGTGGTTTCTCAGAGAAAGTATGATCAAACCACATCAAGAATACAGAACTGTAACGGCAATTGGGAAATCATTGGAGGGTTTCAAGCAGGCAAATTATTTTATCCACTGTGTCTTTTGAAAAATAAAATCACACTGGTTGCTACATGGAAAATAGATTTATAAGCACAAGAGTTTTAAGAAAGGTAGTTACAAAGCTACCATTGCCATTTTATGAAAGACTACCATGGCTTCGATCATAGTTGTGAAAGCAAAAATGGAGAGAAGTAGACTAATATAGAATTCATTTTGGAACCAGTTGTTTCCATGTGGGCAAAATGAGAGAAAGGATGAATGAAGGGTCATTCACGGAGTTGAGAAAAATATATGTTCAGTTTGAAGTACAAGTTTTATATGAAAGCAGATGTCAAGCATGTACTTAGATGTAGAGCTGTAGCACTGAGGAGTGGAAGAGACAGTGACTGCTCACTGCTTGTCCACGGTCTCTCTTGCTTCCACAGGCAATTACCACCATCAATGTTCCAGATGGCAGATTCCTTTTCCACCTGAGTCTGTGAGTGGGCTAGGTGAGGCAGAGTCACTATTTCCTCTACCCACATGCATTGATCATAAAGGATGAGAGAGAAGTCAATCTTGTGTTAAGCCATTGAGTTTGGGGGTTAATTTTTTTTTTTTACTGCAGCACAACTAAGTCTATATTGACTATTGTAAACAGATAAATGGGATAAAACATTGTCAGTAAAATATACTATCTAAATCTCTAAGAATATACTATCTAAATCTCTAAGAATAGACACACTCACTTAAAGAGAAAGTATAGATGGGGAGGAAAATGGAGTCTAATCTATAACCCTAATGTACTACTCTAACATATAGGGACTGAGCAGAAGAGGAAAGTAAGATTGTGTGGTACTTGAAAAAATAGGAAAGAGGAGGCATAAGGGCAGGATCTTTGTTGTTGAAGTTCTGAGCATTTGAGCAGAAGATATGACTTTGGAGCATGCATTGACATTGAAATTGAGTTTTCCTTTGACTACTGGTTGTAATAGCCTATGCTGTGACTTCTTAGAATTAAGTAATGACTGGAGACAGAAAACTAAAAGTGTTACACTGATAAATAAATCTTTTCAAGGCAGAAATAACAGAATCTGAGAAATTTCTTTTCTGGCTCTAAATTGATGTAGATGCAGATAACCTGGCAAGCTTTTCTTGACTTGCCCTGGACTAGGTTAGGTGCTCCTCCTAGGAGTTTCCACTGTATCCACAGGATGTCTCCCAGGCTTGCTGTATTGCAATTTAAGTGTCTGTTTCCTCAGATAATAATTTCCTTCAAGACTCTCTCCAGTGCTTACAATGGTGTCTGCCACAAAGCAGATTCTCAGTCTGTGTTTGCTCAATGAATGCACAGTCTTGTCTGGCACCTGGCAAGATCAGCTCCCACAAACATAAGGTGATAAGGGTTCTGGTTGTAACAAACATAATGTGATAAGTGTTTCTATTAATGTCACGTGACCAAAGGAAGCCTAACCCTCTTGTTTGGATTCTTCACACATCTAAGTCCATCAACAAGTACTTACCGAGTGTCTGCTATGTTCCAAAAATTGTGCATTGGAGGAAAAAGAGGAAATATCTTTGTTAGCTTCTACCCTCAAGGAACTAAGAATGCAGCTGAGGGGACTAGGCTAATGGCTATGGAACTATTAGAAAACAGTATGAAATGGTGTACACTTAATTGAAAAACTGAATAGCACAGACAATGCTTATTATAGGAGTTTAGTAAAAGGAAGACATAGATAAGTGTGAAATAAAATTAGATCTGGGCCAATTTCTTAAAGGAGGTGGGACTTTGAGGGGAAGTAAGATCTGCAAGGCTGAGGAGGAAGACATGAAGAGGACCTGAACTGGAACTTCACTGACTATAAGTGGGCAAGTGAGGACACCCCTGGGACCAAAGCAAGGGGTAAATATATGCAGTGGGTGATAAACATGAGCAGGAAGGTAAGGTAGAGCCAGATTAAAAAGGATCTCCAAAGTGAGTGAGATGCTAACTCACATCATTCATTCATTCTTTCATTCCTTCATTTATTCATTTATGAACTATGTTTTGAATCCCACCATATGCCAGTCACTGCTGTAAGTACAGTGTAAGAATGTGTGTGCGTGTGTGTGTGTGTGTGTGTGTGTGCGTGTGTGTGTGTGTGTGTGTGTGTGTACATCATGCTCTCATGGGGCTTACATTCTTGATGAGATGATGATAATAAGCATTGAAAGAAGTATGTAGCAAAATCTGATTATGATAAATACTTAAAAGAAAAGTAAGACCTACTATAAAGAGATATGGAGAGATGAGGCATGCTATTTTCCATAGCACAAAGTCCAGGGATGACTTCTCTGAGGATCTAGAAGAGAATCGTGTAAAGTGACAAGATGAAGACAATAGTAGGTTTCTAGAAATCAAAGTGATATTATAGAGTATTTCAGAAAGATAACATATGATATAGAGAAGGGTGAAGAGTCAATGAGGTTACCAGCAGCAGAAAATGGTGTAATTCAGAATTTATGAAGAATATACTAGAAAGCTTTAGTTACAAAGGTTTCTTTTATATATTTTCTTTTAAACATCAAATGTATTGGCTTTTTTTTCTCCTAGATAATTGGGCACTGCAATTTAAATGATTAGAAAATGGTAAAAAAAAAAAAAGGAAGCTCTTCTAGTCATTGCACTCCTCATATCTTACTTATCTATGCTGTGGCTTTCGACCCGTTGACAGCATTGTCATTTTTCAGTGTTTTCTGTCATCCCTACCTGTGATGTGACCTGCTATCCATCACATAGGCTGACGTCCTTGGAAAACAGCAAGCTAGAAGTTTCAAGCTCTCTTGCCCATCTTGTCAAAGATAGGCCTATGAGTATTCCATGGCTTTGTGCCCAGTAGAAGAGGATCAAGGTTGCCAAATCTTTGGATAATAACAAGCTCCAATCTACATAACACCTGGTCTTTACAACCCCAGTCATTATGAATGTGGTCCAAGTTGCCACTCCAGGGGTTTTATTATTTCCACAGTAGTTGGAGTTGCTTTTTCTATACATGGAGGCTGCCTGCTCATGTTTCCTGGGCTAGGATTGAGTGACTTGGCTATGGTTTGGTGATATGAGAGAGCAGCTGGAAGAAGGGATTGTCAAACTCTCCATCTCTTGATCAGTAAGTAGTGTGGGAGGCTGAGCACCCAAAGAAAGAACTCAGGTAATGAATGATGAGCATTGGTGTGAGACGGAGGAGGCTTCCAGGATAGGGATCAGGAGCAAAGGTTCCAGCCTTCACCTTAAAGGGGACTTATTGCCGATAATCCTTTTTACAATCTTAGTATAACAAGAAAGCAGACCCAGGATTTCCTGGCTGAGATGATAAAGTTAGGAATTTTGCTTTGATTTGCTCTTAGGGTTTTATTTATTTATTTATTTATTTATTTATTTATTTATTTATTTTTTTGGTGGTACTGGGGTTCCTGGAAGCCCTTCTTCCTCCGGGCTACACTCCCAGACCTATTTTATATTTTTGAAACAGGGTCTCTTACGCCAGCACGGCTGGCTTCGAACCTGCGTGATCCTCGTCTCCGCCTCCCAAGCGCGGGGATTACAAGCGTGCGCCACCACGCCGGCCGCTCTTAGGGTTTTAGATCTTGAGATAACAAGTAGAGGTCAGACCTGAGGAGAGATGGAGAGGCAGAAGTAGATGTGAAGAGATAAAGTCTTCCAGATATCTATCAGATCCACTCAGGTCTTCCCCTTTCCATTAAGCCACTGCCATCTCTTGCCTGGACCACTGGTCTCGCCATCTTCTTTCCTTAGACACAGTGCCAGGGCGATTGTTTAAATATCTAAATTAGATTTTATTGTTTACAAGGTTTGACCCATTCACTGACTTGCAAGGACCTGCCCATGCCAGCCTCTCCCAGCCTGCCTCTGGCCCTCCTCACAACTCTCTAGTTACCCTTCCCCTCAATGGGTTCTTTGTGTTCCAGGATCTTCTCCAGCAACAGAACCTGTGGCCATATTACCTCTTTTTCTTCTTTCTTGGCTGGTGTCTACTTATAGGAGATGTCGTGTATCTTGATGGTCAAAAATATACTCATTAGTACCAGACTACCTGGCCAAAGCTGAGCTTTTCTACTTATCATCTGTGTGACTTTGAATAAGTTGCTTAAATTCACTGTGCCTCTACTGTGAAATGGAGCTGACAACAGTGCCTGTCTCATAGAGGTGGTCACAAGGACTAAATGCCCCTACTAGACTGTAAACTCCATGAGGTCAAGGACTCAGCCGACTATATCATTGAGTAGCCAATGCCTACTTCAGTGCCAGGCACATAGTAGACACTCAGGAAGTAGGTTTCTGAGTAACGACTGAGGCTCATGGACAAGGCTCGTGAATGAATACTGAGGGTCTCCTGGGAAAGAGTTGATACCTCAGAGGCACTGAGCTGAAAAGCCAATGGAGGTCCTCTATGCTACTTTTTAAAAAGGCATTTTTTTTAATCCCATTAAGATGTATAACTACAATGCACCATTAAAAATTTAAAAAATAAAATTTTTCTATGTAAAAAATAAAAAGGCATTATCTTTTTAAAGTATTTTTATTTCTTTTATTTTTATGTGGATCATATTGAAAATGGCAGACATTTTGACAGTGCTTGGTGCCCCCTCTCCCGCTTAAAAAGGCATTATCATTATGTTGTATTTGACATATCAAAATCAAATTACTGGACCAAGCTCAAAACTTACATTTATATGCCAGAATTAAATGCTTTTTTTTTTTTTTTTTGGCAGAAAAGACATTCAGATTTGCCATAGGATCACATCCAACCTGGAATGGGCCTGAATGAATTTTGTAAATGAGACAATCATGGTCCCTTTTCTTTGCCCCTTTCTGTTTTCTAAAGTGACTAGGTATTTGATTTAACTCACTGCCTCACGGGCTGGGCTGCTGTAACTTCCAGGGTGGCAAGCCCCAAACACTGGCTCCTGCTTGCATTTCTCACTCCTGTTTTAAAATGTTTTTTAATCTATATGTCTTCTTTATTTCTTATTTTTTTAATGCCACTGCTTGTTTATTTCATTTACATAGTGCTTCGCATCCAAGCTTCTTAGATTTAATGGAGAACATTGCATTCAGAAAGAGCAGTGGAAAATATACACAAAGACGATAATGGAAATTTAAACTGATAGCTTTGGGTAGCATTGGGTTGCTTTCCTCTTTGGTTTTCTCCTTTGGTTTTTCACTGGGGACCTAATCCCACAGAGGGTCTCTTCCCACTTCTCTGTCCTCCCATTGTTCTATTATTTTGTTCCACACTCATTAAAGCTGGGTGGTGATTGGGGCCTTTGGTATCTGTGTGTGCAGGGTTATGGGAATTTCTAACCTACAGCTTATTTTCCATCCCTATAGGCTTATTTCTTACACATAATGATGCCACCTATTTTCTAGACTACCTTATTCCTAAAGACTACCTTTCTTTTTAAAATTTCTGCCCCCCCCCCTTTTTGTGGTACTGGGGTTCCTGGAAGCCCTTCTGCCTCCAGACTATGCTCCCAGACCTATTTCATATTTTTATTTGGAAACAGGGTCTCTTAAGCCAGCGCTGCTGGCTTGGAACCTGCGTGATCCTCCTGTCTCCGTCTCCCAAGCGTGGGGATTACAAGTGTGTGCCACCAAGTCTGCCTCCCCACTTTTTTGCCATACTAGGGATGGAACCCAGGGACATTCTAACTCCGAGCTACATCCCCAGCCCTATGTTTTATTCTTTATTTTAAAACAGGGTCTCACTGAGTTGTAAAGGGCCTAAGTAGCTGAGTCTGTTCTCTTCTCTCTCTTTTTTTTCTCTTCTTATAGTATTCATTGTCTACATCTCTTTCCCAGTCTGAGCTAGTCTTTAAATCTTTAAATGTTTCTAATCCAATCTAGATTTTTTTTTTTTTTTTTGCAGAACTGTGGATTGAACCCAGGGGCATTCTACCTCTGAGCTCCACTCCCAACCATATTTTTTATTCTTTATTTTGAAACAGGGTGTGACTAAGTTGCATAGGGCCTCACAATTTGCTGAGGTTGGCTAAATACCTGAGATTCTCCTGTCTCAGTCTCCTAAGTACTGGGATTACAACCATGTTCTACCATGCCCAGCTCCCACCGTAGATTTTTAAGGGGAGTCCTTTTATTCATTTAAAATTTTATTAGTGCATTATACTCATACATCTTAATGGGGTACAAGATGGTGGAGGCATACATGCACACATCACCCAATTAGCCCTTACCCAATTCCTGCCCCATTCCCTCCCTCTCCCTCCTCCTCATGTTTGACTTAATCATTGACTTTGATATGTTTGTTAATATACATCATGAACATTAGAGAAGCCCTTTTATAAGGACCAAAGATTTCTATGTTGGCAATAAATTCATATTATCAGTAAAATCTTTATTTAAAACATAACCTTGGAGTTTGGGCTAGAAGTAGAAAGAGCTAGTTAGGGAATCTTTGGTCTGCATTTTCCTTCTACATATTTATATGCAACTGCACAATGTTAAAGTTCAAGCATCTTACACTCTGATTTTACTGACATTACCTGTTGTCATCACCATGCCTTAAAGAAAAATGGACTATTCCCTAAGAATAAAGGAGTCATATGTAACAATGCTCAACACTCATGGTTCTTTGTATTTTAGAAATAACTTAGATTTTATTCTTATGGATTACTTTTTAAGAGGCCCAAATGTATAGGACATAATTGTCATATAACCATGATCTCACATCCTAGAATATAAAATGGAGAGACAAAGTACAAATAAAGGGACAGTGGAGGAAAGTTGTGTCTTACTTTTTGTTCACTGATAAGTGATCAATCAGGTATAGCATACAGTTAATGATAGTGGTCTAATAATATTAAGTTTAGACATATTTTGAAGTGAAATGGCCAGCCTCAAGAAAAATGAACATATCATTATATCTGAGGAGAGGGACAAATAACCACTAAGATGTCCATAGAGGTCATTACTCTTTTTGAGCTTTTCCCAGAAAGAATGCACACCCAAGTCTTTGCCCATAGAATGTGTGCGCCTGGGACACAGACTGAAAATGCAGCCCTGATTCTGGGAAGCTGGAAACCTGGGAAGCCTGGGTGTAACAGTTCAGGAAACAGAAATGTTTTTCTTTGGCTGTTGTTCCTCAAGTTACTTAAAAGAGACTCATTGGCTATTGATCTGCACATATTGAGATTACCATAAAATGTAATGGACCAGTTTTACATTCCCCTGGCTCACAGGATTGGCATTTTTGCCCCTTCGGGAGTAACAAATCATGGTTTTGAATTTGGGGAAATATTCTGGGATCTGGACGGCAGCTGATTTACTTTTAAGACGGTGATGTCATAAAGAAAAGCATTACCTAGAATGTGACGGGTGGTACTTAAGGGGCGAATATAGCAATCACTTTTTCAAGTATGAAGGCTTTCCCACTTTCAGAAGGGAAGCTGGACTGGAGCTTCTTACCAACATATTAATGTTTCTCTTTACAGTGGCATTTACATTCTTTTGTGTTTTTCCCCCTATGACAGCTTCTAGCTGCTCTATTTATCTCTTTAATCTAATTTGTGCTATGACATCGAGCTTTAATTTTTATCATTATTATTTTGCTTCTTTTTAAGCACCCGTGGTGCGCCAAGGCATTGGATAAAATAGAAAAGACATATTCCCTGCCATCGCGGGGCTCACACATTTAAAGAGAGATGACAGGCAAAATACCCAGTAATTGGCAATAGGTAGTCCTCATGATTTTTTTCCCCTCTTCTGTTTGAAGCAACTTCGTCTCTCTGAACAAGCCTAAGAAGTTCGCTGGATCAAAGGTGTCAAAAACCAGGAGGGTTTGAAACAAGTGTCAGAGTAGGCAAAGGACTTTCAGCTGCGACTCCTCTGCTCGCGGGCCCACGTGCTCTCTGCTCAGCACTCCTGCCTCACCTGGGCGGACTCCGACTCTCCAGCTCCTGGCTGCAGCGAGCATCCCCACTCAGGAGGGAAGGCGCTCCTCCCGCACCTCCCTGCGCTTCCCCCGGGACTGCGTATCCCCTAGACTCGATGCCCCCGAGCTAGGGGTCTCGGAGGCTCTGGTCGACGTGGGTTGCCAGCAGCGGGAAACCTCTCGACACCGGGATGCCCAGGCAGGTGCGCACCCAGCTCCAGTCCTCTCCTGGGAGTCGCCCCTAAGGTTTCCCTCTCTCTCTTCCTCCCACATATTCTGCGAGCATCTTTGTCGTTTTTTTCTAGTAACACCGAAGCCCTCTTGTGCCCGGGGACTGCAGAGGAACACTGGGCCATCCGGACTCTGCCGGGTGGCTCAGCGAGTGTGAGATTTTTGTGTGTCTGAGTGTTGGCGCGTTTGTGTGAGTATTGGGACTGGGTTATAAATAGGGGGCAAGAGCAACCCCACTCTCTCCCTTTTTTCGCTCTTATCATTTTGTGAAACCCCCGGGCGCCAAGCGCTCCCTCAGCTCCGCGGCACTGGGCGGCTTGAGTACCCGGGGCTCAACCCAGCTGGGGTGCCTCCTCCTCCCCGCCCATACCTGCACCCCTGAGGCTTGAAAGTTGCGGGAAACAGCTGCGGGGCAGAGGAGCCTAGGTTGGGGCTGGCGCGCCGGTGGCTGCTCCTCGGGCGCGGGCTGAGCCAAGGGTCTGGCGGGTGCGGGCCAGGGGGAGGGGGAGGGGAAGGGGGAGGGAGGAGGGAGGAGGGAGGGGCGACGGGGAGCAGCTGCTGCGGGAGGCACGGCGCCCGGTGCTCCCTGCAGCCCGCGGCTCCCGGGGACGCACCAGGCAGCCAATGGCTGCGCAGAGGTGTACAGCAGATGGCGTCCGACTGCGCCGATCCTTCCTCCTCCTCCTCCTCCTCCTCCTCCTCCAGTGCTGAGGAGCCAGAGTCGCCGCCGGGTTGCCAGACGCTGGAATGGGTGGTCTCCCGACGCGCGGCTCCATCTTCCTCGCACTCGCGGAGCTCGGGGCTCGGAGGCTCGCAGGGGCTGCGGCTACCGCTGGGGCGCGGCGGGTGAGCGGTGCGGGCCCCTGGCCGCCGGGGGGCGGGAGGTGCGGCGGCCCGATCCCCGCCACCCCGCGGGCTGGGCTGCGTCCTCGCCCCGCAGACGCGGGAACTTGGAGCGAGCTCCGGAGACGCGCCCGGCTCGGGCTGCGGCGGGGTGGGCTCGGGGCGCAGCGCGCGGGTCCCCCCGGCTGGGCGCCAGCGCCCCACGCGCGACCCGGGCACCGACCCCGGGCAAGGGACTGGGCGGGACGAGCTCGCACCCTCCATCCCCAGCCGGGCTTCGGGTAGCGGGAAGTGAGCCAGGGCTCCCCATCCTGTGCCGGGAGCCTAAGGTCTGAGAGCCGGAGTTGTGGGGCTTTGCAAACAGGTTGAGGGGCTCCCTTTCCGTGCCGTGGACTTCGAAATCTGCGCGTGGGTGTTCAGGGCCCCGGAAGGATAGCTGAGCAGCCAAGAAGTTTTGCAGCTTCCCCTGATTTATCCGTGGAGTGTCAGAAGGCTGCAGCAACAGTTTACATTTCTACTGTCCCTGCGGGGTACAGGGTATGTGTGTCCAGGAGAAGGGGACTCGGGTCGGACAGAGGTGACATCGCGTTGTTTATAAAGAGAAAACTGAGACCGGGGCACGCGAGTGAGGGGCAAGGGTGTGGACTAGGGTGTTTACTAAAGCATGACCCACTTGCACCTGTCACCTTTCATCTTAACAGTCCCACAGTACTAAAGTTGTTTGAATGAGAAAATGAAACCGCCCTTCTCCAGTGTCTGCATATATTTTGAGCCTTGAAGTTGGAAAGAGCTTGGAGTGGTGTGTGTGTGTGTGTGTGTGTGTGTGTGTGTGTGTGTGTGTGTTAGGGAGGCAGGCACTAAGTGCTTTGGCTCTGTCTTCTGAAATATAAGACAGACATTTAAAAAAAAAATCTATTTGAAGAGAAGGGCAAATGACCTAATAGTACTTTTCTTTTTGAATCTCTGAAGTCTGAGCATCCCTCAAGAACTCTTGAGATCCGATTCCGTAAAATCAAGGTGGAGTTCCACAGAAGGTTATGGAGTTGTGATGCGGTCCGTGGGTGAGCCCGGGATTCGCTGGTGGTCTGCCAGTATCCTGCAGTTTTCCACCTTTAAGCACATTGGGGATCTTGTAAATGATAATCTGGTGAAGGAGCCTGCCTGGTGTTTCTTAATACATCTCCAAGTGTTCTAGTATTGTGGAAAGGGTCATTCCAAACAGGCGGGGGTCATGCCAACTAGGCTGTAGTGTGTGTGTGTGTGTGTGTGTGTGTGTGTGTGTGTGTGTGTGTGTGTGTGTGTGTGTGTACACTTGCTTTTTGAAAGGCAAACTTAAGAATATCAAAGGGATCTACTTATGCCCCCTCTGGTAGTATCAGGACAATCAGGGTTGGGTAACTGGGAGCAGGTGGATCTCCAGGGAAGACTTTTTGTGCTCTCAACTATACTCAGCTGTTGGTTAAGGCTTCCTGAGAGTAACCACTTAAGATGTTACTAACCAAATTGAGAAGTCCTGTGCAGTGGCGAGTGAATGCTTATGTCTTTGTGGGTTAAAGGCTCTATAAAGTTCCAGTCTTGCGCTTCTTTGATGCATTGCTGTTTTTACACCTCAGTGCCATTAGTAACAGGAGCCTTCCTTTAAAGCCTAATGTGGCCCCCATTCTCTGTTTTTGGTAGATAGTTGAGCCAACAAAGTAGAGTCCTTGGAATTTACTTCTACTTTCTTAGCCTGTGTGTGTGTGTGTGTGTGTGTGTGTGCGCGCGCGCGTGCGCGTGTGCACACACACATGTTTCATTTGCTGAGGGCTGACGTGACACCTGGAAACTCTTTTTGCATACAAATTTAAGAAAAAAAATTCTGACGATACTTAGATAGTTCTCCGACCTTATAACAACAAAACTGCCTCTAAAAATTTGTAGATATGTTGATTTAAAAAATGTGGGATAGTCTTACAGATTAGCACAGACATGTCCAGAAGCTCTGATCACCTTCAAACCATTCAGGGTTTGGTTCTGAAGATTGGAGATTCATCTGGGAAAAGGAGTTGGAGATGTGTGGTCTAGGAGAGGGTCGCCTACTGCTGGTGGACTTTGATAGTCTATTTTGGGGGTCTTTACACAATGGGCTCAGTTTATATCTACCTTAATATTTGAATCAGTACCTAAAAGTGATCTTTTTATGATGCTTCCTTAATCTACTGCCATTGTATTTCATCAAAGTTGTTGCTTATTAAACAGTTAAAAGGCTAAGAAACAGAAACACGTAGGAAATAGTTACTGATCATGAAAACCATATAAACACAGACTCCACTGTTTGAGGATTGACATTAATGAATTGGTAACTAGACGTACCATTCTGTTCTCTGCTGAGTGTGCCTTTTAAAAGACAGAAAAGAAGGAATTAGAGAAAAATAGTACTGCTGAAATGTTCTTCATCAGAAAGATTACTAAGGACTTTGTCTACTTGCTGCAGATCCTATTTCTGAAGGAATAATTGTTTTATTAACATCTATATAAAAAGTTTGTCTTTACATCACAGATTAAAGAAGCAGAATGAAAAGATAGGAGTTAATAGAAGAGTAGTGTCCCAAAAAGACATTCTGAAGCATGTCAGCTCATTCTAATTATACTTCACAAGTCAAGGCTAGAGTCCTATGATTCCTTCAGAGAAAAACAGCCTTGCCTAAACTGCAATTTTGCTGTTCCACATGTCTTTGTAAAGATTAGACATTAAAATAATAACATTGACTCCAAAGTTTGAATAGAATGATAAAGAATTGATGACTGGTGCTATTGAGTTAACAGTCAAAATGACAAATGATACGATATATTAAATACAAGATTAAGATAAACAGATTAAAGGATTCCAAGTAGTGACAAGTAGACTAGTTGGCGGGGAGGCAAAAAGAACAGCAGGATGAACAAAGCTTATGAGATACTCTACAAATAAAGTGTAAAGGGTAGATCTTTGAATAGGGTATTCCAGTATCAGGAACTGTTTATGAGCTTCTTAGATATGTTCTTGGATTTTTAATATAGGTTGCATAAATGCCTTATGTTCTCAAAAGAAGGTATTTTTCAGTATATAACTCTAAAAGCAGCAGCTGTAATCACTTTAACACCAGCCAGCTGCCTAAGTATACTGCAGGTCCTTAATTTAGAGCTGTTAACAGGATTAATATCTAAGTGATAATTAACACATTAAACCTGTGAAAGTAGGAGGGTTTTAAACTCCATTTTAAATTCTAGACATTTACTATTGTCAATTTGATTGGAATTTGTGGTATAGCAGATCTGAAATCACTGTGCTTCTGCTTCAGAATGGAAATCATCTCATTCACCCTTTAACATTTCTCCATCAATTGAGATTACGTTGTTGATGGTCCTAGTAGAAAAACAGTGGCGAATAAGCACAAATGGCCTACAGTGGCTCCTGGTGAAACCAAGCTAGGGCAATTATTTATGGTTTCCTGGTCAGCTTGTGTGTGTCTTTTAACAAAGGGAAATAGGAATTTCAGTCACTGAACTCTGATTAAACTTTCATTTTGAGTCATGATTCCACATATTAGTGAAATACAACTAGTTCATGACTCTTGGTGCATTTCTGAAACCAACTCAAAAATGCTGTATAAGAGAGAGTCTTGGCTGGTGAAGGTCACGGTTATTGTAGAAGGTGGGGATTTGAACCCATGCTTGGTTTGTAAGCTGAACAATGAAGTCATCTTGGAATATAAGAATGATGATTTTTTGGGTGTGTGTGATACTGGGAATTGAACCTAGGGACCTTCTACTCCTGAGCTACACCCCCAGCTCTATTTTATATTTTATTTTGAAGCAGAGGGTCTCACTAAGTTGTGGAGGACCTTACCAAGTTGCTGAGGTTGGCCATGAATGTGTGCCACTAGGCCCAGTTAAAAATGATATATTTTAAGAGTGGGCATAGCCAGTCGTGGTAGCTCATGCTTGTAATTCCCACGCTTGTGAGGTGGAGACAGTAGGATCGCACAGGTTCGAAGCTAGCCTCGCTGGCTTAAGAGACCCTGTTTCCAAAAAGAATATAAAGTAGGTCTGGGAGTGTGGCCCGAAGGCAAATGGGTTCCATCCCCAGTACCACCAAAAGGAAAAAAAGAGTGGGCATATGCTGCTGGCTGCTGTCATAAATAAAATACAGCACTTTAAAAGTGAAATTCTTATTAGGTTTTAGTCATTAGGCATTAGGTGGTTTTTTGTTTTTGTTTTTTTTTTTACAATTAATAGATTCTAAAAGCACAACTCTTTGCTATGGTATAGACATTTATGGAATCTGTGGAGGTTAAAAAATAAAAAGAGCCGGGCGTGGTGGCGCACGCTTGTAATCCCCGCGCTTGGGAGGCAGAGACAGGAGGATCGCGCAGGTTCGAAGCCAGCTGCGCGCACTGGCTTAAGAGACCCTGTTTCCAAATAAAAATGTAAAAATAGGTCTGGGAGTGTAGCCCAGAGGTAGCAGGGCTTCCAGGAACCCCAGTACCACCAAAAATAATAATAATAAATAAATAAAAATAAATAAAATAAAAAGAGGTCCTCATAGCAGAAAAGGTTAGCTATCAAGCTAGTTGTGGAGCCTCAGGGAAAGTATAGACAGACATGTTTCCTGCATAGAACAGAAGGCTGTCACTGTTGATCTCAGGTCTTTTTCAGCAAGGGCCACAGTGCTTGCTCTTGATTTTTGCCTCTCTAGGCACATTTTAATTATGAGTCCCTTGTAATTAAATATGCTGTAGCTAAAAACAGAATCCTAAGTAACGAATGCAAGGAACAGTTCTTCAGTGTCTTGGCTGGGGAGGAGGTTGTTGCTGTGTTCCACTTGCCTGCACGAGGATTGGCTGCAGGTTTGTGCCCGGGTGCTATGTTAGCAAACAGTTCATTACTTTGGGAAGAAGCACCGTGTTGAGAGAAGAGTTCGCAACTTCATGGCAGTTAGGCACGATTGCCTTGGTCTTGGACTGTATTTTGTAGTAATGCATATTTTAATTTTGGGTTCTTTCAGATGGTTATTTTTAAAAGCATTCCATGTAGTATGCATAAATGAAAGATTTTAATTATAGTAAGACTAAGGCTTGCAGTAATCTTTTGCAGAGTTTGCTTCTGGGCTGTCCTCTATTGATTTCTACCTTTTGTGCTTACGTAAGACATATTCAGGGTGATTTGGCCAGTGCATATTGATACAGCTTTACTGGATGAAAAAATTTTGAAAAATTTCTTTTCTGTACTGGTCCTTAAGTGGGTACTGTTTTAGCCCCACCCTAGGCCCTATCCTACCTGGGATATCCTTCAGGCTACTTCTCAGCATCCCTTAACTAATGTCTTGACAAGCTCACTGAAAGTGTTACCTACCTAGTGTGGCAATAGAGCCTTGGACTCTGCTCCAAAGCTATTGTATTGCTAGAATCCTCCGATAGGTTGGTGCCTGAGCCCTACCAGTCTGTAAATATTTTAAATTTTATGCAGTGATATTTTTACTCATTTTGAGAATAGATGCACATTTGGCAGTACATGTGGTTCAACTTGAAAATGTTTATATTTACATTTTAGTGCTGTCTGCCTTAAATATTGTTATTCTATGGTATGTAATCATATTTAAGAACTCAAGGGCATCGGAACCCTTTTCAACTGAGTTATTAATATAACATCATTATACCTTCAAGTTAATATTTTGTTTTGGAAGACATAAACTAACAATACCAAAAATACAATAATATTCTTAAAGGCAGAGCCAAATTTCTAGCCCAAGTCATCTGCCACAACAATAAATCCTTCTGCCCCATGGTGGTCTCAGACCACTTAGCCAAATTTATGGGTATGGGAATAATTCAACAAGGCCCTTTTTTTTTTCTAGAGAAAAGTAATTATTTTTTCCATCTCCATTTCTAGTCATCAGAATTAATTTATTTTGTATTGACTTCCATTCATTTCTGTGATTAAATTTTGTTAATGGGGCCTCAATTTGACCTGAATTGACCCCTTCTATGACTAGAATATCTTCTGTCCAGTCACAGAGAAGCAAGGGATATCAAGAACTTTGAGTCTTTGAGGAAAATTCCTTTGTGCTTTCTTCCAGATCTCCTGTGACTAAAATGGAACTCAAATACTACAAGATGGGCCATGAAAAGAAAAAAAAAATCCCAAATCATGCTTCATGAACTGAAAAATAGCATTTCAGATCCTATCTTAATTTAAATTATGCCTGTCATGGGTTTCTATTTTCCACCTTCTCCTGTCTCCTTCTAGTCACCCACATATCTCACACCTATGTGAAGTGGTCCCCAAAGCTTCCCTTCAGTCTCTGTTATCTAGATTCTTCCAATAAATCAAGATCCAGTTTTAATTATATTCCACTGAGCTTTCTCTGATTATGGCAGTTCAAAAAGCCCTCTCTTTGTCGGAACAACTGAGGTGGTAAATTCTAATTTTAATGTTTGATTGAATCTGCTTTCTTATTAGCATCTACTTGTGGAGTTCTAGTGTTAAAGGCTTTGCATGGGAAAGGACACCCCTCTCTACTGAGATTCAGGAAAAGGCTAGAGAGGAGAATATGATAGAACATAGGGACTGGGTGGCAGAAGCTGTTTGAAGATCTCTAAGGAGCAGTCTAGTAAGTCCAGGTAGGCAATGAGAGTGGATACCAACTGTAGAAACCTAGGACATGCTTCATACCAAGTTAAGTGCATTAGAACTGCTGTGTCTAATTCTCATAATAACGCAAGGTGGGTACTACTAGGTAGTCCCATTTTCCATACTATGAAACAGACACGAGAAAACCTTTGCACTTTGTCTAATGCTAGTGTAACTGAAAAACCAGGTATAATTTGCATCTTAGTCTACTGGGTTGGGAGAATAGTTTAGCTTCTGATTTATCCAGTTGTCCCAGCATTTATATTTTGGGGAGCAGCAACTTCAGTATTAACCTCTGCTGGAATTTCTCCAGAATGCAAGAGCACATCCACTCACCAGCCAGCAGTGCCTCTCTGGCACTGGAGGTGATGGAAGGGAAGAGCCTCCCTGAGTCATGTCTACCTGGAGGTGGAAGTGTCACTTGGAAATATGAGAAAAGGCTGTGTTTCAACTTGGCACAGACCTTGCGTGTGAAGATTAGATCTCAGAATTGTAAAGAGCTGAGATATTCGCATATAAAAGTGTTGGCTTCTGGAGGAGCCATTGGAAGTTTCAGGAAATCCAGAATTACTTAGAAAATCCATGCCATATTATTTTGTATTAATGGCTACCACTAAGATAGCAGTATTCTGCCAAGTATGCAAAGCTTTGAAATTAGCGTAAAGAGCCAGAAAAGGGAACTGAGGGTTGAGATGAGAGCATGTGTGGACTAGCAGCAGCCTTGGTCCCTCCTGAAGTTGGGGCAAGGGATCAGGTGGGCGAGCTTGCTTGTCTTCTTGGCTTCATGTGTATCAGGACAGAAGGCGTTGACAGGGACAACTTTACAAAGAAGATAAGACCTGTTCTGTGGTTTAGCCTGTGTGAGATATCATATATATAATGTAATATATTTAAAGATCTCTCTTTAAAGGTGTTTTGTAGCATCAGGGTGATGTTGCTTGACATGAAATTTCATAGGTTTCTATAAACTCACTTCCAATACCAATGTCTTTTAACAATTTCCATAGAAATATAATGTTGGAACATGACCAGTTTCTCTCTTTGCCACTGGCAGAATCAACCAGAAGAGTTGAAGTTGTAAATGGATTTTTACTCATTCCAGGAATGAACTTTTTCATATTCAGAACTGTCTGGAAATGTGAAAGGCTGTCTCAAGGAAAAGTGAATCCCCCATCTTTAGGGACACTCAAGCAGATGAGGAGTTTGCAGCCAGCCTGACTGCATGTCACAATGTTCTACAGAGAGGACACATGCAATGAAGATTTACTGAGTACATACTATGTGCCAGGTGCTATGCTTCCTCCATCAGTGTATGGAATCTTTTCACAAAGCTTGCAAGTTTGGCTATATTGTTGTTATTTTTCCATTTTGTAGGGGTGATAATAATAAATGACTGGCCCCAGATCCGGATATATACTCAAAAAGTCTGGTTCTAGAGCAGTACTAGTCAACAGAAATAGAATGTGAAACACACATGCACTTCACAAATTCACGCTTACATTTTCTAGTAGCAACATTAAAGAAGGGGAAAAAGACATTGAGATTAATTTTAATCAAATATCTTACTGAGCCAGTATATCTAGAATTTTTTATTTCAACATGTATTGATTATGAAATGTTATTAATGTACTACTTTAGCTCTCTCATGTACTAAGTCTTAAAATCTAGTCTGTATTGTGCATTTACAAGCCTATCTTGATTCAGACTAGTTATGTTTCAGTTGCTCGAAAGCCACACACAGCTGGGCTGCCATGTTGGATATGCCCAGCACCCATATGATTAACATTTCTGTTTGCTTATTGACTGCCAAATTTCTTTCTTTTAAAAATTTTTCCACTTTGGTACTGGGGGATGAACTTAGGAACATTCTACCTCTGAGCTATACCCCCGGTCCTTTTTATTTTTTATATTTTTATTTTGGAACAGGGTCTCTCTGAGTTGCTTGGGGTCTTGCTAAGTTGCCGAGGAAATCCAGAATTACTTAGAAAATCCATGCCATATTATTTTGTATTAATGGCTACCACTAAGATACCTCAAACTTGTAATCCTCCTATCTCAGCCTCCCAAGTATGGAATTACAGGCATGCACCATCATACCCAGATGCCAGGTTTCCTTCTAATATATATGCCATCAGTCTCTGCATAGGTGAAGTCATTCTTCTATCTGTTAAGTCTGCCTTCAAACACCAGCACAAATAATCTCTTGAAAAATAAAACTGAAAATACTTCCATGACTTCTCTCAGGAACACATTACCTTTCAAGACCTGTAAGAGAGGAAGCTTTCTCCACATGTCATCTGTGAAAACCTGAATCGCATCTGCCATTCACTAGTGAAGACAGAGTACATCTGGCTTGCTTCCCCATGACAGCTACCCATGAATATTAAAAAAATCACCAAATCACCTTGCCCTTGTTTCCCAGCTAAATCATGCCCCTTCCTTTTGTCTTTTGAGTTTTTTTTATTTCATGGCTTTGTTAGAGAACACATGTTGCCTGCTCATGTGAAATGCTCATAACTTAGGATCTCTTTTTTTCTCTAGGTAGTACAAGAAGGGACAAAACAAACTTTAAGGCTGAACCTATCCAACTTTTCTGGTTTACATCTGATGTACATTTCTCAGTCCTTTTTTGCTCTGTCCTGATTATGATTACTGTAGCCAGAAATGACATGTGACCCACCAAAGTGATATTTATGATCAAATTGTAGTAAGTTTTTGGTAGGGTTGATTCATTTCCTGACAGGATGCATTCTTAGTGAGTTGAAGAGCTTTTCTCAAGTTGAATTTCTGACAGTCACCGACCCTTTGAGCTGTGACATGTTTCAAATGAAGAAACAGAATGTGACGTGCCTTTCATTGTGTTGAACATATAAAAAAAATCCTGTGTTTTCTTTGCAAATGCAGCCTCTATTGAGCTACACAGGATAGTGTGAAACATTTTAATAACTCTAAGTCTCTTTCAAAGAGGGGATGTATTACACAGGTAGCTTAAATCCGACTTTAGCTGATTATTAAAGAAAGGATATTAAGAACAAAGCTTCTGCTAGAAAAATTCTAAACTTCATAGGGAGAAATTTCCTTGTGGAAACAGACTCTAAGAATGTGTCATCTCATATTATGTGCATGATTACTAGATATTTCATTTGGATTATAGAGTTGGTGGAATTAAAACATAATTATTGTGGATGTACTATATCCCCAGTGAAGTACTTCTTTTAGTTTTTTAATAAATAAGCAATTTGCACATATCAAGTCAAATTAATGTAAAGTCCAAGATTTACAATGTTTGTAAGGTATATGAATAAATTCAAAGATTATTTATTGACCACTTGCTGTATTTATGGCACGAAGTGGAGAAAAGCAAATATAAGATTCCAACCTCAATTTCTAGGAATATACAAACTATGTGAGGAGATGAGACATACACATTCTTTATCCACAAAAAAGCCAAATCACCTTATTTATGTGTATTTATCTCTTACTAAGTATGAGTTCCATAAGAGCCAACAATGCATCTTACTCTTATTCCAATCCCCATAACTTTACAAAGAGTAACTGCAAAATAGGTATATGTTGAATTAAATGGAGTTGTATTAATTTCATCTACATATGTGAATCAAAATATGGTACACCACTGTATTTATAATGGGACCACTTATATAACATTTTATTCTAATTAATGAAGATGAATAAAGTCTGGTCTCAAACTCTTTTCTACTTTTCTGTCTGGCTCAGTTCTGTTGTCTCTATCTGGTGACTTCTAACAGCTCAGCTGCAGTAGGAAAAGACTATGTTCACCTAAAGGGGAGAAGAGGGTGTGGATCCCTTTTTCAACATGCCTGGGTTATACTAGGAGTTAACCTCAGTCACAGGCTCCTTCAGTATAAAAATATTTTATTCAGGTATCTTGTCATCCAATTACACTGAGTAATCCTTGAAAGTACACAAAAGGGACATGGGGACTGGACTAAGATAAAAAAGGTTTTCTAGGGGCTACGAAGGCAACTCAGGGTAGAGCGTTCACCTAGCATGTGTGAAACCCTGGGTTTGATCCCTAGAACTAGAAAAGAAATGAAGTCTCTACATATGCCTGCATGGGGTTCCCAATGTCTGTTGAAGAATATAGTACTAAATGATTTGAGGATGACCATTAAAATTTATCAAGGCTTTGTAATCTGCAGAGCTGGAGCCCTCTTTGAATATCCTATCAAATGCATAACAGAATAGGCTGCATTGGTAGTTTGGCTATTTGAGACAGTAAAAAAAAAAAGATGTCAATAGTGAGGACTTTAGATCTCAGGGGGACATTTTTTTGGCATTTTATATGCAAGGGATTTAATGCATTTTGATCGCTTGATATAATCCATCCTATCTACTTGGTTCCTTAAGGAAATTTTACCCAATGAATGTGTACTGCATGTCTATAGTATATCCCACACTATGGCTGTCTCAGTTGGGGCATATAGAAATACCCCCAACATGGTTATGTACTTAAGAAATTTTTATGAAATTTGGGTGGTAGTTAGGAAGAAAAAAGAAAGGGTGCTTTGAAGGTAAAAATTGTATTCATGGCATTTTATAGCCTAGTAGATCCAGCATGGAAAGGAAGGAATTGGACTCCCTGTGTTCCTATTTTGTTTTTGTTTCCAACATTATATCTGATTCTGGGATATATATATGTTATTCTTTCAGAATGTTTATTGATATTCTCTTTAATATAAAATCTCATTGCATATAGTGCTTTGAAGTCGATGGCTTAAGAAATCTCTTTAAGATTCATTAAAAACAACAGCAATAATAACACTCCTCAGCAGCCTGGCATTGCAAGCAGAATGGTTTATCTTTGGTTTACTGGTCCACATAAAACTTAATAGCATCCTCAAACTCTGTGTTTTGAAAACTCGTGATGCTCACAGTCTAAATAAAACAAGCCCCAAATCCTTATAATCTAAGATAAACAGTTTTGTCCTGGCATGTGTCAGTGTGGGGCAGCGAAATGTACACAGGGACAGAATTATCCATTGATTTGGCAATAAGGTTGGCAAGCATAGATGTTTGGCAAATGCCTACAAGATAAAAGCACCTGAAATAGCAAAGTAGCATTCAGCCCCAACAACTGAAAGCTGAGATGCTCAAAATAGGATGAAATCACATATGCTGTGATGCCTTAGGAAGTGAAAATAGGATGATGGAAATTTAGAAGGGTATGTGCGTGTACACACATATACACGCATGCACACACACATCAAAAGGCTACACGTGCCTATTTGAAAGACACAAAAGAGAATGCAAGCTGAGAAATGAGGGAAAAGAGGAAAGAAGAGGCCAACAATTCAACGGAAAGTGAAAGATTCCCAGCTTTTGGGGTTGGATATGTTCAGAAATATTATTCTGATTGAAACTAACACACGAGGTGATTAGAAAGGGGGTGGATGGAAAGAAATGAGACTGCTCCAGAGTTTTAGCCAGTGAAAAGGTGGGAGAAATTTGTATAATCCAGTCTGATTGCACATTTTCTTGGATCTAGAGAAATTCTACTACAGGAGCAAAGTCAAGTGGGAGAGAAAGAGTAAGCAGTGAATGATATCGTGAAATGGAATGCTGCTCAGAATGTGCTGTCAGAAATTCACGTGCAATCTTCTCCTGATTCCCTTCCCAGTCGCCTTCTCTACTTTTAGCATTCTAGCTTCTGAAACTAGTAGAACTTGCTCAGTGTCTCCACTTTGCCCTCACTCTTCATGTCACCCAGCCTGGATCCTGCCCCCGCTGCTACAGCTGAAATTATTCTTCCCAGAGCCACACATTGCTTTCCTGTTGTCAAATCCAATGAATGCTTTCCAGTCTTTATTTATTATGATGATTAAGAGAAAAATCTGAGTATCTTAGAAGAGCCAAGAATGGATTGGCAAAGTCCCCACGATCCTGCCATTTTGATTCTCTCTACTAAAGCTGCCAAAATAACTACTAAAGATGTAGACAAGGAAAATGGGCAATTTTGGACTAAATGTGAACTGAAAAAGATTGAAATGTAGGATGCTTTGCCAAGAAAAAGACTATCTCCAAATCAGAGTTAAATTGGTATATTGGCCTTTGCAAATTGAGAAAGATATGGGTGAGTAAAGGGAAATATAATCAGGATTTATTAGTAAAAAATATAACAATGTTTTATGGAAGATACCCTATTAACTCTATAAGGCAAATGATGCCGGGTGCATAGACCTCTTCTTTGAGTATTTAGAAGCCAAAAAGTTAAGAGTAGCAAAGTTTTAAAGGCACGAATAAAGATCATCATTTGCTCAGATTCAGATGCCCTAAGAGCACCCAATTTTATTGATGCAGCGGGTGGAAAGGATGAAGGGTATGTGTGTAGAATATTCTGGTTGACGGCTTTATCACCGAAATCATCTTTCTGAGAACACCTGCAGTCCCCTGCTCACAAGTAGTTCTACATTTTCTTTGGTTACATCTTCTTGTGTTGTCATATTAATCTTCTTTCTGCACCTTGTTTTTCAGCTCAAAATCGGATCTGCATTATCTGGACTGGCATTTAAAGTCTTACTCTCTGAGGTCTCCTATTTAGTTTTAACATTTTCTCCTACAGCCCCCTTCCATAGATCTTCCGGGGCGGCTGAACTTGACCAAAAACATATTGTGTGTGTCTCTCCTTCCTGTGACACAGCATAAGCTTCGGTGCCTCTCCTGCCTGCCTATGTGTGTTATTCATGCAGTCCTGGATTTCCTGGACCACCCCATATCTTGTTCCTGCCTCTTAAAGCTTTCCTTGGAATCCATGAGTCCTGCCCAGGAATTCATATAAAAGACAGTGAGCTAGGAGCTTTACAGTTAGGTGAGAAATGTTTTGATTCACTTTTAATTAAAAACCCCTGCATCATCTGTCGAATAATCATTGGATTTGTTTCTCAAATTCTTAGATCCTTGCTTACAAATATATATAGGTTTACTCCAGATTTACTTTTTTATTAGTTTATTGTAGATTTACTTTTTCTTTTTTTTTTTTTTTTTTTTGGTGGTACTGGGGATGGAACCCTTCTACCTCTGGGCTACACTCCCAGACCTACTTTATGTTTTATTTGGAAACAGGATCTCTTAAGCAAGGCTGGCTTCGAACCTGCGCGATCCGCCTGTCTCTGCCTTTCCAAGCGTGGGGATTACAAGTGTGTGCCACCACACTAGGCTCCTTCTTTTTTGATTTGGTCAGAAATGGTCACTTTAAGGGAATCAAGAGATGGGAGTGCTTGAAAAGAGAAATGTTAAGTCAGTTCTTTTGATAAAAGACCCACTAATACCACTATAGCCATTAGGAGCAGACATTTATTAAACACCTGCCCTGGACCTTTAAGTCAGCTCTAAGGTTGGGGAAGAATTCTGAGTGCCGAAACACTCTGCAGGGAGATATATCTGGAGAAAAAGAATGCATCAGCTCGTTTTTAAAAGAGACTCAGGACATCAAAATCATCCCCAAAGTACCCTTTTGAATCCAACAAGTCAAGCAAAACTATGGTTAATGATATACTTGTGTTTATCAGAGCTGGCATTAAGTACAATTTATAATACATCAGAGTTTACATTATAGTTTTATTTTTGTGTTATGTGCACACTTGAGTACATTGGATTCCATTGAATGATTTTAACATTATTAATATTTCTTTTTGGGGACACTTACATTATATTAAATGGCTACTGGGGTTTTATAATTTTTGCTTTGTGATATGTATTGAATAGGTGTGTGCGTGTGTGTGTGCATGTGTGTGTGTGTGTGTGTGTGTGTGTGTGTGTGTGTGTTTAATGTTGAATCCTTAACCAGAAAACCACTAATTTATAATGTTTTTTATTTTGGAAATATCCAATATATTGCCCAGTTTTTCATGACATATTACAGCAGAACAAAAAGTATCTTTTTTGACATGTGGCATTAGTATAAATATTGTTATAATGTAGTTTAATTTATGTTCTGGCATTTCTTTTCATATGAGTATTGTAACTACTTTAAGGTCCCAAACCTTGTATTATATTTGGATTCTCTCCATCATGCTGAGCATATTGCTGTATATATATAGTAAGGGCTAATTTAAGCATTTCTTAAATGAATCATATTAGAGTAAGAAAAAAAATCTTGGAAACTTCATTGAATGTAGGTTAATTTTGCTTTGATAATTTAGAGTTCCTTTAGGAACTTGGAGTATTCCCAGAAATGCTGAAAAAAAAATCAATTACCATTGAATGGGGCTATAAATCTGTTTATTTTAGTTTTCTGGGGTTTTAGACATATAACAAATGGGATTATACTATAAATAGGAATAGACAAGTAGATCCATTCAGTCTACAACAAATTTATGGCAAAATGCAAACAAACTGGTTAATGGTACAGATGGGGGTAGTCCAGTAGAGGAGGTAGTGTCATGCCTGGGAGAAAGGTCAAGTGATGGGCATAAATTGTGGAAAAGAAGGGGAATCTGATCTGAATCTAAGTAAAATGTAAAAGCCAGAGTTGAAGGAGTGGGCTGGCAAGAGCTGCAGGCTGGCTACTCGCCACAGATAGAATTTTTTTGGTACTGGGGAGGGAACCCAGGGGCATTGTACCTCCGAGCTACATTCCCATTCCTATTTTTGAAAATTTCTTTATTTTGAAACATGGTCTTATTGAGTTGCAAAGGGCCTCACTAAGTAGCTGAGGCTGTCAACAAACTGCAATCCTCCTGTCTCAGCCTCCTGAATTCAGGGATTACAAGCGTGCGCCACCACGCCCAGATGAATTTTTTTTTGTTTGTTTTTCATTTTTTGGGACCTATATATTTTTGTGTATCTGTCCTAGTCCATTATGTGCTGCCAGAACAGAACACTTGAGACTGGGTAATTTATAAAAAAACAGAAATTCATTCTCAAACAGTTCTGTAAGCTGGGAAGTCCAAGGTCAAATCACTGACCGTTTGCTTCTCTGGTTCCAAAAAGGTACCTCATTGCTCTGTTCTCCAGAGAGAAAGAACTTTCTGTCCCAACGTGGCAAAAGAGCAAGAGAGGGGAGAAGACATATTCCCACAAAACCTTATCATAGGGGCATAATTCATTTGTAACCTAAACACTTCCCATTAGGCTCTTCAAATTAGGCTAACACTCTTGTTTGGGGATTGTTTCCACCAGCTGAATTTTTTTGGGGGACCGAAACATTCAAAACATACCAACATCTTAGTTTATTTGGACTGTTATAATAAAAATACCATCCACTGGTAGCTTATAAGCAACCGAAATTTATTTCTAACAGCAGGCTGGGTGCTAAGGTCAAAGTGCCAGTGTATCCAGTGTCTGTCTGCTGAAGGCCCACTTCCTGGCTCTTGGATGGACCTTCTTGCTGTGTCCTTACTGGGTGGGAGAGACATGTCTTCTCTCTGGGTCTCTTTTATGAGGCACTTGTCTCGGTCAACATCCTCACTCCCGTAATCCAAAAGATATGACCACACAACTTAGAGGAAGGAAGACTTATGTGTGCTTATAGTTTTTTGGAGATTTTGAGTTCAGTCCATATGAGGCCAGGGTCTGCAGATCTTAGAGCATGGTGGTGGGAAGCAGAGAAAGGAAGAGCAAGAGCTCTGCAGCATGGAGGCTGAAAGCAAAAGAGCAAGGAGCAAGGGGACTCAGACAAAATTACAGTTTCTAAGACCACAGCCACAGGGATCCATCTTCTCCAGCTATACCCCACCTGCCTAGGTTACCACCCAGTAAATCCACACCAACTCTGGACTTTAATACATGAGATTTTCAGGAGAAATTCTATATCCAATCATACACCACTGATATGATTTATGAGAACTCAGTCTCCGTGGTGTAAGCACCTCCCTGAAGGCTCTACTTCCAAATATCACACTGGGTTAGGATCCCAGCATAGGGATTTTGAGGGGACAAAAATATTCGGTTCACAGCTATGTGCCCACGTGCTTGTGCGTGCATGTTTGGTCTTTCTCTTTCTAGCTCTAACCTCTACCCAACCCCCATAAATTTTATTTCCTTCATGCAGGGTGAGCAGACTTCAGTTTTCGCCAACGAACACCTCTCTCTAGTGTCTCAAATAGATTTGATTTTCATTTTCACTGTATCTAGAGGACTTTATTCTTTAGAGTAGTAAGAATCACTGTACAAAGTCTTTCATAGAAGGTACTCTTTCACATATTTAATTTTTTGAATCAAGTGTTTAAACAGACCTTTTTGATTCTTTATCCAAAATCTGATCTCTTTGGATGAATATTTAAATCCAGAGGCATTTATGGCTTTACATGCTCTTCACTGAACAGTCTAGGCAGCTGCTTGCTGCTGCTCCTCCCAATTCCAGAGAGGTGAGAGGCAGGTCCATGTTTCTGGCTATAATTAAAGATTTAAACAAGTAGAAAGCGGGGGCTAGCCGCAGCGAAGGTAAACACTGAGGCCACCAATGCACATGAGTGTGAAAAGAGGCACAGGAAGAGTGGGATGCTGTGTGCAATGTGTGAGTGAAAAAGCAACATTTAAAAAAATCATTGTATGAGCCGGGCGTGGTGGCGCACGCTTGTAATCCCAGCATTTAGGAGGCTGAGACTGGAGGATCGCACTTCATGGACAGCCTCAGCTATTTAGTGAGGCCCTCCACAACTTAGTGAGACCCTGTTTCAAAATAAAGAATAAAAATCACTGTATGATCTCTTAGGATGGAATTTTAGATATGTACATGCAAAAGGATGAATAAATTTCATAGATAGTTTTTAATTTAATGTATCTGTCAAAAGTGTGTGTATATGTGGGTGTGGCTATTCAAGTTGGCACAAAAATTATTTTATCACTTGAAAAACAGGGCCTCAGCCAGGCGCGGTGGAGCACGCTTGTAATCCCAGCATTCCGGAGGCTGAGACCGGAGGATCGCGGTTCACGGACAGCCTCAGCTACTTAGTGAGGCCCTCTGCAACTCAGTGAGACCCGGTTTCAAAATAAAGAATAAAAAATAGGGCAGGGGCTGTAGCTCGGAGGTAAAATGACCCTGGGTTCCATCCCCAGACCCGCAAAAAAAAAAAAAAAAAGAAAAAGAAAAGAAAAACAGGGCCTTGGGCCATATGGCCAGCCCTTTGTATCTATGGGTTCTGCATCCGTGGATTCAGCCAATATCAGATTGAAATTTGTCAGAAAAAACTGCATCTGTACACACTTTTTTTTCTTGGCCATATTCCATAAGCAATGCAGAATAAAAAGTATTTGCACAGCATTTTCATTGTATTAGGTACTACAAGTCATCTGGAGATGATTTAAAGTTTGGAGGAGGCCAGGCGTGGTGACAGACACTTGTAATCCTAGCATTTTGGAGGCTGAGATTGGAGGATTGCTGTTCGCAGACAGCCTCAGCTACTTAGGCCCTTTGCAACTCAGTCAGTGAGACTGAGTTTCAAACATTAAAAGGTCTAAAAAATAAGACTGGGTGTGTAGCTCGGAGGTACAATGCTCCTGGGTTCCATCCCCAGTACTGCAAAAATAAGTAAATTCCACCGTGTCTGACAGTATGCCATTTTGTATAAGGGACTTGCACATTCTTGTATTTTGGTATTTGTACAGGTTCCAGGAACTAGTCTCCTACAGGTACTGAAGGAAAACTCTGTTTGGCCTACCTCCCACTTCCTTTGGAGGCTTGTTAGGGTACAGCTGCCTCCTGCTCATCTGTTGCGGCCTTCTCACCACTTCTGTAACTGGCAGACTACTCATGCAGCCCCTGCCTAATACTCCAGCTCTCCGGGTTCCTCCCTCAACACTCTCTTCTCTCTGTTCTCCAGCTGCCTCACCATGGCCTTCCTCCTGGTCCTTGTCCCTGTGCCCTGCTCCTGCCCTCTAGGCATGTGGCCTCCTCCTGTCTTACCTCCTGGTGTAATCATCACTGCCTCTTCCTTTAAGTTCTGTCATAATGCAACATATACATTTTTTAAAACCACCGTGTTAGCCGGGCGTGGTGGCACATGCTTGTAATCCCCGCACTTGGGAGGCGGAGACAGGAAGATTGCGCAGGTTTGAAGCCAGCCTCGCTGGCTTAAGAGACCCTGTTTCTAAATTTTAAAAAAGTATAAAAATAGGTCTGGGAGTGTAGCCTGGAGGTAGAAGGATTTCCAGGAACCCCATTACCACCAACAAAACAAAACAAAACAAACAAAAAACCCACCATGCTAGACAAGCATGGTGATGCATGCCTGTAATCCCAGTACTTGGAAATGAAGACAGGAGGATTGCAGGTTCAAGGCCAGCCTCGGCAATTTAACAAGACCCTCAGAAACTTTGTGAGACCCTATTTTAGCATAAAAAATAAAAATTAGGGCTGGGGGTATAGCCCAGAGCTAGAATGCCTCTCAGTTCAATCCCCAGTACCAGAAAACAAGAAGACTAGTATGTTATACAAAATCACACAATAAAATTTTAGAGCTTACTAGACCTGGTGGCTCATGCCCGTAATCTCAGTATTTGGGAGGACAAGACAGGAGGATTAGAGGTTTAAGAACATCCTCAGAAACTCTGTTTGAACATAAAAGAATAAAATAATTGGGGTTGTAGCTCAGAGTTCAATCTCCAGAAACACAGGCACACACAGACACACACACACACACCAAAACACAAAGGAACCTTCCCCAGGTATCAACAAAATAAAAGACAAGAAACTAGTACAAAGTATATTAGTATATTTTGTACCAGTATATGCAAAATGAACTAGTATATACTAAGTATACTAGTATATATACAAATAAACTATATATATATTAAATTTGGTGGTAGTGGGGTTCCTGGAAGCCCTTCTACCTCTGGGCTACACTCCCAGACCTATTTTTATACTATTTTATTTGGAAAACAGGGTCTCTTAAGCCAGCATGGCTGGCTTCGAATCCGGATGATCCTCCTGTCTCTGCCTCCCAAGCGCGGGGATTACAAGTGTGCGCCACCGCACCTGGCTAAATTAGTATATTTGCATGTGTAAAATGGTTAAGAAATACCTAAGTACTTTAATTAATGTATTTTAACGACAAAGGGATTTAAAGTTTACTTGTGGAAAAGTGTTTCAGGAAATCTGCTGCTCACCTGTGTTGAGTTGGAAGGAGATTTATCTGAAATTGGTCAAAAAAATTGTAGAAAGTTGTAACACCAACTGGGTGTGGCTTGAGGTGAACTCAGGTCCTTGGAGAGGTATCGCTTCTACATTTGTGTATTACTGCCTGGTTGTCCTCTCCTCATAGATGAGATTGCTGCATAAGCAAACATAAAACCATGTTAGGCTCACATCACTCCCTAATATATCAACTTCATGTTTTCAAAACAAGTGTCATCACAGAACTGACTGTGCACTGTAGTAAACTTGCACTGTTTTTGTGGCTTTCTGTGTGTGATACGTGAAGGCAGGGCGGTTTTGCTTTTGCTCAGAGTGAAACCAGTTCATAGCCCCATCACCCCCCCTGTGCATTACAAGCTCAGTGGTAGGCACTTGAAAATGTATGAATGAATCTTTCTATCCATCCTCTTTCTCCTTTTTTATTTTCTTGTTTCTTGGTGCATTTTGGCCTGGTATATACCCTGTTAGTGAAAGGGTTAGTGACTGGTTGTGGTGTGGTGCACCATTCTACCTAGAGAGAGAATTTTGGGATGGTTACTTCATGAATCACCCATTGTCCCTGTATCAGGCAGAATTGGGCTGAGAAAACAGAGTACCTGCCAAGTCATTTGATAGAGGGATTTAAAAGAGGTCCTTAGCTGGGCGTGGTGTCCCACACTTGTAATCCCAGCATTCAGGAGGCTGAGACCTGAGGATCAGGGTCCAACTCAGTGAGATCCTGTTTCAAAATAAAGAATAACAAAAGAACTAGGGCAGGGGGATGTAGCTCAGAGGTAGACTTCCCCTGGGTTCCATCCTCAGTACTGCAGAAAAACAAACAAACAAACAAACAAACAAGAGGTCCTCATTCAGAAGGTATTTTTGAAAGTTGAAAAGCAGAGAATGATGAGGCAATTCGCAATGGAACTGCTGTAGAAGCTGCTTTCCCACCAAGGACTATAGCGACCAATGTAATGGGGGCATTGCCAGGACCTAGGGGGACCTGCAACTATGTAGTCAGAGCTACTAGGAAGGGAGAGAGTGGGAGACACTGAAACACTTATCTTTTTCCCCTGGTTTCCTACCAGGACTCCCTTGAACCATTAGGAAGGGAAGTGTGTGGAGTGTAGTTTGCAGAGCTCAGCTTCTGTGGAGCAGGAGCAGGGCAGAGGGCCACAGGGCAGACGATCGGTGTGGCCTCACTGTTCAGCATTTCTCTTTCAACCCATTAGTCAATCGGTGGTATCCGTGCTGCTGTATCCATCTCAACATGAAAGGCTTCCTCATCTGTTCTGTGAGCTGTACACAGGAGTCAGGACTTGGGGGTTTCCTTGAGAAAACTCACTGGGTGATGGATCATTTATGTCAAAAGTGTGTGGTGTTAGCTATGCAGATCAGTGAATCAAATGGGTGCCCTGTCGGTCATGAAACCTTTATTTTTCTCTAATTGGTCATAATGCAATTTTTAAAGGGAAGTCTCTAGCATCAAGTCACACTGGCAGTGTGGTGGACCTCACCTTTACCCTGCCTTATTGTCCTTGAGGCCTATAGGAAATATTGTCATCTAGAAATTGTATTTCCAGCTGAATATTAAAGTATTCTCCAGGGCAAAAGAAAAGTAATCAAAATGGAGCTTTTACAAATAATGATTTTGAGCACCGATTCTCTGTGAGGCTGAGAACGGTCTTTCTACTTTGGCTGTCTTTTTATTTGGTTCATTCCTTGTTATCATTTAGCACAACAATGCTCTATACTGCAGAAATTCTTGGCACCAATTTTTTTTTGTGTGTGTGTGTGTGGTAAGATATTAAAGGGCTTAGGTCACTGAAAAAACAGTATTTATTTTTTAGACTCCATTCTTTGTTTTTGTTTTTGTAGAATATATGAAAGAAAACTACTTCAAAAACACAAATAAGAGCTTTAAGATCATTGACTAATTCTTTCAAAAAGGTATTGTCATGATGTAAAATGCAATTTAATTTTAATAAATGATCTTAAATTTCCAAAAAATGCATTTTTTCCTATCAGGTAATATTTAGTTTTGAACTTGAGAGGCATTATATATGGAATACTTTTTGTACTCTTAGTCTATAAAATTGTCATCATGATGAAATATTTGTTAACCTTTTCTCTATTGGTGGCTCTGTGAAGTACAATTTACAAGGAAAGTTACAGTGACATCCCCTGGTTCTATAAAGGGAGATAAGTTATACTAGCTACCATATTTTAAACCACAAACTTAAGAGGGCAAGTAAGTAAATTTCTTTATCCTTCTTTCTCTTGCAATATTTTCATAATGTTATTCAGCCCAGTGGCAACAATGGAACCTTTGTTAAGTGTAGGTTAGCTGCATTGTGTCTCGTTTCTCCCTCATTTGATTATACATATTCCTTCTAACTCTCTCCCCTGGATGGCACCAGCTGCAGGAGGAGTCTCTGGCCCCCAGGGGTCAGTTACTGTCCCACCCTGCATCTCCTGAGGTGTAAATCTTTTGCTGGTCCTTGAGTATTGCCAAACTTTCCTCATACTGGTTTTGGCCGAATCTCCCAGTTCCCACCTGGGTCTTCATTAGCTGCACACTGCTGTCTGTGCAGTGTCCTCTAGCACTGGAGGACGGGCAACAGCTCTGCCACCTGCCTGCTCTCTCCATCAGTCATTCAGAGAGCTCAGTGAGGCAGCGAGATCCCTCTGCCCAGCCCTCTGTGGCCTCATAATGCTGTCCTGTGGGTCACAGCAGCACTAGTACAGTGAGGAGCAGGGCTCCTAGCCTCTTCTGAAGGCTCCAGAAGAAAAGCAGGAAGGGCCCCCAAGGGCATGAATGTCCACCACTGTCTTTCTTAAACTTGAATTGCATCCAACATTTATTTCCCTCTAAATGTGTCTGCCCTGCTTCAAGTCCACACATAAGGCAAATTTATAAACTGAACTGGAGATTTTTTGTTTTATAATTCTCTTATAGATTTTCCCTTGAATCAAGAGATAGTTCAGTAGAGGACCTTGGGATTAGCGAAAAGGGCTTCAGGATCCTAGTCAAAAATTCAGTAAAATTAGAGCAAAGCCATTCAGCGCACTCTCTTAAACCATGTTGGGTAACTTCTGGAGTCTATATTCATAACTCTAAAAGAGAAATTATAGTACCTAGCTTTTATGCATTTTATTAAGATTTAGAGTGCTAGATTGGCCCAATGACCAAACAAAAATATTCCTTTTCTTTCCATTTGTCCCCTCTACCCTGCTTTTTAGAGACAGAACAGTGTTTAACTAAAGTAGATGAACAAGGATCAAATAACATCAGAAAACCAACCCAAGGCTATAATTCAAAGTATTACCCATATAATCATGTTGAGGCAAATCCATTAAAAAGCAGTTTTGTGTTACTATAGAAGTACTACATATGCAATATAGAAAATTAGACAATACTGACAAGAAATAAAAAATTATCCCAACATATAGAGATTATAAATTTTAACAACTTAGTGTATAGGTGTTTTGATCTCCCTTTCTTTCTGTATACATATATGAAGTTTTATTTATAAAATTGATTTAGGACCAGAGAACCCATACATTCTTCCAATTGTGCTTAAAATGTCTTTCTACCACAGTTTTTTTCAACTAGCATCCAAAAGAGCGCCATATTTTTTCTGTTTGTATCTCTTGTATCTCTTGAGGTCTTTCAACTAAGAGATGCCTAGTTTTTGTTTTTGTTTTCTGATGATGCTGGGGATTGAACCCAGAGGCATTCTATCCCTGAGCTACACCTCCATCCAAATATTTTTTTTTATTTGGAAACAGTGTCTGGCTAAGTTGCTGAAAGCCTTGCTAAATTGTTGAGGCTAACTTCAAACCCACAATCCTCCTGTCTCAGCTGCTCAAGTACTGGGATTGCAGGTGCCTGGCTTAGATGCCTGTTTTTTAATGACGTTGGATTGTTGGAGGCCTGTCCAGTTGTCCTGTCAAATCTCTCATCTTCTGGTTCTGCTTGTTTCTTCAAAGTGGTGTTTGACTTGTTTCTCTTTCTCTCCCCGCTAAGTAGATATTTTATATAAAATGCTTGTCAACACATATTTTGGGTTTCCATGCTTCAGTGATGATTTTGCATATTTCGGCTTCCATAAATGGGAGGATACACAGTTTCATTGATGCTAAATTGGTGGCTGGGTTAGAGTGAAGATTCTGATGCTTTCTCGCACAGTTATCCGTTTCCCTTTCCCCTTCGTGTGGGGATATTTTGCCTTCTATGAATGTCTGATTTCTTCTCAACCATGTACTTAATAGTTTCAGCACCCCTGAAAGTAGATGGAAGGCTGGGCGTGGTGGTGCACGCTTGTAATCCCCGCACTTGGGAGGCAGAGACAGGAGGATTGCACAGGTTCGAAGCCAGCCTCGCTGGCTTAAGAGACCCTGTTTCCAAATAAAAATATAAAAGATAGGTCTGGGAGTTTAGCCCAGAGGTAGAAGGGTTTCCAGAAACCCCAGTACCACCAAAAAGAAAAAAAGTAAATGGAAGTAGTTTGAATCAAAGAAAAGGATAAGCATATTGTAGAAATGAAGATGGGCATGTCACACTATAGAAACAACTAACTGTCTCTAGATTAGCAAAGTGCTTAGTTTTAGCAGTCTGAAATGCAGCTCAGGGTTGCACGAATTTTCAAGAACTAAGCCTAAAATTCAGAAAAAAGCATTCAGTGATTTGAACAAAGGATACTTAGAATTTGTGTATGGGATGAGTAGAAGGGCAAGGGTCAAAGTTTAGAAAATTATGAAAGTCATAAAACTTTGTCACTCCAAAAATTTAAAGCACCTTAAAAATGAAATTCAAGAAGCTTTAAAAAATGATGTTAGCTGACTTTTTTTAAAGGAAAGTCTTGAGTTGGAATATTTTTTCCTTTATATCTATATAGTCTACTTTTGATTAAGTACCAGAGTTTTATGAGCTCTGACTTTTTTTTCATAAGCCCTAGCCTTTCAGCTCTCCAGGTATAAATTATTCTTTTCTGTTTGCCAGGGGTAAATTACCCTGTGCTCTGGCACAGTGAATATTTCTGAGGCTGCTAGGAGGATTCAATGGTTCTGGACTCACAGGTTTCAAGGTCTGGGCTTGGCTGCTCTGTCTGTTCCTTTGGACAATAAGATTCAAAATCTTTCATGGGATTTGGAGTAGAATCTAGAGCTTTCTTTGGGAAATATGATGATTTGTGGTTCTAAAGTGTATGGTAGATTGTATTACTTTATCAGTACTTTAATATTTATTGTATTGTTAGAAATATATCCCTGTCCTTTTTTTTCTTCTACATAATTGGGCCATAAGACTTACTTTGGCCAAGGAAATTGAGTGCTTCATAGCAGAAGTCTTAAGCAGCACTGTATAGTACTGCCAGTGTTCCTTCCCCTCTCTGCCCCAGGACTGGCATGTCAGAGAAGGCTGGACCTGCATCCTGGCTCTCAGCCCTGTGACAATTTGTCACATGTGAGAAATGAACCTCGTGGTTGAACGCTACTTGGATGTTAGCTCATTAATACCACGTAACTTAGCCTGAGTTGACTGATAGGATAAATGGGATGTGTGAATATAAGGCAGCGTTGTGCTGAAGCTGCTGAGAGGGTAAGATCCAGAATTAAAGTTACTGGCCAGCTTCGCATAGTAGATTCAAAGGGACCTGAAGTCTTCTTTCAGGTCGGTGATTCAATGAATTTAACTGCTAGACCAGAATGCGGCTAACGTCCCTATTGGGAGATACATTAAGTGACTAGAGCTTTGCCTATCACTATAAATCACAGTTGTTTAGGAAAATGAGGAAAGGTTTCCTCTAATTGGAGCATGATTCTACTTTAAGGTTAATACTAGTGGTCTGTCAGAACAATTAAATGAAAGTGAGCTGGGACTTTTTAATTATTTTTTCTTCCAGATTATGCTATTTGAGATAGCTATTTGAATTGCAATGTCACATTGTGAAATAACACAATCTGTTGCTTTTATAGTCACACAAATTAATTTTTAAATGAAATATAAATGTCAGATGATGTATGTCTTACTCAGCTTAGGAAAAAATTCCTTTATGTATTTTTTCCTTAGGAGAAAACATGGTTAGCATATGCTGAAAGAGCTATGAATTGAGAGGAAAAACCATTCTCTTTTCAAATTAATTTCTCGGAACTGAAGCAGGATAAATACTCCTGTTGAAGTGTGTGCCTTAATTACAAACCTCAGGGATCTTAAGTTTTATGGCTCAGTTAAAATATCCAAACCTGTGCAGTATGCTTCAAGTTAGCCAGGTAACCTACTAGATGGCTATAAATCATTTTTTTACATAAGAAGAGTTACATGAAAATTAAGAATTAGAGACATGTCCCCTCCCATCTCACCTGGTTGAACAAAGTTTATCTTTAAAAGGATGTTCTTTTAGCAGATCATTTTGCTCTGTGTTGGAGGTTTCCGGATACAGGTTATTCAGGCAATCAAGAAACAGAGATGAGGGCCTATAATTCATAATTGAAATTTAGCCTTTAGATTAACTTCATTAGTATGCAGTTGATTAGGAGGTATGTGTTTATTAAATGAAATGACCTCTAGATTTGCATATTTAGTAGAAAATTAGATTCTTGAAGACGTAAGGATGTTTAAAAATCACCATTTAAAGGGATATTATTGCCAAGAATGAGTGATTAAAATTATAACAGTTTGATTTTTAAAGTTTTTATAGGTTTTGAAATTACTTCTAGGCCATTTCTTTCTACACTTCAGTCCTCAGCAAAAAGTGAAAATTTAACATACAAGATGATGAATGGAAATGCCCCCATCCTAAGGAGCTGAAGATTATCATTTAGTTTTGTTTCCAATAAATACTTTCATTCCAGTTCATTGAACACTTACTGTGTCAGTCATATGCTAAGGTTGTGAAAGAAAGATAAAAAGATTTGCTCTCTACCTTCAAGAGGCTTGCAACCTAAACCAGACATGGTGGTACATGCCTAAAATCCCAGTGCTTGGGAGTCTTAGATAGGAGGTTTGCAAGTTTGAAGCCAGTGGCCAGCCTTAGCAACTTAGTGAAGACTCTGTTTCCAATAAAAATGCCTCTGGATTCTATCCTTGTACCTTGTACCAAAAAAAAAAAAGAAGATATTTAAAAAACAAGCAATTTATGTCGGGCGTGGTGGTGCAGGCTTGTAAACCCCGCGCTTGGGGGCGGAGACAGGAGGATCGCCCAGGTTCGAAGCCAGCCGAGTTGGCTTAAGAGACCCTGTTTCCAAAAATAAAAAAGTATAAAATAGGTCTTGGAGTGTATCCCGGAGGTAGAAGAGCTTCCAGGAACCCCAGTACTACAAAAAAAAAAAATCAATTTACAGCCTGGTATATAGGATTATACAAGTATTACAGAATAGAGAATAATTCTATTATGGGGAATTATAGGCACACTAATAAAATATTATTAAATTTAGAAGTTGATGTTAGTATCTAAGCAACAGCAAAGTTAAAGTGGACATCATAACCAGGCATGGTGGTGCATGCCTTTGATCTCAGTACTTGGGAGGCTGAGACAGGAGGATTGCTGGTTCCGGTCAGGCATATCTACTTAAGCAGAACCCTGTTTTATTTATTTATTTATTTATTTATTTATTTATTTATTTATTTATTTGTTTATTTTTGATGGTACTGGGGTTCCTGGAAACCCTTCTACCTCCGGGTTACACTCCCAGACCTATTATATATATTTTATTTGGAAACAGGGTCTCTTAAGCCAGCAAGGCTAGCTTTGAACCAGCGCGATCCTCCTGTCTCTGCCTCCCAAGTGCGGGGATTACAAGCGTGCGCCACCACACCTGGCTAGAACCCTGTTTTAAAATAAAATAGGGCTGGTGATATATCTCAGGGATATTACAAAAAACCGTAGAGACACTGTCTAGAAATAGTTCAATATTACTACTTTTTAATTAAAAATTCCCTTATAATTGTGTGTGTGTTTTGGGGGGGAGTACTGGGGATTGAACTCAAGAGCACATTCTACCACCAAGCTCTGCTCCTGAACCTTTTTATGTTTGTATTAAAACAGGATCTTCCCAGGTTACTGAGAGTCTTGCTAAGTTATTGAGGCTATCTGCAAATTGATGATCCTCCTGTCTTAGCCTCCCAAGTATTGGGATTACAAGAATGTACCACTATGCTCAGCTTTCCTTTATAATTATGTGTTTTAGAATTATTTTCTCCTAGTCTTTGACATCACAGGAGTAAGTAATCTCCCTAGTTTTTACTGGTAGACAGGATATCTCTGCAAGGTATCTAATACTCCTTTATTATTATTATTATTATTATTATTATTATTATTATTATTATTTTGTAGTACTAGGGATTGAACCCAGGGGAAATCTACCTCTGATCCTCCACTCCTATTTTTTTTTTTTGAAACAGGGTCTCACTAAGCTGTGGAGGGTCTCCCTAAGTAGCTGAGGCTGGCTGTAAACCTGTGATCCTCCTCTATCAGCCTCCTCAATACTGGGATTACATAGATGTGCCACCACACACAGCATTTTTTGATCTTTTAAAACTATTTTTATCGGAGCATTGAAATTATATATCATAGGACAATTCAAAGTGATATAAAAATACATGCACACATGAGTTGGTGTATTTTTCTCCACATCCCTCCTGCTCCCCCTTCTTAGGTTCTTATTCCTCAGACTTCTTAGGAGTCTCTAGTGCCTTGAGGATGGGGTTTGTCTTCAGGGCCTCACCAAATCTAAGCTTGCCTTTCCTCTCTCTCTGTGGCCTCTTGGTTCCTGGCAGGCTTTCTACTTGTTCTGGGTTTCTTTGGGGACTAGGCTTTTGAAATCACCTCCCTCTATCCCCACTTTTGATACATTATGTTTTCCTACAGGTAATAACCCTCACTAACTGACTGGGGGGACAAGTAGAGAATACACAAAAACACAGAGAAAAAATACCCATCTTATTTAATATCTCCAAAAAAATTGAAATAGAATCAGGCCACTTTTACTATACTATATATTGTTAAAAAGATCCAGATTCCAGTTCTATAACAAAGCATATTTGTTCATAAAAGCTAAAGTACAATTCTGTCTTCTTTATGAAGCTTTTATCAATAATTTAAGATACAATGGTCTCTACTTTTATTACAAATATCTATAACACTTAGAATTTCTGTAGGTAATAGAGCTTTCCATTTTATATGGCCTTGCCTCTTGTCTCCTGTTGTGTGTTGAAACATTTTCTCCATGAAAAGGTAAAAGTCCTTGGAAATTCTAGGATCCCTAATTTATACTTATTTCCACTATGATAGCATTTTGGCAATAGAAAAAATGTTACTTAGGGCCACTGAGTTTCCACTGGATAATGCATCTACCTAAATCCAAATATGTTCACACATATTTCAAAGAAAGAACACAGATCAACCAAGACAGCAAGTAAAACTACAGCCCAGATAAGAAACCATGGATACTGCAAACTTAACCTCTAAATAGAAAGATGCCCAATCCAACACAGGGAACTGGGAAAAGGGAAACAGGAGGGTTAATGGAAGCAGAAAATATACATTCATCAGAAGGGAAGAACTGACTAGATTGTGGGTTTTAGGAGGAGGGGTAGGATTTGGTAGATAAGAATACTGACTACTGAGGAATTAAAAGGAAATAACTTGAAACTGGGCATAGTGACAGATGTCTATAATCCTAGTACTTGGGAGGCTGAGGCAGAAGGATTGCAGGCTTGAGAGCAGTCTGAGCAACTTGGCGAGCCCTTCAGCAACTTAGTGAGACCCTCTCAATAGAAAATAAAAAATAGGGCTTGGATTCAATATACCTAAATAAATTAATAAAAAGAAAATAACTTGAATGCCTATGAGATCTGACATAGCCATCCCACAAGGCATTTCATCTGATGAAGGGGCAGCTTGGCATGGGGGTGGCACCCACTAAAGACTTGGGGATAATGGGAAAAAGATAAGAAAAAGGACAAATTAAGGGTTCCAGACAAATAAAGTAAAATTAGAAGATTTAACAACTCCTAGGTCCCCCATTCCTCCCAAAATAACAAGTGCTAACAGAGCCCTGGCACAAAGAAACCTAGTGAGGTATAATTATGCAATTGTCTTCACAATTTAGTTACATTTTAACTGCATCAAAACAGCAATTTATTTTTAATAGAGCAACTTTATTGAGATATAACTCACAAACTATACAATTTGCCCATTCAAATGGTGCAACTCAAGGCCTTCTTTTAGCATAGTAATTGTTGTGCAGCCATCACCACAATAAATTTTAGAATGTTTTCATCATCCCCCAAAGGAATCCCATGACCATTAGCAGTCATGCCCCATTTTTCTTTCAACTTCTTCCTCCTCCTCAGCCCTAGTTAACCCTAATATTTCTGTCCCCATAGTGTTGTCTACTTTGGGTATTTTATATAAGTAGAATTATACAAGAAGTGACCTTTCGTGACTGCTGTCTTTCACTTATTCTAAAAATAAAGTCTATTAGTGCTGGGTGTAGTGATGCACACCTGTAGTTCCAGTCCTTGGGAGGCTGAGAAAGGAGAATCACAGGTTTGAATCCAGCCTTGGAAACTTAGCAAGGCTCTCATCAACTTAAGGAGACTGTTTCCAAATGAAAAATAATACAGGGCTTGGGGTTCAGCTTGGAGTTTGATGCCCCTGGGTTTAGTCACCAGCCTCATAAATTATTTCTATTTAAAAATTTCTTTGGGGTTATTTCCCCTTTATAATCACCATTCCAAACTCAACCATGTGTCCATTCCCTGTCACAGTTATATGCCTATCCAAAAAAAGTATATAAATGGAATCATACCAACATAATATTTGGTGAAATAACTTTCTTTCAGGATGTTTTTGAAAGTCCTCTATGTTACTGCATATGTCATCAGTTAATTCTGCCTTATTGCTGAGTGTTATATTGTATTAGTTTATTGAGATACCACATTTTGATCCTTTTTTTCACCATTTGAAAGTCATTTGGATTGCTTCCACTCTGAGGCTATTCTGAGTAATGTTGCTACAAATGCTTGTATGTCTTTTTTGTGGACATATGTTTTCATTTCCTTTGAGAAAATAATATATGAGTCAAATTGCTGTCATATTATAGTGTAAGTTTAACTTTAAATAAACTGCTGGACTCTTTACCAAATTATCAGTGTCATTTTCCATTCTTACCAGGAATGTATGGGGCTCCCATTTTCTTCCCATTCTCGCCAACACTTATGTCCCATCAGTTTGATTGGAATCATTCTTGGGGTGTGTGGTGATATCTCACTCATTTCCTTAATAGCTAATTATGTTGAGCATCTTTTCTTGTGCTTACTTTTTCATTCATATATATTGTTTTGTAAAGTGTTCAACTCTTTTGCCCATTTAAAAATCGAGCTGTTCATATTGTTTTTATAGGGGTTTTTATATATCCTGCATAAGAAACCCTTTGTTTTATATATACTTATACATATATTTCATAAATATTTTTATTTTTTCCCTTTACTTAACAGTGTCTTTTTAAAGAAGAAGTTATATGATTTTGATACAGTAACATTTAAAAATTTACCTTATATTTTTCATTCTGCATTGACTTGAAAGTTCAACCAATCTTGTATTGCTGGAATAAAAATCACTTGATCATGTTGTATCATCCTTTTTATATATTATTGCATTTAACTTGCTAATACTTTGCTTAGGACTTGTATCTATTTTCACAAGCAATAATGGTCTGTAATTTCATTTCTTATTCTTTTGAGGTTTTAGTATCAGGATTATCCTAGCCTCATAAAATAAATTGGAAAGTATTTTCCTGTTATTTACTCCATAGGGAGTAAGTTTAAGTTTGGTATCATTTTTTCCTTAAGTGTTTGGAAGAATTTATCAGCAAAACTTTTGTGGGAACGTTTTGATTATGGAATAATATTTTCATTATTTTTCCGTAAGTTTTGGTAATTTGTATTTTTATCCCTTTCATCTCAGTTGGCAGATTTATTGCTATATATTTGTTCATAATATCTTCCCATTTTTGTGTAGTGATATCCCTCATTAATTCCTGATATGTGTGCTTTGTTTTCTTTTTTTCCTTGTTCAGTTTCACCAAGACTATAAAAAAGATTTTACAAATCTTCTCAAAGACGTAGTCTTTAACTATATTGAATCCAATATATCTGCTTTCTGTTTCATTAATTTTTATCTTATCTTTATTTCCTTTTTTATACTTTCTTAAGTTTTAATTTTCTGTTCTCTTCCTTGAGACAGAAGCTTGTATAATTGATCTCCCACCTCTATACATTTCTAATATGTATGTAAAACTAAAATTTCCCTCTAAGCACTGCATTAGCTGCAATCCACACATTTCAATATATCGAGTTTACAGTTTTATTTTCACTTACTCCAACATATCTTCTAATTTCCATTTTTCCTATTTAGATATATATTATTCATTTTTCAAGCATTTGGATTTTTCTAGTTATCTCTGTTTTTAATTTCTGAATTATTTCCACTGGGGTCAGAGCACATAATCTATATGATTCAATCCCTTGGGATGTATTGAGTTTTGCTTTATGACCAGATGCATGAAATTTTTAGAGCTGTTTATATGTGCTTACAAAGGATGTGTGTCCAGCAATGGTTGGTTATTATCATATGCTTTTTACTAGGTCAGTTTAACTGATTGAGTTCTTCTGTTTTTTTTGTCTCCCTACTGAATTTTGTCTGCCAGTCTTTTAGTTACTTAGAGAAGATTTCTAAAATTAGCAATGATTGTGGATTTGTCTAGAACTGTATTTTCCCCCTTTGACTTAAAAATTTAGGACTTCATGTCTTCCAGGTAAACTGACTCTTTTATTTACAAAATATCCCTATGTATGTGTAGTAAAACTTCTTGTCAAAGAGGCAACTTTGTCTACTATTAATATAACCATACCTGTTTTACTTTAGTTAGTATTTGGTTGGTATCTTTTATCCCTTAGCTTATCTATATCCTTATATTTAATTTCTCTTATAGTGACTATATTAGTTTCTCCTTTCTGCTACAACAAATTACAACTTGTTGATTTAAAACAGCAAAATTTAAATTTCTTATAGTTTTGATAATTAAAAATCAAAAATAGTTCTCTGATGTCAGCCCCTTTGGAAAGATACCCAGTTTTCAGAGGAATATCTACACTGATCTCCACAATGGCTGAACTAGTTTTCAATCTCTCCAACAGTATAGAAGAGTCCTATTCCTTCCTGTCCTCACCAGCATTTATTGCTTTTTTACTTCTTGATGATTGCCATTCTGATTGGGGTTGGATTGAATCTCAATATAGTTTGGATTTGCATCTCCCTGATTGCTAATGAAGTTGAACATTTTTTCATGTATCTGTTGGCCGTGTATATCTCTTCTTTTGTGAAGTGTCTATTCATTTCAGTTGCCCACTTCTTGATTACATTATTTGTTTTTTCTTGTGTGTGTAAAGTCTTATAAGTTCTTTAGTTATTCTAGGTATTAATCCTCTATCAGAGGGAAAGTTGGAAAAGACTTCAATCATTCTATAGGCTTTCTCTTTAGACTCTTGGTGGTTTCTTTTGATTTGCAGAAACTCTTTTAGTTTAATGCCATCCCATTTATTCATTTTTTAATTTCCTGAGCTTTGGGGTCTTGTTGAGGTCATTTCTATCTGTACCTATATGTTGTAGTGTTGGACCAATGCCCTCCTTTAGTAGCTTCACAGTCTCTGATCTAACTTCCAGGTTTTTGATCTTTCTTGAGTTGATTCCTGACAGGGGGAGAGGTAAGGATTGAGTTCCATTTTTCTACAAATGGATAACTAGTTTTCCCTAATGCCATTTGTTCAAGAGGCTTTTTTCCTTCAGTGTAAGTGTCTGGCACCTTTGTCGTAAATCAATTGACTATAAATGTGTAGGTCTGTTTCTGTATTTTCTATTCTGCTCCATTGGTCTATATGTCTGTTTTTGTGGCAATATCATACTAATTTTATTACTATAGCTCCATAGTATAATATGAAGTCAGGAATTGTGATGCCTCCTGCATGGTTCTTATTGCTGAGAATTGCTTTGGCTATTCTGGTCCTTTTGTTTCTGCACATGAAGTTTATGACTGATTTTTCTAGGTCTGTGAAGATTGACATTGGCATTTTGATAAGGATTGCATTGGCTTTGTAGATAACTTTTGCTAGAATGGCCATTTTGATATTTACTCTGCCTATCCAAGAGCAAGGGAGATCTTTCTATATTCTGAGATTGTGAATTTCTTTCTTTACTGTTTTATAATTTTCATTGTAGAAGTCTTTTATCCCTTTGGTTAGGTTACCCATGTTCATAGCAGCATAATTCACAATAGCCAAATTATGGAACCAACCTAGGTTTCCATCAACAGATGAATGGATTATAAAGTTATGGAAAATAAACACAATGGAATTTTACTCAGCAATAAAGAAAAATAAAATTATGTAATTTGCACGAAAATGGAATGACCTGAAGAACATATTATGTTAAGTTAGTAACAGAAAGTGAAAGACCATATGTTTTCTCTAGTATGTGCAAGCTAGGGTGTAACTGGGATACCAGAGGGATTCCAAATGATGGAGGAAAAACCTCACTGGAGCTAGGAAAGTGGTCTAAGGGAAGGGGATGGGTAAGACTGAGGTTCATTAATGGAAATACTACCATTGACTATGTGTACATATGTGAATATACCAACATCAGTCCCAGTACTCTGTATTGAGGAGGAGAGAAATGGGGAGGTGTGAGGCACCAAGTGCTGTGTGCATGTGTGTCATTGCCAACATAATAGACATTATGATTTAAGACTATAATGCACCAAGAAAAGCATATAAAAATCTAAAATAGGGCTCCCTGGGCTAAAATCAATGTGTACAAAAGGCTGCATTCCTTTAGGAGATTCTGGGAAAAAATCTATTTTCTTGTCATTTCCAATTCTAAGAGGCTCCCCACATTCCTTGGATCATAGCCTCTTCCGTCCTATTTTTTTTTTTTTTTTGGTCCTGTGGATTGAACTCAGAGGCATCCTACCTTTGAGCTATATACCCAGCCTGATTTTAGTTCTTATTTGGAAACAGGGTCTCAGTGATTGCTGAGAGCCTTGCTAAGTTGCTGCAGCTGGCTTTGAGTCTGTGATCCTCCTATCTCAGCCTTCCAAGTCCTGGGATAACAAGCATGTGCCACCATGCCCAGCTAGCCTCTTCCATCTTAAAGAAGGCGAGTCCTGTCTTTCTTATGCTTTATCGAACTGAGGCTGACTCTCACATCCTTCTTTCACTCCCAAGGACTCTTGTGTTTACATTGGGCTCACCTGGGTAATCCAGAATAAACTTGTGTTTAGATCCTTAATCACATCTGAAAACTTCCTTCAGCCATGGAAGGTAACATGTTTACAGATTCTGGAAATTAGAATGACAATGACAGAGTTAGATATTGTTATCTACTCTGACACTGACATTTTTTTACTTTTACTTATTCACGTAAATGTATTACAATTAATGACAGAGACGGCTTTCTATTTTCTATTTTTTGCATTTGCTACTTATTTTTCCTCCTTACTCCATCTCTTCTACCTTCCTGTAGATTAAACAACTATTGTATTTTTCTATTCTAACATTTTTAGTTATGCATAATTTTATGATTTTTAGTGGTTTACGAGATTTCAGTAAGCTAGGTGTGGTGGTGGTGTTCACCTGTAATCCCAGTACTTGGATGATTGAGACAAGAGAATTTAAGGTTTGGGGCTAGCCTCAGCAATTTAGTGAGACTTCCAGATATAAAAAATAAAATAGAGGTGAGGGTATAGCTCAGAGGTGGAAGGCCCCTAAGTTCAATTTCAATTCTCAGCAACACACACACACACACACACACACACACACACACACACACGAGAGAGAGAGAGAGAGAGAGAGAGAACGAGAACGAACACGAACGAACAGAGACAAAGGGATTTTACATCTTGAATTATTATTTTCATTACCTAAATATTTCAAGTCCTTGTATGCTAACTCTAAAGCTTGGATCATATGTGCAATTGTTTCTATTTTTCCCTTTGATTATCATTCTCACTTACACAGTGAATATTGAATACGCACACACCCTCACACTCATGCACACACACATGCATCACACCCTCATTTAACCTCATCTCGCCTAGAAAATGTTCTGCCCTTTCTGAAGTTTCAGTTCTATAAGCTTCATTGCTCCTATTAGCCTTTTGATACTTTAAAAAAATAAGGCTTTTGAACATTTCTTTTATGATTTGTAAATAATTTTCAGCAGGAACTCTCCAGGTTGCCAGGACCTCTAAAACCACTCTAAAAGCACAAGCCAGGACATTGTGCTTGTGGGGGAGAAGAGATAAAGGGACTGGGATAGAGTGTGGCAGGAAGATTGTTAGGGAACCTAGGACAGACACTGGCTTGACCTGGGAAGTGGCATTTGCGGCTTTTGATGACACTTTCATGTTTGTTTTCCTATGATTCTCAGAATTTCTCCATGGAAAGGTTTGTACATTGTGACATCTGTCCATAGGTTTGAAACAGTAGACTAAGTGGACATCTAATCCACAGAACTCTAAGGGATCACCTGTTCATCAAGTTCTACTAGGATCCCACTTAAATCATTTCAGAAGGGATTGTGAAAGTTGGGCTCTACCTATAGGTGACAGTAGAGAGTCATTCAGTTGTGAGAAAGTACAATTGAAAATCTTCAGATATTAATTACTGATTGGTGCAAATGAAATATTTCTCAGTATTTTAACCTTTGTGCTTCTAATCAATTCTGGGATTTTTTTTATTTTTCAATCAATGTTTATTTCAATCTGGAAAGAGACAAGTTATAGGCATGTCACAATATGAATTCTAGCAAGAGTGGTCATAAACTTGTCCTTCTTAAAAAGGTTCCATTTTTAAGATACATGGTTTTTTATTAATTTAAAAGCATAAACATAACTTTCTGTTTTTATAACTGGGACATTTATGAAGAAACTATAGATTAATTGTGGCAGAGTTCATTAGAATATAGCAAAAGATATTGATACTATATTCCTTCTCTCATTTTCTCTCTCTTTCTTACACACACACACACACACACACACACACACACACACACCCCTAAAGAAATTTCTGGAAAAACAGAGATAGACAATAATTTGTAATAAGTGAGATGTGTGGAACACAATTTATAGAAACCAATTTTTGTTATCTTAGGAGTGGACTTAGAGTGGCACTTCTGTGTATCATCAACCTTCAGTTACTGGAACAGGCTATTGAGAGAGGGAAAGAAGATTTCTTTGGGGGAAATTATTCAAGTGAAGTCTCTCCTGCTTTGGTTAGATACTCTTCATTCATCTCTGCCTCCAAGTCAAGGTGGGAAGATTTAAATGAACACGTTCTTTCACACTTTCAAGGTCACGAGTCACTAAAACCCACAAATTAACTAAATAACCTCTCTGCATTTTGAATGAACAGACTTAAAATAACTGGAGAGGGTATTCATCTTTTCGTAGGTGACTCCATTGAATGAATAAACTTAGAACAGATGTCAACCTCATGAGGTCTCAATAATGCAGACAACATTTCACAGAAGGACCATGTAGGAAGGTGTGGTTAAAATGGCCTTGTTCATGTGTTGCAGAAGGATGGGCCATTGATTGGACATAATGCTTCATGGTCCTTTTGAAATTGGTCAGATGAAAAGCAATACAGTTCGGTATAGTTTTGCACACATTTTAATCATTTTTATTGATCATTGGCACTTTCATTTTTCTGAACCTTTATGGTACGTTTCATGTTTTGCTTTGCCTTCTTCTTCTCCTTCAGTCTTATCATTCAAACAAGGTATTTAGCCTGATATCAAGAGGTGCATGTTTCAAAGCATTAGCATTGTGTGTGTGTGTGTGTGTGTGTGTGTGTGTGTGTGTTTATGTGTGTATGTGTTCATGTTTTACTAGGGATGGAACCCAGAGCATTCTAGCTCTAAGCTATACCCCCAGGTCTTTTCATTTTTTTTAAATTGAAACAGGGTCCTGCTAAATTGCTGAGAGTTTCCCTAAGTTGCTGAGGCTTTTCTCAAAGCTGCAGTCTCCTCTTTTAGTCTCTCAAGTACTGGGATGATAGGCGTGTACCAACAGGCCTGGCTGGCATTAGCATCTTCTTATAAGGAAAATGATATTGCCAAGTACTCTGTACCATATACAAATTTTTATTTATTTGAGACAAAATAATATGTGGGGTTTGTTGAACATTCACACCAAATGGCCTGGTGGATTTTGTCAGGTCATTTAATAGGTCAAATTTTTGTTTTTAGGGGTTGTTTATATATGAGAAAAGTCATTTCCTTGCAAAAACTAGTGTGTGGGATGATATTTCAGAGAATTGAAAGGGCTTTCTTTACCACAATTATAGACAAGTATCTGGCAAAATTATGTATTTCATTAGATTTGTTATTTCTCCCATGCTGTCTTCTATGACTGTTTTCTACTTGGATTATAATTTCTTGGGCCCTGCCTGATGATGCCTGCTGGCTCATACACTACACTAAGCTCTAAAATTATGTCTTTTATACAAGTATGATTTCTTCAGTTTGACTATTTTTCCTCCCTCATTAGAAGAATGGGATTCAAACCTGGATGCTTCAAATACTGCATGTTAGCAGTCATGCAATGCATTAAGATATATTAGGATATGCCTTATTTTTTTGTGGTATTGAGGATGAAACCCAGGGTCATTGTACCTCTAAGCTACACCTCCAGCCTTAATTTTTAGTCTTTTTTATTTTCTTGAAACAGGGTCTCACTGAGTTGCAAAGAACCTCACTATGCAGCTGAGGCTGTCCAAGGGCCGTGATCCTCCAGTCTCAGTCTCCTGAATGCTTGGATTACAAGTGTGCACCACTGTGCCAGGTTGCCTGACTTTGTTTTGATGATAGACTAGGTTTGACTGGTTCATAACCACTTGGGAGAAGTTCCTTTAAAATGTGTGTTTGATTCTTTGGCTTTTCCATCAATTATAAAATTACAAGGAGACAGGCAATGACTAGCACTTGGAAGGCTGAGACAGGAGGATTGCATAGGTTCGAAGGCAGCCTCAGCTACTTAGGCTCTCAGCAACTTAGTGAGACCCTGTTTCCAAATAAAGTATAAAATAGGTCTGGGAATATAACCTGGAGATAGAAAAGCCCCTGGATTCCACCCCCAGTACCACAAAAATAAAATAAAATTACAAGGAAACTAGACATGGTGGTACATGCCTATAATCCCAGTACTTGTGAGGCTGAGACAGGAGGGTTGCAGGTTGGAGGCTAGCCTCAGTAATTTGGCAAGGCCCTTAGGAACTTAGAGATACCCTGTATCAAAAAAATAAAATTAAATAGGGCTGGGTGTGTGGCTGAGAAGTAGAATGCCCTTGAGTTAAATCCCCAGTAAAACACACACACACACACACACACGAAGAATTGCTTTAGACTACCATAGATTGAAGTTTGAAAGGAGGAAATATGCTGGGATAGGAAAAGAATTCAGTGTTTTTAAATGAAGACATTAATAGTATTTTGGTTGGGAGAGTTTTCCCTGTGTAAGACTAGCTTACATATTCCAGAATGGTTAGCATCCCTGCTACCTTTCCAAACTGCTAGATGATAATTTCTACCTTCAGTCAACCAACTGCCTGTAGATATTTCCAGAAGTCTCCTGTGAGCAGTGGCATTGCTCCAGGTTGAGAACCACTGATATGACACTGTACCAGAATCCCCAAAGAGTCAACGTCTAGACTGTTAACATCTCTATTGTAAAACATCAGTGGTCAGTGCCATGCTGACTCAGATCACTCTCTGGAACTTAACTAGAACAGAATAGTCACTTTTCAGTTGATTCGGGAAGTTTCTTTGGGGAAACCAGTTTCCCATAAACATTGACTAGAGACCCTAGAAGCCGCTAGTAATGCTTTCTTTTGATTTTGCAGTCTATTCATATTTCCTAACTTCTTTTTTTTTCTCTTTTTTTTCATATTTATTTATTTATTTATTTATTTTTATTTTTTAATTTTATTTTATTGGTGCACTGTATTCATACATCATAGTGGGATACAAACTTTTGTAGACATACATGCACACATCGCCCAGTCAGCCCCCACCCGATCCCCACCCCATTCTCTCCCTATACCTCCTTCCCATGCTTGGCTTAGTGGTTGACATCTAGTATTATAGCAATTTATCCAAAATTAAAAATGATAATCTCACATAACAGTTTCATTTGTCTGATACCAAGCGTTTGATGATTTAAAGATAGCATTTCATTATTTCTTTTTGCTTTCTTTCTTACTAGAGCATATTTTTTTCTGTTTTTTTAGGTGAAACTATCATATATTTATATATTTATTTTTCAGAAAAAAATCTATCCTAATATGGAATATGAATTCTAGATACCCAAAATGATCTTGAAAAAGAACAAAGCTAGCAGATATATATTTTCTGATTTCAAACCATATAAAGCTACAATAATTGAAACAGTGTAGTACTGTTCTAAAGGCAGATATATAGACCACTGGAGTTAAATACAAGCCTAGAACTAAATTCTTCCCTATATTGTCAAGTTATTTTTGACAAGGTTTCCACGAACATTTGGTGGTGGAAATAATAATCTTTTAACTAAATATTGTTGAAAAATAATAATTACATGGAAAAGAATAAAATTGGACCTTTACCTAATCCCATATACAAGTATTAACTCAAAATAGATAAAAGACCTAAATATAAATCTTAAGACTATAAACTTTTAGGAGAAAATCTGGGTCATAAAACCTCACAACATTGAAATTGGCAGTGATTTCTTGGATATGATTTCAATGGCACAGGCAACAGAAGAATATACAAACTCCCTAAAAAATAAAAGAAAATATTGTATATCCAAAGACAATGTAAACAGAGTTAAAAGTTACTAATAGAATTGGATAAAATATTTCCAAATGCTATATCTGAAGGTATATTAATATTCCAACTACAAATCCTAAAAATTAACAACAATAAAGGCAAACAATACAACTTAGAGATAGGTAAAAGACTAACATAAATAATGAATCTCCACAGATAAGCAATCTTAGTTGTCTGTTGGATGGAAACTCTTGTTTCTCTGGTTCTGGTGAGTGTTACCTATTTCTTCTTTGTAGTTAATCTCTTTGAGTATTTTCTCTAGCGCTGGTTTTGAAGACATAAATTCCTTCAGTTTCTGTTTGTCATGGAAGCTTCTTATTTCTCCATCTAATTTGATAGAAAGTTTTGCTGGGTAGGAAATTTTTGGCTGGAAGTTGTTTTCTTTCAGAGTTTGGAATATGTTACTCCAAGCCCTTCTGGCTCTCATGACTTGGTTTGGGAAGTCTGGAGTGATTCTAATTGGTTTGCCTCTGAATGTCACTTGGCCCTTTGTTTTTGTTGCCTTTAAGATTCTCTGCTTGGCTTCCACATTGGTCATTTTGACAATTATGTGGCGTGGGGATCCTCTTCTCCGATCCTGTCTAAAGGGAGTTCTATAAGTTTCCTGGATCTGTGTATCAACCTCTTGCTCTATGTTTGGAAAATTTTCTGCTATTACTTCCTTGAAGAGATTGTTGATCCCTTTGGTATCACTTTCTTTTCCCTCCTCTATTCCAATTATTCTTAGGTTAGCTCTCTTAAGATGGGCCCATATTTCTTCAATGTCAGATTCCTGCTGTTGGATATTTTTTTCTAGATTAGAAACTATGCGTTCATTTTTGGATTGCTCATCTTCTAAGAGCGAGATTCTGTTCCCCATGTGGTCTAATCGGTTGTTTGTGCTTTGAATTGAGGCCTTTACTTCATTAATTGCATCCTTTATCTCTTTTTGGCTCTCTCTGAGTTCTTTTCGAAGCACCTCTATTATTTCCGGGAAGATGGCGACCGAGAAAAGCGGGGCTTAAGAGTCCCGCTAACAACCAATCTCCATTACCACAAAAAGAGCGCCTTTCATAGCCAGAAAACACCATCACCAGAAAAACAAAAAAAACCACCAGGCTCCAGAGAGAAAGCGGACTGAGAACAGAGCTCAGGGCCACAGAGGAGACACACGCACCCGAGGACGCGGCAGCAGCGCCATACTGCCGGCGGCAGCGACGAACTCAGCGGTCGGCTACAGCAAGCCAGGTGAGCCGCTGCGGAACAGCCAGGCGGGATCTTTCGGCGCAGACAGCATTTAAAGCTCCCAGTGGCTGAGCTCAGCACACGCTGCAGGGATTCAGAGTGGAAATCAAAACCAGAGAAGAAAAAATACGCCAGCCTCATGGCCAAGGGCGTGGCAGAGGCGCCATATTGCTACCGGTGGCGGCAGCAGCAGTGAATTCACAGAGTCCAGTACAGCTACATCTGCGTACTCAAGAACAGTGAGTCAAATTGCGGGCCACAGAGGAGAAATCGCAGTATTGGGCCTCCTGGGACTTGACCCAGTGAGGGAGTGGTGGTGGCAGAGATATCACACCATAGGAGAACGTGCAACCTGGCACCCCCCATAGTTTAAAGCAGCCTCTATCGACTCCCTGGGTCGGAGATTCTGTGATACAACCCAGTAAAGGAGTAGTGGGGTCTGAGATAATACAGACTCGAGATCCAGAGCACCTTAAGTGAAGCCATAGTGACCCAAGGGAAGAACCCAGAGAAGGCACAAACCTCCGAAATCATGGGAAAGAGGAATAACACTGGAGTAATGAATGTGCACAACCCCACAACATCAGAACCTGATAAAACAGAAAATCAGAGATTTCTAGAAGATCAAATCAGGAAAATAACTGTAGAAATAATAGAGGTGCTTCGAAAAGAACTCATATTTATTTTTAATTGGTGCACTGTATTCATATATCATAGTGGGATACATACTTTTGTAGACATACATGCACACATTGCCCAGTCAGCCCCCACCCAATCCCCACCCCGTTCTCTCCCTATCCCCCCCTCCTATGCTTGGCTTAGTAGTTGACATCTAGTATTATAGCAATTTATCCAAAATTAAAAATGATAATCTCACATAACATAACAGTTTCATTTGTCTGATACCAAGATTTTGATGACTTAAAGATAACATTTCAATATTTCTTTTTGCTTTCTTTCTTACCAGAGAATCTATTTTTTCCTATTTTTTAGGTGAAACTATCATATATTTATATATTTATTTTTCAGAAAAAAAATCTATCCTAATATGGAATATGGACTCTAGGTACCCACATCGATCTTGAAAAAGAACAAAGCTAGAAGATATATATTTTCTGATTTCAAACCATATAAAGCTACAATAATTAAAACAGTGTAGTACTATTCTAAAGGCAGATATATAAACCATTGGAGTTAAATAAAAGCCTAGACCTAAATTCTTCCCTATATTGTCGTTATTTTTGACAAGGTTTCCACGAACATTTGGTGGTAGAAATAATAATCTTTTAACTAAATATTGTTGAAACATAATAATTACATGGAAAAGAATAAAATTGGACCCTTACCTAATCCCATATACAAATAGTAACTCAAAATAGATAAAAGACCTAAATATAAATCTTAAGACTATAAACTTTTAGGAGAAAATCTGGGTCATTAAACCTCACAACATTGAAATTGGCAGTGATTTCTTGGTTATGATTTCAATGGCACAGGCAACAGAAGCGTATACAAACTCCCTAAAAAATAAAAAAAACATATTGTATATCCAAAGACAATGTAAACAGAGTTGACAGTTACTAATAGAATGGGATAAAGTATTTCCAAATGCTATATCTGAAGGTATATTAATATTCCAACTAGAAATTCTAAAAATTAACAACAATAAAGGCAAACAATACCCTTTAGAGATAGGTAACAGACTAACATAAATAATGAATCTCCACAGATAACCAATCTTAGTTGTCTGTTGGATAGAAAATCTTGTTTCTCTAGTTCTGATGTGTGTTACCTATTTCTTCTTTGTAGTTAATCTCTTTGAGTATTTTCTCTAGTGCTGGTTTTGAAGACATAAATTCCTTCAGTTTCTGTTTGTCATGGAAGCTTCTTATTTCTCCATCTAATTTGATAGAAAGTTTTGCTGGGTAGGAAATTTTTGGCTGGAAGTTGTTTTCTTTCAAAATTGGGAATATGTTACTCCAAGTCCTTCTGGCTCTCATAACTTGGTTTGGGAAGTCTGGAGTGATTCTAATTGGTTTGCCTCTGAATGTCACTTGGCCCTTTGCTTTTGTTGCCTTTAAGATTCTCTGCTTGGCTTCCACATTGGTCATTTTGGCAATTATGTGGCGTGGGGATCCTCTTCTCCGATCCTGTCTAAAGGGAGTTCTGTAAGTTTCCTGGACCTGCGTATCGACCTCTTGCTCTATGTCTGGAAAATTTTCTGCTATTACTTCCTTGAAGAGATTGTTGATCCCTTTAGTTTCACTTTCTTTTCCCTCCTCTATTCCAATTATTCTTAGGTTAGCTCTCTTAAAATGGGCCCATATTTCTTCAATATCAGATTCCTGCTGTCGGATATTTTTTCCTAGATTAGAAACTATGCATTCATTTTTGGAATGATCATCTTCTAAGAGCGAGATTCTGTTCTCCATGTGTTCTAATCGGTTGTTTGTGCTTTGAATTGAGGCCTTTACTTCATTAATTGCATCCTTTATCTCTTTTTGGCTCTCTCTGAGTTCTTTTCGAAGCACCTCTATTATTTCTACAGTTATTTTCCTGATTTGATCTTCTAGAAATCTCTGATTTTCTGTTTTATCGGGTTCTGATGTTGTGGGGTTGTGAGCATTCATTGCTCCAGTATTATTCTCTTTCCCATGATTTTGGAAGTTTGTGCCTTCTCTGGGTTCTTCCCTTGGGTCACTATGACTTCACTTAAGGTGCTCTGGATCTCGAGTCAGTAGTATCTCAGACCCCACTACTCCTTTACTGGGTTGTATCACAGAGTCTCTGACCCAGAGAGTCGATAGAGGCTGCTTTAGACCGTGGGGGGTGCCAGGTTGCACGTTCTCCTATGGTGTGATATCACTGCCACCGCCCCTCTCCCACTGGGTCAAGTCCCAGTGAGTACAGTACTGGGATTTCTCCGCTGTGGCCCGCAATTTGACTCACTGTTCTTGAGTACGCAGATGTAGCTGTAGTGAATTCGGTGCTGCTGCCGCCGGTGGCAATATGGCGCCGCTGCTACGCCCTCGGCTGTTGGGCTGGCGTTTTTTTTTTTTTTTTCTTCTTTGTTTTGATTTCCACTCTGAATCTCTGCAGCGTGTGCTGAGCTCAGACACTGGGAGCTTTAGATGTCCTCTGCGCCGAGAAATCCCGCCTGGCTGTTCCTCAGCGGCTCCCCTTGGCTTGCTGTGGCCGTCCCGTGAATTCACCGGCAGTATGGTGCTGCTGCCACGTCTGCCGCGTCCTCGTGCGTGAGGATCTCCTCTGTGGCTCTGTTCTCAGTCCGCTTTCTCTCTGGAGCCTGGTGATTTTTTTTGTTTCTCTGGTGATGTTGTTTTCTGGCTTTGAAAGGCGCTGATTTTGTGGTAATGGATATTTGTTGTTAGTGGGGCTCTTAAGTCCCGCTTTTCTCGGTCGCCATCTTCCCGGAAGTCCATTTCCTAACTTCTCTTGGCCTGACTTAGAGATTCGTGTGCCAGTTCTTGGCATCTCTCCTTACTTGACTTTTATACAGCTATTTTTGAGGCGAAACTATAGATTTTTTCTGAGTTCATCTGAAGTCTTGCTTTGCAAGCTTCATGCTGCCTTTCCTGATGAAAGAGCTCTCTTTATTCTCCTTTACTAAATAGCAGGAATATATTCTATCTAGACTTGATATGAAGGATAGTGTTCATGCCTCTGTTAGATGAATAAAATGTATATATATATAATTTTTATATATAATATATAATATATAATATATATAATATATTATATAATATATTATATATAATATATAACATATATAATATAATAATATAATATAAAATATATATGATATATAATATATATGTATATAAAATATATAAACTATTTTTTTAAAAAAAATATATATATTTTTTTGGTGGTACTGGGGGTGGAACCCAGAGGATTTCTATCTCCGGGTTATACTCCAAGACCTTTTTTAAAAATATTTTATTTGGAAACAGGGTCTCAGTAAGTTGCTGAGAGCCTCACTAAGTAGCTGAGGCTGGCTTCGAACCCGTGTGATCCTCCTGTCTCAGCCTCCCAAGCGTGGGGATTACAAGCATGCGCCACCATACCCCGCTAAATAATATATTTTTATATTTCAAAAAATGTTGGCAGATACTAGGATTTTACTATAATGGTATTACTTCCCTACACTATGATAATCTAGGTTATTAGCACAAAATGCATTTTGGAAGTGTTTGGGAAGATTGAAGAAGTAATTTTAAGACTTATTTTTACAAATGTTACACATTTCTGTTTGAATAGTTAGAAGCATTAATTAGAATCTATTTATTTTATTTCCGTGACAAAAAGTTCCTTACTTGTTCATCAATAGTTTCCATAGACTGCTTTTTTTTGGCAGTCCAATTTCACCTTCAATTCTGCTGACCTGTGTTCCAATTATTTCTATGATTTAATTCAGGTCAGTTCAGATGTATGGTAAGTCATAACCTCCATTCCAGCCAATCAGCCTTTGGTGTTTTGAAGTCAAATTTTAACACACAGGCACACACACAGTCACACTCACCCACAGATACCCAAACACGTGTTTATGTATATGATATATACTCCTTTTTTTTTTGCCACTCCATCATCTCATGGCCCTTTCTGAGATTCTTTTCCTTGATCCATGTTATCCTGAAAAAAACAAAACAAAAAAGAGCTTTCAAAGATTTGAATATTACCTTTTCAGTGGGATGGCTATGAAGTTCTGTAGCTGCATCTAAGATATTCTTAAGATGCCCATTCTTGTTTAATATATTTCATGCATACAAAGGTATCTCTACTGTTCCTGATCCCAAGATAGGTCACTTTGGATTTTTTCCTTCCTCATTGAAAAGGATATTATTGATTTATTGTACATGTGAAATAACTGTCAGTATTCCTATAACAACATAATTAAAATGAAAAACATAAAGGGTTTCTTTTGAGGTACACATCCACTTTAGAAAAAATAAAAGAATATTCAAATGTGTGCTGGTCTCTTGATTTCATTTGAGAAAACAATTTGATATATTAGGAAACCCTAATTTATTAGTATTTGAACTCTCATCTTATTTCTTATATTACATTAGAGTTTATAATCTTTTATGTAGAATATACTTAGTATTCAACTCCTACATCATGAAGATTTTGTCCAGTCATTATATTTGCATCCACTCTATTTCCACAGTGACTCTTTTTTGTGACTACCTTCTTCTTTTGTGATGTAGTTAAGCTTTACCTTAAGCAGCCTGGGCTCTTGGCTTTAACTGCCTGGATTTGAAACTTACCTCCATCATCTCATGGCCCTTTCTGAGGCTCACATTCAGTATCTGTCAGTAGGTGAATATTTGATGGTATCTTCCTTGCAGAGAAAGTTGTAGTAGTGTGACTGATGGCTGCCAAACTTGAATAGAAAATGTAAAACTGGAAGCCAAGGAAGAATGGCTGTTTTTAATCTATTAATCACACAGCTAAGCAGGACTGTTTAGAGTAAAGTATTGTTTAGTTTGTATCAAACCTGCTGAAACTGTTGTACTTTGGAAATACAATGTTTTTGCCAGGGTGAATCAGTTTCTCAAGTAGCTACAGATTTGTGTAGGCTTCCATAATTGTCTCTTGTTTTCCATCACAGTGGAAGATGTGGGTGTCAACAGATTTTCTTTTCTTTCTTGCTTCTCAGGTAGCATGGAATCCTATATATAGTATAGATTTCTTTTTTTCCCTTTGGCCTCTGCAGATCCCTGGATTGATTGTGAACCCAAACTGTTTGCATGCCAGCTAAATGCCTACTCATCCTTTTTTATTTTTATTTTTTGTGATAATACAGATGAATCCCAGGGCTATATCCTCAGCCTGTTTTTATTCTTTTATTTTGAAACTGGGTCTCACTAAGTTGCAGAGGACCTCACTAAGGTGCCAAGGCTGACTATGAACCCGAGATCCTCCTGTTTCAGCCTCCCAAGTCCTGGGATTCCACGCATGTTCCACAATGCCTTGGCTGTACTCATCCTTTAAAATACATCCAGAGCCACTGAGCTCATGAAGCTTTTCCTGACTTTCCCAGGTAGACCTTCTGATTTTTCTCTTGGTGCCCCCTTCACACTCTAAGCATGTGTCCATTCTAGAATTGACTTAAGTCTTGATTGTATACATATTTCTGCCAAGTAATTGATAACTTGGAAGGAATAAATGTTCATTATGACAAATGATGGAATTTTCAATGAAACCAACCATGACCAATGGGGTGCCAGGGACAACAATGATTTTAGCACTAAAATATAGAAACATTTTTTTTCAGCTAAGAATTTTCATTTTACAGATAAGAGAAAACTGAAGACCTCTGAAGTCTAATTTCTGTTCTGACAGTTCTGTTGAATGTAGACTCCTTTGCAATGGTATTGGAGGGCGAGGGCTTCCTCTGGAATGGGACCCATTTTAAGACTAGGAGATAATGGGCTAGTTCTCCCTCATTCCGGAGCTTCCTAAAAAGGTGTGCTTTGGGCTCAGCCTGACATGTATCCACCTTGCTTCACATAAAGTTCACATGGTTCATTCATCCTCCTGCTCCCTGTTTAGATGTTTTCTGGTTAGCATCTGAATTTGGGAAAAAAATGGCAGCAGAGAAAAAAAAAAGTCCATTAAAAAAGGCTCTAACGAGTGTAAGAGCATTTAGAGAGCAAGGAGGGCGCTCTGAATGGTATTCTAATGCAATTGGCAAGCAAGCGGAGTTGTGTCTGAGGGCTGGGGTGTGATTGTGCAGCTCTGAATGGCTAAAACGAAGGCAGTAATTTTCAGCACATGCTGTGATCTGGAGGGCTAGAACGAAGAGGAGACTTCAGCAGAGGAAATGATAGCATCTTAAACCAGAGCACTATTCCATTCCGGGTGCATAATGCAGACGTGGTGGTTAAACTGTTATTGTAGAGAAATGGCTTATGCATATTTAGTATGCTGCCGCTATGAAATGAGTGGCTGTTACAGCAGCACAAATGCTTATGTGGTTTCCGAATAGTTAATAATTGTTTAATAAGCAGTTTCTCGCAAGCCTCCCAAGCCATTGTAACTCTAGTATGGATGGATTCTTCCTCCCATTATTAGGGACAGAATAAGAAATAGCTGGTAATGGGGAAAACACTTAAATTATAAGGGGAACACCAATGGGGTAAACTGCCAATTACCATCATGAGAAATTTTCAAAGCTGACAGCAATGTACACCATGTGGGAAAGGAAGTGAGAAGAGCCAGAGGCGATACAATCCTATGGATCCTTGGAGAATTAACTTCCTTTCATTTCCAAATAGATTTCAGCAATATATGTACAATGAAGGCCAAGCGGGAAGCTACACTGTAGAGAGTGCCAGAACACAGGGACTGCTAAGGACTGGATTCCTTTGTAACATGAGCAATGAACATAGCTCCTCCTGATTTCAGAAGCATTCAGATCAAGGCTAAACGTGTGCTAAGTTGCTTCTCCTGAGAGTAAAACAGAGCAATAAACAAACAAAAGGCTGTAATTTCATTTGAGAACCCGGTGTTGGAGTCCTTTAAGCATCCTGACAAGAGTCCTGCTGACTATGATGCTGTTCAAATGATTTATGAATTAAATTTATATATTTATATATAAATTTAGATCACTGTTTTTGTACCCAAGAACAGGCAAAACCTACTATGATTTGTCTACAATGAAATATTAAGCAATCCACTAAATATTTAATCCACCTGCTAAACTGCAACAGAATGGTTCAGAAATGTGAGACCTTCCTCTTCACTTAGAGGGACGCTTGCTGTATAACCAAATGAATTATTAACACCATTATTATTATTTAGATCTTTATTACTACCTAATGATGGGTATACTAGGAAATATTTTGTCTGCCACAAATAGAAATAATATCTAACAAACTGAGTCATCACTCTTCTTATTATTTTCAATACTGTGGATTGAACTTAGGGGCATTCTACAGCTGAGATACACCCCGTCCCTATTTTTTTTTAACCATGGTCTCACTAAGTTGCAGAGGACCTTGCTAAATTGTTGGGGCTAGCCATAAATCTGTGCTCCTTCTGTCTCAGCCTCCCAATTACTGGTAGAGCATACTTACAATGGTGTGTACCACCATCCCTGACTTGAAAAATTTTTTGAGGTTTTGATTAGACTTTATTTCTATGAGACTTTTAAAATTTTTTATTACTGTAGTCATACATCTTAATGGGATAAAAGACTTGTGTAGACATAGATGCACATATCACCCAGTTAGCCCTTACCCAATCCTCACCCCTTTCCCTCCCCATTCCTCCTTCCCATGTTTGGCTTAGTGATTAAAAGATACTTTTGTTAGAACATTATAATTATGCATCATACTGAGGTTCACAGTGATACAAGCATGTATACACATAGCACTTGGCATATTTCCTTCTCTCTCCAGCTCTACTCCCCTCTCCTCCCTCCTGAACATGTGAGATTGGTAGTGATGCCTCATTAATATAAACATAAAATTATTTGAACTGTGTCCTTTCTCAATCTTCTTTTTCCCCTTCCCCATCTCACTCTCCCTATCCCTTTCTCAGTATTCTACTGGTTTTTCATCCAAAGTCCTTTGTTTTTCCTATTTCCCCGCTAAACTTACACATATGAGAGAAAACATATGACCTTTGACTTTCTGAGGCTGGCCGATTTCACTTAGCTTCATCTTCTCTGGTTCCTCCATTTTCTTTCAAATGGAATAATTTTGTTCTTAATTTCTCAAGGACTTATTCAAAGCTCTTAAAATATACGAGCCATGGTACAGATCAAGGAAAATATGCTTATTTATGAAGATATTTAAAAAACTCTCTAGCAACAGCCTCAATATTATGGACTCCTATTTCATGGATTTAGATATATCAAGGATCAAACGACATTTTCTGGAATATAAATATATGTTAAAATATTGATTTTTTTCTGTTTGAATTTTTAGTAAGCTTGCCATGAACACTCACCAGCATGAATGGAAAGAAATAAAATAACAAACCAGAAAAATCTGATAGTGCTATTGTGGCTGAGTCTATTAGATGCTGATGTTCCTGACAGTCAAGGCTGGGAGCCATGTTGTAATTCGTTGAAAAATTTTATTACCAGGAAGGAAGGTACATGCTGGTGTTTAACAGTAAATGTCTGTCTCCATTAAAAAGGAAAACTTGCATAAAACCACTATTAGTCCTCTACTAGTAGATGACTTTAGGGGTTATGAAAATTAAAGTCCACAGTAGCTGTTTTATAGGAAATGCCAACATAATTTTTTATCTGGTTGTTTAAAACAGAAATAAAAATGAGATTGTATATTTGTATTAGAATTCTTTGGAGAAATAAAAAATATATAAATTCCTATAATAAATCTCTCTCTCTCTCTACACACACACACACACACACACACACACACACACACACACACACGTATATGCGAGGAGATTTTTTTATAGGATTTGGCTCACATGAATACCAAGGTTGAGACTTCCCACACATGCCAACTGCCAGGTGCTGAACCAGCAAAGGCACTGGTAGATTCAGTCTGCGTTCAAAGGCCTGAGAACTGAGAGGAAACTAGTGTAAGTCCTGGTCTGAGGCTAAAGCCTGAAAAGAGATGGCAGGGTCAGAGAGCAGTGGGAGATGATGTCTCAGATCAAGCTGAGAGAGCGAATCTGCCCTTTGTCTGCCTTGTGGTTCTGGCCAGGCCCTCCGTGGGTTGGATGAGGCCCATTTGCATTGGTGAGGTTATCTATCCTGCTGTATCTGGTTCACCAATGCCAACAGGAGTCTCCTTTGAAACACTCTCACACACACACATCCCCAAAGTAATGTTTTATCAGCTATCGATGTAGTCCTTTGCCTAGTCAAATTGACACACACAAATTAATGCTTCTCAATAAAGCTGGATAGGATACTGCTTTGAAGGAAATGACGTGCGTTGGGAAAGAGCTGCTCTGTGATCAGTGGTGAGGCTACTGGTAGTTGTGTGATCTTCACCAATGTGATTCCTTTCTGTGCTCAGTTTCTTCTGCACCACGCTGTTATTATAAGATGTAATGAATGAATATGTCTTTATAGAGGCTTAAACTCAATGTTAGCTCATCACTTCATCCCTGAGCACTGCTGCTATCAAGGCATATACTGCATTGCACATGTCTTTTCCATTTCAGATACTTTTGAAAAGAAGCTAATGCTGGGGAAAATAGAGGCAATTCCTAGTTAAATTTAAAGGCATGAAGATCAGCATGCATATTAAAATTCAGCTTGGGATGATTCAGTGTTAGGGTGTTTTACAAGATGCTCAGCCAGAGCACTAAGATCATGGGCACAGTCTTTGAAAGCTTTGGATAACATTGAAGAGGAAGCCAAGGATCATCCTCCAGACAGCCTGGAGTTCCTCAGCCATTTGCATTCCTTCTCTTGAAGTCATTTTTCCATTTGAGTATTTCAAAGATCTCCTTTAAAAGTCAATGAAGACTGAAAAGTCATGCTGCTTCCAGAGAGTGATGAATGTAATTTGGGATCTTTGGAGTTAGGATCAACACTTTTGACCACTGAGTTCCCCTTTGGTCACGAATAAATAGTCCCCCTCCTCCGCAGTCACTATATAGAAATGGTGGTTTTGGTGTTAGGCCACACGAGTCCATCCATTTGGGGGTTTGCGATTAAACAAAAAATAAATTGCAATTGAATGATGAACTGTTAACAGAAAGTTAAAGTGAGCTAGACCTTCAAGACTCAGGACACGACTGCTCTTCCTTCTCTCTAGAAAGATAACTGAAAGTGTGAGGAATCCCACACAATCCTTAGTTTTATTGCTCTTTGGAGAAATGGATGAAATGACAAGCACCATCATTTTCCTTTTCAACTTCCTTCAACTGATACAACTTCTGTTGGAATAAACCCAGGGTATGTGGCTGCTAAACAAGCCGGAGATCAGACTCTGATCTTAAGGCAAAGTGTAGTAAACAGCAACTTTCAAAGGTTTATTTTAAAAATACTTTTATTGGTACATTGTAGCCTCACATCATTATTAGTTCAGAGTGATAGGGACAAACATGCACATAGCCCTTGGTGAGCTCTTTGCCCTTCCCCGGCTCCCTCCCTACTCCTTCTCTTTCCACATAAATGATATTGAAACTGGCTTCTAACTGACAGTAATTAGAGTCTATAATTACTGTCAGGTGGCTTTCTTCACTAGATTTCCTTCCTTCCTTCCTTCCTTCCTCCCTTCCTTCCTTCCTTCCCACCCTCTCTTTTCTTCCACATGCTAAGGATTGAATTCAGGGTCTTATGCACCCCAAGAAAATGTTTCCCCCTTGAGCCACACCCCCAGACCACCTGGTTCTTTTTCTTAGGTCTGTAACCATTCTATCCCCTGGTCACTTCTGTTTGAGAGGTGGTAACAGTTCCACTGATGGCTCCAGGGCACTGCATTGTTTTTCGTGGCTTCTCTATACCCAGCTGAAACCTTGGTAAATAATACCTTTGCTGACCCTCCTCATATTACCCAATTACACCATGCCATCTGCTTCACCAGAGCCTTCCCTGGGGTGCTGCTGTTATTCATTGCTGATGCCCACATACAGGGTGGGAGCCCCCCAGAGATTCTGGCTCCTGGAAAAAATAGCCAAATGTAACTTAGTCAAAGCAATGCCAAGGCTGACTCTTGTTCTCTAGTAAACCACAATGCTGGGGCTACTTTTCAATATTATGGAGTTAAATTTTTTTTCATATTTTTTAGCCCATAATATTTTAGACTTTTTTTTTTTGGTGGTACTGAGGATGGAACCCTTCTACCTCCAGGCTACACTCCCAGACCCATTATATCAGCGAGGCTGGCTTCGAACCTGCATGAGCCTCCTGTCTGCGCCTCCCAAGCACGGGGATTATAAGCATGTGCCATCACGCCCGTCTATTTTAGACTTTTAAGGAATCATATCATATGGGTCAAAATGCTGTATTGGATAGAGTGGGATTTGGAGTCAGGAAATCATAGGTTTGAATCCTACCTTCCTGACTTCCTAGCTGCATGGCACTAGGCACTTGATATCATCTTTATTTTTTCTATCTGTAAAATGTAAACATAATTCTTGGATACTAGGGCTATTGTAAACCTTAGTAAGATACTGTATATAAGCTAATAAATGTAGTGTGTGTAGGTGCAGGAGGTAAATACATGGTTTGGGTGTTGACCCAGCTCATCTAGAAGAAACAGAAATATGTCATATTCAAACTTATTTTCTTTTTAAAAATAAACTTTTGATTTCAGAATAGTTTTGGATATTCAGGAAAAAATACAACAATAGTATATGGCAAGCATCCAGTTTTCCCTATGGTAAAATATCACTGTGGAACATTTATCACAACTAGAGAACATGTACTAAACTATCCTTAACTAAGTTCTATCACTAATTTCATTAGTTGTTCCCTAAGGTCCTGTTTCTGTGGCAGGATAAAACCCAGGTTACCAAGCTCCCTTTACTCTTGCTGTCTCTAGGATTCTCTGGATGGTGATAGTTTCTCAGACTTAGTTTCTCATACTTTTCATATTTTTGATGATCTTGAAAGTTTTGAGAAGTCAATGGTCAGAGATTTCATAGAAGTTTCCTTATTTTGGGTTTGTCTGATAATTTTATTTGTAATTAGATTGGAGTTGGAGAGAGGAAGACCATAAAGGGAAAGTATTCTCAATACAGCCTGCCAAGGGTGAATGATCAGTGTGGTCCCTCGCTGCTCCTGATCTTTGAACCTTGTTCAACAGGGAGGTCATATTTGGCCCATATCTGCACTGTGCTCATTAGAAGCAGATCACTAAGCAGAACCTAAGATTAAGGAGTTGGAAAGTTATACCATACCTCCTTTAGAAGAGGAATTTTTACCTAAATTATTTAGGATTTTTCTGCACAGGAAATTTATTTCTTCATTTATTTGTCTACTCAAGCATTTATTTATATCTGTGTGGACTCATGAATATGTATCTCATACTTTAGGCTAATACACAGTGGTCCCTTATTTATTATTTGCTCATATTATCCCAGCTTTGCCCATTAGATTCTCTTTCACTTGGCTCCTATGTTCCTTACACATACCTTCCTCATTTTGTCTTTGAGCATTTTATTATTTTCTGGCACTAAAATATTTCTAGCTCATGCATTTTCTACCCCAATCCCAGAGACAGCTATTTCTCCAAAAAACTCTGGTCTGGTTCCCTCTGTTGGAGAACAGAATTATAAAGTGGGATCTGATTAACAGGTGTGCTTCTTGCAACCAGAGTGCCACTGCTTGTGGATCCTTTCAGCGGGCGGGGCTGGAAATCCATGGGTGTATTCATTGTAGGACTTGAAGTGTGACGCCCTTCTGATATTTCCAATTCTAATCTGTTAGCACATGTTTCATTCTAGATTCTTCCTCTTTTCTGCAATCTCCCACATCAATAGTGAGAGGCCATCCATTCACTTATGTATTTAGTGCAGGTGTTTTCAGACTTCTCATCTATACTCCCACAAGGAACAACTTTACACATGTGCTTCTGTGCTTGTGAGCAGGTCTTTTTGTCTTCAGTCTTACAGCTTCCAGTTATTTCCAGAGTTAATTGGGTCAGTGCCTCTTTTTCCTCATGCCCTTTGGTGAGGTTATGCCAAGTATCTGTAATGAACTTAGATTCATCCATCCATTCCATCTTGAGATTGAAAAAATTACCATTTTTTTCTTTTTACAGGCATTTAGTGTGCATTTAAGATTCATCCGTGTAGTCACATTGACTAATAGCTTGCTCCTTTTAATCACTTCACAGTATCATTCATTGTGTGAATGTACGACAGTTTGTTTACTGAAGGTGTATGTCCTTCAGCTATTGAAGGGCATCTTGGTTGCTTTTAGGTTTCGGTGATTCTTAACAAAGCCACTGTAAATTTTACAAGCAGGGTTCTGTGCAGATATGTTTTCAAATCAGTTGAGTAAATGCCTATGCACGTGACTTCCCAAGCAGCTGTACCACTTTGCATCTTTGCATCCCCACTGGCAATGAATGAGTGTCCCTGTTGCTCCACATCCTCATTAGCACTTAGTGTTACCATTGCTTTTCATGTACAGAAATATCTAAATTTAAACACATGCATTTCTTCTGTTTGAACTTCTCCACAGCTTCTGCCTGCAGTTAAACCTTTGTAGAGCCACCCACCCTTTTGCAGACCTGTCTCCTTGCTCTGGAGATTTGACCAAGCTACTTGTCAACTGCTGCGGATTTTCTTCCAGAAGTCAATGTTGCTAAGATATTTTTTCAACATCTGTAAAGGCAGGTTTGGATCCTTGCCTAAGCCACTGTTCATTAGAAACACTAGTTTCATGTGTTCACTTTTTCATCAAATATTTATTGAATACCTCCTGTATGCTGGGCCATGGGGATAGAGCAGTGAGATAAATAAATGACAATGTCCTTTTAGTTGTACAGCTCATGTTTTGAGGGGGGAGAGTTTTTTCATATAAGCATTTAATACAATACAATATATAAAGTAGTGATAAACATCATTATCAAGTCAAAGCAGGATCTAGGAATCTAGAGAACACTGGGGTTGACAAGGGGGAGTAAAGCTGGTTAGAGAAGGGCTCATTAAAAAGATGATGGCTGATGTCATAGAAGGAAAGAGGAGACTAGTGGTCACCTGAGCCTGGAGAGGGTGAAGGGGAAAAAGAGGAGACTGCATGACACCAATCAAAATATACTTAGAAAGGAGGATGATGTTCTAGTATTCTGTAGTAGAGTGAATATAGTTTAATACAATTTGTTATATATTTCAAAAGAGCGGATTTGAATGTGCCCAACAAAAAGAAATAACAAACGATTGAGGTTATGGAAAGGTAATTACCCTGATTTGCTCATTACATAGTCTATACAGCTGTTGACCTAGCATACTGTGCCTATATGTATTTACAATTATATTATGTCAATTTAAAAACTTTAAAAGAAGATGGCAGCAAGATACATACATCAGCCTGGCTGATGTCCCAAGGGATGAACATTTTGGGTAGAAGGAAAAGCAGGAGTAGGTGCCAGAACCCGGCAAGTGCTTGGCATATTTGAGACATGGTGAGGAGTCTAGCAGCTGGAGCTGAGCAGTCAACGGTGGGAAGACTTGAGACTGGCAGGGAACAGCACAGGCACATTAGATTTGCTAGACGAGTGCTCCTCAGGCTTCTAAGTGTAGACATCTCCTGGGAGTCCCGTTGCCATGCAGACACTTATTTATTGGCACTGGGGTGGGACCAAGATTCTGCGTTTCTAAAAGCTCCTGGGTGATAGTGTTCCCGACTGAGTGTCACATGGTGAATAGCAGTGTTGGGGACTGTGGTCAGTGTTTTATTCTGTGTGAAACTATGTTTTAGAAGGATCAGATCGTTAGCATGGGAACGATGTGATCTGACCTATAAGTGTTGGAGTTCCACTCTTTTTCTTCTGTAGAGAATCTTTTGAAACAGTGAGGGCTAACACTCATAGGCCAAAGAGGAACTGACAGCTACAGTCTGCATGAAAGATTCTGGTATTTGGATTTGAGCGGTGATAACGACAGGGATGGGGAACATGCCAGCCTCACATTTGCACAGTTGGTGTGCTGTGCAAGGCACTCACAGAGTGCGCCCCTGGGCCTGCGGCCCAGCCACATTGCATTGGGTAAACCCTTTGTTTTGTGACTCAGCAGCCCAGGTTGGGCACCAGTTTTGTGATTCCTGCTTGTACATGGTAAAGAGTGCCCTTTTATTATTGGTGCAAAGACAGGGCACACGTTAGCTGTGCTTTGAGTAAGAAGTGGTCTGGGTGGTTAACATGTGGAGAAGGCAAGTGTGACAAAAGCCTTTCCCTTTCAGTAGTCACTAGTTCTGTCTTGAGCTGCTGCCCGAGTTCATGGCCCATGAAAGCTTTTCCTGGAAAGCAGCGCAGCCACAGAGGAGCTAAGCTGAACTTTGAATTTTCCGGAGAGTAGTCTTTCAAAGAAATTGCTCCTGCCGGAGGAGATGGAAAACAGACCCGAGTCATTTGTTTTAGGCTCCTCTCTGTGAGCAGAGAGAAGTGAAATCTCCTTTTAAAATGTCTCTATAGGGCTATAAAAGTGGTCACTAGATAAAAAAGGAGAGAGCCATCGCTACCTGTACTGGTTTCCATGTGACATCTGCTAGTTAATCTCTCATTCCCCTCTGTAGAAGTGGCCTTGTCTGAAAAAGGGTACTGTATGAAGACACATCACAGATTCAAAAGCGGCTGAGATCCTATGGCTCCTCTGAGAGTTTCTTTACCAAGCTGGTCATTGGCGGGCGCTTGCACTGGCTTGACTTGCCAATGGCTGCATCACCCTGATGGTTTTTCTGGTCATGCAGTGGGCTCCTTATGTGCAGAGGCCATGATTTTTAGGCATTATCTACTTTTATTGAATTATAGACTATTTGTATACTTTTATTGATGTAATTACACATCACACTGAGGTTCAAAGTGATACAAACACACATGCACACAGCACTTGTGTTTCCCTCTGAATCACCCAACTACCCACCCTTCCTCATGCATATTAATGAGATTGGTAGTGGTACCTACATATATGGACATAGAATTACTTGAACTGTTTTCTTCATCAGTTATCCTTCACTTCTGTCTACAGGTCTGCTCCTAGAGAGCACATTGGCATAGTACCAAACCTGTTTGAAGGATAAACACAGTACTGTTACTCTAACCTGTAGACCAATGATACTCCCAGCATGGATTGCATAAGCTCCTCCATGGGGGGTATCCTGCTTGACTTGTGCATCTATGCTGAATGTGGGGTGAGAGATTCTGCTCCCAGGCTAGGCTATCACATTTACCAACACTCTGCAAATTGTTTTAAAGAAAGAGGTTGAATGAATATAAAACAGCCAGATAGAAGTGGGTGATGCAATGGGCCCCTGGTGGGGGGAATAATGTTCACATCTTGGGGCCCCTGAGGAGAGTTAGTCCAAACCCTGCACAGGAAAGGGGGCTTTGGATTGTCCCCTGTGATCCCCACTGTTGGATCTCCCAGATCTGGTCTGAACTCCAGAGGTTTCCTCCCATTGGACTAAAGATTTTTCTTCTGCTTGACGGTTAGAATTGTATTTCATATACTAAGTAGATGTAGGAAGTTGCATTTCCCTCAGTTTTGGATCCTCAAGCCTTAAATACATAGCACATAGTAGGTAAATGATTGCTAAGTTAAATAGTTGAGAAATAAGAATGAGGAATCATGTCCATCTTACTTTGAATCTCTGACTTCTTGGAATGGCTTATTTTCTAGATCATAGACCAGTGGTTACTTCTTTAGATTTTGTAAATTAATTCCCCAGTTTACAAAAGTTACTTATCATGAAATTTCTTTGCCTCAGCTCTCTTCCAGCTCATTAGCTTACCATTATTTTAATACATTTCAATTTTTAAAAAGGCAAAATATTCCTGCAGTAGAATTAAGTTTGTAGTACATATTTCAGTGACTGAATATAGGCTTTAGATAATATTTGCTGGGTTTGAGCAATATTTAAAATCTTTTTGACTGGGTTTCTGTCTTCTAGATATCAGGAGGTTTTGTATCCAACTTCTGCTCTCTGGCTTCTGTTGACATGTTTCCAAGTGGTAACATGTATGCAGACGTTATTTGCACATCATGGTGATCAGCATATTCTCAGAAGTGGCTGTCCTCTTTAGAGGTGTGCCTGCATTGCAGGCTCACTGGTGTTACCTGTCTGACCTCCATGGGCATTGTATTTTGGGTTCTCTGGTTGACCAAATAAATGTATGCTTTGCAGTCAAGAGTCAACTCCAATATAATCAACATAAAAGGAATTATTAAGTACAATATAGGAAGCATATTAATTGACGACAACAATATCTCTCAAACATCTTAGGATCTTGTGAGTCATTCTTAAGTGCTTAAGTCATTCTAAAATGTAGGTTTTTTTTGTGGTACTGAGGATGGAACCCAGGGCCATTCTACATCTGAGCTACACCCCAGCCCTATTTTTTTTCTTTATTTTGAAACAGGGTCTCACTGAGTTGCAAAGGGCCTCACTAAGTAGCTGAGGCTGTCCATAAATTGTGATCCTGCTGTTTCAGCCTCCCAAATTCTGGGATTATGAGCATGCATCACCATGGCCAGCTAGATTTGTTTTTAATATACCCAAAATTTGAAGGCTCATTGTGGTGTTCTTCAAAAAGAGGGCATATTGAGCATGCTCAGTTATTTCAGTTTAGAAATATTTTCTTGTTTAATTGACTGATACCTTAGTGTGTTGCTTGCATAATGATTATGTAAATAAAATTTAAAGGCATATTGTCTAAATTATCTACAAAAATACAAAAATCTTATTAAACAGACTGAAAGCTTGATACATGATAATAAGATGTTGTATTTTTTTGGATCCTTTTAATATAAAATAGACATTTTCATTTTCTGGCTTATATGATTCTGAAAATACCTTGGTGAAGTCACTGTAAGCTAAGACTCAGAACTGAGAAAAACATAATGATAATAATAATGAACATTTATTGAGTCTTTGAGTACCAACACACTGCTGAATACATACATCATCCTATTTACTCATCAAGCAATTCAAAGAAGCTCACAATAGAATTCAGAATGGAATTCATCTTCAGCCCTGGGTTGGTCTTACTTTGATGTTACCACCATGAGTATTTTAACTTATTCTACAAATAAATGAGAGTAGTACTAGAATTCACACATAAAGCTAATGCAAGATACCATTGCTTTTTGAACTATTTTAAGTTTGCTCTAAAAGCACACTTTCTGTGTGTGTGTGTGTGTGTGTGTGTGTGTGTGTGTGTATTTTACTGGAGATTGAAGGCAGGGGGCTTCTACCACTGAGCTACACCCACAGCCCTTATACTTTTGAAGTTGAGACAGAGTCTTATTAAGTTGCTAAAGTTGGCCTTGAACTTACAAACTTTTTGCCTTAGTGTCCCTAGTAGCTGGGATTATACTATTACCACTATGTCCCACTAAAATTACATTATTTTTGAAATTCCATATAAATTTACTGCAAAGTATGGTCTGGAGGAATTTATTTGCCAGACCAGAAAACCCAAAATCCAGTGCTCACTATGGTTAGCAAATATGAGTCAATTTGCATCTATCTGGAGATGCTAATGAGAAATACTAGTTGGCATTTAGCCAGCAGTAAGTTAAATTCTTTCAATTGTTATTCAATCAGTTGATTTACAAGATAAAATAATAATGTGATTGAACTAAAAGTGTGTCTTATGTGCCACATTTTCTTCTGTTTCATTATTTCTCTTTAATATTTTTCAGACGCCTCATATTTGATTCCTTTTGATGAATATTCAGTGACCCCCCCCCAGTTTAGCTACATCAGTCTGAAGGAAAAATATTGACCTAAGTGTCAAATAATGTTTCATTTTTTATTATTCCTCTTAATTGAAGCCGTTTAACCTGACCTCAGACCTGCTGTGACTTACTAGACATGCTGTGCAGTCACACCCTTTGGATTAGCCCCACAGTGTGACTGCAGAGCTCATGTTGGCTGGAAAGTTAATGATGGGCACTTCTCACTTCCCACGAAAAGGAAAAATAGAATGATTGCTCTTTAAGACGACTTAAACACACACACGAAATTGACAAATGGCTTGACTGTGTTTACTCTGATATTAGTTTGGAGAGAACAGAAGATTTTTAACTCCTAGTTTCAAGTTTGAACTGACATGACTTTGAACTTCAACTGTAAAATTATAAATAATATTTATGAAAAATGCCATGATTCAATTCTCATGCTATTCTGTCATTTTTGCAATGTGCTCCACAAATCAATATAATAGCTCAGAGTGATTTTTTTTGTTTGTTTTTCAAAACATAGTGTGAAATGATGGCCATTTTCCTCAAAGTGAGGCTGCTTGTTATATTATTTAATGAGTATGATCAGGTTATTTCTCTACTTCCAACTCTCTGAGATTTCTCTTCTAAATTTCATTAATTTTTGTGTTCTCTTCGTCTGTTATAGAGGAATTATTTTCCCTTTACCTTCATAAAAGTTGTGTGAGCTAACTGATAGGCAGTTTGCATATGAAGAGTGATGCCTCTTCAAGGTAACAAGTGACTTGCTCTCTTAGCCATGCAGGCTCTGCTGGCCTCAGATTTCTTGACTCTGGATTTGCAGTTTCCAGTATCTCCCAGTGTTTGCTCCATGAACTCTCTGCAACCACCAGCTGGGAACTCTGACTTCTATTTCCCTTTGATCTTTGATCTCAGTCAAAATTCTCTTAGAGTAACTATTGAATAACCATTTTATGTATTATATAAATTTGTTCCTGGACAAAGATGTCTAAATCCCTATATAAATTGAAAATGGACTTTTAATGGGGAAAAGTGGAAATATTAAAGCTCCAGTATTAATGTGTCCTCCCTTTGCATAGCCTCAGAATGGACTTTAATGTATGAGTAATTAAGTGATACTAATTATGGTCCATTTTTTGGTATTGGGGATGGAACCCGGGGGCATTCTACCTCTGAATGACACTCCCAGCCATATATATATATAGTGTGTGTGTGTGTGTGTGTGTGTGTGTGTGTGTGTGTATGTGTGTGTGTGTCTGGGGATGGAACCCAGGAGCATTTGACCTCCGAGCTACAGCCTCTGCCCTATTTTTTATTCTTTATTTTGAAACCGGGTCTCACTGAGTTGTAGAGGGCCTCACTAAGTAGCTGAACCACGAACCACGATCCTCTGGTCTCAATGCTAGGATTACAAACATGCACCACCATGCCCGGCTACTTTTTATTCTTATTTTGAAACAGGGTCTCACTGAGTTACAAGAGCCTCACTAAGTAGCTGAGACTGGCTGGGAACCTGGATCCTCCTGTCTCAGCCTTCCAAATGCCGGGATTACAAGTATGCACCACCATGCCTGGCTTGGTCCTTCTTAAAACTCTTTAAAAATCAATTTTGGAAAAGGTGCATGTTTTTACTGCCTTAGTAAATTGTTTCATATGTGCAAGGAAATATTCAGGGAAAAATATCACGAATACCTGGATTTCTGACTTTCACTACTTTATATAGCAATTAAATCCCCAACCCTGGTGATCTAAAGCAGTGCTTAGAACATTGACCTGTAGGCCAGATATGGTCCGCTACCTATTTCTCTCTCCTATTTCTATGACTCTTGTGTTAAAAATACTTTTTTATGCTACCAGGTAGTTGAAAATCAAACAAATGAAGAATAATACTTTATGACATAGGAACTTGCACTATATTCAAATTTTAGTGTCCGCAAATACAATTTTATTGAAACACAGCCATGCCAATTTATTTATGAATAATCTATGGCTATTTTTGTGTTATAATTGTAGAGTTGTGACAGACAGCATGACCCTGGAACTAAAAAATAAATATTTACTGCTTGATTCTTTATAGTGAAAGTTTACCAACTCTTGACCTAAAGGCAAGTATATTTGTATTGCTTTAAGTATACTTTTTATTTTCTAAGTAAGTGGCTATTGCCTCTTGGATTTTGGAGAGAACTAGCACAGAATTCACTACTCTGGACATAAAATTAACTTGAGCAGGCCAGTCAAGCATGGTAATCTTTTGGCCTGTCCCAAAAGATACCCTTGATTCTAGATGCTGTAGAGATGTTTGACTGGATTAAGACATTGTCTGTCCTGATAGACTCCAGTGAACTATGCACAGGTCACCTTTCAGCATTCATTCAGCCAGTATTTCCCATGTGGTTTCTGTGGAAACAGTTGCAGTGGTGTTAATGCATGGGAGTTTATTAGATGCTTTTTCTCTTGACTAGGTACTTACTTGAAGAACTATTAGAAAAAATAAATAAAATATCTAACCCAAGACTCTTAAGAATAGCATGAGACTAAAATATTTAAATAAAAATAATAAGAGTTGGCACGGTGGTGGTCCATGCCTATCATTCCAGTACTTGAGGGGCTGAGACAGGAGGATCACAAGTTTGAGGACAGCTTCAGCAAGTAGTGAGACTCTCATTAACCTACTGACACCCTGTTTCCAAATATGAAAATCAGACTGAGGGTATAGCTTTAAGATAGAATGCCTATGAGTTCAATCCCCAGTATAATAATAATAATAATAATAATAATAATAAGCCAGATGTGGTCATGCATGCTTGTAATCCCTGTACTTGGGAGGCTGAGAGAGGAGGATCGGAGTTCATGGCCAGCCTCAGCTACTTAGTGAGGCTCTCTGTAACTCTGTGAGACCCTGTTTCAAAAAATAAAGAATAAAAAAAAATTGGACTGGAGGTATAGGTTGGTGGTAGAATACCCCTGGGTCTAATCCCTAGTACCGTGCACGCACATGCGTGTGCGCACATGCACACACACACACACACACACACACACACACACACACAAATGAATACAAATGAAAATAAATAAAATAACAATAACAACAACAGTAATAGCAGTAGTAGTCTCATAAACATGAACTTTGGTAAGCAAATTACTAGATTTGAAACACACTATTTTTTAAACATATCTTTATTTTTAGTTTTTAATTTATTTTACATACTTTTATTGGTACAATGTAAATATACATTCCACAGAGATTCAATGTAATATATACATGCACATGTCACTTAGTGTATTTTGCTCCATAGAACCCCTCCACATCCACCTACCCTACCTTTGCTCCCTCCCCCAAAATGTTAGTAGTGAAACCTTGTATGGACATAACTTTGTTTGAACTGTTCCCTTTCTAAATCCTTTTTCCCTCCCTCCCTTCCTCCTCTATCCACTACCACTATTCTACTGTTTTGTATCCTCATTTGACAGGTTCTTTTTGCTTTCTGTTTTTGTTCTAGCTTCCACGTATGAGAGAAAACATGACCTTTGACTTTAAGAGACTGGCAGATCTCTTTAGCATATCATTCTCTAGTTCTGTCCATTCTCCTGCAAATGAAATAATTTTGTTCTTTTTTATGGCCGAGTAAAAATCATTGTGTACATATACCACATTTTCTTTTCTATTCATCTTTAAAGAGGCGTCTAAAAAGCTTGAATTTTTTTCCCCTTAGGAAACAGAAAATTAGGAGAAGCACCTTGGAAGGAATGAATTGAGTAATACAGATAGGTATACTGATAACTGGGAGGCGTGAGGAGAAGGGACAGCTGAAAACCCGATGCAAACGGACTAAAAAGCAGAAGAGTAATGATACAGCTCTCTGAGGTATAAGTGTAGAGAAGTGGCCACACGGTCCCTGGACCAGCAAAATTAGAATCACTTGGAAATCCCGAAATACAAAGTCAGGTCGCATCCCAGGACTACTGATTCAGAAACTGAAGTCGGGGCTCAGCAATCTGTGAAAAACACTATTTAAACTGATTAAAACAAGTTAGGTTAGGAGTTTGGTTGGAAGATTCAGGACACATCAGAAACAAGCAGACAAATCATGACTGTCTCTGGATGAAGAAACAAGGGTCGGCCCAGCTGAAAGCCAGGCCCTCCTTCACAGTGGGTGTGAGCATCGGAGCAGGGGCATCAGCGTGTGGTCTTGGATTGCTGGATCCTGAAAAATGCATTTCTCTGTCTCATGCTCTTCAGTTTATCTAGTCAGGTATCACATTATTTCATTATACCTGATTGCATTTGATGGGAGAAATTATTGGTTATGTTACGCTTGCAGATTTGGGGATTCGAGAAGCTTGGAAGGTATCCTCTAATAATGTTAAGAGTCTATTACATGCATGTGTTTTATGAAATGGAGACTGTTCTAGCTTACCAATTTGGTACCCTTCTTTAATAGTACCTTGTTTAAGGCTAGTTTGAGGCTGATTTTGAAAATAGTATTTTAATGACTGCATCGGATTCTAGTGCATGGATGAGATATAGTGTAGTTAAGTCAATTATCCTTTTTAGCAATAGTGCATTGTAGTCATACATCATAGTGAGGTTCAGAGTGATAGAAATACATACAGCATTTGTTGTGTGTTTCCCCCCAGGTGCCTTCCCATTCCCACCACCTCCACTTAGATAATATTTATGTTGTTACAGATAACTTTATGTATGAACAGAGGATTATGTAAATTATTTCAATCATTAGATCTTCCCTTTCTCTTCCCCAAATACCTCCCCAAATCCCCTTTCCATTTTTCACTAGTGTCTCCCCTCATTTATCTGAAATCCTCTTTGTTTCCTGCTTTCTCTCCGTCTTCCACATAGGAGTGAAAACATATGACCCTTCACTTTCTGTGACTGGCTAATCTCACTTAGCATAATATTCTTGTGTTCCATTCATTAATTTTTTCTGCAAGTGGCATAATTGTTCTTTTTATGTCTAAGTAAATTTCCATTGTGTGTATATATCGTAATTTTATAATCCATTTGTCTGTTGACAGATACCTAGGCTGATTTCATAGTTTGGCTGTTGTAAATTGTGCTCCTATAAACATGGAAATGCATGTATCCTTATGGTAATCTGACTTCGGTTCCTTTGGGAAGATTGCCAAGAATGGTATGGCTAGGTGACTTGCTGGCTCCATTCCCAGTCTTTTAAGGAACTTCCATACTGATGGCCATAGCAGTGGTAGTCATTTGCAATCCCACCAAGAGTGTATAAGGGTTTCTATTTCCCCACATTCTCACCAATATTTATGATTGATGATTGCTATTTTACCTGGAATTAGATGAAAATCTCAGTGTTGTTTTGATTTGCATTTCCCTGACTGCTAATATTATAGACCATTTTTTCATATATTTGTTAGCCACTTGTAATTCTTCTGTTTGAGAAGTATATATTTAGATCCATTGGCCATTTTTATTGGGTTCTTTGTTTTCTTTTAGTATTGAGTTTTTTTAAAGTTCTTTATATATTATAGATATTAATCCTCTATCAGAGGAATGACTGGAAAAGATTTTCTCATTCTATTATTTTTAAAAATTAAGATTTTGGTAGCTATTTTAACAACAGACTTCATTCTCTCTAGGATGATAATTATTTAGTATGATTTTCTTAGAATAAATTTTTTTTTGCACAGAGTTCCTTAAGTTAGAGTATTTGTATTTGAAGAACTTATTATATAATACCAAATTGCCTCCCAGAAAGGTTTCTCAAATTTTATTTCTACTGGTAATGTACACGAATGCTGTCTATGTTTATTTATTTGCTTGTATTTTGGGGGGGATCTAGGGGTGAAACCCGGGGCATTCAACCTCCGAGCTACACCCCCTGCCCTATTTTTTTTTAATTCTTTATTTTGAAACAGGGTCTCACTAAGTTGCAGAGGGCCTCACTAAGTAGCTGAGGCTGTCCACAAGCCACGATCCTCCAGTCTCAGCCTCCCAAATGCTGGGATTATAAGCGTGCACCACCATGCCCGGCTTTGCTTGTTTTTAAATCTATATTCTTATGGCTCAGAAATATTTTATAGTCTTTAAAAATATAGAACTGGTATATTTCCTACGAATATTATTTCTAAAGGTTTATTTTTCTGTTGGTATGGTAAATGTGAATCTTCATCCTATTATTTGCAGTAGAGTTATTGCTGGAATATTAAGAAAACAATTATTTTTGATATATTTTCAGTTTGTATTTCTGAACTCTACTATTCTCAGTGTTTGTCAGCTCATTCTCTGTCTGCATTGGGCATCAGCACAGGTGAGACTATTGGATTATAAACTTCTGTTTTTCTCACCAAGTGTGGAATGTACATTAAGGGCTCTATTTTTTTTCCCATTTTCATATGAACTCCCCCAAAAACTAGTAAGTAACATGCTGATCGTATCTAAACTGTTGAATATAACTGTATTACTTTGCTAATTTGAATGATTCTGTTTAAGAGTAGAGCTTTTAGAAATATCAAGGTTTTGTTTGGTGTTAGTTGCCAACTTTGTTTCTTAAAAATAAGATAATATGATTTTTCTTAGAAAAGAAGACCAAATTATATTCAGCATTGCAAAAATCTGGAATGGTTTAGGAAATAACTACAGTCCCTTGCTTCTTTTAGCTTAAAACAGAATTTATGTTTTAGTTTAGTTTTTGAAATTGTTTAACATGAGTGTTAAGGCCAATGGTATAATAAAATGTCACTGATTTCTCATTTCCAATTTTTTTTCATTTAGCAATGTCCATTGGCTTTCAAATATGATGATTTTTAGGGGAATAAATTTGGCTGCACATTGCTCTAATGAAATTATGCTCTTATAAAGGAGAATTGTCATTTTAGATACTATCAGACTTTTATGTCCCCCATATCCTAGCATCTGAGTGGAGAATTAGGTATTTATGCACAGGTAAAAGCAGATTGAATGAACACAAAAACCATTTCTTACTCCTTCAAAGCTTTCCCCGTATTCCTCATATAAAAACCACTAAGGAGGTGTGTGCTTAACACTTTGTTTTGCTTATTTTGTCTCAGCCTTCCAAAGTCAATACTAAGAAAAAGAATAGAAGTTAGTGTCCTTGAGAAAAGCATATTGTAGGCAAAGAGACTTAAATGGTCACTTATGGAAGGCTTTAAAATTCAAAATCATTTTTTAAGCAAACAAAGTACAATTATGTAAATCTACTGGTAGCGCACATGGGTTCCTTCTGCTCAAAACATCTCTTTTTTTCAGAGTGAGGACTTTCGGAGAATCACCCCTCATTCATTTTCACTGCATTTTCGTGGGGTTGGGTGTGTCTGAGGATGGATTTGTAATAATACACATACTCTCTCTCTTCTCCTCCCACCATCACCTAGGGATTAACTAAGGAAGTGGGCAGGAACCAGGCAAGGTCTCTGGTAGTTGCCCTCAGGACTTGTCTCAATTTATTGGGAGGAGGCACTAACGTTCCCCTGGGATGACCAAATGAGAACCTTGAAAGGCTGGGCCTGAGCTGGCCATCTGTGCTACCACTTGAGGAAGAGAAATCAGAGGGGAAAACTAAAGAGAAATGGGCTCTCAGGGACTCCATTATGCCTCTCAAGCCAGCTGAGCTGAAATGAGCTCCCCTATGGACATCAGAATTGCTTGGGCTAATGCATTTCTTTATCTTCCCTTTAAAATCATTGTAGGAGTTTAGGGAGCGCTTTGGTCATCTGTACAGGAAAGGATTCTGAAGATGATTGGTTATTTCCCTCTTTGCTCAATTCACTCTGCTCCAGCTTCATGGCTTTTTGGAGTCCCTTATACATACTGGGAACCTCAGGCCATTTGCATGTGCTGGATCTTTGTCTGGAAAGCTCTCCTCTTTTCCATGGTTTGCCCTAACCGTTTCTATCTTTTTGTTGTTGTTTTTGGTAGGCATAGGGCTATGAAAGCTTACTTTAACCCAAGGAAAATATAGAGAATATGAAGACAGAAAATCTCCTCCACATTAGAGACGAGGGGCCTTTCCAAAGAGAGTGTCCCCAATTCTAGTCCTTGCTCAGATGTAAACTCCTCAGGGATGCCCTCCCTGACTACTCCATGTAAAATCAAAGTACACGCACCCCTTCATAAACTCCCTCCAACTGCCTTCCAACATATTAAACATATTATTTGTTTACTGTCAGGATTTCCCCACCTTCACTGGGTCTTTGAAGGGAGAGATTTTTATCTGTTTTATTTCCCCTGATATCCTTATCACCTCAAATAGTGTTGGATAGGGTGAGTGCTCAATAAATATTTGCTGAACTATATCTAAATATGGTGGCTACTCTCTCTGGAGATGACTTAGTGATAACTTAGAGGGAAGAGTGGAATAACCTGGAGGTCACCATCTTAACCAAGTGATCAAAGTCAGATCCCCAGCAGTGGTATGAAGAGATATCATCTGAGGGTATAAGATGGGGATAGAATGAGGACACCTAGAGAAGCCTGTCTCTAACTCATCTCAGGGCTCCATCCTGAGCAGCAATACACATTCCTTACACCCTCCATGGGAGATAGGAACTAAAGACAAACTCAAGAATACATACAAGCACACTGTTTAACACCCAGACTAAAAAAGGTAAAAAAGATAACCAACCAGAGATGTGAGGATAATAGCCACAGAACACAATGGCAGACCAGGTCAGAGGACCAACAGGAAAGTTCAGAAAACCCCCAAAATCTTGTAATCAGCAACCTGAGGCCTACCTCACAGACATTAAGAACACTAGCTATAAAATCTCACAGCCTGGTGACTAAAAGATGGAGAAGGAGAACTACACATACCTTCCTCCCTCCATCACACTCCCTATAACTGAAAGGAGCTCCCTCGCACACACAAAAGGGGTGGGGGTAGGGACATAAGCAGACTGTGGCTGCAGCTACACATGAAACTCTGAGGAATATAGCAGGTCTGAAAGCTACAGAGCAACCAGCCTTCTCTGTGGAGTGTGCAGAGTCCCACACTTGCACTGGGACCAGCCTGAACTGCACTTGGTGCTGAAACATTCAGAGAGAGAGATAAAGAATGGGGTCAGGGAGAGCACAGCGTCCCATGCCTGCACTGAGGCTAGCCTGGATTCTTCTTTTTATCATTGTCTTATATATTTTTCTTCTTTGTCCTCTTGGCTGTTTTGTATTTTGGTCTGTATGTTTCTTTGTTTTTGCTGCTGCTCTGTATTATATATTTGTAGGATTTTATTCTGTTTTGTTTTGACTGGTTTATTTTTATTTTTCCCCAACACTTTCGCAAGTTTTTTTCCCCTATTTTCTGTCTTCTCTCTTATCTCCTTCCCTTATTTTGGGTTCTGTTTTATCTGTCAAATTCCAAGTGAACCTGTCAATCAGTGCCTTGTATTAAATTCATTTTGTATCACTATATCTAATTATACTACCTTATAAAGGCAATACACAATAGGCCCACAGCCAACATCATACTGAGTGAGGAAAATCTATGAGAATATAGATTCTTGTCTTGTTCCTTAATAGGAACCATTTCTTTTCAATATAGTACTTGAGACTCTAACTAGAGCAATAAGGTAAGAGAAGAAAATCAAAGGAGTACAAAGAGGAAGAGAAGAACTGAAATGATCTGTTTGAAGGTGACATGATATTATACTTAGAAGACTCAATAAACTCAACCAAAAGGTGTTTAGAACTGGTCAACAAAATCAGCAAAATATTGGGGTACAAAGTCAGTTGTAAAAAATCAGAAGCTTTCTGTTTACCATCCATAAAGTCACTGAAAAAAAATCCAGAAAACATTTCCACTTACAATATTCCTCCAACATCAAATATTTAGGAATAAACCTAACCAAGGAGGAAAAAGACCTCTACAAGAAAAATTGTAAAACATTGAAAAAGAAATTGAAGATCTCAGAAAATGGAAGGACCTCTCATGTTCTTAGATAGTCAAAATAAATATCTAAATAGTCACTCTTTCAAAAGAAATCTACAGATTCAGTACAGTACCCATTAACTTACCAAGTTCATTTTTTACAGACATAGAAAAATTAGTCCCTAAATTCACTTGGAAAAACATATAAAAAAAACTAAACAAAAAATCCAGAATAGCCAAATTAGTTATCAGCAATAAGAACCATGCAGGAGGCATCACAATACATGACTGTAAACTATAGTACAAAGCCATAGTAATAAAAATAAAAAACATGATATTGGTACAAAAGCAGACACATAATAGAAGACTCAGAAACAAATCCACACACTTATAGCCAATTGGTTTTTGACACAGGGGCCAAAATCATACACTGGATAAAGGATAGCCTCTTCAACAAATGGTGCTGGCAAAACTGGTTGTCAACATATAGAAAAGTGGAAATAAGCCCCATGTTCTCACCCTGCACAAGAGTCAATTCAAGATGGATCAAAGATCTGGAAATTAGACCAGAGACCTTGCAGCAGGGATAGGTCCAACATTTAAACACACAGGCACAGATAAAAAATACTTCCTCAACAGAATCTCAAAGCTGCAGGAAATTAAAATGAGAATCAATATGTGGGATTTCATTAAACTGAAGAGCTTCTGTACAGCATAGAAAATGATCATGAACCTCAACACAGAGCCTCCAAAATAGGTGATTTTTTCCAGCTTCTCCTTTTATAAGAGGACTAATATCTAGAATATACAGCAAACTCAAGAACATTGCCAAAAACCAAATAACCCAAACAAAAATGGCAAAATAAACTAAACAGACACTCACAAAATAGGAAATGTAAATGGTCAATAAATGTATAAAAATGTTCAACATCATTAGCAATCAGATCCAAATAAAAACTACCCTGAGATTTCACCTAACCCCAAACCCCAGTCAGAATGGCAATCGTTAAAAACCCAACAACAAATGCTGGTGAGGATGTTGAGAAGTGGGAACTCTGATACATTGTTGGTAAGACTGAAAACTAGTGCAACCACTTTAGAAAACAGTATGGAGGATCTTTAGAAGAATGGGAATGAACCTACCATATGATTCAGCAATACCTTTTCTGAGTATCTACTCAAAAGAATAGAAACCAAACTATCAAACTAATGCATTTGTGTTCATGTTTATAGATATACATTTCATATTTGTCAAACTCTGGAACCCACCAAGATGTCCATCAACAGATAAATAGATAATAAAACTATGGGATAGGTATAAAATGGAATTTTACTCAGCCATAAAGAAGAACAAAATTATGTCATTTGCAGGGAAATGGGTGGAATTAAAGAATATCATGCTAATTGATATTTGTCAGTCACAAAAAGTGAAAAGTCAAATATTCTCCCTAATATCTGGAAGCTAGGGAGAAAATGGGACATGGTAGGGACCCCAAGCAAAGGAGGAGAAACCTTAGATGAGTTAAGAAGGCAAACTGAGGGAGATAGGAGGGGAGAAGAGAGAAAACATCTCAAGGGACATAATGTAAACCCACAAAAATGTGAAAGGCACTCACTATGCTGAGCAGGATAAGGAGGGAAGGGAAGGGAATAGGGTGGGACCTGGGGGAGGGTTAAATGAATGCTGTGTGCATGTATAGCTCTACCATCCTGAACACCATAAAAATGTATGATTAAAATGCACCAATAAAATAAAAAATAAAAATAAAAGACACTGCTTGCTTCCTAATGTGGAGCATAGAGGACACATACCCCTTCTGTGTTACTGTACCACACATGCAAGCAAACACATGGAAATATCAGGTAAATCCATCATGAAGGGTATTTTACAGAGCAATTGGCTTGCAGTCTCCAAGAATGCTGATACTGTAAATTTAAGTGAAAGGCTGGAGGCTTTCTGGATTAAGACTAACAAAAGAGGCCTGGTGAACAAATGCAATGTGTGGGTCCAGAAAACATCACTAGGAAGGTCACTATTGGGACAGTGGGAAGAATTTGAATATGGTCCATGTACTAGGTATCAGTAGAATATTACTGCCCAATTCCTGAATTTAATAATTATACTGTGATGGAGTAAGTTAATATTCTTGTTCTTATAATATACACCCAAGTACTTAGGGCTCAAAGATTAAGTTGTTTATTACTTTCAAAAGATGTAGTGTTATCTTGATATCTCTGAATATGTTTATATTTATGTTTCTGTCTTTAGACAGACAGCATTAGAGAGGCCAGAAAGTAAAAGTAAAGCTATGAAATGTGAGCAGTAGATTATTTAGGTTAAAGATGAAGGTTAATTTATTGTATCAATAAAATAAGTACACAGATAAATTAGAGTCATATGAGGTGAGATACTATGAAATTAACAAAATCTAGATGTTATTGATTTATAAGAATGGCCAGTTTCATATAGTTCAACTAATACTCTCATAATTTTTATGTACATTTGGATTTTTGAATGAAAACATTTTAAAAAGATAGACAATAGGGTAAGTATGAGATACAGTTTTTTTCTGGATAATTATTCGTGCGAAACGTTTTTTCCAGTAATTTTACATTGGCTTGGCTTTTAAAGCTCCAGTACCCTGTGTACTTGAGTAGTGAAAGAGAGAAAATGCAAAGTTTCAAACTAGTGGCTTCTCAGTTCCTGATTATTTTGTCATACTTGATACTCATTGATAATGAGTTTGAAACTTGAGACTCCAACCTGTGTGACAGTTCAAGGCTCCCAGGACCTGGCCTTGCTAGAACCTGTCTCTTGGGACTGGCTCTTAGGGCCTGTTTTCCTGCCGGCCCTTCCTCTCCTTTCTCTGCCCCCACCACACAAGGCAGCCAATGGCTGGGTGGCTGTGCCGGGCAGGGAGAATCCTCTTTTGTGATTGACAAGCACAGCAGCTGCTCCAGGTAGACACTTGTCACCACTCACTTCTCTGGCTGGTGCTGCAGCCCACGAGTTCCACAAGGCCTCCTTTCTCTGTTTGACTGGCATCTGCTCTGAGCTTAGAACAGTGGCACGATGTATGCTTTCTGGTTAGGTAGCTGGTTAGTTCATGTGGGAGAGAGATGTCTCATTTCACAAAGGCATTAGCATGTAAGCTAGCCTAATGTGAGATGACTTTTCAGAGATTAAGGCAAAGAGACGATGGACAGCCAAGAAGAATGAGCTTTTAGTAAAAGATTTTGAAACTTCTCTATGATCCTACTGACATGGGTTATTAAAGTTCTACTAATCTGAATATAGCCGGCTGTTTAAGGAACATTTTAATACCTTTTCTCTCAATTTTGCCTCTTTTTTTCCCTCATGACAGACAGTACTTGGTACTTGCCTGGGATAGCAGAAAGCTGACAAGGCTTGTTTCTAAAACCACAGTTGAAAGCACAAGACTGCCTCCTTCACTTAACTCTACTTCCTAGGTCTTTTTTCTTCATCAGCTTTTCTGTGTCTTTTGCTAGTAACATTTAAATTTTTTCTTCATTTTAAAGCTTGTATCTTCACCTCATTGCTTTACATTTAAAACCTGGTTTTCATGACATTCCCACCCACTTTTCATGACATTCCCACCTCCTCTTTATTTTCCACAAAGATCTCGTTTTAGCCAATTTATTACTTGAGCACAATTTTCTTTTCTGAAGTTCATTTCTATTATCTTTTTTGAGTTTTTTTCTTTCTTTTTTTTAGGGTTTGGAATCTATTATTGTTCAGTTGCTTCTAACAGTTAAATCCCAAAGAAATTCCTCTGTGATTCTAAATTAAGTTAATGAACATCTGCATCAGTTTTTGCCTTTCCTCTTGTTATTAGAGGTTGAACCCAGGGCATTCTACCTCTGAACTACACCCCCAGCTTTTTTTAATTTATTTATTTGGAAACAGGGTCTTGCTAAGTTGCTGAGGGTCTCACTATGTTCCTGAGGTTGGACTTGAGTCTCTGATCCTCTTATTTCAGCCTCTCAAGTAGTGGGATTCCAGGTATGTGCTACCAAGCCCAGTAAGATTCTTTTGAATTGTTCCTATTGATATTAGGGAATTGATCAAGACCTGAAAAAATAGATCAGGTGAACTGGTCCACGTTTGGGTTTCTAATAGATTTTGTGGTCGATTGTTTTATTCCTTAAATCTGATTATTATAACTGATGAAAATAATGTAATATGTACTGAGGATCCCCTGTGGCTCAGACATTGCACTAAATGTTTTGCACCTATTATTTTCTATTTAATCCCTACACCAGTTTGCTCACTCAGCATTCGTCACCATTTTATACCTGGCAAAACTGACGTGCAAAGAAATCAAGAAACCTTCCCAAAGATACAGACAGTGAACATTGTACCCAAAATTTGAATGTATGAGTTACTCCCTTCTATGCTTTATTTTTTAATTATCTATGTATTATTTCTTGATTTTGTACAACCTTTTATATATAGGTGCCATCTCATTATTTATTATTATGTGAGGCTAAGGTCCTTTCTTTATATCCATAGGATGATTTTTCTGTTAGGTTACCTTGGAAGCTGTTTTGCACCCACCTAATATATAAATCCCAAAGTTATCTCGTTTAAAGTGCTGTTCCTGGAGCATTGACAAATCATGTTGTGTGGCTGGGCTTCAGTATTTTGAATATACCAAATATAATCAGTGTTTGACTGATTAAATATGTTACTTGCAAAATATTTTATTAGGTTTGCAAGCTCTAATACATGGCCCGCTGTCCTGTTTCTGATAGCTAAGGGTGGATGTGGAAACTTTTAATACATGGAGTGTCTTCTCTTTGCTGATAGATGTTTCTGTAAAAAATGGATAAGGTGATGAGATCAGAATCAACTGTGTTTCTTATGCAGAACCCGTGCTTGAGATGCATGCTAAGTCCCTAGCTATGCATCTCATTAACTTGCCTAGCAGTTGGAGATCTGCATACTGACTTTGAGGATATTTCATTATGGTATTTTTCTAAGGGAGGCTTTACATTTGCCAAAGAACTGACAAGATATGTGTCTCTATAACTCACCTAGTTTTATATTATGATCAATATGAAAGATTGCCTCTGATTACCTGGGGACGCCATGAAACTGTTAAGATATATTAGGTTTCTGGTTTATTTTCTGATTGACTGAATAAGAAAAGATAGGATAAGGAAGTACATTGAAGAAAATTTTAAACTTCTATTTCTTCCTACTTAGCTTTTTTCTTTAAAAGTCTTTGCCCAATATTTGTCTTTTAATGTTTACATTAAAAGAAAAGAAAAGGTACATGTTCCTATTTTATAGTTGACAAGATAAAAAGAAAACCAAGATAATTTCCTAATGCTGCTATAACAAATTGCCACAAATTTCATGACTTAAATTTATTAGCCAGGCTTGGTGGTACTTGAGAGGGTAAGATAGGAGGAACACAGATTTGCAGCCAGCTTCAGCTACTTAGTGAGGTACTCTGCAACTTAGTGAGACCTTGTTTCAAAATAAAGAATAAAAAATAGGGGTTGGTTTGTAGCTCAGAGATAGAGTGCCCCTGGGTTCAATTCCCAGTTCTGCAAAAACAAAACAAAACAGATTTATTACTTTTGTATCAGTCAGTTGTCTGTTATGGTAACAGAGTTTCAGAGATAACTAACATAAAAAGAGGAAAGGTTTCTCTCCGCTCACAGTTTTAGAGATTCCAGTTCATAATTGCTTGGCCACGTGGCTGTGGGCCTGTGATAAGGCTGCACATCGTGGTAGAGAGCACATGGCGGAGCAATCACAAAGCTCACTTACTTTGTGACAGCTGGGAAGCAAAGAGAGACAGGAAGGGGCCTGAATCCTTATATCCTCTTTGAGAGCACGCTCTCAATGACCTATGACCTCCCAGGAGGCCCCATCACCTAAAGGTTCCACCGTCTTCCAAGAGCGCCATGCAGGGGAACAAGCCTTTAGCACTTAACACTTATGTGTTATGCCTTTGGAGGACATGCTAGGTCCAAACTATAACATATCATTAATCTCCAGGTCACAAGTCCAGTGTTCTCACTCCCTGGGTTGAAATCAAGTGTCAGTAGGGCTGTGTTCTTTCCAGAGCTTCTCAAGAAGAATCTATTTTCTTCTTTTCTCCTGTTATAGAGGCCACTTATATTCTTGGGGTCATGGTCTTTTCCTCTGTCCTTGATGCTTGTGGCTGTAATCCAGTCCCTCCTACGCTATACTCGAAGTCTTTCTTCCATTTCCCCTCTCATCTCCTTAACTTGCCCAGAAAAAGTTCTTTGCTTTCAAGGACTTATGATTATATTGGGTTTACCTTATCAGCTCAAATTGTCTCCTCATCTCAAAGTCCTCCTTCCAACACGTGCAGTATTCCTTTCGTGATATGAAATAACGTAGTCACAGGTGCCGGGGTTAATACACAGGCATCTTTTGGGATGAGGATGTTATTCTGCCGATCTCAGGTTCCCCAATACCATGACACAGATTTAAAAATAACTCTCTACAAATGTTAGTCTTATTCTTTTTGTTATGAAATGATATATTTTGAAGTGGAATTTCTCAAATGTAAAATAGTTCATCATTCCTTAGTTGGACTCATGTTCTGTGGTTTAAACTTGTTTTGTACATTTTTCATAGGTACCAAATAGACTGTAACTACCTTGAAGGAGGAAACTCTGACCCATCCTCTCTTCCCCTAAGGGTTCTGCAGGTGCGGAGCCCCTGGTTTCTTCCTTATTTGTTGATGGGTATTCAAGAGCTTTTTGATTTGAGTGATTCCATTAGGACTGGCTCCGGTTGTGTTTGCCATCTTTAGACTCTTTCCATCTCTAAGTCACCTTGTCCCATCTTCCTTCCTCTGGAAGTTACCGGAAGCCTTTTGCCTAGCAAGAGCTGCTGTGAAATCCTTTACTTGTGAAGCCTGGCATTGTACATATGTTTGCAAAATAATAGTCTTACCAAACCTACCAAATACATAGATAGATTGAATTTTAGATGCAACCAGTAAGCAGAAGAAATTTCTTTTCCTGGGGTTCCTAACTTGCATTCAATCCTCCCCCCCCCATTACACACTGATAATTGTCGCCATCTCTCCATGATTTGTAAGATAAAAGTTGTAATCTCTGACCTATATTAGCAGTGTAGAATCTAATTGGGGGTAAATTTCCTAGTCCGTTGGTTAACATATATTTTAAAATCTCAGAGGACAGTTTCTAACTTTTCTTATCAAAGGGTATGTGCTGATAAATAGAGACTTAGAACAAATGTAAGAAATGAAAACAGGCTAAATATTAATAAAGTCAGTCAGTATAGTTTCTGTGAGTAGTGATCGGCTTTGACCTTATGGAACCTGCAGCCAGAAAAGCATCATAAGAAGTTGCCACTCCCTCTGTATACGGTAGGTCAGTACCAGACATGCTCAGAACTTCTTCCAACTATTCATGAGGATGTCTTGTTGATGTGAAATATTGTATATGATATCCAAGATGTTTAAAAAACTCCCTTTTATGGTGGTACAGTGTCCAGATTTATATGTGTCAGAAAAGAAAGATAAATAGATATTTTTTAACTGATTGGAACAAACAGGGATGATGAAGCTTGTGTGGCATTAGGCAGCAAAGAGAGAAGTTTAGGCTTAGTTGTCTGGGCCAGGGCAACAATTCATTCATACAGTAAATGATGAAAGGGGAGTCTTATTTGAGGAAAGAGTGACTCAGTGTTCCCAGATGGGATGGCAGCCTCTGTTGCCACCGGGTTGACAGTGGGTTGAAAACCAAGTCAGTTGTTGCCCCAGTGCTACGGTGTGTTGCTGGCCACTCTCTCTAGAGGAAAACACAGGTAAATCTCTGGAAGCTTACAAATATATAGTTATTATTTACAAATATAAATATATGAAATATTTAGAGAGATTTACACAGAAGGGGGTAGGAGGACAGAGAAAATAAGAAAGTTCCTTGTATGCTTTGCTTTCTTCCAAATTATGAGAACTGAATTTAGCCCAGTTCTTATATTTTTTTCATGATTCAGTGGCATGTTTCAGTAAGTGATGGTGTGTGTGTGTGTGTGTGTGTGTGTGTGTGTGTGTGTTAGTAACTGCAGGTGCTGACAAATGAGTAGAGACTGGTACATGTTTACACTTGGTTCTCTTTGTTCCTTGATCTCCAGCTCTCTCTCCCATTCCACTCATCTGATTGATTGTTCACTCCACTTATGGTTTCTGAGATCCCCACTAACCTTCAGTCTGGATTAATTCTAAGTCTTCCTCTGCCTCTCAAGAGCATTCGGCTCTTACCATCCTCTCCTGTCTTAAAGAGCCTTCTCTGTGCTCTTTCCTCACTGAATGGCACTGTCATTCATCAAATCAGAGGCCAAATAACTGTCCCTGATCACACCTTCTTCCTTTTATCTGTATCCACTGCATCAGCAAACTTGGTCATCTTATTTATTCCTTTATCCTCAGAGCTTACATCCTTGCCCAGTATGTCATCATTTCTTACCTGGTCTGTGAAGTAGCCTCTTAAATGTCTCCTCATATTTACTATTGTCTTTCTCTTTCCCCACCCTAATAAAGTTTTTGGAAATGTATATCTGATGATGGTACTATTTCAGAGCAAACCTGCTAACCTGGCCTGCAAGGCCCTGGCCGTCTGGGTTTCCTTTCAGGCATCACCTGTGTTCTTTGCTCTTTGATTCTAACTTCATGGCCTTCTTTCAATTCCTTGAAACTGCCAAGAACCTCCTTGCCACAGGGTCTCACACATGCAAAATACTCAGACTGCAATATTCTTGCCTTTCTGTTTCAGATTTTAGCATAAGTATCACTTCTTCTAAACAGTTCCCTTTGAGTATCTTTACTTCATCTTTCTACTTTTTACCTCTACATTGTAGCATGCATCTTCCCATCAATGCCTGTTTCTGACTAGGTTATATACACTCCATGGGAGCAGAAGCTATGTTTTCTTTTGCACCTGACACAGAGTAGGCCCTCAAAAGTATTTTTGAATGACTGACATATGACTTTCTCTTTGGCTTTCCATGCACTGGCCATATTCTCATTGCCTTTTCATGGTCTCTGGCTTTCATCGCTTAGGCATGTGTCTTCTTGAGTTCTTTTTCTCAATGCATCTTAGTGTCCTAACTAGATCTCAAGCTCTGTAGGCACATGATGTCAGTTATGTGGGGACAAGGAGTATATTCTTACACTTTAAAATGTCTTCCAGCATTCCTAGACTGCTTCTGAGCACCCGGCAGGTTTCAAGTCAAGGCACAGGGCTCGATTCGCCTGTGCTCACACACACACACACACACACACACACACACACACACACACACACACACACATCATCATCATCATCATCATCATCATCATCATCTTTTGCCCATGTACCACTTTTCCTGGCTTCCTCCTCTGGCCACCTCAGATATGGGGCTGCTTGAGTGAATGATGGGTGGAAACAGAACCACTGGTTTGCAATCCTTCTCTGTGGAAGAGTCTGGAGTCTTAAAGAATACAGATTTCAACTCCTCACCATTCATATCAGGAAGCTTAGACCAGAGAGGAGAAACTCTTGCCTTCCAGACAGCAGGTGTGCAGTGACGTGCACCAGGTTGCATGACTAATTAGAAGACAAATTATGGCCACAACATGGGTCCCCTGGCTCCAGGCCATTGTTCTTTACTGGGTTGTCTCATTTAAATTTAGAGAAGAAAGATTAAGCACTCATTAATACGAAGAGGAACACATGGGGGAATTGAAATTAATAGGGCCAGAGATGAGGCAGGAAGAAAACACGGTGTATGGGTGAAGCCCATAGATAAACCATTATCTAGAATTCATTGTTGTTTAAAGCCTATATATTCATCTATTTTTCTTATATTTTACTACTTTAATCTTTATGAAATAATTATACAGTAAAAATTCTCTTTAAAATTATCCTTTTTAGCCGGGTGTGTAATCCCCGCGCTTAGGAGGTGGAGACAGGAGGACGCGCTGGTTCGGAGCCAGCCTCGCTGGCTTAAGAGACCCTGTTTCCAAATAAAAAAATATAAAATAGGTCTGGGAGTGTAGCCCGGAGGTAGAAGGGCTTCCAGGAACCCCAGTACCACCAATAAATAAATAAATAAATAAATATAAAAAAATAATAAAATAAAATTTACCTCTTGCCTCCTTTTATCTGTATTATACTTTTATTACTCACACTCTAGCTCGTGACTCTGACTGAGCATCATGGTCTCTAACTGAGCCCTTTCATGTGTCTGTTGATGCTTATACACGTCTGGTCAAATCAGCACATCTCTTCCATTGTTTGGATTTTCGAAGTACTGGGTGCCATTTTCTATCTTTGTGCAATGTGTTTATGAGCATGTGTGCACATGTGCATGTGTGCTCACACACACACGCACACACCTGAGTGTACATAAACAAAGATTGAGCTGAAGTGAAATACTGGAACATATGGTCCCTGAAAAACCAGTCTCTATAGCAGATCTGTAATAAAGGGTACAGATGTTTGGCATTTGACAAATGAAATTTTTTTTATGTAAGACTGTTTTAGTAGATTAAGTTAAAAGATGGAAAATTAGCTGCATACCATAATGAACATTTTCTTCCTCTGAAAAGGTATGAAATGAGAAACTTAACCAAACAAATAAGTTAGGCCCCCAGTGATTCTCTGAATATGTTTTTCCAAGCACTCAGATTTCATTTTTATTGCCTCTTGGGGGTTCTTTTATTCTGCCTTTAGTATTTACCTTACATAGATAATGCATTAAGGTGTTTTGAGCTTTGTTAACCTTAATGTATTTGGAAATAGAGTTTCAATAGGCTACTGTAGTGTTTTTCCCCAATGTTGAATTTTTGCTATAAATGCAAATTTTTTCTTCTCAATGCTTATTGAATCTTTTCAGTTATCCATTTCTCCCAGTCTCTGAAACTACTTTCCCCTTCTAAACACCTATAGTTAGATTTTTAAGTGAATACCTTTTGAATACATTTTATTTTCTATATTATTTTCATTAAATTTAGTTCCATTTAGAGTCTGGCACTTAGTTATCCCCTCTCTAGAATTACTGCTAATTTAATGTGCATTATTCTCTCACTCTACTTACCTGTAAATTTCTTGGACTTAAGAAAGATCTCATGACAAGTTATTCATAAATATCCCTTGATTCCTTTTAGATTATCTTTAGAAAATGAAGGAGTCACACTACTCAGCAGAAAATGACACATGTGGCTCAATGATAAATACATAAAATAATCACCAACTGCTAATTGCTATCAATAAAACTCTTTGGCACGTTATCTCTCAGTCCCCTAGAACTGTGACACCTCTTTACTAGTTTGTCTTATTTGGGTGGCACTCTGGAGTTGAGGCAATAATCTTTTTTTTTCTTTTCTTTTTTTGGTGATACTGGGGTTCCTGGAAGCCCTTCTACCTCTGGGATACACGCCCAGACCTATTTTATACTTTTTTATTTTTGGAAATAGGGTCTCTTAAGCCAGCATGGCTGGCTTTGAACCTGTGCAATCCTCCTGTTTCTGCCTCCCAAGTTTGGGTATTACAAGCGTGCGCCACCACGCCCGGTGCGGCAATAATCTTTTTTAAGCTATCTTCTCTTTGCCAGTGGAGAATTCAGACAGCTCAAAATTATATCCCTGTTATTTTCTTTACATTAAGGAAAGAAGGCATCACAGCTAATGATTACAATAATGTACACATTTACTTATTAATGTTTGTATAATCTTTTTCTTCACCTTTTTATTTGACCCTCCTAACCTCCTAATCCTTTAAGTAGGGAGACATTTACATTATCAGTTTTTCAATGAGGAAACTGTAATATTAAATAATTAGGCAAAGGCCAAATAGTTGTTGAATTGCCAAGCTTGGGCTCTAACCCCGTGATCTGAGTTCAGATCCTTCAGTCTTCCCACTGGGCATTTTGTTTCGACAGAGTAGCTAACCTGTCAGTGTATGTTGTTGTATTTGAAGTTCTGTGTAAAGAGATGTTCTCCAAAATACTCAGTAATAGCATTTCTCCATGCTGAAGACATAGCTGTTGCAATTATTCTACTGATAGTTCAGGCTTCATCAGAAAGGTATGGACATCAGCTGTTGGTGGACCTGCTAAAAATTGGTGTATCAAATAGAAATGCTTGGTAGTTAGAGTCAAATGGTTTATGAGCATTTGAGGACTTATCAAATATCAATCTTTGGGAGTGGACTCCTTGGCCTTGGCAAATGACTCTTGATATACCATCTTCCTCTTTGGCTCTAAGTCTACTTCTATGAGGCTTCTCCTTCCTTCATTACCAGGACATTACTTTTGTATAAGCCTTTTCCATGTTGTTTAGAACATTGGAGTCTCTTCTTTCTAGAGAACTCCTGAAGTAATTGTATGTGGTATTCATTTAGAACTTAGCAAATGTGTTAATTCCTTTGTAAACGCTTTATCTCCTGACTGGGCTTAAGGTTCCTTGAGAATGGAGCCAGAGTTTTACTTCTTTATATGACTAGTTAGACCATGGTGCCTCATAAAAAGTAGCCTCTCATAAATTCCAGTTAAAATGTGTGTTATGGTTCTCCAGAGAGAAATGGAACCATATGGAGAGAAAGAGGGAAAATACAAGAAAGAAGACAGGAGAAAAGAGAGAATGGGGGGAGAGAGACAAGAATATGAAGGAAAAAAGGAGGAGGAGGAAGAGAAGACAGGAGGAAGAGGAGGATGAGGAGGAGGAAGAGAAAAGACATTGTTTTATTACGAGAAACTGGCTCATAGTCTTGGAGAATGAGAAGTCCTGTGACCTGCCATTTACAAACCGGAATCTTGAGAAAATTGTTGGTTCAAGTCAGTCCCAGTGTGAAGACCTAAGAACCAGGGGACCTGATGGTATAAGTCTCAACTGAGGCAGGAGAAGACACATGTCGCAGCTCATGCACTCCAGTGGAAGGAATGAGTTCTCCCTCCTTCTGCTTTTGTTCTAATTAATACCGCAACAGATTGACTGATAAATTGTGGAAGTCAGTGTGCTTTACTAAGTCTACCAAAGTAAGTTGCTAATCTTATCTGGAAATAACTTCACAGCTATACTGAGAAATAATGTCTGATTTGAATATTTTCCAATCAATTTGACACATAAAGTTAAGCATTGTAAGATGGTGCTATACACTTAGTGATCCTAACCACTTTGCCATTGGCTATCCCAGCCTCCAATCATTCATACATATTTTAATGTCTAAAGCTATTATTTGTATCACATCTGGCAAGTACTTGCTAAATGTTTCACATTTGGCAAGTAATGTGCAATATCCTTATGATATTAGTTTCCTCATTTATGGCTGAGACACAAAAGCTTAGGAAGTAACTTTCACAAAGTTTCCCAATAAGTAACACTTGGGACACACTGTACCTTCTACCATAATGTCTCTCAAAGCCTGTCAAAATGTAGCTTTAGTCTTTCTTTTTGTCTTCTGTCTGGAAATATTGGTAGCTAGACCAATAGAGGTAGGTTATTCATCTAATAATCTATTAATATACTTTGTAAAAGATAATTATCACACGGTAGAAATTAATATTATAATAAATTTAATAGTAAAGGACACTTATATGTATAGATCTTGATTATTTCTTAGAAACTTTTTTCTCACAATTAGCTGTTTGTTACCTTTAATTTGGTACCTATCTCTTTCCCTTTTAGATTTCAGATAATAATTTGAGCTAATCTCAGCTGGGTGAACTGTGAAAGGTCAAGTGTGAGCCTCATAATGTAAAGACCTGTGTAATGAATATTGTTTGAAATATCCAACTTCTCTATTTTACTTTTGTGTATTCACAGTCACATTTCTGAAAACTGCTGATTTAGAGCCTTGTTTATAAAAAAAAAAAGGTGTTTTTTCCACTCAGGAAAGTGCAAAAGGCCAACTTGAAATAATTTAGGCCATTGTTAAACATCTTCCTTTCTCATGTATAATGGGTCAACTTGCTTAGCCCTTGATAAGAGCAAAGATATGAAAAGGGCTTGAGATCAGATGGGGGGAAGTTTGTTTAGACATGGGGACTCACTTGATAATTCATACAGTTATAGAATTTGCTCATGTCAAATATAGTCACTGAAAATTTCATTTGTCTCAAATGTGTGGCATAGACTTTAAATTTCCATAGCTCTGTTTTAATGACTTATTCTTATAATTTTGGAGGTCAATAGTTTAACTAGAACTCATATTAGAACTTTCTCTTTTTGAGTTTTTCTCATGATTAATATGTAGTTAGTCACAGCAGTATGACCACATCACTTGTCAAAATATTGAAACATTTTCATACTGGCTGGTAAATGTCACTACCTTGACCTGCTGAAACTTCTTAGAATCCAAGAGCAAAAGGATTAATGTCTAGTACTCTATGGGCCACCAAGAACTGTGTTCCTGGCCAGCATCTAAACTCTCAGTGGTAATGTGGTCTGAATGTTATCTTTGGTTGTTTCTGCCCACTCTGCCACATGTAAAGTGATACAGCTCAGTGACTGTGACTCTTTTCTGCTCTCTGTTAGGCTGAGAGTTGGCTTTTGAAATATTCTTTGATAGACATTCCAATTTTAAATCAGCAGTGGAGTTTTCCAAGGTGTATATGCTATACTTTTAAATATCTCCAAGCCTGGCGTGGTGGCTCATGCTTGTAATCCCAGCTTTGGGGAGGCTGAGACAGGAGATCGTGGTTTGTGGAAAGCCTCTGCAACTCAATGAGACCCTGTTTCAAGAACAACAACAAAAATATAATAAAAAATAGGGCTGGGGGTATAGCTTGGAGGTAGAATGCCCCTTGGTTCCATCCCCAGTACTGCAAAAAAATAAAAATAAATAAATAAATCCCCCAATATATAGGCAAGTTGGTGGAATAAAGGTTGCTTGACTTTACTTTCTTGTCTTTTGTTTCCCAAGGCAATGTTTGATTTTGACTGTGTGAGTGATTTGTGGAGTTCATCTAGTATTGAAAAATGTAAGTTTGGTATCAATGAGCATAGATTGAAATGTATTCCAAAAATTGTAAAATGTTTTTTATTTAATATTCTTAAGGAACTTAAGATACAAATGCAATTATCATCATTATAGTAGGAGAAACAACAGTTAGTGTTTATTGACTGTCTACTATTTGACACCAGGTATCACATGACAATTGGCCTCTGAAAAAATTCTACATTGATGTCTACTAATATATCCATGTTACCTTCAATAGTTTGTACAGCAATGAACTATTTTAAATAGGTAAATATCCTATTGGACCCATTGTCTCATTTTATCTTGATCAAATGAGAGAGAGAGAGGTTTTATATCTTAGTGGCTTGATGGAAGACAGATGCTTCTGATTGGCTGAGCTAAGTCAAGATGCAAATCTGTCTCCAGAACTCATATGCAACTCGGCTCACCTCTGCTCTGATACTGGAGCATCTCCTGATTATCAGGACCCAATCTCTGTATATAGGCCAAAGGTTTCAATGAAGGACTTTTAAACTTATAGAAATTTTTAGATCATGAAATAAAACAAAAATACCTCATTAAATATAAAAAGGTACGCCGGACGTGGTGGCACAGACTTGTAATCCCCGCGTTTGGGAGGCAGAGACAGGAGGATCCGCACAGGTTCGAAGCCAGCCATGCTGGCTTAAGAGCCCCTGTTTCCAAATAAAAAAAAGTATAAAAAATAGGTCTGGGAGTGTAGCCCGGAGGTAGAAGGCTTTCCAGGAACCCCAGTACCACCACCACACAAAAAAGAAAAAAATATATATATCCAGGTGTAGTGGAACATACCTGTAATCCTAGGACTTAGGAGGCTGAAACAGGTGGATCAGAGGTTTTAGATCAGTTTGAGGAGACTCTGTTTCTAAATAAAAAATAAAATAAGGCTGTGGGTATATACTGGAGGTAGAATGGACCCTGGCCTTAATCTCATGCATGTATGGGTACGGGAGACTATATATGCTGTGTTTTCATATTACTCATGATGTGAGAGGGGGCAGGGTGATAATTCAAGCTCTTTAATTGAGTCCAGGTATAACTCTCTTGTGACTGCTAAAGCATATTTTCCTTAGTTATTATTGAAATAAGATTATTAACATTAGCTTGCCTCTTAGGAGATGTTAATAATTGAGTGTTGAGAAACTTTTAAATTAGGAATATTGATGATATAAATTATCATGATGCAGAGTGTGAATTCATTAAATTTTGCAGCTGTGAGCAGGCTCTGGTTGTAACATCTGTCCCTCCCTTAATGTCAGGAGAAGATTAGGCCCTTAGGCAAGCTGATGTGTGTGCCCATTCTCCCTCTTCACTCTGTAGGCAGCCTTTTGAGTTATATCTTTGGTCTTTGGGGAGAGAAATCCTATAAATTATTAGTTTGTTCTAGCATCTTTGTGCTCAGTTAGGAATAATATCTAAAAAATCTAAAATATTATCTCTTACATTTTCATTTTCAGTTTTCTCATAAACAATGTAGACATAAAAGACTTCATACATTTTTTTCTTTCTCTTTATGAAACACATACCCTATTTCCTGAACTTCCAAGAAGAGAAACTGACACACCTTTGGATTGTTACATACGGGGCTGAAATCTATCCCTGTTATTGATAAAAAAGAACACCGAAGTTTCAGTTGCATAAGGACAGATAAAATGAGAATTAATGTTTACTTTTCTCTCAGGGAAGAAATTAAACTAATCTCATCTGATTTACTTGGGAAGTTTCTGAGTGTACTTCTTAATCCTTGTTTCCGAAAACAGCAGACTGGGTTGTCAGAGAGAAGCTCAGCGGACATAGGAAGAGCATTCAGCTGGTGTCTGTTTCCAAATATGAAATTAAAGAAGTTGAAATTAATTTTAGAGCTAAAAAGAACCGCTAGTCAAACAACATAGGGCATTTCGGGAAGCTTTATCCCACTACGTAAAGCATATTTATTTAAAAAGTATGTATGTGAAGTGCTATGAAAACCTCCTATGGATGTCCTCGTGAATGGGAATATGACGGGCACTGAGCCCCAGCTATGAACTGGACAATGAGCCTGAAGGTATTTATTTGATCTCCTTTTTTTAATGGATACATACTCAACTCTTGCCAGAATGGAGTTTCTGTCTTTACTGTCCAGAAGTACCCATACTTAGGTGGACATCTATAATATTTTAACCTCCTAGCATCTAGTTCCGTGTCCAGTAGTCATATGATGGGTTAGTTTACTTGCACTAACCTGTCGTGTCTGTTTTAATAGTCAGTAACATCCCTTGCAGTCTACCATCCTCTAGGTAAATTTAGCCCCTCACTGGCGATCCTTTACCATAACCTTTTCTGGGTCATCATTTGTTGACCTCTGGTCCATGGCTTGCTCTGGGGCTCAGTGCTTGATGCACTTCTTTTATATAACTGCTTTCTTTCTTAGATATTTTTACCCAATACCATGCCTTTAAATGGCTTTTACATGCTGAAGATGTCTAAATAATTAATTAATTATTATTATTATTATTTATTATTATTATTATTATTATTATTATTATTATTATTATTTCCAGTCCCAGTGACTCCTGAGTTTCACACTGTTGTTTATACTATCTACTATTTATCTTGCCTTTGGTGTCTAAATTCATCTCTGTACCTGAAATGATAGCTAGTAATTCCTGCCACGTGAATCCCTCTCCTATATTAGTTCTTTCTTGTCTTCCCCCTGGCACTACTGTTTATCCAGTTGCCTGGGCCAAAACAGCAACGACAACACAACAACCTAGAGATTATTCTTGAACTTTCTCTTTCTTGTACATTTCACATTCAGCCTACTAGCAAGTCCTCTCAACTATTCTCTTTGTTGTCTCTCTGTCTCTTTGTCTCTGTCTCTCTCTCTCTCCCCCGATTGAACCCTGGGGCATTCTACCTCTAAGTTGTCCTCCTCAGGGCTTCGGTTTCCCCAGACATATGTGTGTCTTGTTCCCTCTCCTCACTGAGAAACCCCTGCTCTTCCCCCAGTTACCTGCAAGGCTGCCTAGGGTGTTACCCTCCCTAAAAGAGCAGCCCGGCTGGCCTCTCTGTTCTCCCCTGATGCTTCATAGAGCTTCTCTCTAGGTGAAGGAATAGTGGTTATTTCTCTTATTCATTCATTGTCTTCATCTGTACGTGTGTTGTGTGCGCTGTTCACTGCTGTCTCTAGCAGCAACATTTGGCCTAGGCTGAGGGAATGAATGATGCAAATATGTCCATATTTTTCCCTGTGATATTCTTACCCACTATCTAATCTTCATCCTGTGACTTCTGTTAAATATCCCATCCTTCCTTGGGGTGAATACTCAAAGATATTTTGGTTTCCTTAAAATAAAGGACCTTAAGAAGAAATCAAATAGCTCACTGCTTCCAGGTATTGGTATTAGAAACAGACAGACAGACCTGGGTTAGATGCTGGCTATCTAATTCTAGGCTTTGTGATTTGAGGACAATTTGCTCTATTTCCCTAGAGCTCATTTTCTTTATTTGTAAACTGGGCAAAATGCTATCACACACATGATTTTTCGAAGGATAAATAAAATAATCTATGTAGAGCTCTTGGTTTATGAGTTAATGCTCAAAAATGGTACCTGCTATTTTTAATTTGGGTCCTAAAGAGTTATTTAAATTAATATTTTTTAATTATTTACTTTTGGTGCTGCTGGGGTAGAATCCAGGGGCTTTTTACCTCCGGGCTATACTCCCAGACCTATTTTATATTTTATTTGGAAACAGGGTCTCACTAAGTTGCTGAGAGCCTCACTAAGTAGCTGAGGCTGGCTTTGAACCTGCGTGATCCTCCTATCTCAGCCTCCCAAGTGCGGGGATTGCAAGCATGCGCCACCACGCCTGGCTTAAATTAATATTTTTTGTGACCAAATTATTGGTTATCAAGTGACAAAATTGTTAGTCATTTTTGTCTGATGATCTGTGTGTGATTCTCGTTTTTCTTGGGATCTCCTTTTTGGGGATAAGACTGTAATTTGGATAGAGAGGGAAGGAAGGTAGATAGTTTGCTTGCCTATTTGTAAATGGAAAATCATGTTTTAGGTTTAGAGCTAAGGTCATTTCTACTTTACCATGTAAACAGGCAGTAGGGTCTAAATTTAAACCACCACAAAGCTGTATAATCAATGTCACTCTGGTGCTATCTATCCCCTCAATTGATACCAGGTTTTGGTGGGACATATATTTGCTAATTATGGGTACACCAGTCTTTTCTGGCTTAAAAAGTTTCTATTTTGTCATTTAATTTTTTTGCATATAAATATCCAGCTTTCCTGAGTTATTTTTTCCTCTTCCTTGCTCTCTTTCCCAGAATTGGGTCTGCAAATCAGAAACTTCTGAGGCTGATCCATTAATTTCTCTGTCTCTTTTTTTTAGGTCTGGATGTGTGTGTGTGTGTGTGTGTGGGGGGGGGGGGGGTGTCTGTCATGGAACTCCAGGAGATGTCTTAGGCCTGATCTGCATTTTGCAGGCGTCATGCTGGCATTCGCCACTGAAGCTCATCATTATAATAAAATATTAATTTTCCATTGCTTGAAGTTTCTACCTGTGCAGCTGCCTTTTTCTGTGAGTCTGGGTTTCTTAGGCTTTGTTTTACTCAGGCCTGGAAAGCCCTAAAAGTTGGGCAAGTTATTAGACCCTCTAGGCTGCCTTAGCTTTACTGTGTTGGATATTTATTTATATGTTTGGTGCTAGGATTGAAACCCAGGACATTCTAGCTCTGAGCCATACGCCCAGATCTATTTTATTTTTTATTTTAAGCAGGGTTGCCGGGCGTGGTGGTGCATGCTTGTAATCCCCTAGAAACCTTTGTTATTCATGTATGAATTACTCTTAAGACACTATGATGTTGTTCTTGTGCCATGTTAGATAAGGGAAGTGACAGAAGCATTTGAAGCTTTTCCTAGTCTCTGCTTTGAGGAGCATAGATGGAGTCACTTTTACCTTCGAGTCTCTTCACACCCATTTCCTCTCCCTTGGCCTGATAGTCACCTCTGTCTGGGAAGATGCTCCATTAACCTCTTGGTTCTCCCTGTGTCTCCCTAGATTCTGCTAATGAGAAATCGAAAAAGAACTTCAGCTTCCTGGCAAGTGGGAGGTTCTCCAGTATCATGTCCTCTGCCCCTGGTCCTGTGGCTTAGAGTCAAGCTCTAATCTGAGTTCAGCATGCTTACTTTGGTATATAAACAGAGTTTTATAATAATAGTAGTAGTTTAGAAAAGCCTCTTCCATAAACCCTGACCTTCAAGATTATTGTCTTGCTACGAACTCATTAATTTCAGACTTGGAGGCTCGAGAGTCTAGCACTGACCACCTTCCTCTCAGCAGAAACCACTCACAATCCCAGGAGACACATGACCTTCAGAGTGGAGAGCATAAGGGGAACAGGCTTTCAAAGAAATAAGCAGTGCCCTTTCTTGACCCATTAATTAATATTATTGTGTGGAAATCATTAGTCCCCTTTTTTCTTCTGGTTCAGTGCAGCCTGACAATTATCTTGATCTTTATCGTTTATGTTGGTCTTGCTTATTTATGATTTCCATCAAAGAAATCAAACAGACCCAGACAGATGCATGTACCTGAGTTGAGTCTAAGGGCTTTGAAATGATTTCTCTTACACATCAAGGATATGCATTCAATAAGCATTTATTGAGTACCAGATATGTGTCTGACATATTATGATCCAGGGATATTAAGTTGAAATGACACAGAGTTTTGCCTTAAGGGGAACCCAGTTTAATAAAGGAAACAGACAGATATAAAAATAAGTACAAGATAGATTGAATGCATACAACTGTAGTATGCAAAAAGAATGCAGAAAAGGAAATCAGGGAGGGCTTTTTCTTTAAAATTTTTTTGGTGGTATTGGGGTCCCTGGAAACCCTTCTAACTCCGGGCTACACTCCCAGACCTATTTTTTATATTTTTTAAATTTGGAAACAGGGTCTCCTAAGCCAGCGAGGCTGACTTCCAACCTGCCGGATCCTCCTATCTCCGCCTCCCAAGCACGGGGGATTACAAGCGTGCGCCATCACGCCCAGCTCAGGGAGGGCTTTCTGAGTTGGAGGATGAGGAACAGCTTGGGTGGCTAGCAGAAGATGTGGCACAGGCAGAGGCAGAGGTTTGGAGGATTAGACAGAAGTGAGACTGCCAAAGTCTATAGAGTTCAGATAAATAATGGTGTCTCGAAGAAGAGCTCTAACTTCATCCTAAAGATGGAAACCATTATAGAATTTCAAATATAGGAGGGGTATGATCCAGTTTGTATTCTAGGCACTCTCTGTGGGTGTTGTATAGATTGGAAGGGAATGGACCTGTTAGAAACCAAGAAAGAAATGGCAAATGAGAGGAAAAAGGGAAAATATACTATCAGAGGCATGTACTCAGCAGAAAGACAGGGCAGAAGATAAGAGAGGGCAAATATGAAATCAGTGCAGTTTTTTTGATGTGTCTGACTGGATAGTCAGATAGCAAAATGAGCTTTCTAGATTATCACCAATGCCTACAGCATCTATTGAGCAGTTGCTGCATGACAACTCTTTCCCATTCCTTTCCCATATGTAATTCACTTGATAACTCTTGCAAATCAGGAGTCAGAGCCACAGTGGGCTAGATGTCTTCACTGAACTGCACAATGGGAGGACTCACAGCCAAGACTTGAACCTGATCTGTCAGACTCCATAGTTTGCTTAACATGATTTTTAAATTTATGCATTTAAAGCCTGCAGTAGTGGTATACACCTGTGACTCCAGTACTTGGGAGGCTGAGACAGGAGGATCACAGGTTGGAGGACAGCCTCAGCAACATAAGGAGACTCCCAGAAACCTACCTGTTTCAAAACAAAACAACAAAATAAATAAAGGCCTAAGGTGTAGCTTAGAGTTATAATATCCCTGGGTTTAATCGCCAAAACCATACGCACACCAAATGTTTAAAATTTACTGTTTCAGTCCATTTTAAAAGCAATTGCACTTTCAGAAGTAAGAAAAAATCTTGAAAACAAGAACAGGAGAAATGGACCGTGAGGGTCTTAATTTGGATCTTCCTGAGTCGACTTGCAGGTGGGGTGGAGGGATGTGAGACACCTACAGGCTGGACAGCTGGAGATATCATCTAAGTGGTACATAATGGGTCTGACCTCTCACTAGCAGTCAGAGCTAGAGACATATTTGGGAACCATAAATGGGTGGATGGTAGATAAACTGTAAACATGGAGAGAGTACATTTAAAACAAAAAAACCCCCAAACCTTTCTTAGCTACCGCAATCGTATGGACCCTGACCTTCCACAAAGACAAAGATCTCTCATTGTGTCTGCTGCAATGAGAGGGTCATTTCGTGTAAGTAGATTTGTAAGGAATCTCATACTTACTGTCATGATAACGGACTTCTCGGTGATTCTGGAGATTTCTAGTGCTTTCTTTCTCATGCTAGTTTGTTGCTAATTTGTCAAGTGTCTCCTGCTTTACCAATAATGGGACCTAGGTCCTCCTAGCAGGCTAATTGAACTATAAAAATGACACTCTGAGGCAGCTATGTCTGTGGAAGCATGAATTTGTCAAATAAAAGGATTTAAAGACAATTGTTTTTAAAGAATAGCCGGCACTCCTGTGTTATCACTTCCTTTTTCATCCAAATGATTTCTGTGTTCTTGGGAAAATACCAGTATTCATCATTGTTAAGTTGGAAAAAAACTGCACTGGGTTATTTCATAGGTGTCAAAAGCTCACAGGAAGTAGAGAACACTACGAAGAACTATCAGGATGAAACAGTTTGTGTTCCTTGTACCTTGTCCAAAAATAATTGACTCATTAATCTCAACTATATCAATCTGGCCCCATTATGAGGGTCAAAGATAGGTTAATTCTAATAAGTGAATGAGTATCAGTTCACAGATAGGCATGCATTTAACAGATATTATCTTGGCAAGGAAGCAATAATTAGAAAAATTATTTAGGGAAGTGATTTTGAAAGACGATACCATAGTAAAAACCCTAGTTTCAACCGCAGGACTGCAAGGAGAATAAAAACTACTATGGTCCTTAAAATTGACATATGGCAGTAAAACTCTAAGTAATCTCTTCTCTTTGAGAAACTCTGTTATAAAATAATTAACAAAACATACTAAGGGGAATAATGATGTCACTCAATTCATGTAAGAGTATGGATGAAAAATATGGGATTTTTGATATGAGATGGCTTTGGTTGTAATTCCTGATCATATTACTTGGCTACTCAATTTTGGCCAAGAAACATTATCTTTTCTGGTCTCTTTTTTTCCACGATGTGGGACAGTAACCTATTTTTCAGACTTATTTTAGGCCAAGAATATGTATGTGAAAGCATCAAACATGATTGTTCATATATTAAATTGCTCAACACTCCTCCCATAATGAACTCTAGTTAGATATTTACTAGTGTGGTCTCCCTCTCCAAAAAATGTCACTGTAGTTTTGAAATTGAATAAAATAGCCATTCACTCATACAGGTGATTTCTTTCTTTTTAATTCTTCCTTTGCTTCCAAGAAGTTTCTTTTCTTTCTTTTAACTTAACAGATTTAAAAGCATTGTTTATATATCTATTGTCAAAGGTAATCATTCAGTTGAGGTAAGGCAATGTTCCATTGTTATAGTTATTTGTGTCTATTGGGGGTAAAAAGTTAGAATTCTGTTTAACATTGCATTTCTTACATTTCCCAAGAGGAATTCTGGGGCAGAAGTGGAGAGGAGCTCGCCCTCTAGGAGGCAGCAGTGGGAAGTATGGGTAGCAGAAAGCCTGCAGCTGTCAGCTCTTCCAGCCTGTCTCAGCTGCAAAAAGCCAGCTTGCCTGGGGTCCCTCAGAAACTGGGGAAGCCCATGCTTCCCTAGTAACTGAACGAGGTGAATGTGTAATGGCCTGGCCATCTAACTTATGGTGTATATCCAAAGAGCCATATTCTCTCCAGAACTCCAGTATGGGTTGGCCAGGACTTTGCTAAACCCAAATTGTGGTTCATCTTTCTCTGCCCATCTGATGATCACTTCCTATCCCTCTCTCTCTCCCTCCCTCCCTCCCTCCCTCTCTCCCTCCCTCCCTCTCCCCCTCTCTCTCATCATCATCCTGGGATTGCACCCAGGAGCACTCTACTACTAAGCTATATCCCATACTCTCTTTCAATTTATTTTTGAGACAGGTTCTTACTAAATTGTAGAGACCAGCCTTGAATTTTCCATTCTCCTGCCTCAGCCTTCCCAGTTGCTGGGATTACAAATATGTGCTACATGCCTGGCTCCCCCTTTTTCTTTTCCCTGGTAGTGATACCTTGAAAACAAGCTGTATCCAAAACTTCACTTCAACATCTGCTTATAGATTACATGAAGTTGGACAGAGGTGTGTTTATCAACTCAAACCTCAAACATGATGCAGCAGGACTAAAGAACAGTTTTGGAATCTGGGAGGGAAAAATAGTTATTATTTTCATAGATTAGAGATGATTAAAAAAAGAGAGACAGCCTTGGAAACTGGATCACCCCATATAGCAGGTGGAAGGATTAGAAGATTTGAATATGTGGGTAATAGTGAAGAGAATATTCTGGAAAAGATGAAGAGCTCAACTAAAGGTGTAATAGTGCAAATTCGCTTAAAGAGATAGTACAAGAATTTAGGACCTGGCCCTGATCCTAAATTCTGCTCCAGGGAAGGACAAGAAGTCATGATAAATGGGAAAGGTTTTTCTTTTTAACTGTGCAGCATCTGGGGAAACATATTTCACAGTGTGGAAGAAAGAAACATGCAGATTTTTCAATAAGCTTTGTAACAAGATTTCATATACCACTTCATATTTTTGCCCCATAAATACTTTTATTAACAAAAGCATATTTGAGACAAGTAGAAAAATTATGTTTAAATAAAAACTCTTTATTTTCCAGAGTTTCATATTATAAAGGAAGAAAATTTGAAAGGCACTATTACAAGCAATTACAGGGAATGGAGCATTGTGCTAAACTGTCGTGAGCTTTGGTTTAGGAAAGGAGTTATGGTAGTTCACAGAGGCAAGATGCACCTTTTTTGTTTCTTCTCAATTAGGTGAAGGTAGTCTGTGAGCATAAATTTATCATGCTTCTCAATCTGAACACTAGTATGCTAAAGTTCAAATAATATTTTATGGCTCTGTAGAAGAGAAATGTGTCGTTCTGTTATTCCTGCACATTTAATGCTTACATTGAAAATTCTCATTGATTTCTTGGAATACCATAGAGGTCTTAGGATATGTTGTTTACACAAAAGGAGTATTTGGACCATTCCTATTTCTGGCCACGGTGCGGGTGTACAGATGGGGGAACTCTGGTGTGTATAGGAGTTTGTCAGTTAAATCCCTGCCATTGTCCCTGATCTTCACTTGGGAAAGATGTTTAGACTTCTTGAAGAGTAATCATTAATCATAATTAGTTAATGGGTTAAATCAGAGTGGAGAGTCTTGCTGACATTTTAAAATCAGGCCTTTATTGCAATCCATGTCAACACTCACAGTGATTTGGCTGAGAGAATGAGCTTCCTAGTCATTGCCCCTCCTGATAGGGATCCAAATATGGCAACTAAGGAGATACTGGGACTGAGACAAATGCCTTTGAGCCACTCTTAAGATTCTCTTTTATGCTTAGTGGCATGTGGAAAAAGAAGCCATAACCAGAAAATGCAATCATGTCTTTCATTAAATGAAAATACTTTCTGCCTCAGTAATTTGGTAATAAAGTTTATATATTATAAGAAGCAGAAGCAACACCCTACTACTTGCTCAGTTTTCCTCAGTTTTGAGGTTGATGTTAAATAATTAACATGAGAATTGTTTATAGATGTCCTTATTTTATTGAAAAGCACGCTGTGACTCCATTTTAACCTTACTTAGTAATTCACACGGAATTCAAGCAACAAAGGTAGCATTATAATTATACTAGGATGTTACTTTTTTATTCATAGTATGCATGTGTTATGAATTATGTAGAATTCAATGAGGATATGACTAGAGCTTGGTATATGGAGAAGGAAATCATCTACTGAATCACTGTATGGATTTTACAACACACAGATTTCCATATTAACTTTAGGAGAGCATTAGAATTTACTAGCAACTCTCTTGCCTAGGACTCTATTGATATGTAATAAATAGCAACAATAAAAATAATGGTAAAAAATTGACATTTCATCTTTTATACATCCTACTGGGTCTATCTGTGATCCTATGTGTTATTTAGAGTTTATGTAAAGCTTAGATCTGGCTACATATGAGACATTTGAAAAGCTTTCATCTGACACAAATTTCTTGCTGAATTAAAGGTATGAATTAAGATATCTTATGAACATGTCTTTATTTGGATGGAAATGAATGGGATGACTTTGATTTGGGATAAATCCTCTGGCAAGGAAGTCTGCAGCCTTAATTAGAATGGATTCTACCACTGTCCAAGGTGCTCCTATGCTAATAAAGTTATAGCCCAGAATGGAGAGGTGGCTAGGCCTGTAAAAACAGTCCACAGGAAGTTAAGGTAAGAGGATCATAGATTCAAGGCCAGCCCATGATAACTTAATGTGATCCTGTTTCAAAATAAAAAATAAAATAGGGCTAGGGGTATAGCTCAGAGGTAGACTGACTCTGGATTCAATCCCTAGTACCACAAAATAAGTAGATACAAATAAATTCATGGAGAAGTGAAAATTAGTAAAGAATGCAAGAGTTAAAGTTGTCAGTGGACCTTCAGTGGTGGAAATGAATATGCACAAGAGCTGCTTGATTTTTGTTCCATCTAGAACACTCTGAAGCAGGTCATTGTAATAAAGACGTGTCTTTCAGTGGGGGTAGGATTCACAGGCTGAAAGGAAAAAGGATATTTTGAAGGGTTTTGGGGTGCTTTCAGCAAATGGGTTAATTCATGGGAGGGATACCATACTTTTTCTAAGAAAGTCTTTAGTGCCCAGTTTAGAAAAAGGTAAAATTGTATCTAGGTTTAGTGTCAATTCTGAAATGACAAAATGTGCATGTCAATAAAAATTTTAAAATATGTATTTCTTAAATTTATAGCAACAATATTTCTTTAAGAAGTTTCTTTGTAGTAACCCTGAACGAGAGATGCATATATGTGATTGCTGCTTGTTTCTCAGTCGGGGCACAGAATTCTTGAATCAGGTAGCATCTCTCTTTCAAAAGAGTGCCCTCCAAGGCAATCTACCTAGGCCCTACTCTTTAGAACCAAGTCAGAGAGCATGAAGCAGATCTTTGGCTTTTGAGAACCTTGTGTATGTCTTTCATTTTTAACTTTCACTTTGGCAAGGTGCTTCTACTACTTCATGCTTTTCATTTAGTTTGAATGAATACATTAGAATTAGAGCAGTTGGAATTCTAAAGCTAGGCAGCCAAACAGCCTTATTCTTTTCTTCTTCCAGGAAAACATGTGCTGAGATTTCAGTGTGCATTTGAAGGTTCTCTTCATGCCATACAAGACATTCATCAGAGAACTTCTAAGGTGGAAAGGAGCTAAAAGATCATCTGTGAGTCTCCTCTGTGTTTTAAAGTACTTTCTGCAAACACAGAGACCATTATTTGTAGCATCAAAGATGGAAGCAAACTAGAAGTCTTCAAAGCCGGGGTGTAGGCTGTGGTGTGAATTTCTTGTACAGTATGCCTCTGTCAGAAGTGGACAGGGCACTATAAGTAACACTGGGCTATTTATTTTCAAGATTTGGAAAATATGGATCTACTATTCTGCAGCCTAGTGCTTCTCAAACGGCATCAGCATGACCTAGAAGGCTTGGGAAACACGGATTTTCTGGGCTTCAACATGCAGTTTTGGATTTGGTAGGGCTGAGATGAGGCACTAGAATTTGTATTTCTAACATATTTCCAGATAATGTTGATGCCTCTGACTCAGAGACCATACTTTGAGAAACAATGGTAAAATCTATAGTTTGGGATGATTCCTGAGGTTGAAAACTAACAAAAGAACATACCTCAAAAAGACAAATGCAGCTGGGCTGGTGGTGCATGCTTGTAATCCCATTATTTGGGAGGCTGAGACAGGAGGATTGCAGGTTCTTGGCCAACCTAATGAAGCCCTGTTTCAAAATAAAGAAGAAAAAATAGATCTGGGGAAAAAAGACAAATGCTAGACAATATAAATTCTAATAACTTTTCCAAAAACGATTCACATTTGAAAATACTGTTTTTAGATTTTGTTACTATCCTCTGAATATATTAGTTTAGGCCATGCAGACTTTCTCCATAAGAATTTATTGTATCTTACTCAATTTTTGCTAAGAATTAACCAAATCTATCAATCATTTTGAGAAAGCTCTAGGTGTTATATAAAGGTTTGTTGTGGATGGAGTGTTAATCTCTTGAGAGTTTGTGTTAAGACATTAGACTGAACAAGCCTTTTCATGGTTTTAAAATCCATGCTTAATTTTTTACTCATGGTTTAAAAACTCATAGATAACTTTTTACTCTGATCACAAATTACCAATTTGTTTTCTTCTTCTTTTCTTTCCTCTCAGTTTTTAAAGTGCAATAATGCTGACAACAACACTATTAATAGCATCTCCTCTTAATTGAGTGTGTCAGTGCCCTTCTGTGCTTAGCACTTTAATTTATGAAAGTCTTTAACTTACAGAGGTCTTCTAATAACTCTGCAAGTAGGGTTTGTTATTCCCATTTCCCAGATGAAGAGATTGACACTGTAAAATGTCACGGGGCATATTCAGAGACATGCAGTCAACTCCTTAGGTTGTCAAGACTTGTATTTTCTTCTTTACCAAACATCTGCTGCACACTATTCATATACAACCACATGACACAAAATAATGTTTCTGTCAAGGATGGAATGCATCTATGACAGTGGTCCCCTAAGATTATAATGGGGCTGAAATCTTCCTTTTGCTTAGTGATGTTGAAGCCTTCTTAGTTTGTGCAGATATCTACATTGGATGATATTTACACAATGAAAATGCCTTCTAATAGTTTCTCTGTCATTAAGTTATGTGCAACCATATCTAATTTTCGAAGCATTTTGTCTTTTGTTTCCATCAATTACTCTGTGATCTTGAAAGAAGTTTAAGAGACTAACATACCATGTTGTTTCATTTAATCCTCACCATATTTTCCAAGTGAAATAATGTGAATCTCCTTTTGTTGATGAAAATTCTGAAACTGTGAGAAGATCAAGGGAGGTATTATCTGAGTAACCTGGGGAAAAGTATTTGAAAAGTCTTTCTGCCTCCTAATCCTTGTTCTGTATTGAAGACACCACAGCGCCCTCTGGACCTTGACATGGTCTTAAATGCTATCTAAGTGCTAATTGTTTTAGTTCATCTAAGTGGGTCAGACTTATCCACAGGCAGAACAGAGAGTCTTCTTACTAGAGAGATTTGAGGTGTGCCAGAAAATGCTGCCCCACCCTAGATCCCTAGTAACACATGCAGGGACTGAAGAGCCTGGTATATATATCCATTAGTGTTTAATAGCTTCAAATGCAGCCTAAGTCCTTCTACTTGTGCAAATGTGTTCACACCTGGGAGGACTAATGCACTAAAACACCCTCCCAGATTACATTTCATTCTCTACAGAAATAGGATGAATGCTCTTGAGAAAAATTGTTCAGTTATTTTTGTTATAGAATCCTAGAGACATACAGAAAGACCCAGCAAATAATATGCATATGCATAAAACACTCAGCTTTATCAAATCTTAATGGTTTTCTATATTTGCTTGAGAAGATTTTTTAATAGCCTAACATTACTTTTACAGAGGAAGTCTCTTTTGTCCCAACCCTATTTGCTTTCACCTCCCTACTAAATTAAGCACTATCCTTTATTTGATATTTATAATTCCATTGTGTCTTTTTATACTATCACTGCATATATAGGCACCTGTAAAAACATATTCTATTGTTTGATGTTTTAAAACTTTACCTGACTGTTTTCATACTTTATACATTATCCAGCAATTTGCTTGTTTACTCAATTTTTGATTTTTGAGACTATGTTGATAAATGTAATTTTGGTTAATTGATGTTTATAATTGTATAATGCTGTACATATATGCTTAAAATAATTTATCCCTTCTGTTTTGCATGTTAATTTAGGTCTTTTTTATTTTATGCTATGAAAAATAGTGATACAGTGAGTATTTTTGTATACTTTCTTTAGTATATTAGGGAGATGTTTTAAATATGTCTAAAAGAGAGATGAAGCAAGTGGAATTGTGTGGATGAAGGGCAGATACTCCTTCAGTTTTCCTAGATGATACAAGTGAGTTTTCCAAAAGTGTTGTATTGTTCCACTCTACCACCAGCAGTTTGTTAAGAGTTTTTTTTTTTCAAGACCTTAAAATGTCAGACATTTTCACTTTATTTAGGCCAGGAGTATAAAATGATATATGAATGTGGTTTAAATTTTCATTTTCCTAATTATTATGGAGAATATATTTCATATGTTGTTTACTAATAATTGAAAGGTGATTTTACCTAATTAAGTGAAAAATAATGATTTCATAGTTAATATTGTATTGATAATACTGTTCATTCATCAGTATTTTGTGTTCATTTTACTTCTTATATCTTTCATATTTCCTTTATTTTTACTTCTCTTCCTGCTGACTTAAATTTTTAATAATTTTCTCAAATATTTTTAGCATTTATATGCCTGAAGGTATCTTCTGAACTTAGCCAGGAATGATAATTTAGCTTGTTATAAAATTGGATACTTACATTTTTTATTCCTTAGCCATTTATAGATAATGCTTTACTGTCTTTTGTTGCTAAGAACTCTGATAATTGTTTCATTATAAGTCATCTCTTTTAATGTTGAAAGAAAATTTTACCTTTCTGCAGTTTTCCTATAAGTATAAATATGAATTTATCTTTAATTTGCTATTCAAAATATTATATGCTTTCTAAATTATGTCAACGTTTCATCTATTATCTCGCTAAGTATTCTTGTCTCCTACACTATACTCTTTTATATATTTTTTGCAACTACTGTCAGTTTCAGTCTCTGAGAGCCCTTGCATCCACCCCCACGACTCTTCTTAACTGCACCCTGCAGTTGTTGTTTCCTTCTGTGTCTTAGTATACTGGGTTAAAGTTTCCGATTATTTTCTTTTATTCTATTTAGAGTAGAATTTACCTCATAATATAGTTACATAGGATATTCGCATCCAATTCAGTGGCCTAGTATTTCCTTTCATTATTGTCTACATGTCTATGGGTGCACTGGAAACACTGGCTTTGACTGAACTCGTCGGGGTGACTTTGTTGCACAAGCCTCTCATCTTCCTTGAATCCAGAGGGCTAGAGAATGATGTTCTCATGGTGCCCATGACATAAAAGAAGGCAAATAGAAAGGACAGCCAAAATTTATGAAGGCTTAGTCTTGAATCAGTTCAACTTCTTTCTGTTGGACAAAGTAATTCAAATTGGCTGTGACCAAAGTCAAGGGAAGTGGAAATATATTCTGCTGTTATGGGAAGAATTGAAAAATCAGTGAAAGGAACAGTGAAAAACTGAGGCCCACAGTGCAGTCCCGGCAACTATATTTTCCAACCTCCATAGTGTAGAATAAGGATCCCCCCTGCAAGCACTCCCACTCTTATCCCTTTTGATATGTTTTATGGCAAAGGGACCTTGTAGATTTGATAAGGTTATGGGTACTTCTTAAAACAGGGAGATGATCATGGATTACCCTAGTGGGACTAATGTAATCACAAGAGACATTAAAAACAGAGAACCATGTCTGGCTCAAAACAAAGAGATGTGACAGAAGAGGAAGGTAGAATAGATACAAAAAAGGGGAAGTTCGAAGGATTCTAAGTCCAAAAAGGGTTCTGCAGTATAGGCGGGCGCATGCCAGAAACAGGTATCTCTAGATGTTAAGATGGTTCTTGGCTGATGGCTACCAAAGAAATAGAGATCTCAGTCTTATCACAAGGAACTGAATTCTGCCAACAACTTAAATGCGCTTGCAAGTAGATCTTCCCCAGAGACTTCAGGAAAGAATAACCCTATAGATACTTTGCTTTTGAACTTGTGATGCCCAGAGAAGAGGAACCAGTTAAGTGACATTGAGCCCAGATTTGACCCACAGGAACTATTGGATGATAATGGACTTTGTTTTAAGCTGCTGAATTTGTACTTATTTGTTCCAATAGCAATAAGAAAAATATAATATTCAAAGTTTAAATTCTGTTCTTTCACATAATGTCTTTCATATTTATTTTTGTTTGATAATTTATTTAATCTTTTTGCTAAAAGCTTATTTTGGTTCTTTGAATAAAAGAACACCCTACCTATATTTATTTTATAGTGCCACATGAAATTAATTTTATTTGGAGTGAATTAAGATTCTATGTGTTGAGATACTTTTTTGGGATCAAGTGAGATTTTTATGTATGTTCTTGTCAAATTTTTCATATGTTTGGGCATTTTGGTTAAAAAATTTTATAAATAATTTTTTCAGCTTTTAGGTTGTTTCAAATCTATAGAAAGGTTGAAAAAATTGTTAAAGAACTTCTGTATCACCAAAACTTGGTTTTCCCTCTTAACTTTTTATTATCTTGCACCAGTCTCCATTCTGCACTCGTGTCTTTTGTAAACACAGTAGTTTATACCACCCAGAAACAAGAACTTTCCCTTACATTACCACTGAACAGCCTCCTAATCAGGAAAACTAACATGGACACACTTATTATTTATCCTGCTGACCTCTCTCAGATTAAACCATCTGTCTCATCAACGCCTCATGCTCCTCTGTGGTCCACAGTCTATGATCATGTGTTGCATTTACTTGTCAGCTATCAGTAGTCTTTTCAAGCTGGAGCAGTTCTTCCTTCTCTGTCTACTATGTCCTCTAGAGTCTTTAAGAGTACAGTCTCCTATTTTTATAACTTATTTTATGTTTTTATTATTTTATATCTATTTTAGAATTACATATTTAATTTTAGAGTCTTTAAAAGAATAGATGCTTTTTATTCTGTAGGATGTTCTAACTATCAGGTATTTCTCCATGATTGAATTTGGGGCATGCATTCTCAGCAGTATATAGAAATGACTCTGTGTTCTTCTCAGTGTACAATAACAGGAGGCACACAGTGTTATCAAGTCACTGGTGATGCTAACTTTGATTTCCTGGTCAAGATAGTGTCTCAAGGTTTCCTTCTTTCTTTCCTTCCTTCCTGTACTAGGCATTGAAACAATGGACATTCTAACTCTGAGCTATATCCTTAGCCCTATTTATATATTTATTTATTTTTATTGGCATACTATAGTTTCACATTATAAAGTGAATCATATTGACAGTGGCATACATACCTTCACACAGTGCTTGGTGCCCTCCCTCCAGCCCCGCTTCCCTTTCCCCCAGTCCCAACAATGAGTGTCCAGGTTGACCATGCTACATTCACACTTATACACATATTTGAATGTAGCTCCTGCCTTAACCTCAGCCTTATCTTACCCTTCCTTTCTAGCTTTGCTGAGGTTTTCCCTTCATTACCTGGAGTCCCTCTGGTATCACTAGTACTCCCTAGTTTGGGCATATTAGACAAAACATATGTCCCTTCTCTTTCTGTACTTGGCTGATTTCATTTAACATAATGTTCTCCAGGTTTTTCCATCTTCTTGTGAATTACATGATTTTGTTTTTCTTTATTGTTGAGTAGAATTCCATTGTGTGTATTTCCCATAATTTTGAAATTCATCCATCTTTTGATGGAGACCTAGGTTGGTTCCCATATTTTGGCTATTGCGAATTGTGCTGCTATGAACATGGGTATGCATATGTTAGTGTAGTTCTCTGATTTCAACCATTTGGAAAGATACCCAGAAGTAGTATAGCTGGATCATATGGTGGCTCCCAGTTGTCTAAAAATCTCCACACTGATCTCCTTAGTGGCTGAACTAGTTTGCATTCCCTCTAACAGGGTAAAAGAGTTCCTCTTGCCCCACATCCTGGCCAGCATTTGTTGTTGTTTGATTTCTTTATGCTTGCCACTCTGATTGGGGTTAGATGGAATCTCAACGTAGTTTTGATTTGCATCTCCCTGATGGCTAATGATGTTGAACAACTTTTCATTTATTTATTGGCCATTTGTATGTGAAGTGTCTATTCAGTTCAGTTGACCATTTTTTGATTGGGCTATTTGTTTTGCTAGTGTGGAGTCTTTTGAGCTTTTTATATATTCTGGATATTAGCCCTCTATCAAAGTGGTGGCTAATAAAGATCTCCAATTCTGTAGTCTTCCTCTTTAGGGTCTCGATGGTTTCCTTTGATGAGTAGAAACTTTTCAATTTGATGCCATCCCACTTTTAATTCTTGTTTTAATTTCCTGTGCTTTAGAGGTCTTGTTGAGAAAGTTACTACCTGTGCTTATATGTTGGAGTGTTGAGCCTATGGCCTCCTCTAATAGCTTCACAGTCTCTGGTCTAACTACCAGGTCTTTGATCCATCTCGAGTTGATTCCTGTGCATGGTGAGAGGTAAAGATTTAGTTCCATCTTTCTAAAAATGGATAGCCAGTTCTCCCAGCAATATTTGTTGAAAAGGTTGTCTTTTCTCCAGCATATGAGTTTGGCCCCTTTGTCAAAGATCAATTGACTATAAGTGTGTGGGTTTGTTTCTGTATTTTCTATTCTTTTCCATTGGTCAGTATGCCTGTTGTTATGCCAATACCATGCTGTTGTTGCTACTATTGCTCTGTAGTATAATTTGAAGTCAGAGATTGTGATGCCTCCTGCATAGTTCTTATTGCTGAGGATTGCTTTGCCTATTCTGGTTTTTTATTTCTCCAAATAAAATTCATGACTGATATTTCTAGGTCTATGAAGAATGTCATTGGTATTTTGATAGGAATTGCTTTGAATCTATAGATCACTTTTGGCAGAATAGCCATTTTGATGATATTTATTCTGCCTATCCATGAGCAAGAGAGATCTTTCCATCTTCCAAAGTCTTCTTCAATTTCATTCTTCAATGTTTTATAGTTTTCATTGTAAAGGTCTTTTATGTCTTTGGTTAGGTTTGTTCTTAGGTATTTTATTTGTTTTGAGGTTATTGTGAATGGAATTGTTTTCTTTATTTCTTTCATTGTGGATTCATTTTTGGCATATAGAAAAGCAACTGATTTTCCTTAGGTTGATTTTATATCCTACAACTTTGCTGAATTGGTTAATCAACCCCAGTAGTCTTTTGGTTGAGTTCTTTGTGTCTTCTAGATAAAGGATCATGTTTTCTACAAACAAGGATAATTTTAGCTTCTCTTTTTCTATTTGAATTCCTTTGATATCCTTCTCTTGTCTTATTTATATTTTGAAATAGGGTCTCACCAAGTTGCTGAGGGTCTCACTAAGTTACTGAGGGTGGCTTCAAACCTGCTCTCCTCCTATCTCAGCTTCCCAAATGCTGGGATTACAGGTACGTGTCCAGCACCTGGCTGGTTTCTTACTTTTAAAATCCCCCCCCCCTTATTTGAAAGAAATGAGTAGTGCTAAGTGAACTGGCACATTACTATGGTGTCTTGTTTAATACTCACCAGTATATTCCAGAAACTCAAATCTCTTATTGGTTTTGTATATAGCAGGTATCCACAAACTTTCTGTAAAAAGCCAGATAGTAAATAATTGCAGGACACAGGTGTCTCCGTCTAATATTCTTCTTTTTCATTCAGTTTTTATTTTTTAAACAACTCTTTAAAAATATAAAACCTGATTTTAGCTTGCAGCTGTAAAATAAATAATAAAACAAGAACAAAACAAGTCACCAGCCAGATCTGACACATAGGCCATCATCAGGTGACCACTTAGCATTGGTATTTTTACATGTGAAATCCTGATGATCAGCCATGTTTTGTTATGTCATAAGGCAGTGGATTTGTGGAGAAGGATTTCATGAGTCTTTTTGAACTCTGTTAGGTATTTTTGATTATGATCTCAAAGGTATTCATCCATAATGGCTCACACATTTTGTAAAAAGAACTTGAGATGTAAATACTGTGTTTGTGCTGTGAAAATTAATGTATTTAAAAAACTGTAGTCTCATAAAACCATTACTCTTTTTTTCTTTGTGTTCTGTTTGTGACATCATGTGGGGAGCTACTGGTATATTACATGAAAACTCCGCCAATCAGTCTTGGCATTCATTGATGACTCCCGCTGTAGTAACTACCCATTATCCTGGTTGCTGAGTGATGATTATCTATTTTCATTATTCCTTTTAACATGTGTAAGTTAGTGTTCTATCATGAAACATAACTTTTCCTTCTCCCACAGCATTTGTTTAATTATATAACCAAGGATGCATGGATTCCTTTTTTTTTTTTTTTTGGACAGGGTTTAACACTATATTTTCATTACAATTTTTTAAAATATTTACTCTGGGTTTTATAGTACATATCTAATCTGAGTACTTCAGAGGCTCAGATAGAAGGATTTCAGGTTTAAGGCCATCCTGCGAATTTATCCAGACCCTGTTTAAAAATAAAATAAAATGAATGTTTTTAATTCTTGAATTACCCTAGATTTGGCCAGTGGTAACTGTTTTGTGTCCTTTGACACACCTCTCCCCTTCTCTAGGCGCATCCTTACTTTCTGGCATAACAGGTTATTCTACGTTCATTCTGTCATCATGTATTTTTTCCTCTGCCTGGATTCGGTTACTTTGCTTTACAGTGTGCTTGTGGCTAATAGATAATCATCATTTTTAGTTCTTCTTAGAAAATAGAGATGGGGAGAAATGTACATGTGTGCATATTTGTATGTGTGCATGCATATGTATGTGCATATACAGGCATATGCAGTTGTATATGAGCCTATGCCTATAACTATTTTATATATCTGTGTATATATATTTAAATCTTGTGAATTATAAATCCTAGATAGTTAGAAATGGCTCCCATTATCTTTGATATATTTACTTCTTTACTCAGTCAGTTAACACAGTTGTTCAGTTAACCAAGTTTCTACCTAACCCACTTCTCCCAACACCAGGCCCATCTCTTGTCGATGACCTTGCATAGTACCCCTGCTCTACTCTGTAACTTCCCCAGGGGACTGTGGCCTCAAAACAGCACCCATCCCTTGGTCATCCAGTTTCCTCACATGCTCAGTTTGCCAAGGCTGGAAGGAGATAGGATGAAAAGAGGAAGGGAATGTATCAAAGGAAAGGCAGTAAGATCACTTTTACTGAGAAGTCTAATTTTTTTTTAAACTGGTACTGAGGATTGAACCCAGAGGCATTCTACCTCTGATCTATACTCCCTGTGCTATTTTATTTTTTGTTTTTGAAACAGGGCCTTACTAAGTGACTGAAGCTGGCTGTGAACCTGCAGTCTTCTGTCTCAGCCTCCCAAGTACTAGGATGACAGGTATGCATACCACACCCAGGTCTAACAGTTGGTTTTAAATTTGTCTTATTTAAATTTTTTCTTCTTTTGCCCTTCTCTACCTAGGGTTCTATGGTGATATTTTATACTCCTGACTCATGGTAAAGGTAGGAATGTGGGAGTACTAGTCATGGAGGCAGTGGGCACCTTGGTTCAGTCCATTACTGGAGTATATGGGATCATAGCATCTCTCTTCACACTGTTTTCTGGGGCCTCCACCTCAGTTGATGGTCAGTAAGGACTTTTTGTTTGTTTCTTTTAAATCTCTCTTTCATATATTGAAAGTCCTTTTTCAGGCACTGTATTCAAATAACTAACCCCAGTGTGGTCTGCCAGTTTTAGAAAGTATTTTTCCTCTAGTTTTCATCAGATGAATTTGTGGCTGCTTCTGCATTTTTCTTTTTTCTTTCTTTTTTGTAGGTCTGGGGATGGAATCCAGGGGCATTTGACCTCTGAGTTACACCCCCTACCCTATTTTTTATTCTTTATTTAGAAACCGGGTCTCACTGAGTTTTAGAGGGCCTCACTAAGTAGCTGAGGCTGTCTGAGAACTGTGATCCTCCCGTCTCAGCCTTCCAAATGCTGGGATTACAAGCGTGCGCCACCATGCCTGGCTTGCTTCTGCATTTTTCTGAACACAGAAGTTCAGAACGCTCATGCCTTTAGAAATCTTGCTGCTCAGGCAAAGATTTCTCTCTTTGATTTTCTACATATTTATGTATGCATTTTATTTGGATATCATATAAATGTATAAAGTGAACAATGGGTACATAATGACTACAGTGTATCACTATTTTCAGTATGCATTAGATCATGTCGTCCACCCATCCCCATACTAATATCATTTAGAATCTTATAAGTTTCACATTATCTTAGAATAAACTTAAGCTACTTATGACTGAAAAGTATCAATATGACTTGACACGTGCCTGTTTCCCCCAGTTGTCACTCTCTCTTCTGTCCTCTTCCTCGTTTACTGTGACCCACCTCAGGTATCTGGGAAGGGTATAATCAAATCCTTGGGGATGCCCATTGAGCATCTTTTTGCCCTCACAGGCACCAATCACATTCTCTACTTTTGGTCTTTGCAATAATTCTTCCCACTTATTGGATTCTTTTTCTACTCCTCCTTAGATCTTTAGTCTGGCTCCTCCTTATCATTGAAGAATCAGGTCACATGTCATCTTCTCAAAGAAGTTTCTTCCTTGTAAACAACTCAAGTCCACATTGTCATCCTCACTCTCAGTCATACCACTGTATGTTATCTCCTTCATCTATGCATTTCAGAAGGAATTTTGTATATTTTTTACTCCTATTTTCGCTCCATGCCAAAGAAGGGCAGGACACATCTTCTCTTGGACAGTGATTGGCATTATATAATGTAGACTCTTAATAGAATCTTTGTCTAATGAATGATTCCCCACACTGCCAAGATGGAACCAGGTAAGTATGAACATAGAGGGAACTGGGAGGGTTCACCTGCAAGGGGCTGACTGTTGAGGGTTTTTCAAACCACACATTTAAAAAAATTTATTGGTGTATTGTAGTCATACTTCTTAATGAGGAACAAGATGGTAGAGGCATACATGCACACATCACTCATTTAGCCCTTCCCCAATTCCTGTCTCATTCTCTCCCCCTTCCCTCCTTCTCATGTTTGGCTTGCTGATTGTCATTGATATGTTTATGAATGTACATCATGTACATTAGAGGCTGAGGCTCTAATAATTCACCAAAAGGCTCTGATTATTTCATTCAGTGTCATGATTATGTTTTAGATTTTCTTAAAAATGACTTTTAATGTCAGTGCTAATTTTTTTTCTTGAACTTAGGTCAATTTACTTAGCTCTTGAAGAGATAAATCACTAAATTATACTAAGCTGTCTGTTTAAGCAGTATTTGGAATTCCTAATAATTGTTTTCCTTGAATTTCCATATTGATATTATTTCTAATGGGAAAGAGAACACCAAAGATTTCAGAAACTACTTTTATGACATGCTTAATTTTCATTCCTTTAAGAATTTAAGCCTATATTAATTTCTTGATGTGATGTTGCTCTGTTTTGAGAAATTCATTTTATTTCAATCATTCTCATTTTATTTTGACTATTTTTATTTCAACAGTCACCAGAAATATAGCTTATCATCTACTAAAGATTATTTGATGTATAAACATAAAAGTCAAATCTCAAATCTTCAATTGGCCACATTGATTTTACATTGTTGTTAACATTTAGGAAATACCAGTTCATGAAATTACGTGACCAAGTTTAAAATGGATAAGAGGCAAAATGAAGTGCTCTTCTTGAATCCCCAGTGTCAGGCTCTCCGTGAAACATTTGGTATGTCCACCATAAGCTCAGGCCTTGGGGTGGAAGCATTTGGATCCCACTTGGCTGGTCCTTCCATGGAAAGCCACAGGCTGTACTTCCAATTAGATGCAGCAGGAAGGGGCAGTGACTCTGTTTCTTATTTCCTGGGCTTGAAAGTGTTAAGGCAGATGTCCCTTCTCTAAGTTCTTCTCCTGGGCATCTCATGTTTTATTTTTCCCTTTTTTAATTTTACACTCGGCTCTATCCTATTCAGTGTCTATCATGTGTTTCTATAGCTATGTAAAATGTGCTAATTTATATCATTGGAATTGGATAATTCCATCTTATTATAAGTTATATATTGAACTATATGAGTTAATATAGGCTTAGTTAAAATAAATCCAGTCTGTCAAGTGGAGATGGAACCATATATTGAAGGAGCAGTTTGTAGGTCTACCAGGTAGAGACATAGATGACTCTAACAAAGCATCGCAAAAATCTCAATTTTAAAATAATTTGAGAAGAAAATGGAGTTATGTCTTTCATAATAATGTTTCTTCATTCTTGAATACTGATGTATCATTTTTTCTGTCTAAACTAAATCCTGTCTCCTGTTCCTGCAGTTTAAACCTATCCTTGCTGTTCTAGCGTCTGTAGGGAAGAGACATTTGCCTCTCTTGTCTGTCTGCTTCCCATTGTATTGCTGGAAGGTGATTGTATTTATGCACTGGCTGCCTGCCTTTTTATTCTGAAATATTTGTAGTTCCTAGAGCCTGTCTTCCTAAACCTTGCATTGTGCACTCCTTATTTTGAACAGGAATAATGTTTCAAATAGATGTCTTAAAAACATAGTTGAGCACAGCATTTGAGGCAAATAATTAACAGTGCAAGTGAACACAGATTTGTTATTTAGATAGGCTAATTAAAAAACAATTTTAGAGTGATGATTATTAAATAAATAGCATCCTACACGTTGCCAGCACATTTTCACTACGTTTTGAAATCATTCCTTTGGGGAACTGCAAATGTCTGATTTGAAAAAAAAAAATTAAAAGTAATGGCCATTTAAAAGAGAATCTGTAGGTCTATGAGGTAGGTGATAGCTGGATCTAATATGGGAATAGTAGACATGCCAAATTGTGGTCCCTTGAAGGTTTATCTTATGTCATTATTACCATTGTCTATTCATTCCACACAATATAAAGCTAATGATATTTCATATTTTTATCTATTTCCAGATCATCATTGGGCCTTCTGTCAAATGCTTATGTAATACACGAAAAGTATGTTCTTTTAGACAATATGCACTATTTAGATAGTGACACTTTGCTTGAAAGCAGCTTCAGTCAACACATAATTTATTTATACTATCTAAAATAGGAATGCCAGGGCAATCCTCCCAGTACATTCCTTCATGTGGAAACTTCTGTCCTCTCTTCCTTCCTGGCTTAAAATAAACATACATATTCTTGCAGTCATATAAAATAAAAACAAAATAAAATAGTAGTGCCATTGTGAACATATAGCTTCATAGGTTCTGTCCATTTGTGTTAGCATTTTTATGTTCCTTTCAAATATGTATTGGAATGTCACACTAAGAAATTGACCTAATGTTTTCAAACGATCAGCTATCCTTTTCCCTCCCATCATCCAAATTGCTCTTGCCACCCATGGTGAAAAAGGAAAAAAAAAAACTTAGGCTGATGTCCCATAATATCTTCCCATGGTGCACCCTTATTGAATTATTTCCAGGTGGATGCGACAGATGTTCATCAAGTCGCTCCCGGCTTCTGCTGTTAATTGAAGCATAATGGGAGTGACAGCAGGGAAGGACAAATTACGGGAGTAGAGATACAGTTTGAACCCTGGGTTCTTATGACCTTCCTGGAAACGCCAGTTAGGCTGACAATTCTTGTTTCTTTCCCATGTGTGGGAAGGAATGTGAGATTGTTTTAGCTACAGTACATCAATGAACTAATGTCCTCAGAAATTAGTAGTGTCTTACTGTTGACATTTGTTATCAATCAACTTGTTATTTCTTTAACAGTGATGTGCAAATGGGTTGCAAATCAAGAGTCATAACTCCTAACTATGAATCATGTCTTTAGAGAAGTCACTTAATCTTGATGAACCATAATTTCATTATTTTCAAAAGGAGCAAGCAAGCATTAAGCCATTATAAAAGAATGAGGCTTTCACATGCCTGTGAATATTCTTTGTGAGGATATGTTATACATGTACCTGTATTAAAAGTCACTTAACTAGGGTTAAAAAGTCTCCACTCAAATGATGGGATCTGGCGCAGAGCAGATAGACTCAGAATTAACCGGCTCTGTGCAGATGTGTTAATAGATGCTGACTGTGGCAACCAATAGTTAAAGAAAAGACTCCTTTGAGAATAGAAGATGGTTGAAAAGGTGGCATGGTGGTGGAACACTTACCTGATGTGCATGAAGTACTGGGTTCAATCCCTTGTACTGATAAAAGCAAGAAAAGAGAGAATATAAGACTTTACAAGTTTGTAGAGATGAGTTTAGAAGCAGTCAGCCAGTAAGATGAGATGAAGGGATTGAGTGGAGGCTGACATGGCTGTGAATGGGTGTAATCCAAACAGCAGACTCTGCAAGCCTTTAACAGACAAGGGATGTTTCTGGGTTCATTGGAAAGTGCCTCCCTAAAATTGCTTTGGATTTTTTCTTACTCAGAACCAGTGTAAAGAAATGGGAAGGAGTAATTGAGACACCCTAGTGAGGCCATGGTGCTCATTGTGTACCAGTGAGTGGAGGTAGCAGAGAGAGGAACTAAGTCATGCCTCCCAGTCTGGTATCAAAAAAGTGAAGCATGGAGCTCAGGTTAACACTTGTGTGGTTTGGAGAAGAGGTTTCTTTAATTTCTTCAATTTCTTCACATAAATTCTTCAAATAAAGAATTTCTTCAAATTCTTCAAGTAAATAGTTGAAGGTAGTAACTTGGGAAGCCAAGAAATTGGAATGAGGGAGAAATTGAAGGAGATAGAGATGTCATGCCATCCTTGATCTCCCCCTATGTACACACATTTTCTTGGGGACCTCGTCCAATCTCAGACCGTTTGTAGAGATGACTCCCAAATTTATGCCACCAGCAACAGGTTTTCCCTGAATCCACAAGGTCATGTACACAATCTCCTGTCTGCTCTCTCTACTTGGATGTATGATACACATTTTAGTCTTCATATCAAAATCTGAATTCTTGATCTCCCTTGTATCCCAAATTTCTCTATTCTGCTAATTTCTCCCATCTATATGTAGCAATCACATTCTCCAAATTGCTTCTGTGTAAATGAGTCATTCTTGATTCTTCCTTTTTACTCACATTTAATCCATCAGTACATCATGTTGTCAGTGCCTTCAAAATATTTCTAGCACTTAAATAATTCTTCCCACCTCCACTCCAAGTGTCTTAATCCAATGTCCCCGTTTCTATATTTACTCCTCCTACGGTCTATTCTTACCACAGCAGCCAGATAAATCTTGCTAACATGTAAGTCACAGGATGCCACTCTTCTGTTCAAAAGACTCTAGTGGCTTCTCTTCTCCCTCATAGTAAAACCAGCAGTCATCAGAATGCTCTATTCCTGCTCTGTTGTCTTCTGAAATAATTTCTTATTCTCTCCTCTTGCTCTCTTCACCCTGGCTTTATGACCTCCATCTTGCAGGGCTTTGGTACCTACTCTTCCTTCTGTGTGGAATACTGTTTGTCAGACAGCTGCATAGCTCTACCATTGTCTGCTCTAAATTTATTTTTTTTACTATTGTTCTCTTATCCCTAAGAACAGTACTTGCTGTATAGTAGGAGCTCACTAAATATATATTGAAAGAATTAATTTATCTTGGATTAGGATATGGGCCAGGAGGCTGGTGATGTAAATAGGATGGGAAACTTTTGTTGAGGGGGTGAGGTGACCCTATTCTGTCACATGTAGGGGACAGGATTTGATATAGGAATGTTCTGTTTGAGGCAAAACTTTGACTCTAAAATCTCATAAACTTGTACTTTACCTTCTATAATGTTTTGTTCCATTTATATCCTAATCTGGCTTTCTCTTTGAAGTATTTTTTTTAGATTCTTAGTTAATTCATACTTGTTGGTTCTGACTATGTGTCAGATCTCATGTTAAATGCTTAAGGACTCTAATTACATTTAAGTCACAGTATACTGCATATTGAGTGTTATATTGTCATTTTTCAGGGGAGGAAACAGAGTTTCAGGAGGAGAAGGAAATTTCCCAGAATCAGGGTAAGCCAGGACAGAATTTCTCAACTTTTGAGTCTGGTGCACCTCATTCTCAAATATTGAATCCACCAGCAGAATAATTCTCTACTCTATGAGAGTTACTATTATTAACTATTCTTATCTTCTTCAATTTTTGAAGAAGATCTAGACAATAGAAAGATTAGGAATTTACTAATGTGTAACAAATTATTCCAAAATTCAGCAAGTTAAAACAAGACAATATATATATATATATATATATATATATATATATATATATATATATATAAAAATGGGCCAGGGACCTGGGAGCAGCTTCACTGATGGTTTGGTGTAGGGTTTTTATGAGATTGTGGTCATGATAGAAGCTGGGCTATAGTCTTCTGATGGTTTGACTAAGGCTGGTGTCTGCTTCCCAGGGAACTCACACACAAGTGAAAAACTCTCCTGATTGCATTTGGCCATAGGTCTCATTTCCTTGCTGTGTGAACTCTCATTTGGGTTTCTGGAGTGTCTTCATGACATGGAAGCTGATTCTCCCAGGGAGAATGATCAAGGGAGTGCAAGGCAAAAGCTGCCATTGTCTTTAATGACCTAGCCGTGGAAGCCACAGGCCTTCATTCACATTTCCTATTCATTGTGAGACTGAGCTGTACAGAGAGTGGATATCAGGGGTGAGAATCATCAGAGGCCATCTAGGGCTGGTCACCACAGTCTGTTGTGTGGGCCCCTGTAGTCTGGCCTTTCCCACATTGGCTCCTGGACCTAGCGCTTCAGCCAATAGCATCAGCTCCATGTCCAGCACTCCATTTAATTCAAGTCCAGATATTGTTATTGTGCTGTTATACTACATAATTTCATTCTTTTAATTCCCCTCCTCCCTATCAGATCATATTTTTTCTTTACTTTGCTGGGCACTGGACATTTAATAAGCATTAAGTGTCCCTCTGTGCTAGGCACTGAGCTAGGAACATATAAATTGATAAGGCATAATCTTTATCGCTGTGGGGCTTACAGATGTATAAATAATTATTGCATAACACACTCTGAGATCACAAGTTGGACCATGAATAACTCTGTCCAGATGAACTTTAGAAGATCCTGTGGATGGAGAGCCATTTATTCTAGGCCACGTGGTTTGCAGAAAATTTCATAAAGCAGTCAAGTAAAATAAGAGCATTTTACCAGGAAGAGACAGCATGAGCAAAATTTGCTTATTCTTCTTCCTAAACAGGAATGGACTACAGGCTTGGCCCTGAGCCTCCTGCTCTTTCTGTATTGCATTCTCTTGGAGAACTTGCCCTATATTCCACTATCATGGGAATAACTACCAACTTAATAGGCCCAAATTCCCCAAACCATTGCTTTTCTTAATTAAAATCAGAAGCTTTTACAGTTTAGATCTTTTATCACTTGGGCCTAACTTATTTCCAAAGCTCCAATCTCAACACTTTGTTTTGTGCCTTATTTTGCTTGATATTTTGTTTGCTGATGTTCCAGTGTTGTCTAACATCTCCTCATCGATCAAAGTCTTCTCCTGGAAGTCATTTTAGGAGCTCCGGGAACACTTGTGGTCTGTATGGGAAATGGACTACTAAAAGAGGCTACTTTGTTAGTTAAACCTCTACTTATTAACTGTCCAGTATTGGTCAATTGGTTGATAAGCATCCTCAAGGAAGGGTCAATGTGTATTCCTTCTGGTTTTCACTTGAGCCCAGAACTCTCCTTTATCTATGTATTCTGGTAATTATTGTATACATGCTGATGGCAGTGTTTGATATGGAATATGGTGTTAGAGGACACTTGATCATGAGGTTCTGTTTGCTGTATTTCTGAGACATAATGCCATGGAGTTAGGTGTATGCCAGATTTTAGCAGCACCTAGGGGACCATCCCTATCCTTTTGCATTCAAAATCCATCTTATATGAAGTGAAATCACCAAGTGCAACATGCCTGTATGCCCCTATTACACTGAAGTACCTTATGAGGTGAGACTACAATACACCCATAAAAGTATACTTAAAAAAATTAAATGAAATCAGCTGATGGTTGGCTGTTGCAGTGACTATTACTGTGGCATAATTTAACCTCAGCTCTTTAATGGATAGCCAATCACAGCAGAGAATATTGGGAGAAGAAAGCATTGCAATGGCGTTGGTTGTATTAGGAAATTAGGAAGTGAGTCCCATCATTGGCACAATGATTAGGAGTGAGAGGGGAAGCAGAAGGACTACACATCTCTATCTCGGTTTGATTTTAAGCTGGCATTATCAAACAGGAGATGCCTCAACACAAATAAATCAAGCTGAACTTACCTTCTTGAAAGAGGCAAATCATTTACATTTATTCCAGTTTTCACGATAAAAGACACAAAAGTTCTGCTGCAACAAGCCTTGATTATTTACACGGGACCATGGAGCCCAAGGGTCTGCTTCCTGTCTTGCTCCAGGCATTTCCATTAAAAGTTGACAGTAACTCTGAGTTTAGATGAGCTTTGTGGAGCACAAAGCAGAGGGAAAGCACGTCCCCTCTTTGCTACTTTGGAGAAGAATGGCTACATGGGGAAACAATACTATTTTTAAAGGAGTCATTAAAGTTTCTTTTGCAGCAAGATTATTTCCCTTCCTGGGAAAAACATCATTTCACTGACAAATTGCCAAAATCCACACAGTACAGTGGAAGGGCCTTGCTGAGCTGGCTTCTCCCAGCAGGCAGCAGATACTATGCTAAGCACTCAGTATGTGCTCTAAATTGTGCCCCATTTGGTGTGGGTACACACAGTGTGTCCTCTGGATTTTTTTAAAAAGTATCTGAAATGGAGTATTCTGAAATATACATTGTAATGAAAAAAATTTTTGATGCTGAGAAGTAAAAGGACAAAGAAGAATAAAATGCCTCATATTTCTACTATGCACATATAACTAACATTTTTGGTACATTTCTTCCAAAAATTTATAGATTTTTTTCTCATAATTTTAGTGAAATATAATATCGAGGGATTTTACGAGTTATCTACATATTTTAAATATTTTTATTCTCTTTGTAACTCTGCAGTATGGCTATACCATACTCTATTGAGAAGATAATAACAAAGTTAATCAGTTCTCTGTAATACATTTTTGGGTTACTGCCTTTCTAATTAACATTATTATGTTTCTAATTAACATTTATAATAAACCCTGATATGAACCATTGTGTGTGCCAGTTTATTTTTTATACTTAGGATTTTTCTGGCACATTGTCCCACCCACCTCCCTTTACCTGCCGGCTGCTCATGTTTCATAGCATTATCCCTCAGAGAATTCCCCTTCGCCTCCTGAGGGCATGTCTAAAGAAGAGGCTATTTTGGTGAAGGATGGAAACAGTGATTAATGAGAAATGGTTGAAAGATCCAGACATATTTGGTCTAGAAAAGATGAAGCCTGAAGTTATATTATGTAGCAGAGAGAAGAGATACACACTACCTCCGGAGGGAATAGTTATGGTTAAAGACTTTAGAATAAGAAAGGAAAACAACTATTACCATTTGAGATGAACATACAAATAATTGAAGCTGTCCAAGACTTCAATGGGTCGCTTTGTGGGGCACTGAATTAATTCTTTGTTGTTGGAAATATTCACTTCCTATAAAGATAGTGGGGAAACCTTGAGTTATAGACACCTCTTCCAAGATTTTTTAATTCCTTGATTGTCCAAGTGCCCATGTTGTGTTATCAATATTATCTTACGTATATAAACACTGACTTCCGTATTTCCTTCCTTCTTCTGCTTATGAGTTAGAAAATGCAGGGAGGGTTGCCCTAAAGGAAGAAAAGGAGAAAAGTTACAGAAACAATGAATGTACTAGAAATTGTTCGGAAAAGATAGCATCATCTTTTAGGAAGATATCAGCACTGGAAGCTGATAATAAAAATGAACAGTGTTAAAAATGGTGTTCTTCTCAGAAGATGGCTGATCCTCTCGGAGTCACTGTACTGTATTTTTTCAGTGGTGGCAAAGATTGGCCGAACTGCACCATCCAACCTTGTCTCAGCTTATTTTCATTTCCATCCTGTGACCAATGAAAAGCATGTATAAGACAGAGGAAGGATTAAAGTACAGCTATGTCCATAGAACAAAGGGACATATGACATGCAGGGTGACATGTTCTACTACTTTTTGTCTCATAAATATACAATTTCATGCAAGTATGATTGGACTTCTTTGGATGATAAACTTTACCTCTGGTTCTCCAGAAGGATTATCAGCACCCACGGAGTAAGTGTGATTGTCACTTTTCTAGTGATGTACCCAAAATATGAAGAGTGAGATTTCCTTTTTTAAACATTTTTGAGAGTGTCTGTTTCATTCTTGATACTTACCTAGTTCTTCATAAGCCCACCTTTTGTTTGTATTCATGCATTTTGATTTTTGTCATTTTTGTTTTAATACATTAATAAGTATGTAATATTTCTTTCCTCTCTCTCCAGTAAATGCTTTCTTCCCACAGACATCTTTTTCTGACTGTCAGGTTTCTGAATGTTGTTTCTTTGCCCCCGGTTGACAGAGGTCTTGTCTGTGCCACTGCTAGTATCTAGTGTTCTGATACAGCAAAAATCAAGTTTTTAGGAAGATACATTTTGAACTTTAATAGAAAATAATTATATTAAGGCACGCTATTTGAAAAAGCCTAGGTCTTTGAAGCTTCTTGAACTTCACTCTTAATCTGAAAACCAAGTTACTATTTTAGAAATGATAAGGCATCTGAAATTAAGATTCTTAGCTCAAGGAATATAACCTATTTATTTTCCATAAGAACTTTACTTAATCATTAATTAAGGTACGCTTACTAAGACATCAGTTTGTCATTTCGTTTTCCATGTACTGTCACATTCAGAAAAGAATTTCTGTTTGAAGTCTTAGAGATCTTCTAACATTGTATCTGCTGGTCCTCATTTCAGCTTTGAAATCCACAGGGCTTTGAAAGTGTTGATAGGGTGAATAGAAAGAAGTTGGGTGTTTTAGGTAGCCTCTGAGAAATGGAATTTTGCAGTTCTTTGTAAAGACCATAACTGGGGAACACTTCTCCCTAAGTCTTCGAGAATTGTGGCTCTCCAAGCCTAGTTGTTTTTTGTCCACTCTAATCTTATGATATCCTAATTATTAGAACAGATTACATCCTGCTGTATATATTTTCTTCATTTATTCCTTGATTTATTGAACATCTATATACCCACTGGGTCTAGATGTTGGGCAATAAGCTAAGAATAACAAATGGGGAAAATGCAAGCCCTCCAAGCTCTTGTTTAGACTCCACAGGAGCCACAGGAATATTGTTGAAGCTTTTGAAAATGCATACCTCCAATATGATAGTCTCCCAAGTAAATAATTTAGTTCATGCCAAGAATAAAATAGCAGCCATGCCATTCTCTCAGCTGTCTCCCTGGGCCCTGCTACTTCAGTGGACACCTGGTGCTAACTGTTGGCTCACCTGTGTGCTTCTGAAGCCCATGGGTCTCCATGCAGGGCAGGGCCATGGCAGGAGTGGTTTGCCAAGGACAGCACTCAGATGCTTTTCCAAACCCACAGCTCCTCAGTGAACTCTTGCCTTCCTCATAGCCAGTTTTCTGCCCTCTTACCTGAGAGTGGAAGGTTTAAACATACTTTCCAGAGTGGAATAGATTCAAATAATACAGTAAATAGTTTTAATGAACTGTGGGTAAAAGTGATATCATTTCACAGAAGAGATCTGTCCTATTGCTGTTTAATTAAAATCTTTCTGCTGATGGAAAGTTCTCTCTCTGGTGTTTTCTTTAATGCATTCATGATGCATCTGTCTGTGCTCCCTTGCTAGAGATATCTTTCATTATAATCCACTTATCTAAGTTTGTAATTAAACTTCTGAATGTAAAATTTTCGTTGGCAAATTGCCAGGATACCCAGTGAACTTTTGTTCTGTCTCTGAGAAAAATCGCTCTTTGAATTTTTTGATTTTGTATTTTGTCCAGTTTATCATTTTAAAAGTATTTGTGTGTGCTATTGGTGGGATGTAAATTAATATAGCCATTATGGAAAACAGATTCCTCCAAAAACTAAATATAGAGCTAGCATTTGATCCAGCTTTCTCACTACTTGAGATATATAAAAAGGAAATGAAGTCAGCATACCAGAGAGACCTGCAACACTATTCACAGCTGTTAAGACATGGAAATAACTAAGCTCTCTGTGAATGAATCAATGAATAAAGAAAAATGATATATACAAACAATGGAATATTATTCATCCATAAAAAAGAATCAAATACTTCCATTTGCTGCAACATGGATTAGACCAGAGAAACCCATGTTAAGTGAAGGAATCCAGAACAGAAAGAAAAATTCCATATGTTCTCACTTACATATGGAGGCTAAAAGACTTGATTTCATGGAAATAGAGAGTGGAATGTGATTATTATAAAGGTAGCAGGTAGTGGGGAGACAGCGATGCCAGATAATGGGAACCAAAATACAGTTGGACAGGAGGAATAAGTTCTAGTATTCTCCAGCACAGTAGGATGACTGTAGTTTACAACAATTTATTGTATAAAGTGACATAATTAGAATATAGAAACAAAGGTTTTCAGCCCAATGGAATTGCCCATTTCTCTGGGTTGTTCATTATACAGTATGTATATCAATTTCTGCCTGTTCTTTTGATATTGGAGGTATATAGTATTTCTTTTTTGCAGGTCTGGGATAGAACCCAGAGGCATTCGACCTCCAAGCTACACCCCTTTCCCTTTCCCTAGTTTTTAATTCTTTATTTTGAAACTGGGTCTCACTGAGTTGCAGGGGGCCTCACTAAGTAGCTGAGGCTGGCCACGAACCGCGATCCTTCGGTCTCTGCCTCCCAAATGCTGGGATTACAAGCGTGTGCCACCACACCTAGCTGGGGGTATACAGTATTGATTGAATGAATATATGTTTTTCAAAGGTAGGATAATCATAAATGAAATATACTTCAAGAACTCTTAAGGCCATGTTGATCTGTTTAGATCATCTCCAAACATGAACATACCAACACACACACCCTTGAACGTGCTAGTAGAAGACATGTTTTCCATTGCTCAAACCTGTTCCTGCAACTTTCCTTGTGGTTTTCAACAACAACAAAAAATCTGAAAATATCTTTTGCATTTTAACTTAATTTGGAAAAATTCCCTCCAGTTATCACTCTACTCGTTTGAGAAGTAGAGATGACACAAGATGATAGTATGCACATTGTACCAGATCTCCACGATTGAATGAGCAATGTACTAATGGTCAATGCACAGCCATGATAAATGAAAACTTATAAAATATAATGGAAGAGAATGCCAGAAAATTTTATAGGCTTATAAACATGTTATTATTTTCATGTCAACGGTGGACACATTTTTCAATAAGTTCCTTTGCAACAGTAGATGCATAATTAATCAAGAGAACACAAAGCGATATTTACAGTTTAACTGGATAATTGTTCCTACATTAAATATTTAGAATCTTACATTGTAGAAAATATTAATGAGTAATTAAGTATTTTTTAATTTTAAAGGTCAATAGCATTTGGAAAGATGATGTTATCTTGTTCATACAGTCTAGATATCCTGGATTCTTATGAAGCTCTTTAGAGTAACTATTAAGTATAAGCCCACATAAAAATAAAATAATTCTCTCTAAATAATTTATATATCTGTATATATATATACATATATATAATACACTGTATATGTAATATACATATATAATTTTATAAAAAGTTATTACATTTTTCTCTGCAACTTCAAGCAGAATGGACTATAGACTAACATCATTACTATCTATTTTATTTCTTAAAATGTCTACAAAAGGTATCTATTTTTGCCAGGTTTGGTGGCATATGCTTGTAATTCCAGCGCTTGGGAGGCTGAGACAGATGGATCACACAGGTTCAAAGCCAGCCTCAGCTACTTAGTGAGGCTCTCAGCAAGTTAGTGAGACCCTGATTACAAATAAAATATAAAATAGGTCTGGCAGTATAGCCTGGAGGTAGAAAGCTTCTGGGTTCCACCCCCAGTAACACCAAAAGAAAAAAAAAAAGGTATCTATTTTCTTACTTTTTCTTGAATGTAAGCTTTTAAAATGGAATGCACTTTATTTTTGTAATTATCCAGTTCTCCTCCAAAGGACTATATATATTTTATTTTTTCTTTAGTGACTGTTAAAATACTTTTATTATTTATATCACACTATTTAATTTTTTTTACTTTGTTAAAAAATAATTCTGTACCTGAGTATTTGAAAAGTGTTGACAGTATTCAACTTTTTCTCCGGTTCTTTTGGGAGTGGTGTGGTGACCTATTTGTAACTTATTTATAAAGGAAGACTAATTAATCAGTTCTTTGGCAGAGGGTTGCATAACTACTAAATTAGCTTTACTAAGTATGGAGGAGAAAGTTCAGAGACTCAAACCAAGAAATATTCCTAAAATTTTAATGTTTACTACTGGCATGTGCAAAACTAGGTTTGCTGATGGATTGATTTGCAGATGTGAGATAAAGAAAAAAACTTAGGATGATGCCTAGCTTCTCTCTGGTGATGTGTGGTGCCATTATTGTGATGAGGATGCTAAGAGTAGAAATGGGCTGTGGGCTTTTAGTGGAGCAAAGAGCTCAGGTTTCTATGTCACGTCGTGGCTTATCAAATATCCAGGTACATCTGTGCAGTGGAGAGTTGGATTTTGGAGGATCAGGGAAGAAGTCAGGACTAGAGATATTGGAATGACTATGGAGAAATGGAAATAATGAAGTATAAGATCATATTGTAGAGAGAGCAAAGCTGGGAAGGAAAAGGAATTCTGAGGACAGAGTCAGAACCACATCAATTTATTTTATGCATTTGTTTATTTTTGTGGTATTAGAAAGTCAACCCAGAGTTGCTCTACTCCAACTATTCCCCCAGCACCTCCCTCCCTAAATTTTTTTTGTTTGCTTTTTTGTTTGGACATAGGTTCTTGCTAGGTTGCTGAGAGCTCCCTTTGTTAAGAAAGGCTGTCTTCAAACATGCAATCCTACTGTCTCAACCTCCTAAATACTAGAATTCCAGACCTGCACTACCATGCCTGGCTGAGCTATACCGATTGAGAGGTCAGAATGAGGAGGAAGAGCCAGAAATGAAGACCAAAGAGAGGTAGCTAGTGAAAAATTAAGAAAAAATCGAATTTGGTGTGTCTATCTCAAGTGAAAAAAGTGAGACAGTCTCAGAAATGTAAGGGTCACATGTTTTCTCTAATTTGTGAAACCTAACAATAAAATTGAAAACAAAAGGACTTCAGATAAATGAGGAGAGAGACCAGTAAAATAGCAGAAGGAAATGGGGAGGGGAGCTCTAAGGGAGGATTGATAAAGCCAACAGTTCAGATAATGTTATGTCTATCTATGACGGTATTGCTACCAATCTCACTAATGTGGGAGGACGGGCTGCAGGATAAGATCAAGAGGGAAACACAACAAGTGATGAGTTCAGGTATGAATATCACTGTCAACCTCACTATGATATAAGATTATAATGCACAAATCAAAGTATAAAAAAGGAGGAAGGACCACTGGAAAATTTGAGCCAAGAGTGCTAGGAGTTATAAGATGATTCTATAAGGGACCCAGGAGATGACTTTCCATGAAGTGATGCCAATCTGATTCCAGTTTTACAAGAATATGTCTATGATGTAGCAACCACTTAAAAGGAAACTACTAAGTACATTGCTATGCATGGCTTTGTTCTCCCTGAGGGATCTGAGACCTTTTGCCAGAGTAATGACTACCTTTCTTTGGTCAATGGCCTCAGTTCCCCAGAGAGAACGAACCCATTCATACACTTTCCTTGTATGCAGTTGCTCTTAAAAGTAAAGTGCCTCTGTTTTCACTGGGATAGAACTTGAAAGAAAAATGGCAACAGACGCAGATAATTATTTTGGAATATCGTATTACCTGAGGAAGTTGTCGGGCATGAACAACCTCTGATCATGGAAACAGAGCCAGCCACATTCGGGTTCATCTTGATGGTTCAGTGTGTGGCTTGGCTCATGTGAGATGACAAGTTTTGTTTCAATTTATGGAAGTCACAGAGAGAAACACACTCAGGGCAGTAGAAGCAGATGTTTACAAATAGATCCTCTGCCCCTAGTAACATAAGTACTATAGGATTTGGGTTGTTATTAGTTCTTGTAACAGGAAACACACACAACGAAAAAGTGGCTTCAAAACAAAGGGTTTTCCCAGGCGTGGTGGTGCACACTTGTAATCCCAGTATTTGAGAGGCTTGGGAGATTCACAGTTAGAGGTTATCCCCAGATAATATTTAGTGAGGCTCTTCACTATGCAGTGAGATGCTGTTTCAAAATAAGAATAAATATAGGGCTGGGAGGTATAGCTCAGAGGTAGAATGCCCCTGGGTTCCATCTCATAAAAATGGTGGGTTTATTTTTCTCATGAAACAGAAACAGTAGTGGACAATCTAGAACAGTAGCTGTAGCTCTGTGATGCATCTGGAGCGTCAGATTTCTTCTGTGTCCTCCAACACTCCTTCATTCTTAGCCAATGGTGTTCATTTCAGCAGTCCTAAGACAACTCTTATACCTTCAGATATTACATCTATTTCCTATAGAAAAGCAGCTGCTGGCAAAGGGCCATGCTTCCTTTCTGGAAATTTTATATTTTTATTGAACAAGGGAAATCTTCCCAACCTTGCCATTTCTGCCTGAAAATCATGGGCAGAAGTGTGTCATATGGCTGGTTTAGCAACAAGCAAATCTGAGATTGTGATTTTTTTCTTACAGGGTAGAAGATCCCCTAAAAAAATTCTGTAGTTCTAGGAGAAAGGAATAATAGAGTAAAACCTGACACCCTTACCAAGTTGTAGTTTTGAAAGTCTCATAAACACTATTTCAAGCTTTCTTTCTGTTAAGTACTTTGGTTAAATTTTGTTCAGTGATAGGCAAAATATTTGCATCAACTTTATAAAAATTTTTCTGTGGTTTTGTTATGTGATACAAAACTATGGCAATTACTAACAATAAACCCCAAACAATAGGTTTGTATTTTTGTGTGATAACCATCCGTGCACCCTGTGCTCACATTTGACATCATTAGGACTCCTTAGGTCTCTGCAGCAAGCACTGTGGTAGAGTCTGCAGGGCGAGGTGCCTAGTGGAAGAGCATGGTTACAAGACCTGAGGAAGTTACTAAACATCTTGTCATTGCGAGGCCAGAGGTTATTCTCTCATGAAATAGAGATGATAATACCTGCTTTCTCCTTCACAGGGTCAGTGTGAATCTTTAATGGGACTCTTGGTACAGAATGCTCTTAGCTCTTCAGAAATATGGCACAAGTCACAGGATTGGGAAGTTGAAAAATTATCTTTTACTTTTTAGCTGCAGGCCAGGATTGTATCTGATCTGTTCCTTAAGTATAGTTGGAGTAAGGTTTTTTTTTTCCCCCCTGAATGTTGAGAGAACAATGACAATAGAAACAATGGCCAGCCCTTAGTGAGAACTCACTCTCTGTCAAGCACTCGACTATAAACCTTATAGCTATTATTTTATTCCATACTTTGCCCCTAAAGGTTATAGGATGGTTGCTCTCATTTTATGGTTGAGACCTCATAGGCTTTGAGGTTGTCTTGGTGACATTCTGGGATTCACCAAGACTGTTGGGGACTGTGATATCAGAACTGTTTGGTGACCTGACTTTAATACCTCCCAGCCAAAGTGACCATGGAATAATTAATATCTTGAATGATTATTCTCTTTTGCAGAAAAATTAAGAATAACTCTTCATATTATTGTGAGAACTAAGTAAAATGATATGTACCTTGTCCTGCATAAGCTGTTCAGAGAGCCCACAGAGCTGAAAAGAAACTACCTTTTCAGGGCCAGGACAAATTGCTGTGTCAATGGTGAATTACAAGAGACCATCGAGGTCATTTGCAAACAACCTGCAAGTGTCTTTGTGAGCTCAGTTTGTCATTTAAGGCTGCCTGCCTCAGTTTCCTCATCTCTAAAGTGGGAATGGTATAAATAACTATAGGACTGTGGAGTGTCAAATGAAATACTTAGGTTAATATCTTGTGCAAAGTAATGCATGGGAATCACATTAACAGAAAATGAAACAAAACTCATGACTCTGTTATCATAAATGAGCCTGTTAACAGGCCATCTTTCCCGAACCATCTCCTGTGCACAGCTACCATGAGATGGCACTATGGCATGTGCATAATCATGGTTTGCTTTTCTTCGTTCACTGCTGTTCCTTCAGGCTGAAAGCAAATTGGAATGGTTTCTATTTTATTTTTTAAGTTTTGTACCTTTTAAATATTCAAGGACTTCAATGATAAGAATATATTTAACGGAAAATGAAATGCATATGAAATATAAAGCATATTTTTTTGTCGTTTGAATGGCCTCTAAATGATTAGAAAACTAAGGCTAAAGGGAAAAACTGTGTTTTTTATTTCTCTTAGTATTCATCTGTTTAGAGCTAACCTTGCAAATACATTTTGGATGCTAAGATATATAGAAAATAAGTTGATTTGGAAATTCAGCGACCTTCATAATATAAATTATTCATGCCATCATGGGCAGCACGTCTCCTGCATAACATATTTTATCACAATGATAGCATTTTTCATCTTTGCTATACAAACAGAAGAGTGGAATCTAATTGTTTCTTATCCTTTCATTTTGTTTATAGTGAACTCTGTGTGGCTTCTCCAGCTACAGATACAAGAATGACTCCCAGTGTCTTCCAAGGAATAATTTAGTGAGTTTCAGGCATCTGGGGAAAAGAAAGGCAGCATGGTTTCGAGGAGTAAGACAAGCCAGTGTTCAAATTCCATCAGCTCGGCCGAGTTCCATTTTACTTACCTGTGAAATGTATGAGGGATGGCTGAGGGTATAAGATTCATCACAGCTAGTCTATTCCCTGCCCTCAGGCTTCTTAGAAAAAGGGAAGCAATGTGGTACTATGTTATAAGTAAAGCAAAGTCTAAAATTATGGACATTTTTAGGGGTAAGATTGCTGTGGCATCCTAAATTGAGATCCTTGCTCATTCTCTAAGGTCTGTCTTGTATTTTTTTTTTGTTCATGATTCATCTTAGATTTCTTGCTAATAATGTGCCTTGTTGGTCAGCAGCAGCTAGGAGATATGTGGATCCAGATGTCCAGTAGGCTCTCAAGCTGCTCTGCCTGGAAAATTTTCTTCGTTCAGTGTTGGGTCCTTGCATAAGTAAACACAGAAGGAACTATAAAGGCATTAGGTCCCTTTGCAGAGTCAGTGAATTAGCGAACAGGAGATCAAGGCTCATAGTAGCCCAGGTTGAGATGATATCAATGTTTTTGTTTTCAAGTAAAATCCAAAGGTTGATGCAAAAGTTAGGATATTTAGATATGGCTGTTCAGCTGATCATTCTAGTTTATGTGCAGTGTCATTGGAACTCATAAGCCTTTACGATCTCTTTGTATTCCCACATACAGCAACATGGAGTAAACATGGTTTTGGTACTCCTCTTTAGTTTACATTTTAATGGCTTGAATATAGTTTAGATATCCTGGATGCATGCCTCCCACTAATGAAAATGGACAAAGTCATCTCCTGTATCTTGATGTTTTTGTGTCATGAAGAAGATGGCCTTAGTAGAAAGCTGGTACTGCTAGATAGTTACTTTATTAACTTACTGAATATATTAGTTTAGGACCAATGACTCAATCATCATTTTTTTTTTTTTTTTACTTTTATGGTCCTGGAGGTTGCCTCTAAGCTATCCCTCTAGCTCCTTTTATTTTGTTTTTTAACATTTGAAACAGTCTTATTAAGTGGCTGAGCCTTGCCTCAAACCTGTAATCATCCTGTCTCAGCCTCCCAAGTACTAGATTACAGGTATGTGCCAACATGCCCTGCTCACAATCATTTTTGTCCAGTGCCCTCTAACATGGCATTGACTTAGAAACAAATTATGCAGAAAGCCATCTCATATGCTTTCCCTGGGGTACATTTCTCAAGTTTATAGAATTTACTAGGAAGTCTATTGTTTTATTAGGGAAATATGCAGATTATTTCTACTAACTCAGTGGAGTAATTGGTAATGATGTCTTCTTAAAAAGTTCAAATTAAAATTTGTTTAAAATCTACGTTGTATAGGATTAATCACGTGTGTGTGTGTGTGTGTGTGTTTGTGTGTGTGCACATGCATGTGTGTGCATGTACACTTGTGTATCTAGAGAAAATCCTCTGGGTTTCTAAGGAAATAATATTTTTGCTTTAGTCTTTCATCAGGGGTGGAGTGACCATCCACTGAGATAGAAGACTTAGGCAGACTTTAAAACATTATGATGCATTTCCTATTACTTCTTAGAAGCGTGTTTAATTTGCCAATAACAATGTGTAATATCTACAGTCTAGGGTATGTGTGTGTGTGTGTGTGTGTGTGCGTGTGTGCGCACGCGTGGGCTAAAATCTCTCACTGAAGGGGCCACAATCAATTCATAGTCTGATGCTAGTTTATCTGGGAGCATGTGGATAGGAGTTGACACTCCAGGGCTTCTAGCAGGAAGAGGAGCTCCTTTCTATATAAACCTGCTGCTGAACTTGTGGTCTTATGTACTAGGCAGCACAGGCACTGACTTGTACACATGTCTGTGGCCGACCCTGTCCCTTACCACTCTCTGGGACCCTCTTTAGTCTACTGCGGCTCCAGCTCTGAAGATAGAAGCTTTGTCACCTGCAGAATGGGAGGGAGGACATGATGTATGCTGCAGGATGGTTATTTGTGCCTATGAATCTTTACCTAGACAAGAGAGGCAGAGGGCGTTTTTGTGTGTACATGGCCAGGGCTGCTCTACAGTAGGGTCTTGGAAGAGAACTCATGGCCAGAATAATTTAGATTCTATAATAATATACTAACTCTAAAGTATTTTTCCATCAGAGGGGGCCATCTTTTATTGACCCAAATGAAAATACCACATGCACTAGCAATGAACTTAGAATAAACTATAATATACTACCTACATTGCCATCCCCTACCAAAGAGCACAAGTGTGTTCAATCATCTCCTTGGCTGTTTGCACTCAGGAAATGTAGACAGTTCAGTTCTCCAAGATGGGGGTTTTAGAATTGTGCCTAGTAATGTCCCTAAAGGTTCCATGAAGTCCTCTAACAGGCTACTCTTGAAGCAAAACAGTCAAGCAAGTGGGCTTTATTTTATTTTAGCCAGAGGCCCCCCCACCACCTTTATCCTTCTCAGTTTTGGTATACAATACAGAATTTGGAAAAAAAAAAAACTTTTGGTTGCCTTTCAAATAATTCATTTCATCCCTGGATTGAGACAGGCCATCAGAGAGCTTCATTGCTTGACTCCTTGTAGAATAATTTTTACTGATTTGTACTTTGCCACTGTACCCTTGGAGTACTCTAGGAATGCCAGGAGAGTCTACCATGTACAGCTTGCAGTTGTCTGTTTTATTTGATGAAGCAGTGTGTTCAGCACACTGCTCAGCATCATCTGTACTTAAGAGGACTCCCGGGGTAGAGCCCCTCTGCTTGGAGTAGGGAAATAGCTTCTTCTAGAAAATAAAAAGAAAGAAAAGCATTATAATTTAATTCTGTGCACATGAGCACTATCATAGCTATTTCTTTTCTTTGGTCACTAGGAAGTTCATAGTCATATTTGCAGCTCATTGTTAGCAATTTTGCAGGTAGATGTTTAAATGCAATAACTTCTACCCTTAATACCCTTTTTACTGTTCAATCTTTCTATTCTCCTGTGACTATGCCTTTATACATATATTTTTCATAGTAAATATATGTTGGCAAGTTATGTTAGCTGTCCTTAACTCCAAGCAGAATGTTCCTATCTTTTAGAAGATTGTGCCTGGGGCTGGGTATGAAGCTCAGGGCGGAGTGCTTGTATAGCATACTCAGTTCCCTGGGTTTGATTCCCAGCACCAAACCAAACAAACAGAAAAATAAAAAACCAACAAAAGAAATGAAACCTGTGCCCGGCTATTTGTCAGGCTCCTCAGACTTTGCAAATTGTAGAGTAAAATTTTAAATATTCTCCCTTCAAATTATTTCCCCTCTTTGACAAAGAGACCCCATTGGTTAAGGCATCTAAGTTTACAGACTTACTGTCCTGTTTAATCATTTTTCTCTTATGTAGCACATCCAGTTGTCAGATAAATCTTTTTAATCCAGTCTTTGCTCTACCTCAAAAATCTCTCCTGATCTTTTATAGTCACCTAATCTATTCTACTAGTTGCCTAATTATTCCCTATTTCTCTAGCATAGTTCATGAGTAATCCATTATGCATACTGACCTGTTATTAAAAAGTCATTCTATCTTTTAAAATTCTCATTGTTACTATCTATAGAATCAAAAACAAATCCCTCATATGACATTCAAGGCTCTTTAAAATATGGCTCCCCAATGTTCTAAATTTCATCTCTGTTCATTCCTCTGTCCCTTTTGTGTCCTTCACAGGAGCTACCCTGCTAATCACTAGTCCCCAAACATTGAAAATGTATTTCAACCATTTCAACGCTTTGCTGTTCTCTCTGCCTGAGGTGTCCTTCCTGACTCCTTCAGGCCCTTATGTTTCCCCAAGGCTCTTTGCAAATGCTATCTTGTGTGACGTTTCCCTCCCCTTTTCTCAGCACAGAAAATCTAATTGCCTTGTGCTCCATCTTTTCATCTGCCTTTTTCATATTAAGAGCATTTCTCACTCTCTTTTGTACTTTTCCTATATGCCTATCTTTCTTCTCCATTCATAAAGTCTTTCAGGGATTTGACTGAATATAAGGGAGGAGATAGACCAGGCTTCTGTCAACCTTGCTTTCTTTTAAGATTTAAACTAAATTTCACATTGATTTCCATAGTAGTTGTACTAATTTATAATCCACAGTGGACTATTAATCAGACATAAAGATGAACAAAATTATATCATCTGCAGGAAAATGGAATTAGAAAATCTTATGCTAAGTGAGATCAGCCAGTCCTAGATAAGCAAGGGTGGTATGTTTGTTTTCTCATATGTGGAAGCTAGAGAGAAAATAGGAAACAAAAAGGACTTTAGATAAATGAAGAAAGAAACCAGTAGAATAGCGGAAAGGAATTATGGGAGGCAGATGGGGAATGGAAAACGGAGGCATGAGGAAGGAGACTGTTTAAATAATGTTATTTATTTGAAGGTATTGTTACTAATCTCATTAACATGTATGGGGATGTATACATTGCTTAGAGTCTCACTATGGTGTATAATTATAATACATCAATAAAAGTAAAATAAAAAGAATTAAAATAAATCAAAGGACTACTGAGTCCAAAGAGTTGGTGATGGCTTCTATGAATAAGAACTGAGACTGTGGCTGATTAACCGCTGACCTTCAAATGTTAGTATTATATGTACCATCTTTATGGCAATGAGAAATCTGTAATACTATCATGATAAAAGCTCTAGCAGTTGAAGTGAGCTTTCATGATCTCTGAGCAGAAGAAACTTACCTGATTTTCTTTTTCTTTCTCTTTCTTTCTTCTTTTAGGAATAGGCAAGTCGAGAGGCTGAAAAATCTGAAGAATGTTTCCAAAGGGTAATCATCTGGCTGTCTCTGGCTGGGTATGGAGGAGCCCGAGGAGACTGTGTCTACTGCTTTCTCTCTTGCTGTCCCAGGCAGCTCTTTTGGAAGGCAAAAAAGATAATCAGTTCACCTGGAAACCAGGTAGGAATTCCAGGGCTTCTCCTTTGTCAGTAATGATCTACTATTCTTTCCAGTCTTGTTCTTATTGTGGAGAAGTTGGAAATATACAGAGAGAAAAAATAAACCCTTTTCTTTATACAAAGCTCATATTAGAGTTTTATTCCCATGTAATTGTCACCTCTATCTGTAAAGCTTGTTATTCTTCAGAAATTTCATGTTGTTGTCGATTAAAGTTATGATTTCCATAGTTACTTCTATTTTTCCTTTGTCAAATATTTCACCACTCTGCAGCACATTGTAGTAAAAATGACATTTGAATTTAGCTGATATCCTCACCTAAAAATGCTTTGGACTAGTTCTGTATGTCTCTTTCTTCCAAGGTTCAAATAAGTTAGCTATTTATTATTATTATTTTTGGTGGTACTGGGGTGGAACCCAGAGGCTTTCTACCTCCAGGCTATCCTCCCAGACCTATTTAATACTTTATTTGGAAACAGGGTCTCACTTAGTTGCTGAGAGCCTCACTAAGTAGCTGAGGCTGGCTTCGAACCTGTGTGATCCTCCTGTCTAAGCCTCCCAAGTGAGGGGATTACAAGCGTGCGCCACCACACACCCGGCGATTAGATATTTATTATTAAAAACCTCTCAGCATAGATCTTGTGCATCTAGGAGCATGAAAGATTATCCTAACAACTTTGCTTATTGGTCGTGACTATAAAGTCACCTTAATATATTCGTGGATCCTTAGCTAGATCATGTAAGTTTCTTTTATGTATGCAAATAAGTTGAGCTAGGGTTTGTAGGCTTATATACAACTAATGTTCGTCCTTAAATATTTCCTTAATATGACTATGGAAAAAATTTGTAAAAATTAGTCTCAAAGTTAGTAATTTATTAACTTAAATTACAAACCCCAAACATCTTTGGCTCTTTGCATTATGGATGCTTTTTTTTTTGTTCTAGATTTTAATTTTCTTAAAGTTTCACAATCAGATTGTTTAAAATATTTATTACTGTTTCAAGAATCCATTCTTGGCAAATATAGATAACTAATACACTTAATATCTTAGAAGGAAATGTGATGTTGTAAAAGATCTATGGTCCTCAGAGAATTTTCATTTTGGTCTCATCATCTGTAAATTAAATAGACTGTGAACGTATTGTCACCATGGAAATATGTATAAAAGCGATATTTGTAATATTTAAATGACTTTGCAAAAATGAAAGTGAATTATGCTTTAAAGTATATTAAGTAAAAACCCTAGCACCATTAGAGATACAGTCTGGAGGAAATTTAATTGCATTAAAGCTGCTATAAATTAATTTAATTGTGGCTTGTACTACCTCATTAGTGATTTGCATTTTTCCCCCTCACAGTAGTTTTTGGAAGCTTTGGAAGTAGTTTGAAAAGTCAACATTACATTTCTGCCAATGGAACTATTTTGTTCTCATCAAAAAAGACAAACATTTTATCAAATTGAAATAAGCATGTTTATCTGGATATACTCCTGTCTATAGTTCTCAAAAATGCAATTAAAATGGAAAGAAGCAAATCTGAAACATGAATGAGGTGTGTTAAGAAAACAGGCTTATTTAGAAACAAATTTTTAAAACATCTGCTTTTTTGAAAGTAGGTCATGGGAACAAGAAAGGGCAGAACAAACTCTACATGAATATGTTCATAACTGTCAAACTTGAGTTTTACAAGTGAGCATTCTGCCCATCAGACACATTGCATGTTCAAAATGAACACCTGGCCATTGCAGTCATTGTTCCTTATGTTCATTGCTTCTTCCCACCTTACAGTGCCATTGACAAAGTGATATTATGTTCTTAACATTATTTGACCATACATTTTAAAAGTAGAAACATTTAAATACTACAAAATTAAAGACAAAATTCCATTTGTGTATTCTATTATTTAATATTTTTCTAACCTTAAGATAATTTTCTTGCATGTGTAGGTATGTATTTTACATATATATGCATATAAATCATGCAAAAATGCATGCACATATACATATAAGTATTCCTATTATTGTTATTATTTAGAATTCTTCTAAATTTTAAGTAAGAAATGGGACAGGCAGAACACTGTTGACAACAGTGGGGAACCTGAGCAGGTTTTAAGGACAGACACAGGGATTTTGCAGTGTCCCCAAGCTGTACCAGTGGGCAGGCTTTATGAATTCTAGGCACAGGCATGTAGTGCCAAAGGGAAAGAACGATTTCTGGAATATGAAGAGAAAACATTATGGAGAGGGTATCTGCCAGATGCTGTGGACATTAGAGGGATACCACTGACCAAAAGTAGAGACTGGGAACATGTGTGGAATGTATGGTCTCTGGATCACTGTCCTCCTGCTCTCACATCTCCAGGGCTTCCACTAGCTGAATCCAACCAGAATCCACAAGGCCAAGAGCCTACTGATAATCCACACAGGAGAGCGCTTGGGCAGGAAAAGGATGGAGGATGGTGGGGAAATCATGGCGATGAAAATATCTAATTCATACATATGTGCATGTGTATACATGTGCATATGTTTCATACAGTTAGAATCATGTTTTCTGTCTATTTATCTTTCAGCTTGCTTTTATTATAGAATGAGGTCTTGATGAATGTCACCTGTTAGTGGGCATAGGCTGACCTTGTGTTTTAATGGTGACACAGCATTTTTTCATGTTTTGACCCAATAATCAATTCACTAGTTTCCTGTTGCTTTTTCTTTCCCTATTGCTTTATATTTCAGAGGTTTCTAGTTTTTATCTTCTAGTTTTTATCTCTTATACATATAATGACCTGGAGGAAGCAGTTTATTTTATTTTATTTATTTATTATTTTTGTGGGTCTGGGGAGAGAACCTACAGGCATTTGACCTCCGAGCTACATGTCCTGCCCCATTTTGAAACCGGGTCTCACTAAGTTGCCGAGAGCCTCACTAAGTAGCTGAGGTTGTCCGCGAACCGCGATCCTCTGGTCCCAGCCTCCCGAATGCTGGGATTACAAGCGTGTGCCACCACACCTGGCTCTTGGAGGAAGCATTTTAAAGGTAAGCAACAGATTGATTTCAGGAGTCATCTGGAGGAATTCTATATCATCACCTTTTTTTGTGTGTGTGGTACTGGGGGTGGAACCCAGGGGCTTTTCTACCTCCGGGCTATGCTCCAGGACATATTATATACTTTATTTGGAAACAGGGTCTCACTAATTTGCTGAAAGCCTCACTAAGTAGCTGAGGCTGGCTTTGAACCTGCAATCCTCCTGTCTCAGCCTCCCAAGCACTGGGATTACAAGTGTGTGCCATCACGCCTGGCTATGTCATCACCTTTAAAGATAACTTTACCATCCTAAAATTTGTTCCTTATTTGTAGTTGATTTGATTAAATTTTATTTTGACTTTATAAAAAACAGTTTTTGTTGAAATTAGCTGTATATTTACCATATGTTATTAAATCCAAGAATACAAATCCAAAGAGGTATCTAATGGTCAGATGTTTTCTCTCATATGCAGAAGCCAGGGAATAATTTGAATACCAGAGGGACTTTACATAATGAAGGAGAAACTCCAGTGGAGTGAGGGAGGTAGTCTAGGGGATGTTGGGGAAAACAGAATTAATTCCATTGACATGTACATACTTGAAAATGCCAATCTCAATGCAATCTTAATATCCAGTATGGGAAAGGAAGGAGTAGGGAGGCAGCCAGGGGGAAACTCACCAAGTGCTACATGCATGTATGCCACTATCACTGTGAACTACATTATGATACGAGACTAAGATGTACCAATAAAAGTATAAGAATTACACTTCTAACATAATCTGGAATTTGAACATATTTTCATGGAGACTCAAATAGGTATAGTTTATTTTAGAAACTTAGAAACTATCCTCTGGGCTTCGATGATCGCGTCAACTGTTTAAACTATTGTTTTTCCCCTTGAATCTGAAGGTTAGATATTAGTCTACCTCATTCAAATTAGAGGCTTTTATAGGTGAGTCCTGGCTTTGGACAAACAGTGGATTGATAAATAGCAAGTGATAGATTATGTTGCTAAGACTGTCCGTACTAAGGAAGAGTCTGGTGAGGTTGTAGGCTGTGGGGTTATTGATCTGGCAAGGTTGTTGATGCCTGTCATCACTGTGATGAGATCCTCTGATCTATACGTGGTGTCAGGCAATGTGTCATCTATGCCAAGGAAGAGAGATGATGCCAGCAAGAGAATCAGGTAAGGAGCAAGGTTGCCTGTTGTTTTAGTTTAAATTTACCAGCTCTTCCTGTGTGCTTGCTTTATAGAAATAAAAAGATCATGGTCTCTGAAGCAATAGTAAATTGGTAGTTTCTTTAATATTTTCTCAGTTTTGTTCTAATAGAAGGTCTCATCCTACTAATATGTAATGAGTAATTGCTTTGTGCCTGGCACTTTCACAAAGAATGCCCAAATTCTCAGGAACAGGGTAATAATCAGGATGAATAGTGAGAGAACATGTTAGATGATGAGAAACTCTAAGGAGGACACAGAGAGAGAGCGAAAAAGAGAGATGGATATATGGAGGTAGAGGAGAGACTGAAAGCTTAAGCAAGTTGTTTGTTCATGGGATGCCACCCTCAGGAAATGAATTTAAATAAGACCTGAAGGAGTGAGTGAGGGAGCCAGCCAGGGTGTATTGAAGAGGACATTCCAGATGGAGGGCTGAGCAAGATTAACTGCCCTGGGGCAGAGAGGTGGCCTGCATCCTGGAATAGAAGCATGGAGAGAGTGACAGGGGATAAGGAGAGAGGTCATGGGACTGAATCAGTTGTGGCCTCAGAGGTCATGGATTTTGCACTGGATGAGATGGAAAGACACTGGGGCGATTGGAGAGAACATTAACATTCTCTGACTTTTTTTGCAAGAAGGTTTAGAAAGGATCGTTGCAGGTAGCCAGTTGAGAAAGGGCAGAGTGGGGAGGCCAGTTCGGCCATTCCAAATGACAGAGTGATGATAGAAACTTAAACCAAAGTTGTGGCCAAGGAGATGATGAGAAAGTTTGATTTGGGGTACATTTTTGGCCATAGTTTTCAAACAGGGTTAATTTTGATAACTTCTGAAGACACATCTGGTTGTCACACCTGGTGGATGCTATTGACATCCAAGGATGCTATTAATCACCCTAAAACACACTGACCAGCTTCTCCCTCCATAAATTATCAGTTACTACAATATCAATTGTGCCTAGGTTGAAAACCCCCTACTTATGGTCGAACCCATCAGGGTTTACTGATGGGGGCTAGGAAGGAAGAGACACAGATGATACTGACTTTGACCAATGCAGCTAGAAGAATGGAACCTACATATTTAAAGTGGGCTTTCTATAAAGGTGTCCTTTTGGTGGGAACAAGTATTAGGAGCTCATTATTGGGCTTTACTTTATTGTGTCCCTGAGTGTTTTCCAAAAGCTCATGTGTTGAAGCATGTCCCCACTGCAGTAAAGTTGAGAGGTGGGGCATGGCTGGAGGAGGCAGTCCCTGGAACAGTGCCTTGGGGACTATAGATGTCTCTAGCTAGCCTGCTTCCCTTATGGTTTCTGCTTTTAGTTGCCATGAGATGAGTCATGTTCCTCTGTCATACTCTGTTACTGTCTTGGAGCCAACAGACTATGGACTGATGATCTGAAACCATGAGCCAAATGAGCCTGTTTTCCTCTAAGTTGTTCTTTTCGTGTATTTTGGTCACAGCCATAAAACAATTGACTAAAATAAGTATGCTTAAGTTTTGAGCCTGCTAGAAATTCATGTAGAAGTTCTCACCAGGAAGGTGGATACATACATAGGATCTGAATTCAGAAGATTTTGCTAGAAAAATTAATTTGTGAGTTACTAGCAATGAGGTAGAATTTAAATTCATGACCTTGGGAATGAGTAGGTGAGCTTGACATTTATTATCTTGAATATGTAGAAGATAACTTTTTAATTATTTCCTTTTGGAAGTCAAATGACATTAAAAATTATTGTGGTAAAAGGAATGTATTATAAACTTTACCATTTTAACAGTTTTAAAGGTATAAAACTCAGTGATATTTAGTATGTTTATAGTGTGGTAGAACCATTACTGTTAGCTGGTTCTGGAACATTTTCATTATTCAAAATTATATTTTGCAAGTAAGCCTATAAAAGACTGGAAAACAAATTTTGTTTTGGATAATAAGTTCTGAAAGAAAAAAGATTCCCATATTTGTTTCTTTTTCGACAGCTCTTTTAAATAGCTCTACATCACCCTCGGAGATATTCTAGCAGAGTAGAAAGAGCTGAAGTTTTGTGCACAGGCAGGTCCATGTTCAAATCTTGAGACTGAGGGCGAGAAGGTTATTTAACCTTTCTGAGCCTTTTTATGTATCTGAAAATGAAGATAATGATCAACATTTCAATAAATGTTTTGAGAATTAAGACAATAAATATACTGAAATAACTAGTGTGTAGGTATAGTGGCTGGCCAATAAATGTTAGTAACTGTTTTTAATCAATATTATATAGTAATTTTAGGCTTGAAATGTTTATGCTTTTATATTATGTAATTCTTATATATTTTTTATTCTTAGACACAAAAGGAAAGGTTTACAGCTATATCACTTTATTAGTAAATGATAATAAATTGTTTTACTGACATTTTAGGTCTAAAACTTTCTTATTATATTCCAGAGTCTTAAAAAGCTTTAAGTTTGATTACTTTTATTCAGTGAGAATAATGACCTATGTTTTAAGAGCTGAGTAGATAAATTAGAAAAAAAATAAAAATGATATTACATAAAAATAAAAGGATCCTACATGTATTCATGTTTAATTTTAGATTAAATAATAATTATAATGTTGAGGTACTTTAAAGTAGAAATTGGACTATATAAGAATATATATATATATATATATATATATATATATATTTATATATTTAGAGAAAATAGCATTTTCTTAGAAGAAAACTTTAAAAAAATTTTTTCTAGAAGTTCATGAAATATTTCTTTCTCCTGGGAATTAGATTAAATTAAAATAATTTTAATTACTTCTATGACTATTACTGTAGGAGGCATGTATTTAATATACTCTCAGTGGTGTTATTTTGGTGGTATCAAAAATCATAGATGCATAAGGCATGGGGTTTACTGCTAAAGATTCCAGTTATTTTCCTTAGAGACCAGAAGCACTAATTTTATAATATTACAAATAAGTCAGAAGAAAACCTATATTGCCTAAATAACATAAAAATAACATAAATTACTCTGCTATTTTTATTAACTAGCACTAAAATATAGGCTTCACGAGGACAGATTTTTCTAGTTTATTCATAGTTATATTCCAAATACCTAAACCATAGATCACTGTTGCATAAAATATTCCCAGCATATGGGTGAAATAGGGCAGTTTGTGTGTGTGTGTGTGTATGTGTGTGTGTGTGTGTGTGTGTGTGTGTGTGTGTGTGTGTGTGAAGTTTGGGGATTGCAAGATGAGAGGACAAAGTAGAAAAGGATGATTCATGTTATTCTACAGTGTAACTATATTGAGGACAGAATATAAAATGACTGAAAAACGAAATCAAACTCATAAATCAGTAAATGGGAAAAAAAGATTTATATTTCAAAGTTGCTTGGTTCCACTTCTCCACTTGGTACCAATTCTCATTTTCTCTGTGAAAAATGTTGAATTCATTTATTAAAATAGTGGAATAGGTATACATAGTTTAAAGATCACAATATTGCCCCAGTTCTTATGATAATACATTAATAGGTGCATCTCAATTCCCAGCTTGATTCTACAGAGACAATTCCACAGTTTCAACTCTTCTTCATGTTTATTCTCATATTCACCTTCATATTTCTTACCCCCCTTTTTGGTGCCTGTGATTGATCCCAGAGACATTTTATCTCCAATTACTCCTCACCCTTATTTATTTTTTAATTTTCAAACAAGGTCTCACTAAGTTGCCGCGGGGCTCTCTAGATGGCTGAGGCTGTCCTGTGTCTGCAATCCTCATGTCTCAGTCTCCCAAGTACTGTGTTTACAAATGTGTGGCACCACACCTGGCTTCACCTTCCTATTTCTAAGCAACATGCTCATTCTTGATATTTTCTGATTTATACATTTTATGTTTTCTATGGATACATTGTTATGCTAGTGGATAATTCACTTCCCATTTGCCTACCCCTCCCCTCCTAACTGCAATTCTTCCACATAGTTATATCAAAGTGGTTAAGTCTGTGACTGCTTATTTTCTGTGTAGATATTATCTGCCCACCAAGGCAGTGTGTTTTGCTTTTGCTTTCTTTCTTATTTGGTTCTTTATTTTATAGAGAAATGAAAAGTTGCCCCACTTTTTCTTGTTTTGGCCTTTTTTGAGCTGACTCTTGCTTTTCCCTTAATGCTCCATCTGAGATGTCAGGTGCCTGGGCATTCAAGCACAGTTTCAGAGGCTCCCCAGTCAGCCTGCACTGCAGCATGCCGGTCTTCCGTAGGACTTTTCTTCATTTCCTCTCATCTTGGACCCCTTCCTTCCTGTTCTGTATTTTTCTTCCTTGCCTTTTATTTTTTATTTTTTGGTTTTTATTATTTATTTATTTATTTTTAATGTTTTTATTTTTTGTGGATCATATTGAAAATGGCATACATTCGGACTGTGCTTGGTTCCCCCCACACACTTCCCCTTCCCCTCCCAACAATGAATGTCCATGTTAACCATTGTACATTCATATTTTTACACATATTTGAATGTAACTCATATTAATCATCCTCAGCCTTCTTAGTCTCCTACCCTTCCATTTCTGGTTTGCTGAAGTTTCCCCTCCATTATCTCCACTACCAGATTCCCTCTGGTATTCCTAATACTCCCTAGTTTGGGCATATTAGAGAAAACACATGTCCCTTCTCTTTCTGCGTTTGGCTGATCTTACTTAACATAATGTTCTCCAGGTCTTTCCATCTTCTTGAGAATGACATGATTTTGTTCTTCTTTATAGCTGAATAGAGAATTCCATTGTGTGTATTTCCCATAATTTTGCAATCCATTCATGTGTTGATGGGGACCTATGTTGGTTCCATAGTTTAGAACTGGTCAACTTACCTCTGAGTACTGCTAAGATAGGGTACATTGGAAGTAGTTTTTCAAATTTTGTGTTGCATATACATAACTGATAGCTTGAGTGTGGGATTCAAAATTAAATTCATTTTTTCCTTCCCATTTTAGTAAGTCTTGCTTCATTATACTAGGGCCTCCAATGTTGTGATAATGTTCCAATTACAATTAATATTCCAATAATAATTGATGTTAATAATTAATAATGATGTTAATAATTAATAATAATAATACTGTTCCAATAATAATTTCTAAAAGTTTGAGGTCACTCTGATCTCTTCTCCTTGTCCACCGGTACCTGCCTGCTTCCCTCTTTCTGGAATCTTTAATTCCATGAATCTCTAACATGTCATGATTCTATGTCTTGAGGTATTCCTGTTTTTTTGAACATTATTAGAATATTTCATGTGGCCTCTTTCTGAGATTTATTTATTTTACAATTTCTCCTCCTTTCTGGTGTTTCTATTCCTTCTGAAACTTCTTAAACAGATGTTGGAACTTTCTAACTGATGTTCAATTTTTAGACATTTTCTCTGATTTCCTTTGTATGTATTTTCATTCTAGTTTCAAAATTTGTCTTCTCTTTTACATTTCAACCATTCTTTGGAACGTTTGTCAGCTATTAGTTTAGTTCATAAGATCTTTTACTTTATTCTAAGATGTAAAAGAAATTGCGGCGTGTTCCATACACGTGGTGCCTTTTCATCCAGAAGATGTTAATTCTAGTTTTTCCCTTGTGTTCTCTTCACCATTGACTCTTCCTCTAGGTCACTGTTTCTGTTTTTTTGAGGACGACAGGCTTCTGAGATGGGTAGTGTTTTTCTAATGCCTGTTGATTATTGGCTATCTTACTAGTGTCTTATATTATTAAAAATGAAACACAGAATAAATGGCTATTCTGTGCACCTGACTCTATCATTGGACTTCACTGTCAGGATTTCTTGAATGTGTGTGAGCTGACTTTTTTTTTTTTTCTTATTGGAGATGGGTTTCTCAAAAATCTATATCCATCAGTACCTAAAAGTCTTTTTTCCCTGAGGCTGTATTATTTAAGGTGAAGACTAAGCAGGTATAACAAAGATGCTCTCAAATATAGAGGTTTCAAATAAACTCAAAAAATCTGGAAGGTCATCTCTCAGCTCATGTGAAGGTCACGTAGTGGTCCAGATTGACTGTCATCTCTGCTCTGAGTGTTTATTCACCTGGACATTTTTCTTTCGTCTTAACAAAGGACATTATCCTTCTCTGTTCATCCAAGCTGGGCACAGGCATTTCGACTTTCTAGGTGATGAAAAGGGCACAGGGCTCGAGTCTAGAGCAAGAGATTGCAAATACATGACACAGAAGTTACACACATGCTATAATTCTCTATTGCTGTGTAACAGCTTACCCCAAGATGATGGTTTAAAATGATAATAGCCATTAATTGTGTTCACACATCAAGATGTTACAAGGCCGGGCTAGGTGTTGTCACTTGGTAGCTAAGACTGAGGTTTTCCAAGAGAATTCTTCACTCACATACTGGTGCCTGGACTTGGAATACTCAATCAGCAAAGGTTTGAACAGGGGGACCCTTCAGGTACCTCTTTCTCTCTGTGTGGTCTCCACATGGGGGAGGGGCAGACAGGATTCTTGTATGTTGACTGCAGACTCCTGGAGCAAGCTTCCACAGAGGAACAGGCAACTTTGATATGGCTTTCTAGCCTAGCCTGGGAGTTATGGATGCTGTGCTCCATTGGTTACACATACACCTCTAAAAAGATTGCTTAGCTTCCACCTCTTGATGGGAGGAGTAGCAAAGGATTTACAGACAGATTTGAAGACCACCATGTTCCACCACTATGGAGAGAAGGAAGGCACCTGGTCACCCCTAGCCACAAGGGGAGATGGGAGATATGCACTGTTTGGACAGCCATATACAAAGGGAAAAGGAAAATACATTTAGTCATAGTGAACATCCTCCATTACAGGGGCGATTCAGTGTCTCCTAAAATGAACACTTCTTACACCTCCCTACTCAAAACGGCCAGGGGAGAGGTCTCAGTGGAGGTGGCTCTTTTTACCTCGTTCCTCTTTTGAATGGAACAAGGAGTTCTTCCCTTCTACTTTGTTCTAAAAAAAAGTTCTCTTGAGTTGAATTTTGCTGTTTTGTTCCCCTGTAGATATTGTCTAGGGATACAGGAAAGAGTCTAGGGGACCAATTAATTCCATTTATGGATAATATTCTCCGTTTCAAATTGCGATCCTTGCTCCTCTTTCATTGTCTCTAGTCCCCCAGTCTTCCCTGAGTTCTGCTGGTATAAATTGGCTTTTTGATGTAGGGCTAAATCTGTAGCTTCCTTTACCTAGCCAAGAAGCCAAGAAGCTCTCTACTCTTCAAGTTTCAGGGATGATTTCAGTGTTATTGACTTCTGTTGCTGTGTTTCTGACCTTTTTGTGTTGAATCTTTTGATGCCTTCATTGTCATTACAGTGGAGTAATAGGGTGTGAAAAATATATACAGATAGCATGCCTCCCACAGTGATAGGATGTCTTACCATTTACTTTTTATTACTGGCTATTTATTCTGGAGTAGAAAATATTCCAAACTAGGTTAATCTCATGCTCACTGACCTACTTATTATCCTTTACCATGTATTACAAAATCTATTCATAATAGAATTAATTGGCTAACAAACTTTGTCCAGGTTAAACTTTTTAAAAGAAAGCCTAATTCAAATGTTCATTAGCTCTACATGATAGTGGTCAAAATGAACTATTAGATGTGTGATTGATATGGGAAAGCTTTCTGATTTGTGGTCAGATTATCAATGGATAAATCTTTTTATGGCACCTAAAATATATGTTTTCAACTTTGCCTTACATGCCAAAATTTTGATATTTAAGTTTGAATTATAGTTGATAGAGCTTTTTATTCAAAGAAGTAAAGGGGTCAAAGTTCAAAACAAATCAGACCTTTCAAAGCCAGGTGGAAACATGAATTAAAGAGCAAATGATGATATGAAGTATTCATGAAGCATTCCAAGAAGTTTGCTTTATTAATATCTTCATGGGCAAGACCTCAGGTGATATCAAACATTGCCAATCTTGATTAGAATTTAAAAGCCCACCTTTAATGGGGGTTTCTTATCTGTTTACTCTATACATGCAATTATTTTATATTCAAAACAGTTCACAAAACTTTAGTCACAGTTGACATTCCTGCCATAAGTTATATTTGAGACGCAGAAAAATAATTTAGAAGTTGTGTATTTTTTTTGTGTGTGTGGGTCTGGGGGTGGAACTCAGGGGCATTTGACCTCCGAGCTACACCCTCTGCCCCATTCTTCACTCTTTATTTTTGAAACAGGGTCTCTCTAAGTTGCAGAGGGCCTCACTAAGTGGCTGAGGCTGTCTGTGAACCGCTGTTCTCCCGTCTCAGTCTCCTGAATGCTGGGATTACAAGCGTGCGCCACCATGCCTGGTTTGAAGTTGTGTATTTAACACCATTCATACTACTATTTTATTTAATAATATCTGCATTAAAGCAGATCTTCTTCACAAAAAACCTGACCATAAATTTATTATCTCATAATTCTATTACTTTTCTGAGTTAATATAGGAAGCAAACTATGAATTATTGGGATAATCTATGATATCATTACCCCCTTATTACATTAAACAGTTCCACTTTGCCAAAAAGTAAAAACTAAAAAGCTGTTGTATAAATAGATTTATCACCAATGGTGGATTTCACTCATGAGCACATTACTATAAAACACCCCAATAAATGGCAGGAATAACACATGGATTATTTTGTGTATGTATGAATGTGGATATTTCCTTGGGTTTAATAATTTTTTAATTGAATACAGATGCTCCAAAGATTTCCATTGCTAAGTATATGTACAGTGTTTAAAGGATGCTACATTTTGAGTTTTTAAATTTATTTTGGATTTTGTAGAAAACTGTTTGAAGTTGGTTGTAGTTTGTACACACCTGTAATCCCAGTACTTAGGAGGCTTAGACAGGAAGGTCACAAGTTTGAGGAAAGCCTGGGAAACTTAGCAAGACTCTGTTTCAAAAAAAAAAAAAAAATATATATATATATATGTTAAATAGCACACAGGCGGAATAGCCTGGATTCCACAGTGCCACAAAAAGGGGAGGGGGGTAGGAGGGAAACTATTTTGAGACTTCATTACTTAGCTATATATTTTTAAAAATTTTATACTATTTTCAGCCAGGCGTGGTGGTGCACACTTGTAATCCTTGTGCTTGTGAGGCGGAGACATGAGGATCCTGCAGGATCAAAGCCAGCCTCACTGGCTTAAGAGACCCTGTTTTCAAATATATATATATATATATAATAGGTCTAGGAGTGTAGCCCGGAGGTAGAAGGGTTCCATCCCCAGAACAATAACAAAAGTATACCATTTTCAAATACTGATGTAAATCTTAAAGGAACTGATTCTGCATGCTAGGTGGGATAGTAGGGTGTTCGAGCAGGAGTGCTGAAATCTGAGTGGGTTCTAAGCTAACCTGTGTGTGACAGGGCAAACTCCTTAACTTCTTGCCTCAACCTTATCAGCAAAAAGGGAATAAATATGAAAGCCATGGGAATGCTAGTTCATATCCTATAGTATATAACCAAACAAAATTTTCAGTACTCAATGTAAATATTATGTGCTAAAAGTCATATTAAGCACTAAAATAATCACTCTTTGTTACTAGCCAGTCGGTGTTACTTGAAGTAATGGATTCCGTGTCTTTACCTGCTGACAAGTAGAATATAATACAGTTTGGATAAGTAGACATGGACCTAATACCAAATATAACTTCTCTATAGAAGTCTTTGGGTGATCTTTTTCTGTGCTTTAATTTCTTTTTCTTTCTTTTTTTTTTCTTTTTTTCTTTTTTTTTTTTGGTTGTACTGGGGTTCCTGGAAGCCCTTCTACCTCTGGGCTACACTCCCAGACCTATTATATATATATTTTTTTATTTGGAAACAGGGTCTCTTAAGCCAGCGAGGCTGGCTCCGAACCTGCGCGATCCTCCTGTCTCCGCCCCCCAAGCGCAGGGTTTACAAGTGTGCGCCACCATGCCCGGCTCTGTGCTTTAATTTATAAACTACATTTAAAAATTTTCCATTTCTAATGCTTTTTTTTTCTAGTGACGTTCCACTTTACCCTTATCTGTTTCAAATATTGGACCTTCAAGTTTCCCCTGATATTTCTATCATAAAACTCTTACTGTTTTCAAAGCAAGAGCTGTGGGATTCTGTCCAAAGCAAGCAGAATGTAGTGTCAGTGTTGTCTTAGAGTAGATGGTGTGTGGCCAATCTTGAATTTGAGCTTAGATGGATTCAAAGGATTAACAACTTCTATCTTCAGAGTTAAAATGAGGAAAGGCAAGTGTGCTTGTGGTACCTTTATGTATTTTTTAATTTTAATTTTTTAATTTATTGGTGCATTGTAATCATCCATTATTAGGAGGTACAAGATGGTAAAGGCACACATGCACACAGCACAATTTAGCCCTTGTCTAATGGAGAGAATGTCTACTCCATTCTCTCCCCCCTACTTCCTTTTCCAGTTCAGCTCAGTGGCTGATTTTGATTTGTTTGTGAATGTACATCATGTGTATTAGAGAGCTGCCTTCCTCTTCCCCCGTCCAATCTCTCTTGGTTATGCTAAGTGATATTAGCCAGTCACAAAAAGTGAAAAGTTGGATCTTCTCCCTAATATGTGGAGATGAGTAAAGAAGGGGACCTAACTGAGGTACTTTTCTATGTGATAATAAGATCAAAAAGTTGTTGTAACCCTTTCTCTTTCAGATGTCTCCCCTGGGCTTTATAATGGATTTAAAACGTTGGAGGCAGGGCCAAGAGCCCAGTGTATTTTACAATTGAAGACACTACATTTGAATAGCATAGATACCACATGAGTGGAATTGTTGGATTGCTTGCAAAAACATGCTAACTTCTTAGGAACTATAACCTATTTCCAATATGACTATCATATTCCCACCAGCCATATATGAGGATCCCTGATTCTCCATATTCTTGGTAACATTCATTATTGTCTGTCTTTTTGATTGTAGTAATTTTTTATTTTGCCATTCTACCTCTGAGCTATACTCCCAGTCCTATTTTTTTATTCTTAATTTTGAAACAGGTTCTCACTAAGTTGTGGAAAGCCTTACTACATAGCTGAGGCTATCCTTGAACCTGCATCCTCCTGGCATAGCCTCCCAAGTACTAGGATTACAAGCATGTGCCATCATGCTCATCTAATTGTATTCAATTTTAGTGGGTGTGAAACAATATCTTATGATTTAGTTGTGTATTTCAGTAACAGCTAATGATGCTACGTTACTACCTTTACTAGTATGTATGTATGTATGTATGTATTTATTTATTTGTTTATTTATTTATTTATTTGTGGTACTGGGGGTGGAACCCAGAGGCTTTCTGCCTCTGGACTCTCCTCCCAGACCTATTATATTTTATTTAGAAACAGGGTCTCACTAAGCTGCCGAGAGCCTAAGTAGCTGAGGCTGGCTTCGAACCTGTGCCATCCTCCTGTCTTAGCCTCCCATGCTCAGGGATTACAAGCATGTGCCACGCTATTAGCCACTTGCATATTTTCTTTGGTGAAATTTCATAGCAAGTCTTTTTGCATTTTAGTCTATGTTATTTTATTTTATTTTATTTTATTTTATTTTATTTTATTTGCAGAACTGGGGATTGAACCCAGGGACATCCTACCTCTAAGCTATACCCCCAGCCCTATTTTTTATTCTTTATTTTGAAAAGTTTCACTAAGCTGCTGAGGGTCTCACTAAGTAGCTGAGGCTGGCTATTAAATTGCGATCCTCCTGTCACAGCCTCCTAAGTACTGGGATTACAAATGTGCACACCACACCCGGCTCCTTTTTGTATTTTTAAATTGGAAGATTTTTCTCATTATTGAATTTCTGAAGTTCTTTGTATGGTCTAGATGCAAGATTTTATTAGACAGGACATTTGCAGCTATTTTCCCCTAGTATCTTGAGTTTTTAATGATATCTTTTAAACTGTGAAATTTTTGTATACTGATGAAGTACAGTTTACCATTTTTTAAAAATTCATGGATTATACTTTTGATTCTTTAAGAAATCTTTGCCTCATTCAATATCTGAAAGATTTTTTCCTATGTTTTTTTTCTAAATTCTTTTTTGTAGTTTCAGCTCTTTCACTTAGATGAGTAAGCTATTTTTATAATATAATTTTATTGGTACATTGTAATTTCACATGAAATTCAGAGAGAACATACATGTATACAGCACTTGATGCTGTGGTCTAGTTTGAATTAAATGTTTATATGATATAAGTAAGATTCTAAGTTTTTTGTTTGTTTTAACATATAATTAACCGATTCAGCATAATTTAATGCAAAAGCTAATTTCTTCACTGAATTTTCTTGGCGTCTTTATTCAAAATCAATTGATAAGGACTGGGAATATAGCTCAGTAGTGGAACCCTTGCCTAGCATGCATGAGGCCCAGGGCTCAATCTTTAATATTGCAACAACAACAAAAACAACAACAAACAAACAACAACAACAAATAGTTAATCATAAATATAATGCTTTACTTTTAATTGTTAGTTCTGTATAATTAAAGATTACCTTTTCTAATGCTAGTACTTTACTGTCTTTGTAACTATAGCTTTATAATAAATTTAAAATTTTTTAAATTGGAAAGTGAAAGTTATTCATTTTGCTATTTCAAGTCAATTTCATTTTCATTTCTATTTTAGGATCAGTTTGAAAATTAATTTCCATATAAAAGCCTCCTGAAATTTTGATATTGTTATAAATCTATAGGTAAATTTATAAATAATTGCTATATTAATAATATTGAGTTTGCCAAACCATGAGCATAGAATGTCTCTCCATGTCATGTTATGTCTTTACCTAAAAAATTTTTTGTAACTTTCAGTGTATAAACATTGTACTTCTTTTGTTAAATTTATTCATAAATATTTTATTTATTTTAAATAGAATTGTCTTTTTTGTTAATACAAACAAGTACAATAAAGTGTGTGTGTGTCTGTGTGTGTATGTGAGAGAGAGAGAGAGAGAGAGAGAGAGAGAGAGAGAGAGAGAGTCAGAGAGACAGACAGACAGACAGACACTGGGGAGTGAATCCAGGGGCATTCTACCTTAAAGCTACACCCTGGACTTCCGGGAAGATGGCGACCGAGAAAAGCGGGGCTTAAGAGCCCCGCTAACAACCAATCTCCATTACCACAAAATCAGTGCCTTTCATAGCCAGAACACCATCACCAGAGAAACAAAAAAATCACCAGGCTCCAGAGAGAAAGCGGACTGAGAACAGAGCTCAGAGCCACAGAGGAGATACACCGGCCTCACGCCCGAGGACGCAGCAGCAGCGCCATACTGCCGGCGGCAGCGGCGAATTCACCGGACGGCTACAGCAAGCCGAGGTGAGCCGCTGTGGAACAGCCAGGCAGGATTTCTTGCCGCAGGTAAAATCTAAAGCTCCCAGTGGCTGAGCTCAGCACAAGCTGCAGGGATTCAGAGTGGAAATCAAAACCAAGAAGAAATACGCCAGCCTCACGGCCGAGGGCATAGCAGCGGCGCCATATTGCCACCGGCAGCAGTAGCAGAGAATTCACCGAATCCAATACAGCTACATCTGTGTACTCAAGAACAGTGAGTCAAATTGCGGGCCACAGAGGAGAAATCCCAGTACTGTACTCCCTGGGACTTGACCCAGTGGGGGAGGGGCGGTGGCAGAGATATCACACCATAGGAGAACGTGCAACCTGGCACCCCCCACAGTCTAAAGCAGCCTCTATCGACTCTCTGGGTCGGAGACTCTGTGATACAACCCAGTAAAGGAGTAGTGGGGTCTGAGATACTACTGACTTGAGATCCAAAACATCTTAAGTGAAGTCATAGTGATCCAAGGGAAGAACCCAGAGAAGGCACAAACTTCCGAAATCATGGGAAAGAGGAATAATACTGGAGCAATGAATGCCCACAACCCCACAACATCAGAACCCAATAAAACAGAAAATCAGAGATTTCTAGAAGATCAAATCAAGAAAATAACTGTAGAAATAATAGAGGTGCTTCGAAAAGAACTCAGAGAGAGCCAAAAAGAGATAAAGGATGCAATTAATGAAGTAAAGGCCTCAATTCAAAGCACAAACAACCGATTAGAACACATGGAGAACAGAATCTCGCTCTTAGAAGATGATCATTCCAAAAATGAACGCATAGTTTCTAATCTAGGAAAAAATATCTGACAGCAGGAATCTGATATTGAAGAAATATGGGCCCATTTTAAGAGAGCTATCCTAAGAATAATTGGAATAGAGGAGGGAAAAGAAAGTGAAACCAAAGGGATCAACAATCTCTTCAAGGAAGTAATAGCAGAAAATTTTCCAAACATAGAGCAAGAGGTTGATACACAGGTCCAGGAAACTTATAGAACTCCCTTTAGACAGGATCGGAGAAGAGGATCCCCACGCCACATAATTGTCAAAATGACCAATGTGGAAGCCAAGCAGAGAATCCTAAAAGCAACAAAAACAAAGGGCCAAGTGACATTCAGAGGAAAACCAATTAGAATCACTCCAGACTTCCCAAACCAAGTCATGAGAGCCAGAAGGGCTTGGAGTAACATATTCCAAACTCTGAAAGAAAACAACTTCCAGCCAAAAATTTTCTACCCAGCAAAACTTTCTATCAAATTAGATGCAGAAATAAGAAGCTTCCATGACAAACAGAAACTGAAGGAATTTATGTCTTCAAAACCAGCACTAGAGAAAATACTCAAAGAGATTAACTACAAAGAAGAAATAGCACACACCAGAACCAGAGAAACAAGAGTTTCCATCCAACAGACAACTAAGATTGGTTATCTGTGGAGATTCATTACTTATGTTAGTCTTTTACCTATCTCTAAATGGTATTGTTTGCCTTTATTGTTAATTTTTAGGATTTCTAGTTGGAATATTAATATACCTTCAGATATAGCATTTGGAAATATTTTATCCCATTCTATTAGTAACTGTTAACTCTGTTTACATTGTCTTTGGATATACAATATGTTTTTTTATTTTTTAGGGAGTTTTTATACTCTTCTGTTGCCTGTGCCATTGAAATCATATCCAAGAAATCACTGCCAATTTCAATGTTGTGAGGTTTTATGACCCAGATTTTCTCCTAAAAGTTTATAGTCTTAAGATTTATATTTAGGTCTTTTATCTATTTTGAGTTAATATTTGTATATGGGATTAGGTAAGGGTCCAATTTTATTCTTTTCCATGTAATTATTATTTTTCAACAATATTTAGTTAAAAGATTATTTTTTCCACCACCAAATGTTCGTGGAAACCTTGTCAAAAATAACTTGACAATATAGGGAAGAATTTAGCTCTAGGCTTTTATTTAACTCCAATGGTTTCTATATCTGCCTTTAGAATAGTACTACACTGTTTCAATTATTGTAGCTTTATATGGTTTGAAATCAGAAAATATATATCTTCTAGCTTTGTTCTTTTTCAAGATCGTTTTGGGTATCTAGAGTCCATATTTCATATTAGGATAGATTTTTTTTTCTGAAAAATAAATATATAAATATATGATAGTTTCACCTTAAAAAAATAGAAAAAAAATATTCTCTGGTAAGAAAGAAAGTAAAAAGAAATATTGAAATGTTATCTTTAAGTCATCAAAAGCTTGGTATCAGACAAATGAAACTGTTATGTGAGATTATCATTTTTAATTTTGGATAAATTGCTATAATACTAGATGTCAACCACTAAGCCAAGCATGGGAAGGAGGGATGGGGAGAGAATGGGGTGGGGATCAGGTGGGGGCTGACTGGGCGATGTGTGCATGTATGTGTACAAAAGTTTGTATCCCACTATGATGTATGAATACAGTGCACCAATAAAAAATAAAATTAAAAAAAATTAAAAAAGGAAAAAAAAAAAGCTACACCCTGAGCCCTATTTTATTTTGAAACAGCGTCTATCTCACCAAGTTGCTGAGGCTAGCCTCAAACTTGCGATCTTCCCTTATGAGCCTCCCAAGTACTGGAATTATAGGCATGCTTCACCATTCCTGGCTCTATAGATGTTTGAAGCTACACCCCAGCTCTATTTTTTATTCTTTATCCTTGAAACAGGGTCTCACTGAGTTGCAAAGGGCCTTACTAAGTAGCTGAGGCTGGCCACAAACTGTGATCGTCCTGTCTCAGCCTCCCAAATACTGGGATTACAAGTGTAAGCCACCACACCTGGCTTTATATATAGATTTTTTAAAAAGATTACAGACCTTGTATCTTGACATAATTGGCCTTTAAGTTTATTAGTGATTAAGCTACTTTTTTATCTAAAATGATGATATTGGGACCTATATAGATTCTGAAAACCTTTCTCACTATTAAATATAGGAGTCAAACTTAACTTTCAGTACTTTTATCCTTTGTGAGCTTAGAAAATAATGTTCAGGAATTGACTTCTAATGATCACTGATCCCTCTCATGTTCAGAAGAATAATCTAAGACCCTATGGGAAGTATTTATTTTTAAACAAACAAATCAATGTAGTAAATACCTCATAAAGTATCAATGAACTATGTTAAAATATTTTAATTAAACTAATAGACTATTAAGAGATATTGGACACTGGCCAGTGCCTTTTAGCCTTAGTTATTATTGCTGCGAGAACCTGACTCAACTAGGGAATAAGCACTGTATTATTTTTCTGTGTTTTTTTAAAGATCAATCCTATAAGCTATGTCTAGTGTTCTAAATTTCTAGCCCATTGGGAGTTAAATGTCTTGTTTTAGTTTCTTTTTTAGCACTTATTTATATTGTATATTATTGTATGTTTTAAGTAACCACTATCATTCAACTGGTATGATAAATATAGCATTCATATGGTGCATGATAAATGCTTATTGCATTCTTAAATGTGATTTTAAAACTGTAATTTCATACTGTAACTTTTCTTCTGGGAAAACATGTCCAATTTTTTAAGGCAAATCAATTGGACAATGTATTTCAGTTAACACAAATGGGTTCTGTGCTATAGTTTAGAGTAAAGCACAGTTATATATATAACTGTGATTTTATATGTATATGTATTTCACCCAAGTACTTCCAATAGTCATGAACTTCAAAAAGTTTCAAGTGAGAGTCTTTTTCATTGCATTTCAGTGGATTCATTTATAGTCTTTCAAGTAAGGTTCCTAAGATTGCAGGTGGGAAAATTTGAGGGTTATAAATTACTAAGTGTTCATGTGTTTGACGTCAGCATTTATGTTGAATTCAGAGAATCAGATGGGTTTTTACATGTTGGGTATCATAAACTGATTTTAAGATTCAGCCATGGGAAAACATAAGCAACATCTAAGGTGTATATTTGTTCATATGTTGATAACGTGCTAGTGGACATTTAGCTGGTAGCAATAGTAGAAACACAGCCTCCTTCTCATAGCATGTCTTGTATGGCTAGCCATGAAAAATCACTTTTCAAATTAGAACTTAATAAAAACTTTCCTGCTTTGAACACTAAGCTCAACTCCCTGTGCGATTAGTGGTTTCATTTCTTTCTCAGCAGTTGGGTAATGATTATGGCTCCAGATGCAGTGAGAGTGATAAAGAGATTGATTAATTTCACTTGAAAGGGCATATGTTCAAAGAGAATCCAATTGGAACGCCGCGAATGAGGATTTGACATCTTTGCAGCTGAGAGTTGTTCTCTTACGTGGTGTTCAACCGATGCTGAGAACAGGATCTCCAAACCAACGTTACTAATCCACTTGGGCCCTAAAATATTAGGTCTTGACTAATATACTTGTACACATATGTGAATGTGTGTGTGTGTTCTTGCTGTCTTTTTTTTTTTTTTTTTAGTAAGCTATTTGTGACAACTAAAAAGGTTACTTTTACTTTTTTTATCCTAGGGATGGCATCAAGTTATGTGTTGTTATTGATCCGTAGGACCAAGGTCACCTGTAAACCATAGCTTAATTTAAAATACAATGCATACTACACATACACAGCTGAATATATATACCTTGTCACACAAGAAAACCTCTATATTTTAGCTTGAAAAACATTCTCAATATTACAGTATTGTGACTAAAAAGGAAAACCTTTTATTACATTTTATAAAATATAAAATGGGGTATGTTTTCTTTATCTTATGCCTTATCAGTTTACATTTCATATTTCTAAGGATCACTTTGTATCATAAACATATCTTTTTGTATACAACTCATTTTCATTTTCATGGTTATATAATTTTTAAAAACAATTTTCATGGCAATTTTAATGTGATTCAAGACTTATTTTAAGAGAAAAATTTAATATCCATAAAAAAGATAGGCTTAGATTTTGATAAAAGAAAGATAAGAATGTACAACTGTGATTTTAGCAGGAAGCTTGAACTTTTGAAAAATTTTCTTTTGAGTCTATAAATGAGTGGGTATGTATGTGTTCCTGAATAAATAAAATATATGTACCCTCCATTTAGAAGGTCTCTTTTATACACAAATCTTTATTGTAAGTCAAGAGGTGAGAAGATGATACAAATACATGATCCTTAGGCCTCACTAAGTTGCTGAGACTGGCCTCAAACCTGCTTCCTTTCCTAGCCTCCCAAGAATGTGATTATAGCTGTGTACCACCATGCCCAGCTTCAAAAGAGCCTTTTATTCAGTGCTTTGTAAGTCAGAAAAAGAAAGTTAGCATTTTTTGAACTTTACTGATTGTTTTAATAGAAGAGAGAAGTTTTGATCCTAACGGTCTTAGATCTCCTTCTTGCCTTTTTGAATCTTAAGATTCTGACCATGTAGCAAATATTTCTTGGAACACTTCCGAGATGTCAGTACTGTTCTCTGAGTTATAAAGTGGAGCAAGATCTGGCTTTGTTTACAAGTAGGAAGACTGCATTTAATGATCCAAGTAGACCAAGGCCCATGAACACCTATTCCAAACAAACTTCAAGAAGGATTTCCCTTTAAATTGTATAATATGAAACATTTGATTTTTTTTAAATTTTTGATAAGTACTAGGAGTTGAACCCAGGAATGTTCAGCCTCTGAGCTATACTTTCAGCCCTATATTTGTGTGTGTGTGTGATACTGGGGATGAAACCCAGGAGCCTTCTACCTCTAGGCTATACTCCCAGACCTATTTTATATTTTATTTGGAAATGCTCTTAAGCCAGCTGAGGCTGGCTTTGAACCTGCACAATCCTCCTGTCTCAGCCTCCCAAGCGCAGGGATTACAAGCGTGTGCCACCATGCCTGGTGTATTCAGCCCTATTTTACTTTTTACTTTGAAACAAGGTCTTACTAAATTGCTGAAGGCATCACTTTATTGTGGCTGATCTTGAACCTCCAATCTTGTCTCAGCCTTCCAAGTACTGGGATTAGGGGTGTGTGCCACCACACCTGGTTGTGCTTGATGTTTTAAGATTATGTTCTTAAACCGGGCGTGGTGGTGCACGCTTGTAATCCCAGCATTTGGGAGGCTGAGACTGGAGGATCATGGTTCACGCGGTTCACGGACAGCTTCAGCTACTTAGTAAGTCCCTTTGCAACTCAGTGAGACCCTGTTTTAAAATAAAAAATAAAATATAGGGCTAGGGGTGTAGCTTGGATATAGAATGTCCCTGGGTTCCATCCCCACACCCCAAAAAATAGAAAATTAAAATAAAAAATAAAAAATGAATATATTCATTTCTAGCCAGACGTGGTGTACCTGTTATCCCAATACTTGGGAGGCTGAGGCAGGAGGATTGCAGATTTTAGATCGACATCATCAACTTAGCAAATCTCTCACTAACAAAACCCTGTTTTGAAATAAACAAAAAAGGCTGGGGTGTAGCTCAAAGGTAGAACACCCCTGGGTTTATTACCCAGTACCATGCACAAAAATATATCTTTACTGCATCCTATATTTTAAATAGCTCTAATATCTTAGAGCTATTTAAAAAAATAGCTTCTTATTCATTAAATTCTAAAAGAGACAATGAGGTCATTAAAGGGTGTTGATGAGATACCTAGAAAGGGGAGGCTAGAGAAAATTTTCATGGACATTTAAACACTCCTCACTGCTTAAATTAAAAATAATATTAAGAAAGTGACTTTTACTTTTTAAGTAATTTTCATATCTTGAAGACATTTTCATTAGAATAAACTTTGACAGGGAGAAGTTTACCCCTACAAACTCTCATTTATAATACTCAAGAAATGAACTGTGTGTTCTAAGATTTTTATAAAAGTTTTAAAAGTTTTTTGAAAAGCATTTTGCATTCTGTATTAAAGCTAGGGCTGCATTAAAAGTTAGGATTTGCTATGTCTTATTCATCTTTGTTAGACTCTGATTTATTTGCCCTTGATTGATTTTGAAATAGGTGAGCCAGCTTTCACAGGAGAATGATTTAATTATTACAGAACCCAAGGCCCAAAATCAGATTTGCGGGTATGTTGAAGCAGTGTTCAGAATGAATTAGTGAACAGATGTGGAGTCCTTGTCGCCGATACCTGATATCACTACACTAGCCTGAAAGTAGTGCCTTTTCTTGTAGGTCTTCAATTCAAAAATGTCAAAGGGTTGAATTTAATGGTGCCACTTAATCTAGAGTGACTACACTTAAGTTGCATAATGGAAATTTTGGGCCCATTAAAGAGTCCAGAGCTTAGAAAATGTAGGAAAGGGCAAATGCAGGATATACTGAATTTATTGGACGGTTAGGGAGCCCTGTTTTGAGTGATTAAAATAGCAATCTCAGTGCTACTGTATTAGCAGCAGATATCACTAAAGTACAACTCACTATTTAATGCTTTAAAAGTTTATTAAAATTATTTGGATTATTATGAAACATATATTGTGTGTGCACAAGGTGCTGGGGATTGACTGCAGGGATATTCTACCTCTGAGCTATACCCCAAGCCCTATTTCCTTTTTTATTTTGAAAGTCTCACTAAATTATAGACAGTCTTCACTAAGTTGTTGAGATTTGTCTTGAACCTGTGATCCTTCTGTCTCAGCCTCCTAATTACTGTAATTATAGGTGTGTTCCAGCATGCTCAGCTCTTATGAAACTATTTATTTATTTATTTATTTGTTTATTTATTGCAGTGCTGGGGATTAAACCTAGGGCCATTGTACCTCTGAGCTATATGCTATTTTTTATTCTTTATTTTGAGACAGGGCCTCACTAAGTATCTGAGGCTGGCCGTGGACATGTGATTCTCCTCTCTCAGCTTCCTAAGTACAATGGTTACAAGTGTGTGCCACCACACCCAACATGAAACATATTTTTAAGTTATTATAGAATCTTTGGGCTGGAAAAGACTTTGAGATCAGCAAAATTGGCCTCCTCATTAACAGGTGAACAAAATGGGCAGGAAGACAGCTTGGAGAAGCAGTGATGGGACTGGGGCATATGCTCTCTGAATGCATCCTTCCCTCCCCATTTTGTGCAGGTCACATTCTTCTTCCACATGGGCAGATGATACAGAGGACAGCACAGCCTGGCATGAGGGAGTGGGTGGTGGAGCCTCATGGTAAACCAGCACAGTAGTTCATTCAAAATGGGAGCCAAAATTAAGTAGTCAGATGAGCATTTTGAGTTAGGATATAAGGCAGATGAAAAGGGAGAGAACAAGAGCAAGCAGGAGCACATGATCTACGTGCAGCAGCCCATACCTGTTATCCCAGGACTTGGGAGGCTGAGACAGGAGCATTGCAGATTCAAGAGCAGTCTCAGCAACTTAGTGAGTCTCTCAGCAACCTAGTGGGACCCTGTTTCAAAACAAATAAGCAAAAAAAAAAAAGAAGACTACGTGTGTAGCTGTGAGTTAGAATGTCTCGTGTTTCAGTTTTCATTACCACAAAACCAAAAATAACACAAAACCATCAGAAACAACCAAGACTTACTAGAAGGTCAGGGAAATTTCTAATTTTCTGAATATTGGAAAAAGTAGAACCATTCCAAGACTAGAGGAGACATCTGTGGGACCTGTATGTTTGCACAGGAGGCATTATCACTTAAAAATCAACGACAAGAATGGCCCCCATTACACGATAGTCCATCATAAATATGTTTTGGTGTTGGGTGAAACTAGTTTGTGTCCACCTTCATTCTTACTAAGCATGCATGGGGATGGTCATTCATCTTCATGCATCTATATTCTGTGTAGCCTATGTTCCAAGGTTTTGGCTGGGGGAAGGAAGCAAGGTGATAAAAATTCTGGTATGAAGATAAGTCAAACAATGCTTTTGCCGAGATAACATAGATATGAAGGCAGTCTCTGCTGGACACTGGGAGACACTGGCTTTTGTTTTATTTGCTTGTTTTCAGAGTATTTCTTTTAGTTAAAGAAGAGAATAAAGTGTTTTAAAATACAACTCTTCCATGAAGTTCTATAAAGTGGAGTATGGGCAGGACAGAGGTCTTTTACTCCACTCTACCCATCCTCTGTATCCTGGGGGACAGCAGCACATACAGGGCCAGCACCTGCCCCTGACCCAAGGGTCAATGACAGAAACTAATGGAAGTAGAAGGACTCCAGCCTCCAGCTCATATCTCAGGGCCAGAGATGAGACCAGAGTTTCCAGAGAAGTCAGGCTTGTATGTTAAGAAAAGCCTTGGCCTGCCGGGCATGCTGACTCTCATTTGTAATCCTACTACTTTGGAGGCTGATTGAAGGTTCACAACCAGGCTCTCAGCAATTTACCAAGACTTTGTTTTAAAATAAAAATAAAATAGAGGTGAGGGAATGGCACAGAGGTAGAATGATCTTTAGTTCAGTCTCTAGTCCTATAGGGAAAAAGAAGAGTAAGAAAGAAAATCCTTTTCCCAATTAGAAATTTTAAAAAAAGATTCAAGGTTCCTCGGGACCTCAGAGTCAGCAGGCTTAGCACCAAACTCTTTGACCCCTTTTGTTGTCTCATGATGGGCATCAAGTGGGTAAGTGTCTTTGACCCAGAGGCTTGGTTTTTGGAAGCTTTAAAGCTAATGACCAAACCCCATAGTCCCAGCTGTGTCCTCAAATGCTCCCAAGGAGCAGGGGACATAGGAGTAAATAGTTTATAGGAGAGGAAACATATTTGGGTGTAAGGTGAGAGTATCAGGGAATGTCATGTAAATCTAGAAGGGAAGGCCAGTGTCATTGACTGGGCATACCCTGGTAGTGGCAGAAGCAACTTGGGGCTGGCCTGGCTTTTGGAGGGAGGTATCTGGGTGAATGAGCCACCATGATTCTTGAGATAGAGGCAGGTGCAGAGAGAGGGTGGTAGTAGTCAAGCTCAGTGGGTCCCAATTGTGTAGCAATGGGGGATTTTTGTCTGAGTTCTTGGAAAAATTCCTACTGGAAAATTTATCCAGAGCTGGGTCCAGGGTGACAGAGCTGTTCTCTAGTGCAGCTATGAAGGGTGGTTTACTCCCCTTCTCTTGTGGTTATGGACCTGCTGTAGTAGATCTCTGGGGAGGAACCCATGTCCACTCAGATTGGAACCAAGGTTCTTAGGCCAGGCTGAGGCTTCCTGCTCCATTTCAGGTGGGCCAGCTGGTGCTGAGGCCATGGCAGTGTGCCCCAGGTGGGGAGAAGCAATGTGGGGGGCGGGGGGGTGTGCTGGAAACTGCCAGAAACCTTCAGTGATTGGCTGGTCCTGGAGTCTCAATGGGAGGTAAATGAGGAAGAAATGGACTAAGGTAGACAAATGATATATAGAAAAATAAGAGGGACAAAGGAAGAAAAACAGTCTTCTAGAAAATGCATGTTCCATTTGATGTGATTTTGTTTTTATTTATTTGAGAATGTCAGTGTTGTTTGTCCTAGGAAACCCATGGACTCGTTCAAAGCTGGAGTTTTTACAACCTCGTTTTTCAATTCAGGAAACAGAGTCTGTATGAGAGGAAGTGACTCTCATTCAATACATCCTGGATGTGTGAGTTTTTCAGACCCTGTGACCAAAATACCTGGCAACCACAACTTACAGGAGGAGAAAGGGACCTTATCAGAAGAGGAAAGGTTTACCTGAACTCATGAGTTTAGAGGTTCAGTCCATAGTCAACCAGCTTCAAGGCAGAAGGTGGCAGAGTCCATTATGGAGAAATGCTGTTCTCGGTCATAGCAGCTGGAAGCAGCAAGATCGAGGCAAGGGGCAAAGGACCTATGTGGTCTGTCCCCAGGGCTACACACCCAGGGACTCACCTTCAGCTATGCCCGGCCTCCTAACTTAACACATAACTTAACCTCATAACTTAACACATGAATTTTGTGGGACACTTAAATCCAAATTATAATGCTTAGGCTTCCCCTTCACATTTGCTATCCAGTGTGAACTTTTACAGAACCCTGTGAGCTATGCAGCCAGCTGTGTGGGGGTTGCTGGAGGTAATGTAGGGAATCACCGGTAGAAGTGAAATCAGAAGCTGATACCCTGTTGAGTGCACTCATCATCATGCTACATAGTTTAATAATACAAAACTTCATCTTTATTCTTTTAGTTGGCTACCAGATATTTATGAGGCATTTTCCATGGTACCTATCATGTCCTAGGCCTGGAGGATACAATGATGATTCCCTTTTTCTCCACTCTCTGGAAGTTTCCCATCTGGTTGTGGAGGTAGCACAGAAAGGTACAATTACAGAAAGAAAACCCAGTAGCAGTAAATCAAAAGCACCAATTGGACGCAAAGATTATATGAAAAATACTGTTGAAACGACAGAAAGAGCTATTATAGTTCTGCATCGCAAGTGCTATGCTAGGGGCTTTGGATGAATTATGCTGTTTATGTATTGCAAAGACCATGCCATTGGCCTTAAATTAATAACCAGGCTTATAGTCATTTTTTCAATCATGATAGCACTATTTCTCTTCACTAAACTTTGATAGAATGTTCTGGTATCTAACACAATACTGTATAGCGGGAATCGTGTGTCATTTGTGGTCATAGACAAATGCAGCAATGATAACCAACAATCTGAGATGAGCACATCATTAGGCATGGAGACAGATGATCATTATGAATAATCTGAAAGTGAGGGAGCATGTGGGCTCCTGCAAAGAAGGAACCCTAGGGACAGTCAGATAGAAGGAGACAGTTGGGCCTAGCGTTCGAGCCTCTTATGTTGGGGTGGGGGAGAGAGAGACACACATGCCGCTCTGAATCCTGAATACCCAGTGGGGATGCTCACAGCTCACAGCAGAGTTAAGCCCTGCCCCTTCCTCACTCACCGCAGAGCGGTCTCTGCAGCCCAACATGGCCTTCTGGCCCTTCCCTGCCTTCCAGACCCTGCTCTGCTTCCTGTCATCTCACTGCTCATGCTCTCTCCATCTTGTAATCGGGACTTTAAAAGTGTTCTGCATTCCTGCTTTTATCCTATTTTGCTTGATTGGAGTGAATTTTCAAAGGAAGCTGAGTTTGGAGTGAACTCTTAGTATTCAGCTGCAGGCAGATTCCTTTTATGAGATCTTCCTAACTTTAAAGTGCCTGGCCTTTCAAAGTGCATTCTGAATATTGGTTAGACAGAAAAAGAATATCTTGTGTGTATATGGTATATATACATCTATATTCATATCTATAGCAATCTACCCACTAGCTGTAGAGACAGAGTATAAGAGGGAGGGAAGAGAAAGTACAAACATTTGTTTTTAACTTTTATTTTTGTAGTACCTGCAGGACTTTCCTAGTGGGAAGGGAGGATTTATTAGAGAGAAGTTTGTGTATGTGTAGGGTGAATCACATATAAAAAAAAGCCTGAGATTTTCTCAGGAGTCAGTTTTATATATTTAAATTTATTGATTAACCTAATGGAAAAGCAAGAATATGGATAGATCAAAACAGTAATTAAATATAATAGTATATTTTATTTGAAAGTTATAATGTTACTTTATTACTCTTTCACTTTTTCTTTAAAAACTGCATGTTGACTCTATAGAGGAGAAGAAATATGACAATGCTGTCCTTTCTTTTTAGTAGTCCTTTTTGGTTTATGTAAAATCTTCATGAAAAGTTAAATAGGTTATTATTTAGTTTTATAATCAAAATAAAATATTATGAGGATTATTAAACTTTCTCTTATATAGGAAACTATTCTATTGTTCACACTTGAAAATCAGCCAAATAATTCTAGGTTCCTTACACACTTCTCTCTCTCCCTCCCCCCTCTCTCTTTCTCCCTCCATCCCTCCCTCCCTCCCTCTCTCTTTGTGTAATGCTGATGCTGTGGGTTGAACCCAGAGGTGTTCTTCCTCTGAGCTATTTTCTTTTTTTATTCTTAATTTTTACACAGGATCTTTCTAAGTTACCATGCGCTGTCCGCAAACTTGTGATTCTACTGCCTCAGCCGTATAAATAGTGGTATTACGGGTGTGCACCACTGAACCTAGCTAGTTTATTTACATATCAAAGTGTAAATTTTTTCTTTTTGGTGGTACTGGGTTTCCTGAAAACCCTTCTACCTCTGGCTACACTCTCAGACCTATTTTTATGCTTTTTTATTTGGAAACAGGGTCTCTTTAAGCCAGGGCAGCTGGCATTGAACCTGGGCGATCCTTCTGTCTCCGCCTCCCAAGTGCGGGGATTACAAGCGTGCACCACCGCGCTTGGCATCAAAGTGTAATTTTTATAGACATTGTCTCAATAAGAATTATGAAGTTGTAAATAATTCAATATATTTTATTAAAAATGGACAGAAAGAAAGCATAATACAGAATTAGTTGCCAGTGTTTATTTTTTTTGTTTGTTTATAAAGTTAGCACATTTTTAAAATTTTAAGTGAAAATTTGAATTTTTTGTTTTCAGAGCTCTGTGGGTTGGCACTTACATTGAATTAAAGAAATTTGATAATGAAGACAAAAAATACAAAGTAGAATAAGAAGGGGATAAAATGATGAATACAATTTACAAAATAATATTACTTTTCTTTTTTTATTTCTTTTTTGTATTTGTGCATTGTAATCATACATCACATTGGAATACAGGACTTGAGAGGATATACAAGCACACATCATCCACTTAGCCCTCATCAAGCCCCCATCCCATCCCCTCCCCCTCACTCGATCCCATGCTTGTTTGGTGATTAACTTTGATAAATTTATGTACCTCCTGCGGTTTTTTTTTTTTGTTTGTTTGTTTTGTTTTTTGGTTTTTTGTTTTTGGTGGTACTGGGGTTCCTGGAAGCCCTTCTACCTCCGGGCTACACTCCCAGACCTATTTTGATATTTTTTATTTGGAAACAGGGTCTCCTAAGTCAGTGCCCACGGCTGGCTTCGAACCTGCGTGATCCTCCTGTCTCTGCCTCCCAAGCGCGGGGATTACAAGTGTGCGCACCATGCCCGGCTACCTCCTGCGTTTTAAAGAGGCTCCGTCCTCCCCTATTCCATACCCTCTGATTGGTCACCTTAGTTGCTTCACTATAGGGCCCTTTCTATAGCTCAAACTCTTCCTGTTGCCCTTTTCCTCCTAGTTTTTGCTGATTAGGGGAAGCATCTGATTTTATTTTCTGCGATATTTCTCTGTGCATGCTGTGTTGCAAGTACCGATCCCACTCTTGATGGCCCCAGTAGTGGCCTGGCTACCCGGTGGACTGATCCAGACCTCACTGGCTCAAGCAGTGGCCTTGCCTCATGGGAGGCCCCGATTCTTGTTTCGCTGGCCTCGACACCAACCTAACCCCTCAGCTAGCTCTGATCCTGGCCTTGCTGGCCACAGCACTGGCCTAGCCTCAAGGCAGGCTCTGATACTGGTCTTGGAGGCCTCAGTAGCACCCTAGCCTTATGGAAGGCTCCAATGTCGGCTGCTGGCCCTGGCACCGGCCTAACCCCTCGGCAGGCTCCGATCCTGGCCTCGGAGGCCCCAGCACCGGCCTTGCCTCACAGCAGGCTCCGATCCCAGCCTCGTTGGCCCCAACATCGGCCTAACCACTCGGCAGGCTCTGATCCCGGCCTTGGAGGCCCCAGCACCAGCCTTGCCTCACGGCAGGCTCTGATCCCGACCTCAGAGACCCCGGCACCGGCTTTACCTCGTGGCAGGCTCCACTGCTGGCCGCTGGCCCCAGCATCAGCCTTACCCCTCGGCAGGCTTCAATCCTGGCCTTGGTGGCCCTAGCACTGGTCTAACCCCTCGGCAGGCACTGATCCCAGCCTCGGAGGCCTCAGTAGCGGTCTTGCCTCACAGAAGGCTCCGATGCCCACCACTGGCCCCGGCACCGGCCTAACCCCTTGGCAGGCTTTTATCCCGGCCTCGGAGGCCCTAGTAGCGGCCTTGCCTCATGGCAGGCTCCGATGCCGGCCTCGCTGGACCCAGCACTGGCCTAACCCCTTGGCAGGCTCCGATCCCGGCCTTGGAAGCCCCAGCACTGGCCTAGCTTCACAGCAGGCTCCGATGCTGGCCATTGGCCCCGGCACCAGCCTAACCCCTTGTGAGGCTCTTATCCTGGCCTCGGAGGCCTCAGCACCGGCCTTGCCTCACAGTAAGCTCTGATCCTGGCCTTGGTGGCCACAGCACCGTCCTAACCCCTTGGCAGGCTCCTATCCTAGCCTCGAAGGACTCAGCACCGGCCTTGCCTCATGACAGGCACCAATCCCAGCTTTGCTGTGTCCATCGCTGGCCTCACCCCTCTGCAGGCTCCAATCCAAGCACCCTCTTTGCCCAACCAATTGTCCTACATTCTCAAGGGTGTGTGGTGGTAGCATTCTGCCTCTGGAGTTATTTCAAAGTTTCCAGGTGTAATGCATCAGATCTCTGCCTCCCCTGAGTACTGGCCACTGCCATTGCCACTGCCTCCACCATTTCAAATCCTTCCCAAGCTCTATTTCCACTCTGAATGTCGTTCAGTGTTCCTAAGCATGCGCGATGGTAGCATTCAACATTTGGTGTAATTTCTCCATAAAAATAAGGTTGGTAGGATCCAATTTCTGCTTCTCTTGAATACAAGTCTCCACTGCCATCACGAACACTGCTTTCAACACCGCCTTTCTCCTTGGTCTCCGCTAAACATTCTCCTTACAGGTGATGTCCAAGATTCTTAACAATATAGAGAAACAGCAGTCCTCCTTCATGGGGAATTTTTCCATAAGTTCCAGTTCATTTGGATAAGTTTTGTCTGCATCTCCAGTATCCTGGCATCCGCCATGGCCTTCTTAACCCCTCTCTGATATTTTTCTTTTTTCTTTTTCTTTCCATTTTTTTTGTTTGTTTGTTTTAATAAGAGAAGACAATATGTGTGGTTTGAGGAGGTAGTGGGATCAGGCACTCAGTAGCACTGTGACCCGGCCCGGTTTCCCCATGGGTCCAGCGTGCTCTGCACTACTCTGCCTGGGGCCTAGAGTCCCGCAACCCGGGCCCCGGCTGTTCCAGGGTCTGGCATGCCCCACCCGACCCCTGCCCGGGACCCAGTGTCTTACTGGGCCCGGTTTCTCCAGGGGTCTCTGACTGTTTTCTTAATAAATGTTACCAAGAAACAATAATTAGTTTCATTAACTGTTTTAGCTATTTATTAAAATTTACATTTTGTTTTGTTTAAGAGAAGCTGAGGCAATAACTATGGTCTCAGATACTGACAAAGTGACTTTTTTCCTATTTTCTTTGAAAAGACAACAATTTTCTATCACTGGTCTACAAAGATTTTAATTCATTTTTATTATTTATGATTAAAAATTCAGTTTGGAGGCCTGTGTTTTTCTCAAGATGATAAATAAATGTCACTAACATTAAACAGAAGGGTGTCTCCTTTAGTGCACTTTGTAGGTGACAATGATGCTACTAATAGGAGAAGAGATTTGACATAGAAGCTATGATGAAAGGAAAAAGTCTTTCTTTGTACCTAAAAATCTAGTATCTGAAAGTCTTGAAAATCAAGTGATTCATTTTTCATTTCATGTTTTTGGCAAATTTATTGGACAGCTTTGTCTTAGAACACTTAATGTTTTTTAATAGTATGTATGTATATTTGTATGTATATATTTATTTTTGCAAAGGTGAAGTTGAATACAGCAGCCAAAATTTGGTTCCTCAGGCTGAATTTAACTCTTTAGAGCGACCTAAGATACTGTGTTTTGCACAAAATTCATATAAGATAAATCTTACAACAATTGTTATAAGATGTGCTAGAAATAATGGCAGAATAAGTTCATTGGTTACATGATCCCTGACTTCTATGGTGTGTGTGTGTGTGTGTGTGTGTGTGTATTACTAAGGATTGAATCCAAATCCTTGCACATGCCAAGCTAGTGCTCTACCACTAACCTAAACTGCTGATCCTTTTCATTTTATTTTTTCTTATTTTGAGAACAAGGACTGCACTAAGTTACTTAGGTTGACCTTGAACTTGCCATCCTTTTCTCTTAGCCTTCAAAGTAGTTGGGGTTACAGGTGTGCATCACCACACCCAACTTCCCTTGGTTAATTTTAAATGCTTTATTTTATTAAATCTTACAAAAAGATCAAAACATTGGTGAGATTATTATCCTTTTGTCACATGTGAAGAAACAGAGTCATGTTGTAGAATGAATAACAGAGCTAAACATGAACTGGAATATTGCTGATAACAGACTCTTGTTCCTAAGCAATGACTTTAAAAATGGGGTCCTGTCTCCAGGTGGGATTTGATATGAATGGAGCCCATTGTGTACTTAGGAGCTCCATTTGGAAGGGGATGTCTATACATCATAGGACAGAATTTGCTAATAGTACACACCCTTGATTGGGCACAGGAGGAAGTGGTTTCAAGTGGGCGTTAAACCTTTGCTGAGTGTATTGGCCACCTCAACATCTGGTTGCCACGGCTGAGTGAATTTGAGTTTTCTATCTGGAGAAGAAGTAGGGCACTTTGATGCGTGTTTATCGGGGAGTATATTTTCTGGATAGATAAAAGCACATCATTTAACAAACCTGTGGGAACAATAGGGCATATTAATTAAATGGGAATCTTCCCTAGAAAATTCACAAGAATTGTTACTTTTAGCTTATCTATTGGCACCTGAAGCAAGGACAGGGGTGAGAGGTAGAGTCCTAGAGGCCTGAAAGATGGTAAGAAGGGAGGGAGGGAGGGGTTGTGAAAAGAGGAGCAGCAGGGAAGATCTGAAATAGGAGGAAGGTCAAGAGAGGGACACTGAGAACTTGCCTTGCATAATCCCTCGCTGATGGTGGCTGGTGCTTCACAGGTAGAACTCAGGGAACAGAAAACTGCAGGCCAGTGCCTTATTTATTCATTTTATAAACTTTCCCTCAAAGTTTTATTTACTTATTTATTGATCTATAAATAAATAAAATAATTAACTCTCTCAAAGTTAGTTTTATTTATTTATTTAGTGGTACTGGGGATTGAATCCAGGGACATTTTACCACAGAGTTATAGCCCCACCCCTTTTTTAAAAAAAGTCCTGTTGTTGATTTGAAACAAAATCTTGCTCATTTGCTGAGAGTCTCACTAAATTTCTGAGGCTGGACTTGAACTTGAGATTCTCCTGTCTCTGCCTTATAAGTACCAGGATTATAGGCATTCTCCACCATGCCCAGACTCGTGTGTGTGTGTGTAGTCCAAAACCATATTGGAAATAAAGGGACAAAAAAAGGAAATAGCATTGTCAACATGCCTGAAACAATATTTAAATTAAATCAGTGAAATATACATTAGCCCTCAGTACTTATGATACAGCCATTTCACGTATGTTTTTTTTAATTGTTGCTTGTTCTGTTTGTTGTTGTTGCTCCTATTCAGTTTTCTTCTCTATTTCCTTGGGAGTGGACATGAGTTCCCAGAAAATGGATAGCTTGCTGGGAACCCAAGAGTAGAGAAGCACAGGAAAGTGGTTGGTAAATAGAAAAGAATAAAACATGTTCCTAGCTGTGTGTTGAGTGCAAGGTCCCTCCCTGCTATGGAGGTATCTCCCCTGGTTTGAGTCGGTTTCCAGAGCAGGGTCTGGGTTTCAGGAATCGTGGAGCAGTTTAGTGGAGAAAGAAGAGTATAAATGTGGGTCATCAGTCAATTGAGGAACTCTGCTGGAAGGGAGGAAAAGTGCCAGCCTGTAGTACAGAGTATAAATGGAACACACTAGAGATACGGGGCAGGAGAGGAGCCAAGGGGAGACCAAGGGTTGAAAGAAGAAGGATCGAGAAAGGTCAGTGTTGGATAATTCCAGAACAAGTGCTGTCTATTAAGATGTCATTCTGGAACGTGGCACACACTTTTAGAGATGGGGGTGCTGTGCTCTGAGAGGGCTTAATCACCGCCATGTGGGATTTTATGGTGTCTTTATGTAGTCAAGAATCTAAATGAGGAGGTAGAACCTCAGGGATGTCTTTTTATTCTAAAATTATTCTGTTTTCTGACATGTGTATGGGTTTTGTGGTTGTCTCATTGCACAGACTTAGCTCAATTAGCCTAAGAACCTGTGGTCCTGAAGACTTCATGAATATCTTGAAAATATTTATTTATGCAAAGGTTTGTTTTTTTAGGGAGAGGGGAATCTACATGCATTGCATATGTCAACTGTTCAGAATCATCACTGGACTATACAAACAGGTACCATGAGTTTTAATACTGTCTCATTTAGTAATGATAAAATCTGGGGAGTAATCCTAAATTTTGTAAGTCTGCATTTTCTTTGTACTAAGGATTGAATCCTGGGGCGTTCTATCTTTACCTTACACCCCAAGCCCTGTTTTTTATTTTGAAACAAGGTCTCACCAAGTTGCTGAGGACCTTACTAAGTTACTGAGGCGCAGTCCTCCTGTCCTAGCCTTCCCAAGTACTGGGCTTGCAGGCACAAGCCACCGCACTTGGATCCTTAGCCCACTTTCTTTATGTGTAAATTTAGATTTTAAGGTATTTAACTTAGGATAGTTATGAAGATACAGTAATATAACACATAGATCATCATGCTTTGCTCAGTAATTAGCATATAATAAAAGATCATGCTGAAAGAATTTGACGAGAAATAAATTTTGGTCGGCAATGTCAACTATAAGGCTGGCCCGTGGCCAAAGCGTACATTGCTCCTCCACAGAGAGTAGGCAAATTCATGTTTTGCTCTTGGAAATCTTTAATGTTTATGCCCACTGGGAACATTTGGAGTGATGATTATGTTGATATGACCCATATTCACATTGAAATTGCTCTTTAAATGCCATTCATTAATAATTCTCTGATCATCTTTGTGCTTAACAAAATTGATAAAATTGCTTTTACTGTTTCTTTCTAATAAAACCCTTTTGCGTTCCTCTGGAGATTTTTATTGATAAACTCTCCCTTAAGCATACATCCAAATTAAATGTGAGAACCTGTAGCTAAAGAAATTGCTGCAAGGCAATGATTCACCAGGATGAAAAATCAATAGCAGTTTCATTAAGGAAAGGAAGATAGTTTAGACAGGCTCCTACCTAGCTTTCTTCTCACCGAAAGAAAAGGAACAATTGTTGATTATGTCTTTCCTTCCAGATAAAATGTTCATATCTTCACAACATGGCTGCTGTAGCACGGGATTGGGCATGTGACTTCAATTCTGCTGGGTTCCTTGGATACAGCTCGTTTTTTTCATTTTGAAAAATCGACACTCATTGAAGACAGTGTTTCTTTAATAATGCATGCCGTGCTGAGCCCACTACAAGCGAGCACTTTACAGCCACCACATCCTACTGCTATATTTGAATTCATTAAACTCCAGTTTCTTTCTAAATATACACTTTAATTTCTTATTCCTTCCCATATACTGCTTGGTTGAGTGCTTGATGGTGGGATGGAAGGACCGGTGGACATGTGTACAGATAGATGAGAGATGAATAGACAGATTGATTGACAGGTGGATGGTGGAAGGCAGGAAGGGAAGTAGAAGGAGGGGAATAGTTAGAGTTTATCATGGCAGAGTATGTACTCTTTAGCTGCATGACTCTGGGCAGCTGATTCAAGTTATCTCCTCCTCATTTTATCACCTGTCGAAAGGTCATAATAATAGTTTCTACCTCCTAATACTGAAGAGTGAAAATGAGTTACATGAAGTGATGTGATCCGCATCCCCCACTGATAGACTCTGTAGGTATGGAGTGTTGAGCTATCCTATTAGTAACAGTCTCAAAAAGAGATGGATAGGGAAGATAAACACAGTGAAATGTCCAAGATGCTATTTTAGGCTAGATCAATTCAAATTGTACACAATTTCATCTTTAACTAGAAGGAACACGAACATGGCTTCTGAGCTATCTTAGATGGGATTTGCACCAAATGCCCCAGACAGAAGGTGATTTTATCTAGAAGGCAGGATGTCAGTGGGGCAAACGCACGCAATGGAACGAGATGACAGTGTTTTGCCAGGGATTTTAGTATTGACGTAACATTTAGAGGAGGGCCAGGGCGTGAGTGCTCCAAAAGAGTCCAGGGAGTTGAAGCGGATGAAATGGTTGGATTTGCAGAGTAGAAACAATCAGGGCAGTGAGTTAGAGAATGGAGACAGGACACGATCGTGAGTCACTGTAGCTCGCAGGTCATGTGTAACTGTAACGTGCTGATGCTGTTTTCCTGTGGTAGCATAGGTGACATACCTATGGAGGAATTTTTCAGGACCTTTGTTATAAAATATGGTTTCAAACTCTGAAGGGTCTAAGTAGCCTGTCCAGCCTTTACTTATCACATTACTCTCAAGGCCTGTGACATCTCACTCAGTAATAGCTTAGTGTAATTGCTAACATTTGCTACGTTCTCTTAACAAGCCCTATTAGAGACACTTTGAATAGATTTTTATCTTCTTTTGCTTCACATGGCTTGTTAGGAGGTTAGAGCTATTACTATTCTGATTTTACATAGGACACTATAGCACAGAGAGGCTAGGCACCTGGCCCAAGGTTACATAGCAGGCCAGTGGCAGAACTAAGAGCCGGAGTCCTAAACGAGTGTTTTGCACAGGAAGTGATTAATATTTCTGAATGGCTGTAATAAGATCTAAGGTCTAATATTAAGTATAATTTAATAAAAAGTTTTCTTCTCAACTTGACAATTCATTTCCAGGTTTGTAGGTTTAAGCAGGTACACTTGAAGTACATATTAAGACCTAACCAAGCATCTTTTCCTCTTTAAACTATGAAAGGACTTTCACTTTTCCTAATAATTGCTTAAATATTCTACTTCTTCTTTTGGTCTAAACTTTGCTAGAGAGAAGATGTACAAGTGTTTTTGTTTGTTTTTCTTAATATATGTCCACCTATCAAACAGAAAGCCTGGAAGAGCCAGGCTGAATTTGCTCCTTAAGGTGTGAGAGCGCTTTGTGTGGCCTGTGGAGAACTGAGTGGAGACGGTGTACTGCCTCCTGCTATGATGGGCAATGGGAAACACCAGGTCTCCCGGATCACATGGAAAGAGGAGGTTCCTGCAAGCCCAGACATAGTAACCACCTTGCCACGTGTGGAGGTCCTCATAAGCCAGGTAGGCTGGCTGATGTACTCTCATTCACCTCCTTACAAAAGGGTATGAATCTCACTGTACTATGATGAGAAGATCCAGGCATGAAGACACTAAATAATTTGCTCAACTTTACCTGGATCAGGAGCAGCAGAGCTTAGTTTTGGACCTGGGGAATACTTGTCCATTTTCTGTGTCCCATGGAACCTTGTATTATGGTCCACGTGTGTGATGCAGAACACACCGCTCCCATTCCTTCTCCTTGAGTATGCAGTACAGCTTCCAGGTGGTAGAGATTTCTGGAATTGTTTTGAACCTTCCCTTCCCCTTTTTCTTGACAACCCCTGGTTTAGGAGTGTGCAAGCTGCTTTGCTTCCACACATGGGTAAGGATTTAGGAGGCAAGTGACAAGGTTTACAATAGAAAATCCTGAGGCAGATTGTCATGAATCAGTGGTTTATTTATTTATTTATTTATTTATTTTGGTGCTGGGGACTGAACTCAGGAACATTCTACCTCTAAGCTATACCCTCAGCTCTTTGTATTCTTTATTTTGAAACTAAATTTCACTAAGATGTTAAGGTCCTCGATAAATTTCTGAGGCTGACCTCCAATCTGAGATCCTCCTGTAGGAGTCTTTTTGTTTGGATAAGCAAACAATTACTTACATAAGGAACACTTGTGACTATGGTATGATTTTTTTATTTCTTTATTTTTATTTTTGGTGGTACTGGGGGTGGAACCCAGGGGCTTTCTACCTCTGGGCTATACTCCCAGACCTATTTTATATTTTTATTTGGAAACAGGGTCTCACTAAGTTGCTGAGAGCCTCACTAAGTAGCTGAGACTGGCTTCAAACCTGTGTGATCCTCCTGTCTCAGCCTCCCAAGCACAGGGATTACAAGCGTGCACCACTACGCCCAGCTATGATATAATTTTTATAAGTAATAAAATTACTAGAATATCAGACTTTATAGCAAAAGGTAACATTGCATGCATATGACTTCACTGGTTTGGGATTGTGGGGATGCAATTTCGCCCTTGTTTCTATCCCCCAAGCTCCTGTTGGTAAGTGGACATATGTTCCCACTGTAGCAGCATGTGCAGATGCTATTCGGTTTATAAAAAGAGCGTGTTTCACTGGGTCCTTTGTGCAGGAGAGGAGGGGCTCATGGTTGTGTCTGTGGACACGCACACCAACACTAGTGCCATTGAAGCAGAGGCAGCTTACACGGATCGCACTTTGAGCCAGCGGTGGGTGGGACTCAGCGTTTTAAGTAGAGTGGAGCATCTGCTCAGTGCTTAAGTGGCATGAGCCTCCGACTCCGGCTGGCCTAATGGACTCTCCACCACATCTCTGCTATTGAACAGTGATTAGTATACAGATTGGGACATATCTGGTTTCACTTCAGTCTGTTGCCACAGATGAGGCCTGAGTATGATCACATCGTATGAATTATTAAAGGTGCAGTGTCTATGTAACCTTAGCCATAAGTAAGCATTGGCCTACCGTCTGTTCTGCCACCCTCGAGGACTCTTTATTTTCTTTAGGAAATACTCCATCTTGTGAGCTGACATCATTAAACTCATAAAAATTCAAATGTGCCTAGAGCGATTTCTTTACTTTGGCATAACATCTCAGGTAGAATATTCCAAACCTTAGCATCCTCTAACTGAAATATAATGGTATAGGGTTAGGTGGAAATAATTTCTACAACACTAATTGCAGTTCCAGAGCTTGGTAACTAGTTTGTAACCTGGAGAAATTTGAATCTGTAAACTGCACTAATTTTTACAAATTCTGCAAAGCTCCTGTTGTTTTTGATTTGGTACTGGAGATTGAACCTAGGGGCATTCTATCTCTGACCTACACCCCTAGCACTTTTCGATTTTATTTTGAAACAGGGTCTCACTAGGCTGCTGAGAGTCTAACCTGTAATCCTCCCATCTTAGCCTCCCAAGTATTGACATTACAGGCATATACTACCATGCCTGACTACATTTCATTTTTACCTCATATTTTATTTGTAAATTTAGTTTGCTTATAAATACATTTGACTGTAGATTTGGTGGGGGAGGCATTGGAATAGACTTCAGAGATTATTCGTATGTAATTTGGTTAGTACACAAAGAACTTTGGCTCTAACAGCACAATTGACTCTCTAAAGAACACATGGTGTGACCAGGACCCAAGTCACCAGACTTGTGATAGAGGAAATGTTCTGTCACCTCATGTCCTTCTACAGCATCCTATTTTAGACAAGAACAAAAGCCTAGCTCTCTTATATTTTCATTTCCTTGCTCTGGTTTCAGTGAGTTAGAAGTGCAAGAGTATCTTCCCTTTCCTCTTGTTGAATCACCTTGCCAAATATAGTTGCTGTGTGCTATCTATTCTTACTTACCCTTGTCTGGGTGAAACCCATTTCCTGAGCCTGTCTTTCTTATTTCTCCTAATGCCTGTAATGGAGATAGTGGGGTACACTCTGGCAAGTGACAGCTGTCCTGAAGTTAAAGGTCTAATAGTTGCAGGCCTGGTGGTAAAGGGCTCTCTAACTCACACCTTGGAGGAAAGGGCCACAATAGGACGTACCCAGAACTTTGTTATTCTTTGTGGAAGTAGTTAATAGTAGAGGCTCCAGGACCAAACTGGCTTTTCCTATGGCCTGGCATCTTCAGTGATTTTCTGGATGCTTAACTGTAAATGAGCTAGCCTGCCAGGTGTGGTGGCACACACTTGTTATACCAGTAGTAACTTGGGAGGCTGAAACAAGATTGCAAGTTTTGGGTCAGCCTCAGCAACTCAGTGAGGTCCTCAACAACTTAGGGAAACCCTAATTCAAAATAAAAATGAAATAGGGCTGGGAGTATAGCTCAGAAATAGAATGCCTCTGGATTAAAGCTCTCATAAAATAAAAAAAGAGGGAGGGAGAAGAGGGAGAGGAAGAGAGAGAATGAATCACCTCGCCTATTTATTCTATCTAAATTATACATATAAATAAATAAAAGCTAGGCATGGTTGCTCACACTTGTACTCCCAGTACTTGAGAGGCTGAGGCAGGAGGATATCAGGTTAGCAACCACTCTCTGCAATTTAGGGAGACTCTTTCAAAATAAAAAATAAATAGGGCTGGAGGTATAGCTTAGAGGTAGAATGCCTCTGGGTTACATCCACAGTACTTTACTATATAGAGATGGAGATAAAAGGAATATTAGTTTGTTCAGTGTGCTCTCTTTTACACACACACACACACACACACACACACACACACACACACATATATATATATATATTAACATATATTATGTATATATTATAAATGTTGTACCAGTCTTTGGGCCTGGGTGAATTGAATAGCTTCTCTTACCACTGGGAGGCGTCCTTGTAGAGTGAGGACTGGGCCTTGTAGTGCTATCAGACTTGGAATTCTCTTCATGGAGGCGTTTATATCTCAGATCTTCCTCATTATGCACTCAATTTAGAACTCCTTTTAAAAAGTGGACTTAGTTCTAGTCTCTTAAATTGGTGCTTCCCAAGCCCCAAAGCAAAACAATTTCCCAATGATGAATTCCTTAAAAATGCATGCAGTTTAGGACAGCAGTAGTAAATAATTGGCAATTCAATAGTTTAGTCCTTTCTTGTCTCCCAAAGCTCTTGAGATGGCACTCACATAAAACAAACACAATAGTTGCCTAAAAAGTAGTACCATGGAGTACATTTTTTTTTCCTTCTGCCAAGATATATTCTTGATTATTTCCTGGTAATTAGTACTAGCCTCTGGCAACACTCAAGCAAGCAGTTTTCTTTGTAGCATTTTCTTTCTTTTCTTGTCCATACTTTTTTGTTTAAATGGTACCTGGGATTTAACCCAGGGGCATTTTATCTCTGAGCTTCAATGACAGCCTTTTTATTTTTTTTATTTTGAAATAGAGTCTTGCTGGGTTGCTAAGAGTCTTGCTATGTCGGTTGCTGAGGTTGTCCTCAAACTTGCAAATCCTCCTGTTTCAGCTTTCCAAGTACTGGGATGACAGGCATGTGCCACCACAACCGTGTCTTTTGTTGTTCTTTAGATAGGATATACTTTTATTAAAGTACTCTTTACTTATTGAGCATGCATTTTCTGGAACAAAGTTGAGTAAATATGGAATTACGTCTTTAGTGATATACATTATGTTGGCATAACAGCTTCAATTACAAAGAAAATATTTTTTATGCTCACCTTGTGGGAGTCTGCTTTATAAGAAAATAGCTTGCTTCATTCTAGGGATGACCACATTAAGTTATGGTAATGACTATTTGTTGTAGCAGTTGCTTCTCAAAGGCATGTTTACCTTCTGATAGATTATTCTAAATGTGCAACTTCTTGGTTGAATATTGAGTGCCCTGAGAAGTGAGATTGCTGTCAGGAAATTCTTTTAGAAGAAACTTTTCTAAAATATGTCATTAGGCAGAAGAGAAGACACACTGCATTTGTTAACATATATTTGTATAAGAGAAGTGAGAAAATAATTCATGTTATCATAGGTATTTAAATGCATTAATAGTCTGGGTTTGGTGGCACACATCTGTAGTCCTGCAACTTGGGAGCCGAGACAGGAAAATTACAGATATGATTCCAGACTCAGCAACTTAGTGAGGCTCACAGCAACATAGCAAGATCCTGTATCAAAACAAAACAAAAAATTAAATAGGACTGGGGGTGTATCTTAAAGGTAGAATGACTTTGGGTTCCATTTCAAGTACACACACAAAAAAGTAACAATAGTGTGTAGTTTGTTAGTGTGATCTCAAAGAATTGTCTAAAGAATGCAGACATGGCTATTGGATATGCAGCATCTTAACTCAAAGGACCAAATCTGCAATTGTGACAGGTAGGCTTGTCCAAAGCGAGGTTTAGAGCACTCTTCCCTCCAGAGACACAAGACCACCACGCAGGCAGGCTTCTCGCTCTGCAGTGGCAGGACTGCGTCTCCATACAGCATATACTGGGTTTTGTTTCTCTTTTGAGCCCAGTCACAGGTCAAGGAAGATGTGCTTTCTTATCAGCCAATGTAGATGGAAAGAACAGTCTACAAAGAAGGCAGTGTTTGGATTTTGTTCCAGGTGTAACAATTGAAAGTACTGCCTTGAGGTCTGGAAGGCAATTTTTAATTTAGTATTTTCTTGATTTTCTGAGACCTTTTTAGACTCTTAGCATTGTACTTAATTATTGAATTACTTATCACGTTAATGGGAAAATCACTAGATGGTGGGATTTATAAAGCTCTGTTTGTGCAAACAGCGGTTTGCAAAACAGTCCTATATTTTTAATTTCAATAAATAGAACAATTGAAAATTGCACTCTGATTCTAACTTGTGCAAATTCGATGTCCCTTATCTTTGTTGTTATCACTTTGCACAGAGTTATCTAGTTTCCTTATAAACTTCCCAAGTTGCACAGATACGTCACAGAAGACAGAACCTGGGATTGCTATTGTGCTTTTGAGCATCATTTTTTCTTACCTTTTTTGAGTGTAATCTTTGGAATGTTTTTTCTAGACATTAGCAAAGGAGTGAACAGCCCTTATCTTCTCTTATTTCCCCTTCCTTGGCAAGGCCCTTGGTTCTCTGGCACCTACGCTCACCTCTGGTGGACATGAGCGACCAAGTCCAAGGTGAATGTGCCTGGGACCAAGTCCAAGGTGAATGTGCCTGGCATCCACATTCACGTCACTCCTTCCTGCCTCCCTGGCTCCCATGGGGCTCAGTGTTGAATGGCTGTCTCGGCTATGTTATCAGACAGTATTAAATAAAACCCTCTAATTTTATATTATAATACCTTCTCCATATTACCCCAGTGGATTCTACTAAGAACCTGCCCTGTACAACTGTCCCTTAACTGACGTCTCTTGTCTGGAAATTTTGCCATTCTTACCTTTCTGACAGTAGTCAGAAGAAGAGGGAGGTGTGTTTAACAAAACCACAGCATGTTGGAGGAGCATTCACCTAATGGGCCAAGATGTAATTTCCAGTTGGCAATCTTTTCAATCTATCAGCCAGAAATTTTATCTAAAAATGCAATAAGTTTCCTTATCTCTGGATGTTTCTATTTTCAGTTTCAATAGGGTGCTGGAAATATGAATATAAGACACACATTCTTTATTTGTTTAACTTGATTAATGAAACTTTGTTTGCTACATTTAACTTTCAAAGTAGATACCTTTGACAGAATTATATATTTTCTTAAATAAGACCCAATAAAGCATAAGAAAACCTTCTTATCATTCCCGATTTCTGTTAGTAAAGCTTACTATTGCTGTTTTTACCATTAAAACAACATGGCCCTAACTCGGTGTAGTGGTGCATGCCTCTGATCCTAGTTACTCTGGAGGCTGAGGCAGGAGGATCACAAGTTTGAGATTAACCTGGGAACTTAGGCCCTATCTCAGGATTTTTTAAAAAAAGTGTTGGGATGTAGCTCAGTGCTAGTGCTCCCCTGAGTTCAGTCCCCCAGTACTATAAAAACAAAACAAAAATCATGACCACTCTAAACCCTCTGATTATCAGGTCAGAGACCCCTGCTGTTCTGTAAGACTTTCTTTGAGGAGAAAAGAAGTGGCCATGGGAAATGTCATTCCTTTGGATGTTGATGTACTTCCAAGCATGTATTGTACAATGTAGGTGGGATTTTTCCAGTATCTTTTCAAAGTGAGGTAATATATAACATTAAATTACCATCTTAACCATTTTAAGTGTATGATTAGGTAGTGTTAATATATTCAAATTATGGTTTCATAGAACGTTTTCCTTTTGGGAGACTAAATGCTGTATCCATTAAATACTAATTTCCTACTTTCCTCCTCTACTCTCAGGCCTTGGTAACCACTTTTCTGCTTTAGGTTTCTTGTTTTGACTACTTTAGATACTTTGTGCGGATGGAATTATACAGTAGTTATTCTTGTGTGACTGGCTTAACTCCCTTGGCATAATGTCCTAGAGATGCATCTGTGTTGCAGCAGATGGCAGGATTTTCTTCTTTTTAAAGAGCTGGGCATGGTGGCTCACACTTGTAATCCCAGTGCTTGGGAGGCTAAGACAGGAGGATCACACAGGTTCAAAGCCAGCCTCTGCTACATAGTGAGGCTCTCAGTAATTTAGTGAGACCCTGTTTCAAAATAAAGTATAAATAGGTCTGGGAGTATTACCCAGAGGTAGAAAAAGACCATGGGTTCCACCCCCAGTATCATCAAAACAACAACAACAACAACAAAAAAAAAAAAACACTGCATAATATTTCCTCCTAAACATTTTTTCTATTTGTCTGTTGACAGATATTTGGATTGCTTTGACCTCTTAACTATTTTGAATAATGTGATGAACAACTTTTATGATTTGTGTTTTCAATTCCTTTGGCTGTGTAGTCAGAAGTGGGGATAAAGCTAGGTGTCAGTTCCAGTGCTTGGGAGGCTGAGACAAGAGGATCATAGGTTTGTGGCTAGCTTTAACTTAGGCCCTCTGCAACTTAGTGAGACCCTGTTTCTAAATAAAAGAATAAAACAATAGGGCTGGGGTTATAACTTGGAGATCAAACATCTCAGGGTTTAATCCCCATTACTACAAAACCAACAAAACAAATCATAAGTGGAATGATACAGTAATTTTATATTTAATATTTTGAGGAAGCTTCATAATATTTCTTCTAATTTCTGCCCCATTTTACATTCATATGAACAGTGCACAGGGGTTCCAGTTTCTGTCCTTTCTCACAACACTTGCTAATTTCTGTTCTTTTTATAATGAACATCCTAATGGGCACAAGGCGGCATCTCATTGCCCTGAGTGCTGTAGAACACCTTTTCATATGCTGCCTGGAAGTTCATGTATCTTCTTTGGAGAATTTTCAATCCAAATTCCCTACTAATTTTTAATTAGATTATGTATTTTTTGTGTTGTAACTGAGTTGTAAAAGTTTCTTATGTATTCTGGATATTAATCCTTTACCAAGTATATTATTTGTACATATCCTATGATAAGTGTTTTTACTCTTTTTAATGTTGTATATTTGATATTTTTATTTATCTTTGCTTTTCTCATTTGTGTCTTTTTTATGTCAAATATAAGAAATTATTACCAAACCAAATGTTTTGAAATTTTTCCCCTATGTTTTTTTTTTGTAGGAGTTTTATAACTTTAGGTCTTATGCTTGGTTCTTTAATCCGTTTTGATTTAATTTTTCTATATGGTATAAAGTAAGGGTGTAATCTTATTCTTTTTGCATATGGATATACAGTTTTGCCAATGACATTTATTGAAGAAACTGACCTTTTTCTGTTGGGTGATTTTGGAAATTTTGACAAAAATAAAAAAAATCTCTGGACTATATATGTGAGGGTTTATTTCTTGGCTCTTTCTTAATCTATGTTGTTCTACATATCCTTTTTTATTCCAGTCCCATTTTGTCTTAATCACAATTCCTTGTAGTATGTTTGAAATTAGGATGTGGGAGAACAGATTTCTTCTTTTATTACAAGATTGTTTTGGCTCTTTTGGATTCCTTGATATTCCACATAGAATTCAGAATTTTTTTTTCTATTTTTTAAAAAATATGTCATTGGCATTTAGATACAGATTGCATTAAATCTGTATACTGCTTTGGATAGTATGGACATTTTAATATTATGTCCTATAGCTTATGAGCATGGAATGTCTTTCCATTGATGTGTCTCTTCTTTGATTTTTTAAGTATTTTATGATTTTTAGTGTATAGGTCTTTTATCTTTTTTAAAAGCTTATTCCTAAGTATTTTATTCCTTTTGATGCCATAGTAAGTGGAATTGTTTTGTTATTTTCAAATTTGTCACAGTTAGTGGATATAAATGCAGTTGGTCTTTACATTTTTATTTTACATACCACAACTCTGTTGAAATAATTTATTTGTTGTAATGGTGTATGCATATATAAGTGTATATGTGTATATAGTCTTTAGGAGTTTATATACATAAAATCATATAATGTATGAGTAGAGCTAATTTCATTTTTTTTTCTAATTTGGTTTTCTTTCATTTCTTTTTCTTGTCTAACTACTCAGGTAGGACATCTAGTACTACATTGAATAGTAGCAGTGAGATCCCTTTTTTTTTCTGTACTTAATTTTTCTGGTCTTTTCATATGTAACTTTTATTATATTTTAGATAGTTTCTTTTTATGCCTTGTTTATTGGATATTTTTTTACCATGAAAAGATATTACTTTTTTTCCAAATGATTTTTCTGTATCAATTGAGATAATCATGTAATTTTTATCATTCATTTGTTAATGCAATTGATTTCTATCTGTTGAACCATCCTTGCATTCTATGTATAAATCCTCTTTGGCTGTGGGGTATAATCATTTTAATATATCATTGAATTCATTTTGCCAGTATTTAAAAAAATTTCCCTTTGGTACTGAGGATTGAACCTAGAGGTAACATGCCTTTGTGGTAGATGCCCAGTTCTATTTTTTATTTTAGAAAAGGTTCTCAATAAGTTGTAGAGCAGCCTCTCCAAGTTGCTGAGGCAGGCCATGAACTGGGGATCCTCCTGTATCAGCCTCCCAAGTTACGGGATTATAGGCATGCATCCCCATGCTTGGCTTGAAATTTTTTGCATCAATATCCATCAAGGGTATTGGACTGTGGTTTTCTTTTCATGTGCTCTTTTTTCTGATTTTAGTATTAGAGCAAAACTGGACTCATGGGATGTGTCTGAACATATTCCTCCCTTTTCTATTTTTAATATACTTCTATTGGTACATTGTAATTACATATCACAATGAGGTATAGTGTGATAGAAATATACAAGCACACAATACTTGGTATGTTTCCCTCCTGATCCCACTCCACTGCCTCCTCTTATTCCTGCCCTTTCAATTTGTTGGGAGAGTTTCAGGAAGCTTGCTTTTAAGGTTTCTATAAGTGTTTGGTAGCATTCTCCAACAAAGACACGTGATCTAAGCTTTTCTTTGTTGAGCCATTGTTGATTACTTTCTCATTCTCCTTACTATTTATGCAGTTGTTTTTACCAGTTTAGTGACACAATTTTCTGGATTTCCTCTCCATCCTGACCGTACCACACACATATTTTGCTGATACTGGTGGTGAAAGAAATTACACAAAAAATGTGGTATTGTAAAATAATTTAGGAATTCTAGGCAGAAGTGTGCAAGTTTTCTTTTCTAATACTCTTGCTTGTCTTCCTCTCTGCAAAGGGTGTCCTGGTAAATTTCACCAAGATAAGACAAATAATAAGTCAAAAGATCAAGTGACAATTCCTTCTCTTTCAGTTTCCATGCCCAGGGTGTCAGCCTATACACACATTCTTTCCTCCCTCTCTTCATGTCTGGGACAGAGGCTCACTCCTACTATTTTGGTCTCATTTCTTCCCCTGAACTCTCCATCTTATACTGTCCCTTCTTGATTAACTTGTTCCATTAAGTAGCCTTGCTTTCTTCTTGTAGTGGTTTTGCCTTTCTCTGTTTCCTTTTCTCTCTCTTTATTCTTCATATGCTTAAACAATGTTTTTCTCTTTAATCTTAACTTCTTCCGTTGTTTCACTATTCTTTCTACAGTCAAAATGTGAAAGGCTGTGCTAGAAAAATCAATCCTGGGATGCTTAGGATGCAGTACTAGAATATTGGGGATGTCGGACTCATTAACAGGAGCCATTTGAACCTTTATTTTCTTTATTTAAAATGATAGTCGGAACAATAACAGTGATAATACTCCCCTTGTGGGGTGGGGATTGTAAAATGATCAAAACACACCCTTGTTCTTGGTCTCCTTTGATGTTTCTGATGCCCCTGACACTCTTGGAGTGCCCACCTCACCGCCCTGGCCACTTTTTTCTTCCATTTCTTTATGAGTACAACATATTAATTATACCAAAATTACACCAAATGATGGTATTCATTGTGGTGTATTTCTACATGTATATAACATTTCTTGATGATTTCTGCTCCCTATCTTCCCGTTATTTCCCTGTCACCCTTCTCCCTGATACCCTCCCTCTTCTCTAATGGTCTTGCTTCTATTTTAATAATTTTTTTAAAACAGTACTGGGGATTGAGCCCAGGCCCTTGCACATGCTGTTCAAGTCCTCTACTTCTGAAATATACCATCATTCTTTTAATTTTGTGTATGAGACCGAGTCTCACTAAGTTGCCCAGGTAAGACTCAAACTTGCAATCCTCCAGCCTTAGCCTCCCTAGTAGGGATTATAAATAGGTGCCATCATGCCGAGATTGTTTTAGACTTTTAAGTGTAACTAAAACTTACCTTCTGGATAGGCTCTTTTGATCATCCAGCTCTCACATACTTTCCATAGTTCAAAGCCCCGGTATGCTGAATTCCAGGGGAGATGTCTTTTCACTTTTGCAGCCAAAGAGATGATCTGAGTCTCAGACAAACTGACTTCTGGAATGTTAACAAGAGGATTTTCTTCTGCTGCTTCTACCCAGTCCCACTAGAACATATATATTTTGACATTTAAATTGTGTTGTGGGATTCTCAGGAAATAATTGGCTTCAAGGAGGTTCAGTGTTAAACAGAGAAAGTCACCAGTGTATCTAGCAAAGGGCTTAAGTTGATCAGGCTGCAGGACATTTAGTTAGTATTTCTGAGGAGCAGTTTTTTTTCCTTATGAAAAAGATTGACCTAAGCCAAAGTAAATTTTGTTCCTGGAGAGTGAATTCACTTTGGCTCAAACAAGCAGATTATCGGTAGTAAGGGAAGACTGATGGCTGGCCAATTAATAGGGGTCAGTGCTTATGAGCAAGAATATTGTCAAAATGAAGACTTTCTAGCTTAAAATTTTTTCTTCTTTTTTTAATGTGCTACTGGGGTGTCTTACCCCAGAGGTGTCTTACCTTCAAACTACATACCCAGCCAGATTTTATTTCTTATTTGAAAACAGAGTCTCCCCAGCTTGATGAGAGTCTCTTTATATGCTGAGGCTATCTTTGAACCTGCAATCCTCCTGTCTCAGCCTCCCAAGTACTGGGATTTCAGGGGTGTTTGCCACCATGCCTGGCTCAGCTTGAATTATACCTATTGTTATTGTGAATGTCACTTTTAGTTCTGAGAGTCAGCTGGGAGAGAGAGCTGGGGGGAGAGGAGCTTTGCACATGCTTTTACCTATGAGAGTTAGCTCAATACGACACTTTTATAACTTAGTTTATAAGTGCATAATTTTTAATATTCTGAAAGCATTTGTTTGGATTTTAATGTACCTCACTGAATCCTGTGTTTGACATGCAATCATCCAATTATAGCCATATGTTAACATGACTATGTGACTATATCTATGACATATCCCAAAGGGTATCTACTCAGTGGTCTATGCAGGAAGGGGCATTCTTGTTACAAAAAGGTGATTATTTCTTTGGGTATTGAATTATTATTTCTTTTGGGTATATGAATGATAAATTTTATATATGTGGTTATTTTATGTACATTTTATATATGTGTGTATGTGTATGTATATATATATATATATATATATATATATAACACAACCATATCTTACATGTAATTTTAATACCTAAAATTTATAATTGTGTGATGGTTTTTATTCTGACTTTAAAAAGTTTTTTAAAAGATTCATATAGTAAAAGAAAAAATAAACAAAAAAACAGTCAGAAATAGTGGTATACACCTGTAATTCCAGTACTTGGGAGGCTGAGATAAGAGACACAGTTTTGAGGCTGCCTCAACAACTTAAGGCCCTGTTTCCAAATAATAAAACATAAGAAAAAGTGCTTGGTCTGTAGCTTGGAAGTAGAATGCCCCTGGGTTTAGCCTGTGTATAAAACACATACAAGTGTGTGCCCATACATACATGCAGTAAAAAAATCTGTTTTAAAAGTAAAGTCATCGGAACAAGTTTATTATATTTTTTAGAAATTTAACCCAAATATGTTTACTAGTAGGTTGATAGAAAAGTCCTAAAATATAACATGAAGAAAGGAAACAATTGAAAATCCACACTTCTCTTTTTCACCTTTAATCATAAAAATCAGAAAAATTATTGTATAAACAAGAGTGAACTAAAAAATATTACCAGAGTATTAGTTACTAGAGAAACAGAAATGAAATTTGGAGACAAGATTTATCATCTTCTCACTTTAATTTGTACTCCTGCTGTACTGTAAACGTAATAACCATCAACATGAAAAATGTAACAGATTGATAATACCATTGAGTTTTAATTAAACCACTGAAATGAAAAGGACCCAGATGGATAACTGGAAAATGTAGTTATCCTTTATAAAATGTGCAGGATTGCCTGTTTGTGCTATTTCTTAGGAATTAATGCTCTGCCAAAAATAGTGCCCCATCAGAAGATTTACTAAAAATTAATCATTTAAGTTTGTAAAGCAGATGGTTGCTTTAGTTTATTCAATTTAGTCTTGAAACACTTATCAGTCTGAATCAGCCATTGTTCCAGTTTTTGTCCCCATGCCCTCTATGACTTTCCGTTTCTTTGGATATCTGTATAAATAGATCAATACAGTACTAAAGTTTGTGCATCTTGTTTTTCTATGAAGTCATTGGGCTGATGTATTTGCTTCAAAATGTCAGGATTTTGCATGCGATTTTTAGTAGGTTTTTGGTTCAGTGAATTCATAAATTTTTTAAAAAATGAAATGGCACCCTAAGAAGCTTCTCAGTTGGAAAGTTTCCATCACTTATCACAATAGCAATCACTGACATCTGGTCAATTAAGGTATGGAGAAATGGTGTGTCCTTATTAGCAGGATGGAAGGCTGAATTGGCTACTTAAGATTCAGGAGATAAGGTTTTCAGATGTCTTTGGGAGACAGCTGTTAGTGTCTATAACTGCCAACTTCGAAGACTGCTGACCTGTTTGTGAAGCAGAGCACCAGGTCTGCCCTGTGGGAGACTGCATGCAATGAAGCTGTTGTAAACACGTGTAGATTTCCAGCTTCCAACCACCCATGTCATATGAGCATACGAAGATGACCTTTACTCAGTAGCACAACTGGACTTAAATGTTGAGTTATAAACATAACATTTTCATGACAGCTACAGGGAAATGAGACAGATGAGTTTAATCACAGAGCAATTCTGTTTTTATCCTTGGGTTAACTACTTAGGGTATGGAAGAGGAAAACTCTTGGTCTGCAAAGGGCATGAAAATTGAGTGTTTGCAGTTGAATGTATATTATACCTGGCACCAGGAGGAAGAGATGGCTAGGACATTATGTTGTCAAACACTTATAACCTAAATGAAGAGATGACAGACAATTGAAAATAATAAACTATTATACAATTGATTCTACCTAGATGCTGTAAGAATTCACGGAAAGGAAAGATCAGTATGGATTGCATATAAAAATAGAACTGGAGCATTAGTTTGTATTGAATTACTGGATTTGGTGTGGAAAGGCAGACCATTTTGAGGAATGAGATTAGCATAATCAAAGGCCTGGCAGAGAATGATTGTGACAAGGTCAAGGGATATTAAGTATCCCAGAAAAATGGTTCATCTTAAGGTCTAGTAGCAGATAAGATTGGCTGGGTAAAGCCGCTGAAAGAGCTTTAAGGCTAAGAGACAAAGGTTTGAACTCTTATGACAGACCATGCAAACACTCATATTGGTTTTTGAGTCTGCAGGTAATGTGAAAGAAAGATGGAGGTTGAAAGATGGATCTGAGTATGATACCCAGCTAGAATCTGACTGCAAACATTCAGGCTAATGGATTTACTTGAGGAATGAATAATGACTTGGGCTTTAAAGAGATGTAAGAGTATATTCATTTTAGAGAGTGAGGATTTCAAGATGATGACATGGTTCCATACAGGCCGATATTCCTGTCTGCTCAGCATGCCTGCCCAGCCTCCTTGCTGAGACCTGTGCCCCTTCAGGCATTGCTCAAGCTGGTTCAATATAGAATTACATCTCCCAGGGCAGAGTAATTTGTTTTGCAATGACTATTTAACTCAGTGTGGGCCAATATGGGTGCTTTACTAGAGGTTTTTTTTTTTCTTATTATCTAGTTTAGAAAAAGTCCTGTTTTCTTCTGATCATGAGGCCATCAAGGTATAAGTCCAAGTTTTACTGTTGCTATTCTTACAGCTTCATAGACAGCAAGCCTGAGAGAAAGGAGGCCAGAATGTGGAAAGAGGCAGTAATTAGATTTATGATTAGGGGGCTGGAGGGAAATATATGCATGTGTGTATGTAAATTTATGTATGTAAACATTCATGCATATATTAGTTTAGCCCTAGATATAAGCCTTACCAGCCACATTTTACACATGAGAAAATTGGTGCTCAATAAACCTAGCAGTTTGGTTAAGGTTAAATTTCTGCTTACAAGGTGGATTAAGAATTGAAACCTAAATTTAGTTCCAAATCAGCACTCTTTTTCTCTTTATGAAATTGCCTGTCCTCACAGTGGTAGAGGGTACTGTTCCGTGTTTGAGCTAATGCTAATTACATTAATTGCACTTTTCTGGTCTTTCTCTCATGCTGAGAGGGTATATTCTTGGCAAATGCAGCCACTGTAGCTCTGCTTGTGCTGCAGGAAGATGATTCTTTGTTCTCTAGGTCCATATAAAATATGGAAAGCTTTTCCTCCTTGGAAAACAACAAAAAGTGGCCCCAAATAGTGCTTAAACAATGACCACTAAAAATCTATAGAACTCATAAAATGTTCCATGTCAAAAATGAAAGAAGTAGACTGTATTGTTGCTCACACCAAAAGCAATGAAATTAAGCTACAACTAGCTTTTAGTCTATAACACTTTCAGTCTATAGGCACATTTAGCTCAAAGGCTTATAGGTAGGCAGAAACAGATGTGGAGATTTCAGAAGACATTTTAGGCAATTTGAAAGTAATTCAATGTAGATAGTAATAGGTCAGATATATTTTAAATTGGATTTAATGTAGAGTTACTAGATCTAACATTTAAAAATTCACATTTTGTGTAGATAATATTGCTTCTGGTGGTTTCTTTTTTATATTCAATTACATTTGCAGCTTTCTTTTTCCTTGATATACCCACAGTCCCCAGCATATGATGGTTTAACTAATACAATGTTTCAACTTTAGGATGATGTGAAGGTGAAATTCATTTAGTAGACTGCTACCTGGAATTTTGAATTTTGTTCTTCCTTTGGGCTAGCAGTATGTGTGAGATACTGCTGCTGGATGGCCTCAACTTATCAACCAGCAGGGTCAGAAGTGGATGTTATACAGTGTACTGTGTTTGGAAAGTATAGTGTATATTTGCAACATACAATGAGTTTATTAGGACATAATCCTATCATGAATTCAGGATTTAAGCCTCTTTAGCATGATTTTCTAATGTTCTATCACTAGAAATAATATACTTACTAGTAGTGAGTTACTTAACATTCTGTTGCTTTAGCTACACTCCAAGCCAGCTTTATTTATTTTTTTTTATTTTAAACAGGGTCTCACTAAGTTGCTGAGGGTTTCCTGAAGTTCCTGAGGCCGACCTTGAACCTATGATCCTTCTGTCTCAGTCTCTCAAGTACTGAGATAAAGGCCTATGCCACCATGTCCAGCTCAGTAGTTCATTTTATCTCACTGTAGATAAGAGATCTAAAGAAAAGAGAAAGAAAGGAGATTATTTTTTAGGGAAATGTACTAAAAGTTGGAAGATGTATAGAAGTATGGAATCTGGTGAATCTAAAAATAGTTTTGAGATGGAATTACTTGAGGCAGGGTAAGATGATCTTGAAAAAGTAAAAATAAAGTGTGAATTTGTAGGATGTGTGTGTGTGTGTGTGTGTGTGTGTGTGGTGGGGGAAATAAGGTCCTAGGAAGCAAGAAGCTCACTATTTTTCTCTCTTGGCAATTACGGAGAATGTCCCAAAGAAGTGTACAAGGTAATGGGCAGTGTGGCCAGCACCACACAAAAAAAAGGAAAGGCAAATTTTGAAAAATTTATTTTGTATTACTCAGGGAATGTCCTAATATCAGATGTTATTCACAAAATAATTTCTCCATTTATTGATTATTTTTTCTCTTCTGGTCAACATTTGATTATTTGATTGTTCTTTAATGTGTTCTCAAGAAGCTTGGATTTAGAACAAAAGTTAACCTTAGATCTATTGTGATTACTAGCTACTGGCTATCATAGAACCTTCTTGGTTGGTGGAGAGACTTTAACAGAAAGATGTTTTATTATTCATAGGTTTTTATTCTAACACTGCATTTTAAATAGTTAATCTCTTTCTCTTCTCCTTCCCTTGTCTCTCTATTCCTTATCCCCTACCCAGTATTATCAAAGATATCAAAAGTCTACTCTACTCTTTTTTCATATTATAATGTTGAGTTGTATTAATTTAATTGATAGTAAACTTAATTAAAAACACAAGGAGTTCAAACCTCCTTTACTAACCTAAAAAGTCAGGTAAATAAGTACCAAGTGTGAAACACATGAATAATCCAAATCCATAGCTATTTGTGTTGTGTGATTAGCTGGGGTTCCAAAGCTCAAAGTATATTAATTTTCCCCTCTTTGGAGATACATCAATTCGGAATTCAGATGGGTTGCCAGGCAGCCTTTCTCTATAAGCCTTGTTCACACAAAAGGCATTAGTCTAATTAAATTAGGGGCTATTAAATCCACAAATTAGCATACAAACATAGAAAAATCAATATCTTATTAGTTTCAAAATCTTTTATCTAACTCCTCTTGAATTTTGCTTCAGAACTTTTTGTAGTAAATGACATGAAAATTGATTTAAAGCTTTCCAAAAATTGGTGATCAATAATTGTTTTCTAGTCACAGAGAAATTCATTAACTTCTATACTTATTGTGTTGCCACATATTCTTATTGAACTCTCTTCTAATCACCACATTATTCTTGGCTGAAAACACATTAGCTATAAAAATTCATGAAATGAGAAACATAACATTATAAAGACTTTGTTTAGGTATAGTAGTTAATGGATTGTGCAGAACACTGGAACACTCTCATTTCCAGTAAAAATAAATTTATGTCTTCCAATGTTTTACACTTAAACATGGATAACTTCACTGCTTTATCAGTGCATAAACAAATTATTGCCAAATGAATTTGTAGACCCACAGGATTTTTATTTGTCTGGCAAGATGTTGGAAGCCCAGAATCTTCTATAGATGAAGATAGACAAGTATATATACACTAGAGAAAATGTGTCCTAAATAAGGATAGCTTTTTTTTTTATCAGTATTACCTTTAGAAAATAACTGTTAGGTAGCAAAAATAAACTGGAAATACCTAAGTTATTTTAAAATTTTACTATATAATTTATCTTCTGGGGGATATATTTATTTATGTATTTTTTGTTTTTAATTTTTTTTTTTTGAGTACTGGGGATGGGACCCAGAGGAATTCTACCTCTTAACTACATTAACAAAGTCTCACTAAGTTGCAGAGAGCCTCACTACATAGCTGAGGCTGGCTGCAAACTTGTGATCCTCCTGTCTTAGCCTCCCAAGTACTGAGATTACAAGCAGCATGCACCCCCATGCTCGGCTATTTTTATTTTTTAATGTGATTTTATTGGTGCATTATAGTCTTACATCATAATGTAAATCATGTTGGCAATGACATACATGCACACAGCCTCTGGTGGGCTCTGTCTCTCCATTTCACCCCTCCCAGTACAGAGTACTGAAATTACATTGGTATATTCACATACATATACATAATGAATGGTAATATTTCCTTTAAGCAACCTCAGTCCTTCTCCTTCCCCTCCATTTGATCTCGCTGGCTCCACTGAGGTTTCTCTTCCATTATATGGAACTTCTCTTGTATCTCAGTTACTCCCTAGGTTGCACATAGTAGAGAAAACATATGATCCTTCATTTTCTGTGACTGGCTAATCCCACTAATCATAATGTTCTCCAAGTCCTTCCATTTTTTTGCAAATGATATAATTTTGTTCTTCTTTATTGCTGAGTGGAATTCCATTGCACGCATTTTCCATAAATTTGTAATCCATTCATCTCTTGATATACACTTAGCTTGGTTCTCTAATTTGGCTATAGTAGATTGTGCTGCTGTGAAGTTCTCTGATTTCAATCTCTTTGGAAAGATACTCAGAAGTGGTATAGCTGGATCACATGGTGGTTCCATGCCCAGTTTTCTAAGAAATCTCCCTACTGATCTCCACAGTGGCTGAACTAGTTTGTAATCCTATCAAGAGTGTAGAAGAGGTACCATTTCTTGAGGGCTGTATTTAAAATAATCATTTTAGCCTATCTAAAAAATTTCTAGCAACTTACAAATATTTATACTTTAATATTTTTGTTGCCTAAATCAGATAAAAATGTCAAATCATTAGTAGACAGATTAATACTAATTTATAATTTCTTATATCTATAGCATTTAAAAACCTATTAAAATTAGGTGACAATAAAAGATAGTGTCATTTCTCTAGGATAAAATTGCAGTATTTATGAAGAATATGATCACGAGCATAGGCTCATGGATGGAAAGGCAATTCGAGGTTTATAGTTAGACTTAAAAAGACAATTAGGGACAGATATGGACTGGAGACTATATTTTCCTCCGTGTTCTTATTTCAGCTAATATTTGTACTTATGCTGAAGTCTTTTTTCTCTCTTTTGAAACTTTCTTGACTAATTTTGGAGTCAGCTAGACCAGTTAAAACACTGATTTTGCTTCTTCCCAATGGTGGGGAAATTTACCAGTTTTCTGAGTCTCAATCTTTTTAATCTACACAACAGTGGTTATTAACCCTTTGACATGGGACTGTGGTGAGGATTCAATGAAGAGAGCCCATAGAAAGTGTTCAGCACCTACTAATGGAGTAAGTAAGCTAATATTACCATATCATTTTTATTCTATACAACATAGGGCATGGAATTGGGTAGAGTATATAGAATATTCCAAAAGAACCACCACTCATTGGCTACTTTTAGCCATTTGTTTATCAATAGAATGGATGAGCTTAGGGACAAATGATTTTAACCTGCTGAGAAATGTCTATGGATTAAAAGACAATAGCATATTAGGACTCAGGACATTTCTTTATTTATAGGAGGATATCATATATAACTAGTGTTTATTATTTTCAAAGATAAGATTATTGATCAAATCTGTCACATTTTGAAGATTGATAAGAATAGGGACATGTGTGCTCTGTGCAGTCTTCTAGGCATAATCATAAGCAACATTGGTTGCCATGTATTTGGGAGACATATGCGGATACATTTATTAGATTTTAGAATAATTATACCAAAGAATATTTTTAAAACTCTGGGATGGGCATAATATTCAAGACCCTTTTCCCTCACATTTATAAAAACAGCTTTATTGATATAGAAATATACTGCAACATTGGCCCATTCAAAATGTTCAATTTGTTGGATTTTTTTTATAAAATCCACAGTTATGTAATCACATTCTAATTCAAAATTTTTTCATCACTGAAAAAAGAAATATCATCTTTTATTTATATTTTTTATTTGACACATATTTGTACATGTTTATAATGAATGACGTAATGTTTGGATCCTGTAAGTACTGGGTAGTGGTCATTGGCTCAAGGTAATCAGCCTATCCATTGCATTCCACTCTCTCTGGCCCCTGCCCCAGACATCCCTAAGATGCCATTTTTCTCTTGCCGCACTTATGAGCCTTTCTCCTCACCTGATTGGAATTCCTACTCTAACCTCTGGTTTACCCAATTCCCTGGTGCATGGCTTTTGCTTTGTCTCAGCTAATCCTTGTCTCCACCATAAAGACTTCTTTTCTCTGACCAATGGCAATGATCTTTTTAAAAATTATTTGGTTGTTTTATGAACCCAGGGATGCATATTGTCTCTCTGTTAGAACTCCTATGAGGTATTGCATATGTGTCTCCATTCTAAAAGTTTTCTTCCCTTCTGTTCATTTCACGGGCACTAATACCATCTAACTCTGCCTTTCATCTTGTGGATGTGCACCTCTTTCACAAGGAATCTCTGGGAAAGAGAATTCTGGTTAATTCCCTCCACCACCACCATGGCCATCATCTCAGGCAAAAGTACCACACAGTGGCAAACAGCTTTCATTGTATATACCATGGGTGGCATTTAGCATGTGCACCTACTATCCTAGCCAAGAAGCCCTGCCTTCTATGTAAAAAGAATCTGTAAAACTAACACCCAACTAAGTTTCTTTTGATATAATCTTAATGTAAGCAAAGAGTTTCAGCCTAGAAAGAGTGTTTCTTCTCCTAGGGAAAAATTTAAAGCTTTGTCAACTTCTATTCATTGTTGTGTTTGTATCTATTATCACATTTTAAAAGCAAAATGGAGAGATGGCATAGAAATGAAGGGCAGATAGAAATATTTAGTCAGTTTAGGTGGTTGGAAAATTATTTCTTCTCATAGTGTACAGCCTCTGAAATATTGAATATTATTTCCTTCTTTAAAAAAATCTTACTAGCCGGGCATGGTGGTGCATGTTTGTAGTCCCAGCATTTGGGAGGCTGAGACCAGAGGATCGCGGTTTGTTGACAGCCTCAGCTTCTTAGGAGGCCCTCTGCAACTTAGTGAGACCCTGTTTCAAAATAAAGAATAAAAAATATGGAGGGCAGGGGGTGTAGACTGGAGGTTGAATGCCCCTGGGTTTCATCCCCAGACCCGCAAAAAAAAAAAAAAAAAAAAAAAAACTTAGGCAAGCAAGGGGAACATTTTAGTTGTTTTGTTCCAAATTTATCATGATGCTTCCATAAGTAATGCTCCCTTTTTATAACAAGGAAAATCTGCCACATGCCAGTCAGGGGTTGGCTTGCCATTTAAGTTTAAAGTTACAGATATGATTACCTAAAGAACAGATGACTTAAACGTAACGATTTGTGGTAATAGACCACTCTGACCAGGGATTATCCAATTTGCCGTGTTTTGGCTTCCCTCTTCCAGCTGTGTGACTTGCCCCTGGTCACCTTTGTGAGATAGGCTCTTTCATCTGTGCAGACAAGAGCACAGAGAAGGGAAAGCTTACACTGGTGATTGATTCTAAGATGTGTATAAAGCAGATTTCAGAATAAACTCTTAATTTCTGTTGATCTGCTGGGATTTCTCTAAAAAATTTTATTTTGGGTCGGTGCCATGACCAGTGAGGCCGGGACCGGGGCCTACCGTGAGGCAAGGCCGGAGCTTGGCCCTCCGAAGCCAGGATCAAGCCTGCTGAGGGGTGAGGCCAGTGCCAGGGCCAGCCGTGAGGCAAGGCTGGTGCTGGGGCCTTGGAGGTCAGGATTGGAACGTGCTGAGGGGTGAGGCCAATGCCAGGGCCACCGAGGCTGGGATCGGAGCCTGCTGTGAGGCAAGGCTGTTTCTGGAGTCTCCAAGGCCAGGATCAGAGCCTGCTGAGGGGTTAGGCCGGTGCCGGGGCCTGCGAGGATGGGATCGGAGCCTGTCATGAGGCAAGGCCGGTACTGGGGCCTTTGAGGCTGGGATCGGAGCCTGCTGAGGGGTTAGGCCAGTGCCAGGGCCAGCGAGGCCAGAATTGGAACCTGCTGTGAGGCAAGGCTGGGGCTGAGGCCTCTGAGGCTAGGATCGGAGCCTGCCAGGGGGTTAGGCCTGTGCCGTGACCAGTGAAGCTGGGATCGGAGCCTGCCTTGAGGCTAGGCTGGTGCTGGGGCCTCCAAGGCTGGGATTGGAGCCTGCCAAGGGGTTAGGCTGGTGCTGGGGCCAACGAGGATGGAATTGGAGCCTGCTGTGAGGCAGGGCTGGTGCTGGGGCCTCCAAGGCCAAGATTAGAGCCTGCCGAGAGGTTAGGCTGTGCCGGGACCAGCGAGGCAAGGATTGGATCCTGCCATGAGGCAAGGCCGGTTCTGGGGCCACCGAGGCCAGGATCAGAGCCTGCCAGGGGGTTAGGCCAGTGCCGGGGCCACCGAGGCCAGGATCGGAGCCCGCCATGAGGCAAGGCCAGTGCTGGGGCCTCCAAGGCCGGGATCGGAACCTGCTGAGGGGTTACGCCAGTTTCAGGGCCAGCAAGACCGGGATTGGAGCCTGCTGTGAGGCAAGGCTGGTGCTGGAGCCAGCAAGGACGGCATCAGAATCTGCTGGGTGGCCAGGCCAGTACTGGGGCCGTCAAGAGTGGGAATGGAACTTGCAATGTGGCATACACAGAGAAATATCACAGAAAATAAAAAACCAGATGCTTTCCCTAATATGCAAAAACTAGGAAGAAATGGGTAATAGGAGGAGATCTAGTTGAAGAAAGGACCATATAGAGGAGCAATTAAGGTGACCAATCAGAGGGGATGGGATGGGGGAGGATGGAATTTCTTTAAAACTCATGATGTATGTAAACAAATGTATCAAAATTAATCACCAATCAAGCATGGGATCGAGGGAGGGGGAGGGAATGGGATGGGGATTAGATAAAGGCTAATTGGATGATGTGTGCTTGTATATCCTCACAAGTCTTGTATTCCATTGTGATGTATGACTGCAATGCACCAATAATATATATATATATATATATATATATATATATATATATATATATATATATATATTAGAAAAAAGGAAAAGAATTTATTTTGTTCATTTAATAATTGAAACATTTTGGTCTGTGCTGTGGAGATTTGAAGACCTAACACCTCAGTGTAGAACATTTCCAAATATGTCTCTCCCTGCAGAGCATGTGTCTATAGCTCATCCTCGCAGAGGTCCTGTATGCACTTTACAGTAGGTGAGGGCTATTGCTTATAGTGGAAAATGTGCAGAATTTAAGACTACTCTGGTAAAGCCTTCATGTTTTGTTACCATTTTGTTATAACATAAATATAACTTAGAATTTAATAAGTCTGTTAACCTAGAAATTACTCAGTCTTGCTTAAGAAAACTTGGCTAACATATTATTTCTGAATATTGCAAGACTTTACTATACTCTTATTTACATAATTCAATTCAGCATAACTGCGTCTTGCTATACGACTTTATGTGAATTGAATAAAATTTGAATACGTAGAAAAGCAAAGGTAACATATCTGCTCATGTATTATAGAAGCACAGTGTAACTGCCTTATGTGTAAGTTTCATTTATGCAGCATCAACCCTACAGACTTAGTGACAAAAAATTATAGAAAGAATAACAACTGAAGCAATATATACAATTTTGCTCACCTTCCCTTTCTATGATCATATATTCTGGACCACACTTGACATAAGGAATTTGATTCTACTGCCCTTTCATTGGCCTTCATCATGTTGCTTCTCTCAGTGGGGTTTTTGTGCTTAAAGATAACACAAGTCTCTTTAATGTTGCCTCAGAATGGGAATCAAGTGTTTCATGTGTTGCTTAACTAAAGAAATAGTGATCTGTTCTGAAGATGGAGGAAAGGTTGGCTGTGTTGGATGTTACTGAGGTATACGGTATAAGATGTTACCACAATTGCCTTTAAATTCACTTTCCAGAGTTGTTTTTGCTAGACGTACTTTCTGCTTCATGCATTTTATTTTATAACTTAATTATTTCATATGATGCATTGTCTGTGACTTCAAGTCAGCTTGTGAGTGGATTTGGCATGTACTATGTTCCCTTGGTTTCTGCAGGAGATCTGTTGCAGGACACCTGCAGTTGTGAATACTTAGCTGCTTTGCTTAAAATGAAGTGATATTTGCCTATAACCTAAGTAGATATTTGCCTATAACTTAAGTATGTACTTTAAATCATCTGATCTATAGGTTATTACAATACATAATGCAATGTAAATTCTATATAGGTAGTTTGTTATACTACATTGTTTAGGGAATATTGACATGAAAAAAGTCTATGCATGTTCAGAACATATGTTTTCACAAATATTTTTGATCTGTACTTGGTTGAATCTGTGGATTTGCAATCCATAGACATAAACCCTTAATGTATAAATATTTAAGGGGCTTCCCAAACCTTACCTCTCCTCACTTTGGCCTTTTGAAAGCTGGAAGTAAATTGGTAATCTATTGAGATTATTATTAGTGTTGACCATTATAAAGATATTTGATTCTCTGTCACTGTGTCTTTTATCCTATGGTACAATCATACTTTCTTGCTCCTATGAAACTAAGGACTTGCTGTCTTCAAAAAATGCAAATTTTGGCTGGAAGAAGGCTTAAAAAGAAACTCTGTGATTTTCTCCATTCATTATTTTTGGCCTCTGTGTGAGAATGGAGATGGGGTCCCTTTCAGCCTAGAATCTTCATTAAGAATGATATAACAGAAAACTCCAGATGAAATGCATTTTAAATACTTAAGATTGTTGTTTTAAGCCACTGAGATTTGAAAGGTTGTTTGTTACTGGAGCATATCCTAGCTTATCCTGACTGATAAAACTTAGGTTTGCAGCTGTCTCTGAGCATGGCTGCTATAGTGCTGTATGTGTCTCAGAGAACGTTGAAAACTCAGCTTAGGTCTAAGTTGTACATGTAGTCACTGTAGACCGTTTCCACCCTGACTTATGTTAGACTCATCAGTGAGATTAAGAAAATATCATGCAAGTAATGACCACCAGAGTTGCTTTTTCAATTTGCCTATGATGAGGCCTTAGCATCTGCATTCTAAAAGCTCTCAGGAAGACAATAGTATTCTGCCATAGTTGAAATACCTTGGTGCAGATGTAGGCTGTTAGTGTCCAGACTTCTTTCTTCTTTCCTGTCTATCTGCGTGACTAATCTGACTTCAAATCTGATTAAGATTTAATATGAAGTTTAGATGGGATAAATTTACCTTTGATGATGTCTAAATTATTTAATTAATAAGTAAAATTACTCATGGGAGGTCTTACTGGCATACCATATCACCATAGAAAAAGGATGATTAGGTTGTTAGGATGAAGTGAATGGGGAGTAGGGCATGTCTAAGGACCGATGGTAGTGCTTTAATTTTCTCCACCCCATTAATTATTTTCATAATTCCTTTCAGGGGCACAGAAAGAGTGCTAGCCAGTGATTTTTCATGGCATTATTTAATAGTGGAGGAAGGAGCAAACAGTACCTCCCTCCTTTGTTTTGACTTAGATTCTGTTGTGTTTTTAGCAGGTGGTGGGGAGAGGTTCAAGTACATCCATTGTGCTTGTGGTACAGACTCCCAGATTTGTTGGCTGGAGAAGGGAAATACTTTAGAAAAACTGCCTGTTTAGATGACCAAGAGACTCACCCCATTGATTCACATCTCAGATCTCACATTTCCAGATGTGGAGGGTGAGGAGAGGGTGAGGTAGAGGAGGGATGCCTCCTAGCACAGAATTCTACTCAATGCCAATCTACCTGGGGATGAAGTGTGTACTTGAGAACTGGTCTTCAAGAGACAGGCTTATTGAGTATCTATGGCTCCTATGGCTAGGGCGTGGCTCCCAAAAGCACAAGTGTAAAAGTCTTGATCCCCAGACCATGGTGCTACTGGAAGTTTGTGGAATCTTCCAAAGGGAGAGCCTACTAGGAAGTCTTTTGGTAATGGGGGCATGTTGTAGAAGAGGTAGATGACCCCAGCCCATTCCTCTTCTTGTTTTACACATCCCGGCCATGAGGTGAGTGGTTTTGCTCTTCCAGGTGCACCCACCATGATGTGTTGCCTTGTGACAACTTGTGACAGGACCAAGACCAATGAGGTCAACCAGTCATGGACTGGAACCTCCAGAACATGAACCAAAGTAAGCCCATCCAAATTAAGCCTCTCTTCTTTTCCAATTGATTGTTTCAGGTACTATGTTAGTGACAAAAATAACAAATGCTGACGGATACTACCTGATATTCTCTTTCTCCCTGTCCTCATTTCTTACCAATTTTGCAGCACACACATGCATGCACACACAAACACACACACATTGCTGCTTAATAATTAATAGGTTCTAAAATTAGTTAGATAAAATATAAGCATAGTTCTCATTCTAATGTATCAAAATCTAGTGAACCATTTTTATTCATTCAGGAAATACTATTAGAATTCACATGTATAGCTAAACTCCATTCCTAGCCAATAGGACCAGGAAGAAAAAATAGCTAATATCTATTTTGCTCTCTAGTAAATGAAATACAGAGAAAATGTGGCTTAACTCTCATATGAGGAAAGAACAGTTATTTAAGTTTTTTTTACTCCAATGTTTTCTCTGACTTCTGTTCTTCATCTTTGCCAATACTATTGAGATACAGATGGTGTTATATTAGGGAGGGTGGTTTACTACTTCTAATGGAAAGCATTGGATTAAAATATTTTGGATAGGGTGGTCATGAACATTATAATTGTTAGCTGGTGGTTAGAAAAAAAAATCAAGCCTGGCATGGCAGTGCATATCTTTTTTCCCAGTACTGGGAATGCAGAAACCGGATCACAGGTTTAAAGATAGCTTTAGCAAGTAGTGAGACTTGCATTAACCTAGAAGACCCTCCCTGTTTCAAAATAAAAATAAAATAAGAAGCCAGGCATGTTGGTGCACACTTGTAATTCCAGCACTTGTGAGGCTGAGACAGGAAGATCACAGATTCTCAGCCATCCTTAGCTACTTAGTGAGGCCCTCCCCAACTTAGTGAGACCATGTTTCAAAATAAAGACTAAAAAATAGGGCTGGTGTTGTAGCTTGAAGGTAGAATGTCCCTGAGTTCCATCCCCAGTACTGAAAAAAAAAATAAGAGCCTGTGTGGTGGTATGCAATTGTAATCTCAGTACATGGGAGGCTGAGACTGGAGGATTTCAGCCTTCTGGCTGACCTCAGCTAATTAGTAATGCCCTCCGCATCTTAGTTAGAAGCTGTTTCAAAATAAAGAATAAAAAGTAGAGCTAGAGTAGAATTCCCCTGGGTTCAATCCCCAGTACCACTAAATAAATAAATAAATAAATAAATAAATAAATAAATAAATAAGATAATAAAATAGGGTGTAGCTTGAGGTAGACTGCCTCTGGGTTTAATTCCTAGTAACATAAAAATAATAAGAAGGAGAAGAAGAAAAGAAAGAAAGAAAGAAAAAAAAGAAAGAAAGAAAGAAAGAAAGAAAGAAAGAAAGAAAGAAAGAAAGAATCAAAATATAAACATAAGCCGGGCATGGTGGCACATGCTTGTAATCCCCACGCTTGTGAGGCTGAGACAGGAGGATCACACAGGTTCAAAGCCAGTCTCAGCTACTTCGTGAGGCTCTCAGCAACTTAGTGAGAGACCCTGTTTCCAAATAAAATATAAAAATATGTCTGGGAGTATAGCCTGGAAGTAGAAAGCCTCTGGATTCCACCCCCAGTATGTATGTATGTATATATATGCATAATTCAAGGCAGCTTTTATTTACTGTCTACAGTGTAGATAATAGTTCATCAAGATATGTATAACTAATATGCTTTAAATAAAAAGGTCCTAAAAAGGAGAAAGAATACTTATGTTAACCTCACTGAAATTACATTATGAAACATTTCACTGGGTCATAGTATGGAAATAATTAATTTTAGAATAAATAATTTTCTGTCAAGGTATTTTGCACTTGAATATGATTAAAGTACTGTAACTTTTCAGTTTCCAACAAAATATGAATGCAGTAAGAGTTCAAACAGAAGACTTTCATGTGTGTGAATATTGTTTCCTTGCTGGTGTAAGTTACTGACTCTCCTTACCTAGAAATATCAGCGATGATTTAAACATAGCCTTGTTCCGTGGCAAAGGATTCATTTTTGGAAGACTTTTTTGTCATTCAAGAGATTACAATAAACCGTCTAAAAGACCTAAATGTCTTTTAATGTATCTATTGTTTGTGAATTATTATGTAATCTGCAGGATAATACCTTTCCAAGTGGTTCTCAAGAAGCCTACTAATTCTTAGGTATTTTATGTTCAATTTGGTAACAAAGACAAATTATTCTTTTATTATCATGAATCTGTCTTCTAGGGACAAGTGTGATGATCTTGAGCCCATTGTACCTTTGAACTTGTATAGAATTTGAAGTTTGAGTTTCTAGAGATCCTCTTGATAAACATTAAAATAGTGTATTATCTTCCCCTATATACATCTGGTATTTGCTATTAGTAAGAGTAAAAAATTTATAAACCACTTAGAATTACAGCTTCATATAGATTTTTCAAAGCAAATGTTCATGATAATTTATAACTCCCTAAATGACATACAAACCATACAATAATTTCTTAAGAAAAAAATGAATGTATAAAATCCTATTGGTGCTAGGCATTGTGGCACATTCCTGAAATCCCAGTACTTGGGAGGCTGAGACAAGAGAATTGCAGGTTTGAGGTCAGCCTCAGCAGCTTAGTGAGGCCCTTAGCAAGTTAGTAAGACTGTTTCGAATTAAAAAATAAAATTTATCTGAGGGTGTACCTTAGTGTTTGAATGCCCTGGGGTTCTATCCTCAGTAACACACACACACACACACACACACACACACACACACACACACACACACTTTCTATTGGTAACATGGCATGGCAAGACTCCTTGGTACAGTTCCAATCAAAAGTTGCAGAATAATTAAAAAATAACGGAAATGTGTGTAGAGAACATAACCAAAACACACATCTTCAAGGCTATTTATTTATAGTTTTTAATTTGGACTTTGAGAACAAAGAAATGAGCAGGGAAGGACCTTTTTGTGGAGATGAAAATGTACTCTTAGATTAATTTTGTAGGAGAGAGAAACTTACTTATTGGACTTCAAGGCTAGCTCATTTCTTTGAAGACACTGCTGCTTAATCCAATTATGGGTTTCAAAGACCACATTAAGCTATTTTAAAGAGCAATTCTTTTCAGCCTTGGGGGTCTTCTCCTCATATCAGGCCGTAATATTTACTATCCAAATAATAAATGAGCCCAAGAGAAACAATACGAAAGAATTGTATAACCTGATCTTTAAATTTTTCTTGTGTCAGGATTATTTCTTCATTTTTTTCATTATTATGCCACTTATGTTCAGATGTATGAAACTCATTAATAGAGTTCATGGGGGTCAGATTTAAATGGAACGCAGCAATGAAACGAAAAATGATCCCCAGAACCACTCCACCATCATTGTGCATTAACGGACTATCACATCCTTTATAAATTAATTTCATCAATCCCAAGGCACGCATGAACATGCCTACAAATAAACATTTATTTCTAAAACACCAATAATTTCTAATCTCTAAAAGCTCTTATTCTCCTCCGAGAGTCTCATGAACATTATCTTGTTTACCCTGCTTGCTCCTGTCCAAAGTACTGGGAATAATTAAAATTACCCACATTTCTAGAGTTCAGATTGAAGAGGTGTAAGGCAGTTGCTGAATTGTCAGTGTGTTCGAAACACAGCCTCATCCAGTTATCTTAATAGTGATTTGTCCCAAAATTTTATTTCAGAGTCACATTCTAGGGAATGAGAGAGGTGGTTCATTCCGTTATTCACTCAAAAATTACTTATTGGGCTATTTATTGACACTGGTAGGTGCCGCTCAACAGGATCCCTACCGTCATTGAGTTTGCAATAGAGTAATCAGGTATTTAGAAAATCATTGCACTATTCATTATGGTGTCTCCCTTGTGAAATGTGTTCCAAAAGAGGAAACCAGGTACTGTAGAAGCTTAGTGGAAGGGAGGGTCATCAGCTTTGGGAGTGAGGAAAGCTCCCTAAGGAGGTGATGTTGAAACTGAGATTTAAAGAAACACATCAAAGGGCAGCCAGCTGAAAAGCAGCAATGTGTTTTGCAGATCTTCCCTATTCAACTCATCTCCTAGTGATTTTCCTCTTCATTTCATACATTGACCAGTGTTTTGGCCCTGTTTATAAGACATTGCCTAGTAGGTTTTCTATTCTTTGTCTTATATATATTTTTTTCTGGACTCTTATACTAGACTCTAAGAGAGTCATCAGTCTTTAGCCTACAAAATTCATGTGTGTGTGTGTGTGTGTGTGTATATATATATATATATATATATATATATAGAGAGAGAGAGAGAGAGATACACAAACATACACACATATACATACATATGGTTTATATATGTACTATATACACATAGTACATTATATAATTATGCATATAATTATGTATTATGAAATTATGTGTAATCAAATTATATATGTGTATATATATATATGAATCTGATTGTAATGATTCTGTATATATTTCAATAGGCTCTGAAGTTAAACCATTTTACTTAATATCAATAGATTATAATCTAACTTTCTTTTCTTTTCTTTTTTTTTTTTTTTTTTTTAGTGGTACTGGGGTTCCTGGAAGCCCTTCTACCTCCGGGCTACACTCTCAGACCTATTTTTATATTTTTATTTGGAAACAGGGTCTCTTAAGCCAGAGGGTCTGCCTCCGAAGCACAGGGATTACAAGCATGAGCCACCACGCCCGGCTCTAATCTAATTTTCTTAATTGCTGTTATCCCTCAAGTCTACATGTTTGGATTAACTTTTATCATAGGGACCTCAGAAGATTATAATGGAGAGAGAAGGAAAGACCAGTTCCACTAATGATGTAGGCTGAAGATTACTGACTATCCTGAGTCAAAGCTTGGGGAACTCTGCCTTTGTCAAGGACCAAAGACTTAGCAATATAATTGTGTGCCATTTAAGGTGATTTCAGATGGCTGGAAAACACTGAGTCACCTCGAGAGAGAGCTAATATATAAATGGAAATTTAGAGAACCATTGTTTGCCCAGATCTTTAACTGAGTAAGTCTCAGTCCATAACAGCAAATTGTCCTAACTTAATTTAGAAAATTACCTAGCTAAATTAGCCTCTCTCCAGAAGGGAATTGAATTTGATATGACTAACATAATCTACTCTGTATAGATTCTTCCTATGTGTTAATAATAGCTTCCCATGCTCCTTTAAAAGGAACCTCTCAGGGAAACAAATACGCCACATTAGGAAATTCAGTCACAGTATCAGCCATCAGATGTCCCTTAAAGTTGGGGCTTTCATTAAGAAAAAATAATATCTATCAGGCTAAAATGTGGGTTTTTAAATTTTAAGTGTGAAGTTTCATGATTTGAATTGATGTAGAAATTTCTTAGAATATTGAGCATGAGGGCTGTAAATGTGAAAGCAGTGCAAAAGTGAGGGTATTTAATCTACAGAAGGCAGCAAGAAGAAATGTAGAATCTACATGTTTGCTTGCACACAAAAACATTAAGATTCTTACTCTTGGGCGTTAGAGATTTAATAAACCAAGCACGGCATAAGATTAAATTTACCCTAAATTCTTTAAATATGGAAGGATGCTGGCTGCATGCAATCGTGGACTGAACCTTTGATCTCAAAGGTACTTTGCAAAGCAGACATGACTGATTTTTAACTTGGTGTTGGGAAAATCATTTACTGAGCAGCATACAATGCCAGCTCGGCCCAGAGTGAGGACAGATCTTACACTGCCAGGCACAGAAACTGTGGTGGCATGTTTTGCAAATCTGCATGAGATCATTTTTCCATCTGTGTCTGGAAACTGTACAAGTTTTCCTATCCATCTGATTGACATCAGCATCACTCTTTTTTATCTGGCAAGGTATTCTCCTATGGTTAGTGTACCTTAAGAATTTTACACATTTTTTAATAGCCTTTTCAAGTTCTTGCCTGTCCAATATTCATCGGCCCTTCCTCTGATAACAGTAGCTCAAATACCTGTGGCCTTTCTCAGATTGTGTTCCAGAAGGGAACACATGACCTGGTCTGACCATTCAGGGCCATTCAGTTCCTTTTCTGGATCCATTATTCAGGGCCCTTGAGCTGGTGTTACCATAAAGAGATTTGTTTTTGCCATCAAAGATTGATTCAGAGAGGACATAGAACAGCAGCTGCTGGCAGCCATCTTTCTACCATGTGTAGCCTGAGGATGGATCAGCATGTAAGAGAGCTGAAAGTCCAGAGGAAAGCTGGGTCTCGATGGTGCTACAGGAGCCCAGAATTCTGCTGCAGCTACTTTAGCTTTTTCAGTTACGTGAGCCAACACCATCTTTTCTAAACTTTTTGTCTTGACTAGTTCAATGGTAATTATTATTAATATTTTCTTTATAAAACTTATATACAAATATAAGTATCCAGACAAATACAGTTTCATTGGTGTGTGAAAAATATTTTTCTTATGTTATATGGTGAATAGAACCTTCTGTGTTTTGTGTTTCATATCCAAATTAAAGCTGCATGTTATGGTAGAAAGAATGTGGTCATATACATTTTAAGATTACATATAGTATCATAGTACTTCACATCTTAGAATAAAGTGTGTAAAGTTTCAGATGAATGATAGTTAATAGTTAGAGGCTTCCTGACTAATTGGAAGACTATACTCAAATTGTGTTGGTTGAATTTGCAGTGTTAACAGTATTTCTTGCTTTCAGTGAATTAGTAGTCTAAATCTGGTCATGATTTTTATTAACATTTTCAAGTTAGCCTCTAATGAATGTATTTATTAGTTTTCCACAAAACTGAAAGTGATGATTAATATTTAACATTTCTAAATCAGGATATACAAAGGGTTTAAAATTACTAGGATAATTATTTGTATGTAATGAGATGAAATTGAACAGTTCTGTTTCTTTATAATGATACATTTTGTTAAAATTTGTCAAGTCAGTGTTCCTTTTTAATTATATCACTTTTAATACATTTACCAAAACAATTTAATAGTCCCATCTTAATTAATTTACTTTGTGCCAACAAGTTCAAATGTAGAAGTAATGAATGAGGAGATAAGAAGAGATAAAAAGAAATATATTTTAAAACTTATTAAAATGTAAGTATTAGATATTTAAGTTTTTTAAAAAGATGAAAAGTAGCTCTAAAGAGTTGTATTAAATAAATATCTATAGTTATGTCTTTCAAATAAACTTCAGCCTACATGAGCACAGGATGAGAGACCTATGTGGTTTTTTAGCAGCATGGAAAATAACAAATAATAAATAATTTAGTGGTTATATTTGATTTGAGTACATATGATTTAACAACCTGGCATACCAGTCAAAATGGTGAATTTGAATGCACTGATTCAGATTAATTAATTTAATCCAGATACAAAGTCCCAAATTCTAAGATAATATCATGGGGCCATAGCTGAAGAATCAAATTGCTTTCAGCATTGTACTTGAGGAATACTGGCAAATAAATATGGTCCAAAGGAAGGGGAGAATAAGGATGTGAAGAACTGTCATTGTTCTAATAAAGTTTGGGAGATTTGCATTAGAGGAAGAATAACTGTGTTTGAATGACATTTATGAGGAACAAGTGTCTTGATCTGTTTTGTGTTGCTATAATAAAATGCTCAATTCCAAGTCCAGGTAATTTAAAAAGAAGTTTATGTAGTTCACAATTCAGGAGGCTAGAAGTCCAAGAGAATGTCACCAGCATATGGTGAAGAGCTTTTTTGCTGCATCTGAAGATGATGGTGGGCAGAACATGGTGAGACAGAGCAAGCATGCTAGCTCAGGCCTCCCTTCCTCTTCTTAAAAATCTACTAATGTTATCATAAAGGCTCCACCCTTATGACCCTGTCTAATATTTTCTCAAAGGTCCTCTTTCTGAGCACCATTGACATATGAATTTGGAGATTAAGTTTTTAATACATAAACTTTTGGGAGACCCATTTAAACTCCAACTGTGAGTAACCTTATTTTGAGCAGTGTTGGAGAAAAAAAATCTCAGCCTCATTTATGCAAAGCAGGTTTGAGCTTCCTAGATACAGCTTATTAGACCAGTCCAACAGACAGAACTGCCCCAAAGTGGACTGAATTTTATCTAGAGTGAGGACTTTCAGAACTCTGAGTTCTCTATTCACTTATAAGTGGGAAACCACTACTTGGAAATACGACAGAGGGGAGCCGGTCCTCAGAGAGTGTTACAAAGGTGGTGGAGGTGATGGTGGATTGGGGAGGAAGACTATGTCTGATTTTTAGGATGCTATCCAACTTGGGCTAGATTCTGGGAAATTATTTCAGAAAGCACAATTGGTTTCAAGTGCCATTAGAGGCAGAATCATAAGGAAACTCCCAAGGACAGACAGTATCTAGCAATTATTACCACATCCTAGATCCTATATTATATACTTTGATATAGTACAATTTGAACCAATTTGCTTCAGTCATTATGAATTTCTTAATGATTTCTTGCATGTTATTTTGATAGCACAGGATTCTTCCAAGATTTTTCTGACTTATGCTGGCCTAAGGGAGTAGAAACAGAAGCAGATATGTTGTTCTCTTCTTGAACACAGAAACTTAATATGCTTTCACCCCAATTTATAGCATTTGTTGTATTACTGAAATGGCCCTCCTCCATCTCATCACAGAACTTCTTATTGTCTTGATTTACTGATTCACTTTTGTCCCTAAACACAGATTTTTAGGAAATTTACTACTTTTCACATTCTCTTAAAATTACCTGGTTATCAAAACACTCATTTCATGATTTTATTTTAAATAACACATTTGCTTTGGTCAGAGAAATCATCTTGAATTTTCTCGTTGATTTTTTTTTTTAGCAGGGTTGGCTGACCTTCAAGTTAATTAAAGCCATTATTCTTCCTTAGCCAAATGCTTTCGGCCTAAAATCTGGGTGACTAGAAATAGAATACATAGCTAAGTGGGGTGTTTACATTCCTATCAAGTACAAAAGAAAACAAAACAAAAACTATTACCTTATGAAAAAGTTTCTCAGTATAGTATTTCAAAATCCAAATCACAATGAAAACTATGTCATTCTTTCTTTTCTCATCCTTTTTTTCAAAAACTTTTGAGTATATATATATTACTTCCCTGTATATATTGCAAAGATTGGTGTATTTCTTAGAGTCTTTGGTTAGACTAGTTGTGATATTTATCCTCACTGAGTATTGAAAACTGACAAAAAGATACTCTAGAGGGGACTTCAGAGGCGGACGTCAGAAGAACCAGGACACCCGCTGGAGGAAGACATACTGACTCAGAAACAGAATCTGCTTCTAGATTTAGAGCTGAGAGCTGACCTGCTAACCATTTGAAGTTAGTGAGTTCTGGTTGTTCATTGTGTTTGAAGGGACATTGTAGTGGATGGATGACAAGTATGTCCAAGCTCTTCAGTATTCATTTGAGAATAGTCATGTGATGAACTTAAGCCTGGGCTAGAATGTTTTCTGAAGTCTCTTTAGTCTAAGTCAAGTTCTGATTAATGATAGATATATGTCTGATAAGTACATTTGGCAATTCTTCTGTTTTGTGAACATTGTAGAGTGTACTTACAGAGACTAAGAAGGTTATGAAGCCAGTAGGTGGTATAGTCTTTAGGGGCTACTTTTGTCTATGCAGTTCTTCATTGGCTGAAATGTCATTATACAGAGCCGAACTATAAAGTTTCCATGGTCTTTGTCTATCCATGCTACTAATAACAGGATAGCTTTGAGAAGGGAATGCATTTAGCCTTCTCATGGGGACCATTGGATTCACTAAATTCTTTGAAATGGAAAACGTCGTTTTCTAGAAGTGCCTTTTTAAGCTCCTTTAACACATAACCTAGAGTGCCAGGTACTTCTTATCCTACATGGTTCCCATCTTGATTCTCCTCATAGAGAGACATTTGGGGGGTTGCCACTATCACTGATGCTTGTAGAGAAGAGTGGGGGATAAATCATGGACTTGCAGGGGAGGGAAAATTCACATGTTTAAAAAGTGACACCCTGGTAGTTCCAGAAAGTGCTCAGGTAAGAATTAAGATTTCTGTTTCTGATGTGAAGCTGTTACATTCACTTACAGGTATTATTGGCATATATTTTTAAATGTGAATAGTAAAACTAGGAGGGAATAACCAGAATGGATCATTCTTGGCTGGGTCCAGTGTTTGTTTCATTGTCTCCCTATGGAGATCTTTCAATGTCATATATGTGTCTAACTGAGTAAAGGTGAGAGGAACATGGTATTATGGATTTATTGCTTTTTAGCTTTATGTTTAAGAAAGATAAATTAGCATAAAGAAGGGAAGTGTGTATGGATTCTACAAGAACACATGAATGTGATAGTTTCCATTTTTTGAAATGATAGAAAAGAGTAGAAGCCTCATACAACTTATATCAACAAGGGATTTGGGAACTGAAAAATAACTTTATAAACATAAAAATATTTCTTATACTTTGTAATATATCCATCTATGGCAGGAAGATAATGCCCTTGCCACCAAAGACACTCATGTCCTAAATCCCAGAATTGATTAGTATGTTATGTGGCAAAGTTAATTAAGGTTTCGGACAGAATTGAGGTTGCAATAAGCTAACTTTGAGATGGAGAAATTATCCTGGATTTTTTGGTTAGTTCCACTAAGTGCCGTATGAGTGGAAGAGGAGAACAGAAGGGGAGGGAGTGTCGGAGCGATGGCCAGCCATTGTTAGTTTTCAGTATGGAAGGGTCCAAGTGACAAGGAGTATAGGTAGCCTCAAGGGGCTGGAAAAAGCAGAGGTGAAAGATGGTGCCATTGAACCTCCAGAGAGAACTCAGCCCGTCCAGCATCCTTGTATTCCTTGTATTAGCCCAGTGAGGTTCAGTTTAAACTTTTCACCTTTGGAACTGTAAGATAACAGATCTGCTATCAGCTTTGTGATAATTGGTTGCAAAGGCAATAGAAAATTAATATATGATACATATTTGCACATATATGTGATTATAGGCAGATTATATGTATATGATTTGTTTCTTCACAATGCATGACAATAAGTATTCTAAAAGTTGAAGATATTGCCTTGGGACTCAGCAGAGTTATGGGGAGTTAGGATGGCAGCACCACTCCACAGTCTGGGTGGGAAGGAGGAAGGAGGAATACTGTAGTAGGCATTCATATTAGCTCCTGTAAATGAGGAAAATGGAATGTCAGAGGATAGTTGGATAAAAGAAAAGGATGACAGAAGTATTGGCCTGGATACGAGAAACTGCTCTACAGCTTTAGTGTAGAAATGCACAAGAAACATTTGAAGGGAATTGTCAGTAAAGTGATTTGAAAGTACCTCAGAAACTAATACATATATATTTTTTTCTGAGCAAAATAGTTTCATAAAAATAGGTGATCTATGGGGTCTACTTTCCTTATGGGAATAACAAGTTTGTGGGTATTTTTTTGCATTAAAAACATATAAAGCATGAAAGAAGGAATACAAAAACGAATACCTCAAGAATGATCATGAAATATTTGTTTTGAAATCTTGCTTTCTTGTGGTGTATTTGTTTAGACAAGATAATCAAAGGAGAAGTCCCAGTAGAGTGAAAAATGGAGATTATATTGTTTCTGAATTATATACACAAGATTTGAATTTATACACTAGAGTAGGTCAAAATATTGCTTTGTGGGGATAAGTTATTGAAATTATGTAACAGGGACCAATGAGTATTTGCCATCTTTTTCTTGCTATTACTCAATGGAAAACTTTGGTTTGGCCCATTTAGTGCCACCTGCTAACTTTGTTTCCTGGACATCAGTTCATCCACATTATTTTGCAAATAAAAGTAATTGATAGGAAAGAATGAGAATAGAAAAGATGGACAGCTTACTTTAGAAAGTCTCATTATTTACTAAAGAGAAGTAATAAAGAATAAAGGCCACAGAATAGATGTTGAGAGGAGAGAGCAGGGCCCAGAGTTTTGATGAGGAGAATTTTAGGTAAATGGTAATGAGAAGTTTCAAGGGTATCTCTGGGTGAGTGGATTAGTTTGCTTTATTGTTACTGTGACAAAAAACCCGAGATAAGTATTTAAAAGTGTGGAGGCACACGCTTGTAATCCCAGCATGTGGGAGGCTGAGAGGAGGATCGCGGTTCGAGGACAGCCTCAGCTACTTGGTGAGGCCTTTGCAAGCCAGTGAGATTCTCTTTCAAAATAAAAGAATACAAAATAGGGCTCGGGATGCAGCTTGGAGGTAGAATGCCTCTGGATTCAATCTTCAGGACCGCAAAGAAAAAATAAAATGGAGGAAAGGTTCATGGTTTCAGAGAGGTTCTAGTCCACGGTTGGCTGGCTCTGTTGCTTTGGGCCTGAGGTGAGGCAGAACATCTTGGTGGTAGGGGCATGTGATGGAGAAAAGCTGTTCAACTTGTGGTGTCCAGGAAACAGAGAAAAAGAGAAGTAGCCCAGGGAAAAGCAAAGCCTTCAAAAGCATGCCCCCAGCGACCTACTTCTACCTGGGCCCTGCCTCCTGAGGTTCCCACCACCTCCCATAGACCACCAGCTGAGGACCAGTCCTTCAACACAGGATCCTTTGTTGATGTTCCAGGTGCAAGCCTTGACGTGTTATGAGAGAGTTAGTGAGAAGAACGAGGAAGTGGTATGTGTGTCTTGTAAAATGGATCTTCCTGAATGGTCATTAAAACATAAATAATCCAGCTGAGTGTGGTGGTGCACGCTTGTAATCCCAGCATTTGGGAGGCTGAGACAGGAAGATCGCAGTTCATGAATAGCCTTGGTTACTATTTAGTGAGGGCCTTTGCAACTCAGTGAGAACCTGTTTCAAAGTAAAGAATAAAAAATGGGGCTGGGGGTATAGCTTAGATTGCCCCTGGGTTCCATCCCCAGTACTGAAAAAAAAAAAAGATCAATAATTCCTTTTGAGAATTAAATCACATATATGTGTTTGTTAATGGGCTGAAATGCTGAGAGTATGCCACATAACGGTCTGCTATTTATTTGGGTTTCGACTGTGTGTACCAGTATTTCATCATGAGATGGAAGATACTGAAACTTATAAGCTTACACCTCTTTTTCCGCCCTACACTGGCACTCTAACAAATGAACAAAGCTGAAGAATAGATAATTTTGTTCAGTGAATTCACTTTAAATTCCTATAGGGAAAATATAAACAATGTCCATAGTACGTAGAAATTCTATCATGTCTACTTGGTAAATTCATCTTTTATGCCCAAGAGAAGAGTTTCATATTCTCTTTTCTTCACTCTTCCTCAGTCTCAATTTTCCTTTTATAAGAGGATTTTTGCCTTATCTTTGTCACCTCCATCTATACTAGTCCTAGCTGCCCTTCACAAGGGGAGGGGTTGTCTCTGTTTCTTTCTGGAGCCATCTCCAACCTTGAGCACCAGAATCCACTCGCTTGACTTCTCAAGGGTATCACTTTATTAATTATATCTTTTTTTTATTACCAACTTAATTTCCTTTCTGTTTGTACATTGTCATCTCTATGTGAATATTCTATAATACCTTCTGCCCATAACCAAAAAAATATGCCCAATTATCATCTCTTTTCTCTTCGGTACATAGCAAACCTCTTTTGAAGGATTGTTTATGCTGATGCCTCTACTCCCCCACTACCCATTAACACTTTCACCCACTCCATTTTTTCTTCACCCTGCTTACTTGAGATTGTCTTTGCTAAGGGCATCTTCCAAGTTGGAACATCAGTTTTTATTACCAGACCTTTCATGTAACCCAGTTAATATCCTTCTTCACTTGGTTTTCAAGATACCTTCTGTACAGGCGCACTGTTTAAGCCACTGGAGCCAGGTATACTGCTTTCCTCAAGTTCACCAATGACTCGATAATTGTCAAAGACCCTTTCTCTGCAATCTCCTCCTTGACACCTCTGTTATACTTGGCTCTATTAGTCTGCCTTTAACCATTTTTAAATAATTACTGTTTTGTTGAGATAATCTGCTTTTTCTTTTTATTATTAAATTATTTTTAAGTTTTTATTTGGTGCATTGTAGTCATACATCTTAATAGAGTACAAGATGGTGGAGGCACACATGCACCCAAATCACCGAATTATCCCTCACACAATATGCACTATTCCTCCCTCCTTCTTCCTTCTCATGTTTGGCTTAGTGATTGATTTTGAATATTTATGTTTGTTAATGTACATAATGAATATTAGAGAGTTTCTCTCTTACCCCTCCCATCTCCTCAGTTAGGTCACCTTATTTGCTCATCTATAGTATCTCCTTCTTTGTCTAGAGTTCCTCCTATGACCCATTTTCTCCCCAGCTTTCGCATATTAGGGAGAGCATCTGATTTCTTGTTTTTTTGTGACTGACTAATCTCACTAGCATAATGTTCTTCAGTTCCATCCATTTCCCTGTAAATGACATAATTATGTTTTTCTTTATGGCTGAGTAAAATTCCATTGTATACATATCCCATAGCCCTGTAATCCCACTTTTTATAGTTCCTTTTTTTCCACTTATAAACTTGTGTTGTGTTACAGTCTCTTTTATCATTCTTGTTCTATCTTCTTAGTCAAAGTGCCTATTAGAGAACTTGCCATGGGGTAGGTACTCCATACATGATTGTCTAATAAATTCATTAGAAATCTTTTCACTTCCCTAGCTTCAGCTCTTACTTCTTGGTGCATACATCTGAGTTCTTCTGCTGACTGACCTTTTTTTCCTGAATAATTCCCACAACCATATTGGGCTGTTTTGCTTGATTAATCAGCTTCTGTCTCATTATCTTCCTAGTGCTTCAACCTGAACTCATGTCCTTCTCCAAAACCTCCCCTCCTGGCCACCTTCCTTCTCACAGCGATGGCAAGGATCCTGCTGCCAGACTCTAAATCTCAGAATTCGTTTTAGCTTTTTCTTTTGCCTAGATCCATTTAATCTTCTTTTTTTTTTAAACTAAAGAGCATTTCTATAATCATTTTATTTCCATTTCTGCCATGCCATTATATTTTAGTTTGGGTCTGTATCTTTTTTTGTCTTGGGAGCTATAGTAGCATATCACTGGACTGTTTTTTTTTTTTAATCTTCAGTTTGTTTTCTTACCTTGAATTCAGTTGATGAAAAATATCTGGCTTCACCCTATGTTTTCACTCTAGCCCTTTCTGTTTCTGAGCCCTTTCTGAATCTGAGCACAGTGCCCAGATTCTCTGAGCACTGTGCTCTGAATATTAAAGTGTCTTTCCTATCTGGATAGAATTTTCTTTCCTTTCTAAGTGTTCTACATATTCTAACACAGAAAGCAAAAGAACGAGTAGTTAGAAATGACTCTTCCTCACTTGTCTTTCTTTCTATCCATCCATCTGTCATCCATCTATTCTTTCTGCTTCCCCCTCTAAGCTATCATTTATTAGTTCTGTAACACATCTGCCCTTGCCTCTTATGTAGCTGCCATCCCATTTATATGTGTCATTTATCTCCAGTTAACGTTCCTGGGGAAGAGAAGCCCGCTACTATTTTATTTGTTCTCCATATGGTACTTTGCAGGTGAGAGGTACTAAGAAAAGCTTATCTCGGTTGGCTGTTTGAAATAAGTGATTGCCAGTTGCCATGAAAATATCATGACTGTCTCAAGACTATTAGGCATCTCCATATGGATGCCATGCAGGGGCATTGAACTCAAAATGTCTAAGCCATCCCTGTCATCTTCCCCACCTTTCTCCTGTCACATTTACCTGCCTTCTTGCCCCTGTCTGTTAGATGGTATATTTATCCTCCTAGTCACCTGAATATAAGCTTGAAGACATCCTCATCTCTTCTGTTTCTCTTTATTATTCTATCAAAGCACTCACTTATTTCACTTCTAACACCACCATGGAAGTTCTCCATCATGTTATCTCTCCCTCCTCTGCCATTGGTCAAGACACCAGGTCCTTTCTTCCACTTTTTACAATGGTCCTTGCCTCTGCTTTCAAGATGTTTTCTGTCTCCCAGTTGCTTGCCTTATTCATGTATTTCATATATTTCAGAATATTTATGTATTTTATTTCATGTTGGCAGATACACTAAGAAGTAACACATATAAATGCCGGCTTGAAGAATAATTATGAAGTGAACTCAGGCTTAGAAGTAGAATATTGCTTGTATTCCCTCTGTGTCTCTTCCTGATCACATTCTACTCCTTCTCACCCAGAGGAAAGCGCCTTCTCTGATGTTTATAATCTTCTTTTCATTTCTTGTCTTCAGAGTTACTGCTGATGGATGCTTCCCTAAAGAAAATGTCTTGGTTTTAAACTTTATGTAGATTTATGTAAATGAAATTATGCTCTATATGGATCTCTGAGGTTTATTTCACTCTACATTGTGATTCTGAGATTCATCATATAGTATCATCATATTGTTGTATATTTTTTATTGGTCTATAGCATTCTATGGAATTAATACTCCACAATTTATTTCAGCTATTCTATTATCAATGGATACATAGATTGTTTCTATGTTTATTATTAGATTTAGTACTGCTCTGAATGTCTTATGAATATATCATGATATGGATGTGCATGAGATTGTATAGAATTTCTATCTTGGGATGGATTGGCTAATTATGTATATTCTTCAATCTATTAGCATATATATTGGTACTGAGGATTGACCCTGTGGGTATTCTACCTCAAAGTTACACCTCCCGACCTTTTTATTTTTATTTTGAAACAAAGTCTCATAAGTTGATGAGGGTAATGCTAAATTAATCAGGCTCACCTCACACTTGCAATCCTCTTGTCTCAGACTCTGAAGTACTGGGATTATAGGTATGCACCACTGCACTAAGATTCAATCTATTATTAACGACAAGCTATTTTTAAAAGTGATGAAGCCCAATTTATACTTCTGTTACCATTATTTGGATACCTACATTCCTTCATATCCTAATGATATGTGGTATCATCAGGATATTTTGTTAAAGCAATAATGTACCTCTGTGTTTAAAGCTATCTTTGTAACTTTAGTTTGTGTTTTGTAACTAACAATGTTGAGGGTGTATTCTATGTTTATTGCCCAATTAATTTCCTTTTTGCTGAACAACTATTCAAACTTTTTTTCCATTTGTATACTTTGTTTTTTTTTATTTCTTATCAATTTATAGGGAATCCTTATATGTTCCTGGAGTGTGTTTCTCTATTGGCCATATATGACACAAATGTGCTTTTCTGATATGTCTGTATTTTAATTTTCTATAATCTCCTTGCCATTGTAGTAAAGTTCTGGCTTGGATTCTCTATAATTTTGGGGCTTTTCTTTGACCTCCTCCTCTATCTGATTTTAAACTTCTAATGTCCTTCACATCATATACAATCTAGCTCATTCTCAAAGCCTTCCCATATGCCATTAGTTGCTCTACTCTTTTTTTTTATTTTTTATTGGTGCATTGTAGTTATACATCTTAATGGAGTACAAGATGTTAGAGGCATACAGGCACACACCCCTTACCCAATTTCTATCCCATTCCTTCCCCTCTTCCTCCCTCTTATGCTTGGCTTAGTGTTTGACTTTGATATATTTGCGAATGTACATCATATACATTAGGAAACTAACCTCTTTCTCCTCCCATTCCCCTTGGGTAACCTTATTTGCTCCTCTAAAATTTCTCCTTCTTTATCTAGAGTTCCTCCTATCATCCATTTTCTCTCTAGCTTCTGCATATTAGAGATAGCATATGATTTTTTACTTTTTGTGACTGACTAATCTCACTTAGTGTAATGTTCTCCGTTTCATCCATTTCCCTGCAAATGACGTATTTTTCTTTATGGCTGAGTAAAATTCCATTGTGTACATATCCCATAGTTTTGAAATCCATTCATCTGTTGGTTGATGGACATCTTGGCTGGTTTCATAGTTTGGCAATTGTGAATTCTGCAGCCATGAACATAGATATGCATGCATTAATTTGGTAGTTTGTCTTCCATTCTATAACACATCATTTTGTTTCTCAGAACACAGTTATGGTACCCCTCAATCACTAGACTTCTCTCTACTACAGTGAAACATACATCTCCATCTTGCATTAAATTTAGTTATGCCAGCATCTTTCTTTCCAGGAGATGTGAACTTTTGGGGAGAAAATATTCAATTCTAATAATTTTGAATTTCATAAAGCATCAAAATCATATTTTAGTATTTCAAAAATATTTTGAATCACTTTATCAACTCATATTACCTATTTTCCTTTTTGCAGATAAGTTTATTGATATTTTATAATAATAATATTTTGCAAAAATATTTTTAAAATTTAAATGAAAGAAAAAGTTTACGAGCCCTTATTTGATATACCAATTTTATAACATATCGGTAGGAGGTAGAAGATTTTTCTTCATAGAAACTAAGTAAACTCAGAGGATAGACTTAAATAAGCCTATGTTTAGGGATCCCAAGTCCTTGTCCCAGAAGCCACCTAATCACCTTCAGTAAAGCCCACCAGGTGAGTTTCCGATCGGCTTCTCAGGATTTCATATGTAATATGATTGAAAAATGGAAAGCACCATATCTTTGGGGGAAGTCTCTACTCTGAAAGTCATAACCTAGAATAAGACCACAACTGTAATATTACATAAGGAACTCAAAGGAAAGATACTGCAATCAAAAGAAAAATAATTGTAAAATTAAGTTTTTGAGAGAAATAGGAATATTGGGTCCTTGAAACAAGATCAAAATACTGAAAATATGCGAACACTCTGAGGATATTAACATGACCTAGAAAACTAAAAACACAATAAAGAAAAGAAAAAATTTAAATGAAAAATTGGATGATAAAATTGAGAAATATTCAGGAACAAACTTTAAAAAGAAAGAAAGGAGAAACATAAGAAAGAATATAAATAAAAGAAAATATGAGGATATTAAAAGATCATCTTTAGAACTCTAATATTTGATGAGTAATAATTGCAGAAACATAAAAGTGAGGAAAGGATATAAAGGAATAAGTAATGTAAGAAATTTCCTAGAATTAAAATATATTATTAAATAGATTAAAATATTTTAAGTTCTTGCTCAATAATGGAAAGAAATAAGTCTATTCCAAAGAAACAGCCATGAAATACAGAATATCAAATATGAAGAGAACATCTTAAAAATTTTCAGAGAAAGAGATCTTATATTAAAAGTATTGGAAATGAATGTCATTATATTCTGCATAGCAATTTTGGAAGCTATAAGGTATTAAAATGGTGCATAATTTATGATGGTCCAATTTAAGATTTTTTCATTTTATTTTTGTTAAATTTTTTATTGGTATATTTAAGTCATACATCTTAATGTAGTACAAGATAGTAGAGACATACATGCACAAATCACCCAATTAGCCCTTACCCAATTTCCACCTCATTCCCTCCCCCCCTTTTTCTCATGCGTGGATTTTTCATTAATTTTGATGTTTGTTAATGCACATTCTGTACATTAGGGAATTACCCTCTTCCCCCCTTTCATCCACTTTATTATGGTGCAAAGTGTGTGTGTGTGTGTGTGTGTGTGTGTGGGTGTGTGTGTGTGTGTGTGTTTGTTACTGAAGATGAATTCTAGGGACATTCTATCTCCAAGCTACATCTCTTGCCCCAATTGTTTTTATTCTTCATTTTGAAACAGAGCTTCACAATTTTCTGAGGCTGGCTGCAAACCTGTAATCCTCCTGTCTCAAGCCTACCAAGTACTGGGGTTATACCATACCCGTCTCAAATGTTCTTTTATTTTCTTTTTTCCTGTCATATCCTGAATGTTTCTCATTTTATTCCTAATAACTTTAATCATATTGAAAATAAAAATTCTATTCCCCTTTGCTAATTTCTGTACCTCTGTATTAGTGATATCTATTAATGTTGGATTGTGAGTATTTATTTTAGTCTAGGTGGACTTTTTTTCTCATATTTTCAGGGTTACTAGTCTTGCAGTTGTGTTTTGGTGCTTCCTTCTTTTACTTTTTGCAAGTGGACTCTCTGTAGTAGTTATCTTTTTATAGTGAGTCCTGAGGTAAGGTATGAATTGGTCTCTAGGCATCTGATTCTTACAATCAGGCATTTAAACTTAGCCCTTAATACCTCTTTAAGTGGGTATAAAACCTGCCACATCTGATATTTGTCAGAGTCCTCTGTGCCTGATCACGCTCTGGGCTGCCATGTGAGAGCTGAGCAGGAGTTGTATATTAGGACGATAGTTTGTCCTCAATTTGTCTGTTCTTTTGATGCGGGGAGTACTGTCCAGGACTCCCACCTTACTTGGTGGCCTTTTTAATTTGTGAGGAGTTGAACTTCTTGCCTCAATGCCCCGTGAATGCATACAGGTCTGTGGGGATGGAGTTCGCTGGATTATCTTCTGGCCCTGTTCAGGGTTTGGAGCACCTGACAGTGGGATATGTATTTCCCAGAATCCTGCCTTTGGGGTTCAAAGTTTTTGTTTCAGGGTTAGTTGTTTATTACTAATGTAGACACTCTGTTATTTTGTATAAGGAGATAAAGGAACAAAAGATAGTCCCAAACAGAGAAAATCGAAATAGAGAAAGCAAAAGTGATTATCATTACAAAAATAACAACACAAACTCTCAAGAAAAGAAGAGGAAGAGAAAAACAAGAAAGAGAAGAAAAAAGTAAACACCCAGATAGAAGACAGCCGACTAAGCCATACAAAGAAACATCCACATGAAGGAAAAACAAAATTAAAAATAAATACAACCCAGCCAGACATGGTGGCATACACCTGTAATCTCAGTATTTCGGAGGCTGAGATAAGAAGACCAAAGTTTCATGACCAGGCTCAAAGACTTAGTGAGGCCCTCTGCAACTTAGTGAGACCCTGTTTCAAAATAAAAATAAAATAGTGATGGGGTATAGCTTAAAGCTGGAGGTATAGCTCAGAGGTAGAATACCCCTGCATTCAATCCTTAGTACTAAAAAAGAAAAGAAAAGAGAGTCCCAAAACAAAATAAGAGAAAAATAAAAAACAAAGGAAAAACAAAACCAATAGCCAAACTATAACCACCACAACAAAACAAAAATAAAAACAAAACAAAAAAAAAAACACAAAATTTAGCACTTTGAATTGGGGCTTGGTCTTATTCGTAGTGAAATTTTAAAGAAGGTTCAAGAGTGTTATTCATTCAGTAGAAACTGAAATTTATTTATTATTATTTTTTATGGTACTAGAAGTGGAACCCAGGGTCTTTTCTACACCCAGGCTATACTTTATTTGGAAGACCTATTTTATACTTTATTTGGAAACAGGGTCTCACTAAGTTGCTGAGAGTCTCACTAAGGAGTTGAAGCTGGCTTTGAACCTGTGTGATCCTCCTGTCTCAGCCTCCCAAGTACTGGGATTACAAGGGTGTGCCACCACTCCCAGTAGAAACTGTAACTTAAACTCTAATTTTTCTTGAGCTAACCATGTGAACACAATGCTTGTGTGGGGCTGGGAAGCAGCAGCAGCAGCAGCAGCAGCAAGCTACAGCTCTCAGACAACCTGGGATGGTGACTGGATAAAGAAGCTATGGTGTGCTGTGTTGATACATTATAGTGTCCAGTAGGTTAGGGGTATTCAGAACATACTCAACTTAAAAATATTTTAAGTTTCCCATGAGTAGATGGGTATGTAACACCATATTAAGTCAAAGAGCATATATATAGCAAATCTTTTAACATTCTAATCAGACTGTTAACGAATCTGCAATGTAAAATAAAGACAATTTTATACTTTGTAAAAGTTTTAAAATTGACTTTTCCAGTGGTATTACTAAATATGTCCCAGCAAAACAATGGAATTAACCAAGAGAACACAAAGTGTTTTCTGCCTCAGTAAAGAGAAAGATATGTGATCCACATACATAGGCTCTAATATAGGCAGGCAAGGCAGCATGAGCTTCAGGAAGCCTGTGCACAGAAGCGGTTGGTGTGCATCTGGCCTAAAGTGCAGCTGTCTAGTTTGCAGCTGGAGAAAGAGGAACCCATTATGGGAACTCCTTAATTTAAAAATGCTTTGCTAGATTATCAGATGTATTTGTAGAGACTGCGTCCTGGTCTTCTCAGTACAGTTGTGATTTATGCCTGTGGTTCTGGCCTAATCAGTGTTAACATAAACTTTCACTCTCTGAAATGGCCCAGGTAGGATATTCAATTACAAAGTCACCCTAGACATGTTGTAACATGTGAAAAATTGCATTGAAAGGTTCCTATGGTGTAGGAAGGAATAGCCACAGGTAGAAAGCAATCTAAGCAAGTGAAAAATGAGGCTAATTTTGAATCCCAAGGAGTGCTATAATATACAGAAACGAAAATGTAATTATTGTTTATCAGTCAAAAAATGTACATGGATGAAAAACGCAATCACTGAATCATTGGTATAACAATACATATACATATATGTATATGTATACATACATATATACATATATACACATACATATATACATATATATGTATCCACACACATATACACATATATGTATATACATATATATTTTTATACATATATTGTTATATATACCATAAAATAATATTGGATGGTGGAGAAAATAACTGAAGGCTCTTAGATAAGATGGATTCAAATATAACAGAAAATGACAACTCAATTTAAATTTGAAATGTAACATCTCAAATAAGAAGAAGTTCAGATATAGGGAATCTCTGGCCTCAGTGTTGACAGGGCTTGGGCTTCTCTATGAATGTTTAATTCTCTCCTTTACTCCTTTGGTTTTATCCTCACACAAATAGCAGAACTGCTGCAGGACTTACATCCAGCTATGATAAATCCAGAAACAGGAAAAAAAAATTTCTAATATCTCTCTAATCTGGAAAAACTTTCCATTGAGTTCTTTGTTGAATTCTTACAATTATCTCTGAATGTGACAAGTTACATACCTACACAGAAAATTAGTCACTGTCAAGAACCTGTCACCATGATAGACTTAATCTGAGTCCATGGGAAGATGTCAAGTAGGTGCCCAACACCTCAGCTGAATTTGAGATAGGAAATGTTCAGGGGTAAAGAGAGCTAAATTCTTGTCCATCTAGGAAGTTGGCAGATAATGTCCAATATATTATTTAGAAATGTGGTCAATGACAGCAGAGATAAAAACAAGGCAAAAGCAGTCGTTCTGAGCAGTAGGCAAGAAATGAAGAAGCAAAGTTTTGTTTGGGTAAATTATCGGTATATCTCTCAGTGGCATTGGACATTTTAAACATATATATATATATATGCCAGGTGTGGTGGCACACGCTCGTAATCTCCGTGCTTGGGAGGCGAAGACAGGAGGATTGTGCAGGTTCAAAGCCAGCCTCGCTGGCTTAACCCTGTTTCCAAATAAAAATATAAAATAGGTCTGGGAGTGTAGCCTGGAGGTAGAAGGGTTTCCAGGAACCCCAGTGCCACCAAAATAAATATATATATATACTCTCACACATAAAATTAGCCACTAAATATATATTATAAATATTTATTACATATAATATGTATTTTATATATTGTAAATAATAAATAATAATTAAATAACTTATGTATATATTTTTTGCGGTACAGGGATGAAACCCAGGGTTTCTCTACCTCCAATTACACCATAACCCCTATTTTTTTATTCTTTATTTTGAAACAGGGTCTTACTGTGTTGCAAAGGGCATAAGTAGTAGCTGAGGTTGTCCATGTACTGAGATCCTCCTGCCTAAGCCTCCCAAATGCTGATGTGTGCACCACCACACCTGGCTTGTATATATATTTGATAAAATATTATTTAAAAATGAAATAATAGTAAACCTAACATGATAATTTTATTTATTTTTATTTTTATTTTAATTAATTAATTAATTTTTGGTGATACTGGGGTTCCTGGAAGCCCTTCTACCTCTGGCTATACTCCCACGGGCTACACTCCCAGACCTATTTTTATACTCTTTTATGTGGAAACAGGGTCTCTTACACCAGTGCAGGTGGCTTCGAACCTGCGCGATCCTCCTGTCTCTGCCTCCCTAGTGCAGGGATTACAAGTGTGTGCCAACACGCCCGGCTCTAACATGATCATTTTAAATAACAGCATTATATTTTATTATATGCTTTTCTTTAATATTTAATATGTCCTTTTCTGAAAATTATGTAGTTGTTGAAAATTTTCCCCTCACAGGTTACAAAGGGTGATGACTGGTTCATTTGAAGCACTCGGGCATACGGCAGGCCATGGTGGCACACACATGGAATCCCAGTGACTATGGAGACTGAGGCAAGAGGATTGCATGTGTGAGGCCAACCCAGGCAACTTAAGACAAACCTGTCTCAAAATAAAAATGTAAAGAGAATTGGGTGGTAGTTTCATGGAAGTGTGATGCTGGGTTCAATCCTTAGTACCAAAAAAAAACCTTTAATAAAATAAAATAATAGGCATACTTACAAACTACTCTTGAATTAAATCAGGTTCTTACTAGGGAGGAGTTCTAATGGAAGAGATGAAATGGTGGTTCTCAGTGCCACAGCAAATATGAACCATTCGAAGGGATTTTATGAACTGGGTACAGCTGTGCTCAGATCAATCATTCAAGGTTTTTTTTTTTAGGGGGAGAGAGCTTGGGGATAGTTACACAGACAAGGATTTTCTGGAATAATCTTCTATTGACCTCAGGAACTCATGCCAAAGTTTGAGAATCACTAGATTCATAAACTTAGAATCACTAGATGTCTCTGTTTCTTTATCCCCTAATTAAATCATGATTTTAAATTATTTAATATGTTGAGTATATAAATTGAATTTGGATCAGAATCATATCATCTTTGACACCCATGCCTGCCCCCTTTCACGTTTCCTCTTGTCTGCAGTCCTGCCCCCAGGTCTTGAGACCAGGAATCTTGACCAGCACAAAGGTAGTCATTGAAGAATATTGTTTCTTGCTTCTTGTCTTTTTTGTTTTTATAACCAGACTTTTCCTTCTTCTAGAGGAGCAGAGGATGCCCCATTCCTACTGTGAATTCTGAATTTCATGCTTCCTTAACTGACCTTGCTTTCAAGTATATAATTAAAATCTTCTCCATCTTCATACCTCTCCCATCTCGAGTTCTTTCATATTGTCTAGTGGCTCTTGCTTTTCAACGTGTCAGATTGTTTTTGTTTTGATATTTGACTTTGGCAGGTAGGTTAAATTTAAAGACTAAATGTCTTTGTCTTTTGTCTGCACTTTTTTCTTATAATGGGGCTTTATTTTGAAACAATGTATGCCATTGCAGGAGAAGGCAAATTCATCATTTTCAAAAATTATTTGTGAAAATGGATTTCCACGTCTTTAATGTATTCCTTCTATTATTGCACCAGAAGAAAAGTGTTTTCGATTTACTTTTTTGATCAAAACTAAATTTGAAAAATACATTGTACTGCTGTGCCATCTGTAGCTAGCTGTTGTAATTACCCATCTGTTTCAAATTGCTGTTTTGCTAGCACATTCTTGCATTTGGTGTTTTGCATAATTAAGTTCATTAAAAAGAACCCTTGAGTTTTAATACTTAGGGTAACATTTTTGAACTCTGGCCTTCTGGAGAGTATGGTTAGTGTGTGTAATTTTGATGAAAGCATCTATTTTATTCCTATCTGACTTATATTAGTTTGGGAAGCTATTTTAAAAATAAAGAGTCATGAAATATATGTCATAGGATCTCATATTTTAGAAAGATTTTATACTTTAATGAAAGTTAGACTAACTAGAAGTGATTAAGTAATGATGGCTTAGATTATGTGATTTTTCTCATTATGGTTTATATAAGGATTTAATGAATGTTCATCTGACTTTATGACATTTATTTTCGCCCTGCTGCTGGTAATCATTTGCTCCTTGCATTGCATAGTTGCATATTGTTACATCTGTAACATTTTAGAATTTGTATGATTTAAAGACACTGTATATAATTTGTATAAAACTGCACTGCTACTCTCATAAGAATAATATATATGTGTGTATGTGTGTGTATACACAGACATACATATATAAACACACATATGCACACACACACACATATATATATACATATACACACACATATATATGTATATATACATATATATGTATATATACATATCTATGTATGTATATATATACATATCTATGTATATATGTGTGTGTGTATATATATATATATATATATATATATATATATATATATATAATAGTTTCTACTGGGATATATGTAACAGGAAGACCATATTTTTCTTGTGAAAGTTCTGAATAGTAAAATTTATAGCTGAAGGAACTTATCATGCTGAAGTTATTTTGAGTGGAGATTTAGTAGTTGACAGGACTATCGCTGAGTGGCCTGGCTTCGAGAATGGAGGTAGTTCTAGAGCTGAGGCTGCTCCTCCCACCTGCCAAGCACAGGAGGCTGGGACTGAAGAAAGCAAAGACTAGACAGAGGGACAGTGCTGCAGGCTGCGTGGTGCATGAGGCCCTGGGCCCTGGGGTGTGAGCTTAGACCATGGAGGGTTCACCGTCCACCTGCATTTTAGCAACTATGCCTCTGAGCTACATCCCCAGCCCTATTTTATTTTATTTTATTTTATTTTATTTTATTTTATTTTATTTTTGAATAAGGATGCTGGGAATGGAACCCAGGGGTATTTTATCTCTGAGCTAAGTCACAAGCCCTATTTTATGCATATTTTAATTTGAAAACAAGGTCTTACTAAGTTGTATAGAGCTTAAGTTTCTGAGGCTGGCTTTGAAACTGGGATCTTCCTGTCTCAGCCTCCCAAGTACTGAGATTACAAACATGTACCACCACAAATGGCTCATAGTGGTTGCTCTTCTTCTTCTTATTATTATTATTATTTAATATGGGCTCCTTATTAACATTGCTCTTCTGATTAGTTTTTGGTTTAATTACATCCTAGCCACCTTTCCCTCTCTCTTGAGGATAGCTACATATGCCTTCTCTGGGTCCTCTTAGAGATAGAGTATCCTCACTCACCCTGTAGTGTGGTCTGGGTTCTGCATTAGTATTACTGCCATGTCTTAATGCTTAACTTAATGAACCCCAACTAATAGAGCACCTTCTATTCACTTCCCAAGTATCCTTTTCCTCATCATCTTCTCTAGAAAGCCTTGTGCCCCTGCCCCTCAAGCATTCAGGCTTGCAAGCCCACAGTGCTTTCTGCACCATCTTGAAATCCTTGGCTTAATAAGTTCTCTTCCTCATTGGCCTGTGAGCACCATGACAGGAGGAGCTTGTCTTACTCATTTGTTATCCAGGGTCTCGGCTCTGACTTCACTCCTGAGACCACTAGACAGGAGGCAATAGGGAAATTTCTACAGATACCAGGGTAGAGATATTCTTACTTTTTAAGGAACTCATAATCTACTTAGGGAGATAGGGACATAAAAAACCATGACCTAGTGTCATCTAGGGGTAGGAAAATGTGCCACTTTATGTTTGAAACATTATTGGTGTATACATCACGGTATCATTCATAGTGATATTGACACACAGGATGTAGTGGGCTTTCCCCAGCTCTGTCCCTACCCCACCTTCCCATACAGGATCCTGAGATTGGCATTTGGTATTCTCACATATTTATAATGTTAATGGGCCTATTTCCTTCATTAATTCTCCTCCACTCTCCACCCTTATACCACCTCCATCCCTTTACTGGAATTTCTGCTCCATTATCTGAAGTCCCCCTTGCATCCTGATTACTCCCTTGCTTCTGCATATGAGAGAAAACATATCACCTAATCTCACTTAGAATAATGTTTTCCATGTTCACCTATTTTCCTGCAAATGACATAATTTTGTTCTTCTTGATTGCTGAGTAAGATTCTATTATGTGTATTTTCCATAATTTTGTAATTCATTCATCTATTGATGGACACCTGGGTTGGTTCCATAATTTAAAGTAGCTTGGTATCCATGATGTGATGGATAGAATATGATAAACCACTCTTTTCAGGAACTTGCAGTTTTCTAACCTGGACTTCGTGTGAGAATTTAATATATATTATAATCATATTGGATGAGAAATTTCTCAATCTGAACAAACACTTCAATCAATGAGGAATCTTTGGGCACCAACTATACAGACTTCAGTGTTAGGCAAAATACAAACTATAAAGCATAGTCTCTCTTTCTAAAGCTAAAACCCTAAGGTGAAAAAATACGACATGAAAGTCACACTGAAAAATAGAATGAGGCCTGGCGTGGTGGCGTACCCTTTGTAATCCTAGCATTTGGGAGGCTGAAACAGAAGGATCACGGTTCTCGGACAGCATCAGCTACTTAGTGCGGCCCTTTGCAAGTCAGTGAAACCCTGTTCAAAATAAAGAATAAAAAATAGAGCTGGGGGAGTAGCTTGGAGATAGAATGCCTCTGGGTTCCATCTCCACTACCGCAGAAAAACAAAAATAGAGTGAGAAAATATTTCATACATAGCAACCAGGAAACCTGTGATGAATTACCAAGTGGACAGTAAGTGCCAGGAGGTTCACACTCTTCTGTTTCAGTAGGTGTTATCTCTCTGTCTCGTCCTACAGAATTGTCTAGTTGTAAAGGATGTGAGATGAGCAGGTATTTGGAAGCAAATAACATAGGCTTCTAAATGGGTAGATAGCCGGAATGTTTTCCCTTTGTTTCTTAAGGAAATGTCAAACAGCACTGTTGTCACCATGATGTCTTTCAGTGTACATTACTTGGGAACATGTACCACGGGGCAGACCGCCATCCCTGCCCAGGGCAGCAGGTGGATTTTGTATACTATCATTGCAGGAAGTTTATTTCTGTCACTTTGTCAGCTCCTGTGGGTAAGAAAGTATGACTCTAAGGATAGCTTATAATTTTGGAAAGAGACCAATGCTATTTTGATGCACTAACAATTTATCTAGTGGGTATGAGGAGTGACTTGGATCAGCCTCTGAGTCCTGAGGTGTTAGAGTGAAAGTATTGATTATGAGTTATTTGGCCACCCCAAATTTAACATCTACACAAGTACTGTGATGTCCTCTTATCTCACTATCATTCATCAATATTGAACAGCAGTTTTCAATGCCTCCATTTCACAGATGAGAACACTTGCATTCACAGTGGTTTAAGCAGCATTTTGATACCTTCTATATCTAGAACTGTCACATTTGGCATTCAGATCTGTCAGTCATATCTGTCATATATATTCCAGAGAACAAATAAAAGAGATCCCTTCAATTTGACTTTGCAAAGTTGTTGAGCCAGGGCAGACAATTGGAACTCCTGCAGAATGAAATATTAGTGGGACTTATTTGGAAGAGAATGTCATACCTGTACCATTTCCATGGTGGAGAACCAATGGATTTATTCACTACGGGCTTTGAAATCCTCAAATTGGGGAGCTGGATGCTGAGAAATTCTAGAACACTGATGGAAGCCCATCCTTCTCACCAACTTTTCCACCACATAGCATGGGCTTCTGGCTTTAGTTTCAAATGGGTATCATTTTAATTTTGATGGGCCATTCCTTAACATTTCTCATAACCTAGTAATATGTGTCAATTTGCATTTGATCAAGTACAGGATGCATGTCAAACATTCTACATACAGTCACTTTTTTTGACAAAAGAATGAAAGAAGCCAAGTGTGGTGGTGCACACTTGTAATCCCAGTAATTGGGAGGCTGAGAGAAGAGGATCTGGGTTTGTGGACAGCCTTGACTACTTAGGCCCTCTGCAACTTAGTGAGACCCTGTTTCAGAATAAAGAATAAAAAATAGGCCAGGCATGGTGGCGCACGCTTGTAACCCTAGCATTCAGGAGGGTGAGACCTGAGGATCGTGGTTTGCAGACAGCCTCAGCTACTTAGTGAGGCCCTTTGCAACTCAGTGAGACCAGGTTTCAAAATAAAGAATAAAAAATAGGGCAGGAGGTGTATCTCCGAGGTCAAATGTCCCTGGGTTCCACCCCCAGACCCGAAAAAGAAAAGAATAAAAAATAGGGCTGGGTGTATAGCTTAGAGGTAGAATGCCCCTGGGTTCAATCCCCAGTACTGTAGAAGGAGGGAAGGAAGGAAGGAAGGAAGGAAGGAAAGAAAGGGCACTTATTTTGAAGTGGAAACTACCTCTTTGAAAACTTTTAACAATATTATTAATAACCCAAGACTTCCCTACATCCTTGGATTAGAATGAGAAAAGAAAAATATATTTTTATATTGAATTTACTTTTTAAACTGAAAGCAAGAGGATGCTAGATTTCTTTTTTTCAGTACTGGGAAAGAAACCTAGGGACATTGTACCTCCAAGCTACATCCCCAGCCCTATATATTTTTTTTTTTTTAGTCTTTTTTATATTTTTGAAACAGGGTCTCACTGAGTTGCGAAGGGCCTCGCTAAGTAGCTGAGGCTGTCCACGAACTGGTATCCTCTGTTCTCTGCTTCTCGAATGCTGGGAATATAAGAGTGTGCCACCACTCCCGGCCGCATGCTAGCTTATTAAGTCCCAAAAGTTTTTGTTATGTATTTAATTAATTACTTTTTTTTATCAAATTTAAATACCTGGTACTGGAGATAGAACCCATGTACATTCTATCTCTGAGCTATACCCCCAGCCCTATTTTTTTGTTGTTTTCAGCCTACCAAGTATTGGAATTACAGACAAACACCAACACATCTGGCTCAAAGGTTTTATTTTTAACAAACAGTGAGTTAGCTGGGCGTGGTGGTGCATGTTTTAATCCCAGCATTTGGGAGGCTGAGACATGAAGATTCAAGTTCATGGCAAGCCTCAGCAACTTAGTAATGCCCTCTGCAACTTAGACCCTTTTTCAAAATAAAGAATAATAATAATAATAAAAAAACCTGCCTGGCGTGGTGGTGCATGCTTGTAATCCCCATGTTTGGGAGGCAGAGACAGGAGGATCGCGCAGGTTTGAAGCCAGCTGTGCGCGCTTGCTTAGGAGATCCTGTTTCCAAATAAAAATGTAAAAATAGGTCTGTGAGTGTAGCCCGGAGGTAGAAGGGCTTCCAGGAACCCCAGTACCACCAAAAAAAAAAAAAAAAAAAAAGAGAAGAAACAGGCTGGGGATGTAGCTTGGAGGTAGAATGCCCCTGAATTCTATTCCCAGTACCACACACAAAAAAAGAGAGCTTATAGAAATATAATTTGCATACCATGAAATTAATCCACTTGAACTATGTAATTTAATAACATTTAGTAAGTGTACTGAGTTGTTAACCATCATTATAATCTAGTTTTAGGAGATGCCCATCACCAGTCAAGAGTAATTGACTTTTATTATTTATTTTTCTGCTTTAATTGGTGCACTAGTCTCACATCATAATGTAATTCAGAGTAATAATGACATACATGCACACAGCACTTGGTGGGCTTTCCCCCAGCTCTCTTCCCACCTCCCTCTTCTTGTGTTTTACAATTAATCCCCTTTCTCTTCTCCAGCCCCAGACAACCACTGATGTGCTTTAGGTATCTACAGATAAGCCAACAGCTTTAAACAATGACAGTTGGGTCCAGAAGTTCTGAGGGTGGATTTTGGTGTCTGTGCCTCAAAGACAGAAAAGCAGTGCTCAGTAAGTGCTCAGGTACCTCCACCTGAATTCTGGTGTTGGGTTTTTACCTGCCTTGGAGGAGAGAGGACTTGAGTAAAGGCAGAAATGACACCTCTTTTGAATTTGCCTCTGAGTCCGCCACAGAGAGCTGAAAAACGTCAGAAAGTAGTTTGAGCTCTTCTTTGGTCGTTCCTCTGCCCAGAATGCGACCCCAGGCAATTTAGTGTGGGAAGGCTGGCCTCCAGGGAAGCGTGCATGCACTGGCATCAGGAGTGAGGAGCTTCAGTGAAGGCTGTGCTCAGAGTGGTCACAGCCAGAGATCTTTGTTCTAAATCTCTGAAAGATTTCTCTTTTACAAGGGCACTTGCTTGAGAAAGCTGCTGTGGGCTTTCACTGTGGGCATGTGAGTTTTCCCTCCCAGGCACACCCTATTCTTTGTATTCCACTCAAAAGCTGCTTTGCTGAGGCTGGATTCAAGATCAAGTCTATCATTTAAAATGTTCAAGAAGACTGCATAAAAAGCACCCTGCTTTCTCTCATCCATCCGTCGAATGGAAATTTGTCACTTTGAGCATTGTTCTAGAGGATGGGTATACAGGTTTGATTAAGAAAATCAATGTCCCTGTTCTCCGAAAGTTTGCCTGTTAGTAGGAGGAGAGACATAATAAATAGACAAATAGGCTAAATTCAAGGGCATGGTGCTGCCTGCTCATAATCCTAGTACTTGGGAAGCTGAGCCAGGGAGATTTCAGGTTTCCAGACAGCCTCAGCAGCTTAATGAACCCCCTGAGCAACTTAGTGAGACCCTGTTTCAAAATAAGAAAATAAAATATGGCTCAGAGGTAGAACACTCCTGGTTTCAAGCCCCAATAACACACACACACACACACACACACACACACACACACACACACACACGCACACGCGCGCACACGTGCAGAGCTAAGTTCAGGTGGAGGTCAATGATACAGAAAAATAAAAGAAGGACATTGGGTAGGAATGTATGGTGGGGGTAATATAGATGAGTGATCAGAGGAAAGTCTCTGAGGAGGTGGATATTCCACTGAGACTAGCATGTTGCATAAGGACCCAGGCAGGTGAAGATGTGCTAGGTAGATATTCCAAAGGGGATGACCCAGTAAATACCAAGACAGGGGAAGCTGGGAATTAATTTATTGTGTCTGAAAGACCAAAGTGAGGCCAGTATGGCTTCAACTGAGGAAGCAAGAGACTGATCCCAGATGAGGTAAAAAGGCTGGGACTCTGGAAGCCTGTTTGGATTTTTTTTTTCTAACTAGGATCGATAGCCATGGAGGGGAGAGGTTGTAATGATCGGAATTGCATTTAATCTACATGACTGTAAGGGCTGAGTGTAAGATGCAGGTGCCCTGGGAGGTAAAGATGGTGGTGACAAGTACTGGGATCCTAGTTCATTCTGGTGTTTCATGGATTTTTTTTTTTCATTTGGGTACTGGGAATTGAACCGGGGGTGTTCCACCTCTGTGGTACACCTTCAGCATTTTTTATTTTGAGAAAGAGTCTTGTTGAGTTGCTGAGAGGCTTGCTAAGTTTCTGAGCCTGGTCTCAAACCTGCCATCTTCCCGTCTCAGGCTCTCAATTACTGGGGTTACAGACATGTGCCACCATGCCCAGTTCAGGTATTCATTCTTAACTCTGTGTTTTCTCCCTTCAATCTTTGTGCCTCTGGACTGTTAGTGAAATGTCTTCTTGCCTTTTTGTTTAACAGACTCTATCAAGGTGGCTAGGCTAAAGTGATGATGGTTTAAAAGTGCTGAGATAGAAATGTTCCTGGAGATAATATAGTGGAATTGTCTCATTTTAGAATGGAGGTACCTAAGTCACAAGGAAACCAGTGGTGTCTCTGGGCTGACTCATCTAGTTAACAGTAGAGCTCATGGTAAAACTCAGAACACGCTCTTCACCCATTGCTCTTCCCCCTAATGTCCCACCTGGCTCATAAACTCAGAAAATATCTTCTTTTTATTTTCTTCTCTAATGTGAGGGGCAGAAATCTTGTCAGGGAGATTGGCTATTGAGCAGGGAGGCCCGAGCTAATAGGACTGGCTGGGCTGGTGGAGGAGACCATCATGTCAGCCCAAGGTGATCAAAGATGCCTGAGCCAGGGTGGCAGATCCAGGAAATCAACAGGACTTTCAAAGGTCAGAACGATGAAGACAGCAGATGGACAGAGCTGCAGGAGGGACACGCCAGGCAGGGAGCAGATGAACCTGAGACTGTCTGAGGGCATTACAGGACAGTCAGCAGATGGGCTGTGCTGGAATGTGGGGCGAGAAGCACTGTCATTGACACTAATTACTCGTGATGGAGGTGCTTTGCAAAACATGGGGGAAAATGGCCTTATTTCATAAGACATCGACTGTAACGGCAGACAAGTGTGCAACAGCTTTCTACATTAAATACACTAAATTGAGGAACTAGGGGAAAATTTGTAGTTTGCTCTTCCCCTTCTCTAGTTGCCTGTCTGAGATGGAGGTCCTGAAAAGGACTTGCCATAGCACCTGGCTGGTGAGTTTCTTCTGCGCATTGAGCATTTTTATAAATTAAAATTCCTTTTCCTAGTAAAATAGTCAGAAGTGAAGCAACGTACAAAGCGACAGATGAGGTGATTTTGCAAAACAAATCAGTAGGTAAATGAGGAGAATGAGATGTGGGAGAGACTCATGCTGTCACATGGTCTCCTCCAGGCATGCTAAATGGCCCCCAAAATAATAAAGACAGTTATATGTTTGATGTGATATGCCTCGACAAATTTGAGATTCAATAGAAAGACTGTTTGTTTTTTTTCCTCATTAGAAGGTTATATATATTTATATAAATATGTATGTTAACATTTAAACAAACTAGGTTTTATTTTTAGTCATAATTATGTACTAGGCTTTGAAGATGCTAAATTAAATAAGTCAGTATCCCAAATAGCAAATACCTCTCACCACTAAGAGTTCATTAAAATAATTTTTTTTGGTGGTATTGGGGGTGGAACCCAGAGGCTTTCTACCTCCAGGCTATACTCCCAGACCTATTTTTATATTTTATTTTGAAAAAGGGTCTCACTAAGTTGCTGAGAGCCTCACTAAGTAGCTGAGGCTGGCTTCAAAACTGCACGATCTTCCTGTCTCAGCCTCCCGAGCTCTGGGATTACAAGTGTGCGCCACCACGCCTGGCTTAAAAGATAATTTTAAAATAACTGCTACAGTGGAAGAAAATACAAGTTGTTTTGGTCATATGCATGGTAAGCTTCTATGATAATAATGAAAGAAAGAAGTAAATATATGATGTCAACCATGATCTAGAGAAAATATATTGGCTAAATGACATATTTGCCAAAAACAGACAAAAACCAAATTATATATATACACACACACACAGTGTTTTGGAAATCCCTAATATGCTCATGTGTACAGTGGAGAGAGGGGCATCTTTCTTGACTTTAGAACTTTTATCACTTTGGCCCCAGATTATCAAAATTCTAAGTGGTAGCTGGGTGACTTTCGATGCATTTGAGTAGCTAGAGAGATGGATAAATTGAGTGCAGCATGTTGATTTGTTTGTAAGATCTTTCATTTACTGTTATTTAAGGTGGTGAGAATTAGGAATTTTATTTAGCCTTATTGTTTGCATTCTGGCCTCATAGCCAATTTTTTTATCCCATTAATTTTTCTTCTGCTTCGTTTCTTTCCTTCAAATTCTCTTATTTCCTCACCACTGCCTCGAGGCCAAATTAAGTTTGTCAAGGATATTTTGTAACATGGCTCCATAAACTTTGAATTCCAAACTCCAACTGTTTGGTTTTCCAAATTCTCAGAAGCTTGACTGTCCCTAAAACAGAATTTAGTTTTTTGGCTTCTTCATTAGTCACTTTGCCATAATAAAGATTGCAGAGAATCTTTCAGCAGTCACATAGCTACAAAGTCACATTCATGAAAACAAATGTAAGTTTATCCTCATTATCTCTCTTGCTCCATACACCAATATATAATTGTATTTCAGATTTGGAAGAAATAATTTAGTTGATTGATATAGCAATAAAGAGACATATTAGATCAACCCAGATTAAAGGCTTGACTAAAATGTCTATTTCATGATTATCTTTCTTCTCAAGTTACCAAGACCTTACTTATATGATTAAATTATGGCACATAAAATGTGTTCTCTTTGCAAAACTTGTACTGATTGAAGGCTGCAATAGCTCTGAAGGGCTTCCTATCTTAAAGTGCTAATTTGGTTTTGAGTCAGTTTAGGGGCCTATTTCTTGGTAACTCTTTGCTGTTTTAGATTCACATATCTCTTATTTTGAAGTCTAGCAGCAGATCTGAGGACCAGAATTGAGTGCAAGGAGTTCACGTGGAAAGTGAGGAAGGACTTGTAGAGAATAGAGAAGTGGTCCAGGTAAGAGAAAAGAACCAATAGAGGAACTGGACTATTGAATCAGCGTTACCGTGGGTACCTGGAGCCTAATCCAGAGGGAGTATTCTAGGAAACAATGTAAAGCACTAAACTGAGAGAAGATGGAAACAGGACAGTTGAATATCACCTCTCAGGACTTGGGCTGAAAAGCGTCCTGCTCTGGGGAGTTGACTCCTTGGAACATCTGGCCTGCCCTGTACGCCCTGTCAAATCACCTTCCCATCACTTCAGGTATGAAGCTTAGCTCCTGGAAATGGTGATACCAGCACATGGAATGGTCCCATGACTATGGACAGACCATTGACAGCATCTGCAACAACATGAATGTCCCACTTTTAGATACCGGGAGAACTGAGGATCAGAGAGCAAAGTTACATACGAAAATCTTTGTTTTCTTTTTTAGCCGTCTGTTCCATCCTTTCCCTTCATCAATAGCCTAATCAAGAGATTTTAGTTCCTTCTTCTGTCAACACAGGCTCTTGCACTGGAGGAAATACTCTGACAATCAGGGGATGGGCAAAATGAAGAGATGCAAAGCTACCTGAATGATTCATAAACCAAAGATGCAGACCGTGAATAATCAGGGGTTGTCAGTGCAGGCCTTTGCAACCAAGAGAGTGCCTTAGATGTTTCAGAGGTATATGAGAACAAGCCACCGCGTGCTTGTATCACTGTCATCGTTAATGTCACATATTTAGTAGGCATCTTCATTTGAATATGACACATTTAGGCAGAATGAAAAGCAAGGCCAAGCAGAGTGTTTCTTTTCTCCTGGAATCTGAAGTCCTATGCAGACAATGAAATGGACATAAAAACAGAGTTCAGAGTTCACAAAATGTAATGCCCCCATGGGACATGAAAATATGTGGGTGTAATGTGAAAAACAGCAAATGACATTCAGCCATGTGAGGGGTGGGACCTATAGTAAGACGGAGAGCTTGAACCTCAGCCAAAGCAGACAGGCTGCCACAGGTAAACAGCAGCCCAGAGGTTATGGATCAATCACACTTTCCATGCTGGACACATGGATGTCCATGTGACCTTGACAAAAGTTTTAAATAAGTAAATTCATCTACATTTAAAACACTGAATGCTCCAAATCTCTTAAGGACAAATTAATCTTACCTCTGCTGACTAGAAGTAACACAAAGGCTAAATTTACTTTGAGATTTCTGACATAGATATGGTTTGGATAACTAACCCCAAAGACCCATGTGTTAAAGGCCTGGTCCCCATCCTATCATACTTATTAGAAGCTTGTAGAAGCTTCAGAGACAGGGCCTACCTATTGGAGATCTTCCATACATTGGGGCATTTCCTTGGAAGAGATATTGAGAGCCCAGCCCCCTTTCTCTTTCTCTCTTTGTTTTTTTAGCCAGCAAGAGATGAGAAACCTCCATGAACTTCCTATCTTGATATCTTGCCTCATCACAGGCCCAAAAGCAGTGAAGTCAACATGCTTGTAATCACCATCATTGTTAATATATTTATAGGCATCTTCATTTGAATATGACATCTTTAGGCATCATGCAAAGCAAGTCCAAGCAGTGTATTTCTTTTCTCCTGGAATTTAAAGTTCAAAGCAGTCCTACCATAGTGCTTGCTATTAGTTATCTAGTTACACATTAGCAGATAGGATCTGCTGGGTCAAACTGGAGGCAGAGACATCAGAAGACTCAGCCACCTGCAGAGCCTCACTAGGTTGGACTTCTCCCCTGTGGGAAGTGGTGGAGACAGGTGGAATCACTAAAGTGTGATTTGCAAAGGACAGTGGAGCCCCAAAATAAAATGTGTATACAGAAGGAATTGTACAGAGGGAATATAGTAGTCTTCATGTGGAGAGCTCCATACCGATACCCCATTCCTGGAAAGAGCTCCTCTTTCCTCAGACCCCTTCCCCACTCCATGAAAATGGTCCATTCCAGACAATTTTCTCTGGAACACAGCTCTTTCTGCCTTCTTTGATTACAGTCTTCCTCACATGATGCTATTGCTTCTCTTAAAAGAACCTTCTGTATTTCCTATTTGTACCTTTTTATGTGACTGTTTTTCATGCGGAGAAGCAAGAATTGAAGAGCTGTAGAATAATATTAAAATCTTCCTCATGGTAATGGTATTAGCTAAAACAGTTTTTTTTTCTTTTTATGAGGTGATCGCGTCACATGTTTTGTTATAGTAACAGAAAACTAACTCAAAGGTGTATCAGTACTAGATGGCTTTCATTGATAAAAATAAGACTGTAGAGTGTGTGTGTGTGTGTGTGTGTGTGTGTGTGTGTGAGAGAGAGAGAGAGAGAGAGAGAGAAGTATAGTTTTTATATATTTCATTTGTACATTGTAGACTCACATCATAATGTATTTTAGAGTGATCGTGACACATGCACACCACACTTGGTGAGCTTTCCCTAGCTTCCTCCCAGTTTCATATATGCACAGAACGTCACTGGAAGTGCTTCCTTCACTAATCCCCTCCACCCTCCCTACATGTCCTCTCTCCTGGCCCCACTGGGGTTCTTCCTCCTTACCTAAACTCCCTTTTGTATCCTGATTACGCTCAGCTTCCTCATATTACAGAAAAAGCCAGTTTCAGTTTCAGTGACTGACTAATCTCAATTAACACAATGTTCTCCATGTTCTTTTTGATTGCTGAGTAGGAACCCAGAGGCATTTGACCTCAGAGCTACATCCCCTGCCCTATTTTTTATTCTTTATTTTGAAACAGGGTCTCACTAAGTTGTGGAGAGCCTCGTTAAGTAGCTGAGGCTGTTTGACAACCTCAATCCTCTAGTCTCAGCCTCCCAAATGCTGGGATTACAAGCATGTGCCACCACGCCTGGCTAGGATTGGTATTTCTGGATCATATGGTGGATCCTTTTCCAATTTTCTGAGGAATTTCCATACTGATCTCCAAAGCAGCTGCACTAAGTTTCAATCTTACCAACAGTGTAGAAGAGTTCCTGTTTCCTCACATCCTCACCAGCATTTACTGTTGTTTGACTTCTTGATGATTGCCATACTGATTAGGCTTGGATGGAACCTCAGTGTAGTTTTGATTTCATCTCCCCAATTGCTAATGACGTTGAACATTTTTTTTTCATGTATTGGTCATTTGTATTTATTTTTTTGTGAAGTGTCAATTTATTTCAATTGTCTATCTTGATTTCTTTTTTGTGGTAAATTTCTTAAGTTCTTTGAATATTCCAGATATTAGTCTTCTCTTGGTAGAGTAGCTGGCAAAGATCTTCATCCATTCTGTCTTCAAGAGCTTCTGTGCAGTAAAGGAAACCATCAAGAACCTTAATATGTGAGTGTGTGTGTGTGTGTGTGTTTGTGAATACATATTTATGTACAATCATTCATATGTTTATATGTGTATGGGTAAATATATCCACATATATTATGGCAAACAATAAGACAGAACTATTTTTTCAGATGATGAATGGAAGAATATCTTCCTATTTTTTTGCCATTTTTTTTAAAGTCCTGGGGATTTAACCCAGGTTGTTTCTATCTCTCTGCTGCATTCCCAACTTTATTTTATTTTTTTATTTTGAGACAGAGTCTCACTAGGTTACTGAGGGTCTCCTTAAGTTGCTGAGGCTAGCTTCAAACCTGGAATCTTCTTGTCTCAGCCTCTGAAGTACTGAGATTACAGGCATGCACCACCATACTAGGCTTACTTCTGCCATTTTAATCATATTCCCACGTTAAGGGATATAACTCAGCTGACATATTACTAGTTCCTTTCTTTTATACAAATTCTGTTATAGGAGAGATTTGCTTGGTGGGTTGGTGAGGAGAAATACGTAATGGAATAGGGCTGGCATCAGGTAAGGATTTAAGCTGCTCATTCTATAAGAAAGGAAAGCATGGGGAAGTTTGTAAGGACTTTGGATTTTAACTTAAGAACATACAAAAGCATATATTGAGAATTCCTGGGTGCTCTGTCCTGACAAATAACCTCTGTTATCTCATTTAGTCACCAAGACAACCCTATATGGTTTAAGAAGACAATTTTAGGAAGAGAAACACACCCTTCTACATAAATATGTACACATTCTTCTCATCAAATTATGAGTCTTAATTCCAAGCTTCAATGCCAGATTACACTTTTAAAGTATATATACAAACCTAGACATAGGGTTTTTTAAGCAGCAGGTGTTGTCTAAATATAGGAAAATTGGCACTGACTTGCACTTGTCTGTGGTATTCCTGTTTGGAATACAAGTTGGTGAGCACTGCTTGATTTGAAGGTTTGCAGGTAAAATGTACACCTCTCCTGATGACTGAACTGGCCTGGCTCTGCATTCTTCCCATGAACCACTTGTTTCCTGAGGTCTTTGTAACAGGTTAGCTCAGGTTTTCAGAGCAAGCTGTTAACCCATGACAAACAAACAAATTCAAAGCTGAGTCTCAGAGTAGATGGAGAGGATAACTCCTACCATCCATCCCATAATTCCATATTTAAGAATGGCTACCTCAGATCAAACTCAGGTAGAACTCATTATCAGAACATGGAAATAAATACCTGTAGGCATATGTTGAACACGATGTGCTCTCTAAGCAGAGAAGACTGAGATGAGGTGGAGGGTAGGGGGTAAGAACGATAGTTAACTAGGAAGTAATAAAGCAGAGTCTCCCAGAGAGACTACAGGATGGCGGGGACAAGTAAATAAACCTGCATCCCTGAGATACAGGCATAGTCATGACATTTTCTTACCTTGTACTTCTCCAAGACAAAGCTTTTCTTCTGTTCATAGTTCTTTTCTCAAGGAGCATTCTACCTCAGAGCTACATCTTCAGTCCTATTTTTTTTTAATAGGATCTCACTAAGTTGCGGAGGGCCTCACTAAATACCTGAGGCTGGTTGAGAAACTGTGATCCTCCTGTCTCAGCCTCCCAAGTACTGGGATTACAAACGAATAACACCAGCCTGGAGAATACCTGATTTTTAATTTAAATTAATCTGAGTATATTTCTTTTCCTTGAAACGAAGTGATCTTACTAAGTGTGCTGTGAATCAGTATTAAAGGCACAGATTTTCTCTTTGAAAAAGAAGATGGACAAATAATTACTTTTTTTGACTTTGTTATCTAAGGAAACAAAAATATCTCCCAAACTTCACTCAGCAAAGACAGGGAGTTGTTACCTACTTTTGTCTTTCTCATTTAGAGAAACAATTAGAAATGGTTGTTGAGAGTAGAATTCTATATGCCATATTAAAACATGTTTTCATGGGTTATTTTTAATTCTAGGTTTTATTTATAGCTAGATGGAATGAGGACAAAGGACATGTCATTACTGAGGCCAAAGTCAATTGCACTGTGTCCTACATAGTAATGTCGATCAACCCTCACCTCTTGATGAACTGCTTTTTCTCTTAAACCCTTAGGAAAACATCTTTATTTTTTGGCTTTTTTCCATATAATATTTTGTGTCTCTGAATAGCAGCATATAAGGACACAATGGTGTTATTTACAGTTGCACTCATTTTTTTTGGTATCGGTACTTTGTGTGTTGACACTTCTGCAGTGATGTTGCTGTAGCATTAATTTCTGTTTTCCCTGATCTGTGTATGTGGAGGAAACTAACTGAAGTAGTTACTTACCAATTCAACAGGGAATTGGGAAAGACATGGAAACCTATTTTAATTTACTAACAAATGAGTCAGACTGTGTTTCTAGCATGTGGCTTAGGAACACATTGAGAACATAAATTGGTGCTTTAAATCAAAATAATTTAATCATTAATCAATCAATGTCCATTGGGTACTCTTGGAAAGAGCATGTCATATGCCAAACATGCATATCTAATGAAAGTATAGAAGTGTAAATGTTTAAAAGAGCTTTTAATTTTACTCATGAAATGACAGTATTGGTTCTGAGGTTCCCTTGAGACCTTTTGGGGGAGAAGGAGGAAGCTGAGTTCAAAGCCTGGGGCTACACCCTTAGGCTATAGAGTATTTAACTTAAGCCAGGGTCCAGTGGAAAACCCTGTCTTAGGCCTAAGGAATTCCTCATATTAGCAGTGTCTCAGGTAGAGCTGAGTCCTCAAGAAGAAGTGGCCTGGCCTGGACTAAAAGAAAACGTCAGAAACTCACCAATAACACCTTCACAGGTAATGGTGCAAGTCGCTCAGGACTGGACTGGATCAGCCAGGCACACTGACCACTGACCCACACAAAAACTAAGGGCCCTACTTATCATGCCACGGCATAAACAAGGCTTTCTGCTACTCTTTAGATGGCATTTTATAATGAACAAGTATTAGGACCTCAGAAGGCCTATAATTTATCCTTTAAAGTCTGAGTTGATCTCCAAAATAAATATTATAATTGGAAGGAGACTAAAGAGGCTAAAAAAAGGGTGAAGACATTTTGTTTAGTAAATTTAAGTTTTTCTTTTCTTGCTTTTTCTTGGGGTAGGAGTATGCTTTTCTGTATATGTGTGTATAATATGTAAAACTCAACCCATGACCCATGATAAGGATGCTGCTGCTTTTCTCCTTATCTCATTGAGGGGAAAGATGGGGAGGTTCTCTCCTAATGGCAGAGACTGGAAGATCTGTGTAGCTTTACCAAGGAATTAGCATCATAATATCTAGTTGTGTGGCGCATTAGTCTGCTTGAACACCTTCTTGAGAGGGAGAGAAATATTTTCTGGCTGTAGAATGGAGCATGGCTTCCCAGCATAGATATGCATACTTGCTTTCATTTAGGACAGTACTGAGCTCACTCCAAAATTACACTGTTGTTAGTTCTTGTCAGGTCTGAGATTCTGAAATTCTGAGTTGCTTTAAGAGGCGGATACTTTAGCTTAAAAACACACTTTCCATTTTCTATTTTTTGTTGTTGTTGTTGTTGTTGTTGTTGAGCCCAGAGGCATTCTATCTCTCAGCTATGTTCTCCAAGCCTATTTAATTTTTTAAGTTCTTGTGATACCAGCCTGGAACCTGTGATCTTCCTGTATCAGCCTCCCAAGTGCTGTAATTTCAGGTGTGTGCCACCAAGTAAAACTTAAAAACACACAGCCAGGTATAGTGGTGCACACCTCTAATCTCAGTACTTGGGAGGCCAAGACTGGATGATTGCAGGTTCCAGGCTAGCCTCCGCAAGGTAGCAAGTGAGACTGTCAGCAACCTAGTGAGACTTCTGGGTCCAATCCCCAGTAAACACACACACACACACACACACACACACACACACACACACACACACGCACGCACATGCATGCACACACACACACACACACACACACACTCACTCACCTTGTGGTATATAAAAGAGGTAATTAGTGGCTGTCATTTCATCATCATCTGTATTTCGTGTTTTCTGAAACAATCTCTAATACACACAACACTTGCTTTCCTTTTATCTAATATTTTTTTTTTTTTTGTCAGCATTAGGGACTGAACCTCAGGGGCATTCTATCTCTTAGCTATACCACCGGCCCTATTTCATATTTTATTTTGAAACAGGGTCTCATTAAGTTGCAGAGGGCCTCAGTAAGTAGCTGAGACTGCCTGTGAACCTATTATCCTCTTGTCTCAGCCTTCCAAGTACTGGGATTAAAGCATGTGCCACCAGGCCCAGCCCTTTAATCTAAATCTTAAGAGTCAAGTTCTTATCAAAATTGGTCTCCTTGCTGAAGCCAAATCTCCCACCTCTACTTCTTATTTTCTATATTCTTTATGTAGGTAAAAGTTGTATTTTCCCTCCAGAATTCTGAACAGTTTAATGACAGCTTAACATCTCCTGAAAAAGATTCTAAGCCTCCATCAGGACAGCAACCCTGGCTTATAATCTTATACTAATCCTCTGGGAACAAAGTTAACTAATGCTTGTTAACTGAAACGAAAAGCCATACAACTATTCCTGATGAATTGTAGTTAGCTCTGCTAAATTGTGAGCTCCTTTATGTTTGGTAAAAAGGCAGAATTTGATGCACATGTGTGTTGATTGCCAAAAAAGGCTAGCTAGGAAGGCTTAGGGTAAAAATAGTATTGGATGATAGATTTGAGTCAGAGATCTTATTATTTTTTTCAAGCACGGTGGTGATTTTGATTTATCCTTTTCGTGCATCGATATGAACTGGGCTGAACCCACCATAGAAATACTGAAAAATTATGTCAGCAGGTAAGGGATTAGTTAATTCCCCAAATCTGAAAGTCTGTTCCTCTATCTTCTGAGCATATGATTTTGGCATCTGTCTCCCCAGCAAGCTGCTATGAATCTGCAGCATTGTGAAGAGAAACTAACAATATTCGAGAAATATGAGCACACTGTTTAGATTACATATTTCAAATTCTGCACCTCTCCCTTAATGTCTGACTAAAGCCCAGCTGGAAAGTAATTTTGGTACAGTGGAAGTCGTATGCCAATTTGTATTTTTCAAGTTTTACTTCAGGGCTCAGTCAAGAGAATCCATCCTGTGCTAACGTGTTCAATTTGGCACCTTTTGGAAATAGATGGCGAGCAATAGGAGTTCCAGACCTAATTGTGAGCAGTAGTCCAGCCCTGTTAGGGTGGATTCCAATTCCAATGAAAAAATTTCATCAGACAGTTCTACGCAAAGACAAATCGCACATATTAGTTTTTTGCAAATTGCAGTCGGGATGTCTAACTGAAGATACTGGCTACCAGATTTTTTTCCAGGAAGGTTAAATTATTTCATGAGGCTGAAGGAATAAATTCATAGAGTCAGGATATACTGGACAAGAGAAAGAAGAATAGCTACTATTCTCTAAAACTTGAAAAAGCAGCAATATTTACTGAGTATCTCCCCTCCTTTTTTTCTAGGTTGAAGAAACTTTGCTTAAGTTTTCAAAATGCAAGGGGACTATTACTGTATTTTGTTATGTGATCTAGTAACTGCATATTTCCTTCTTACTTGGACATTAGCTGGAAAGTTGTGTTGATGTCATAGAATCTGCAGTGACTTGGAAAGTCTCTCAGTGCTTAATCTCATTAAGAGATCACACACTTTAACTGGCACCATAATTGTGACTGTATTCTTATCTTTAGCACGTAAGAAAGAAGACAGATCCTGTGGGGTTCGATTATTAACACTGTTATTATGTTCTGAGTGTACTCATGAAATTGTTTGGTAATGCATCCATAATTTATTTTTATATTTTAGAAGTATTGTTATGGGTTAATTGGCTCTATATTTCACAAGTTTGCATCACTAATACCAATAAAAATCTGCTTATATTGTTCTTTTGGGATTCTGATTACATTAAGGAATGATTAGTTCTCATTAAGTTCTGTCACTGGTACTAATTACAATCAAATAAGACTTGACATAAAAATGTGAAATTGCGCTGAAGTAAATGCATTTTTGATCATTAATTAGAGAAATACCAAGCATTATTTTATTTTTTGATATTTAGGTACCAGAAAGATACTTCAACAACAGGCTATGCATTTTGCAAGGGTGCCTCTCACAGTTTAACTGAAGCCATCTAGTTAATTATAGATTTGAATGATGCTTCTGTTTTTTATTCCTCATGGTAACTGAAGTGTCCTCAGCTGTTGCTCATCCACCCTCCAGGTAGTAATATTATGTTTACATTACCGAATAAAATTGAGCGGCTGAAGGTTTTAAGAGCATGTGTTCCGTTATATTGCCTCATTTAACTTTTATGTACTGCAGTCCTTTTTACGCTTTACATTTCCCAGATTTTGTTTTAATGCAGTGGATTCATTGAGACTCACCTGTATGAGGTGATAATAGTACTTCTATGTGTACTTCCTGGTGTGGAGATGACGGATGTAAAGTACCCTTTGTCCTCAGCACCTGGTTGTCTAATACTATAGCTTATGGGGAAGTATTGAATTCCTCGTATAGAAAGGATAAATAGAATAGGATCACAATTTCTGGCCACCTACATCTGTTTCTGTCCTCTCACAGGAAGCACTAAATGAGATAGTGCCTTTAAAACACAGCATGGTTCCTGGCTCATGAAAAGGTTCAATAAACATTAGCTAAGATAATAATTATTGCTCAGATTGCATTGCATTTAGTACTGCTGGAAGTCCAAATTTAGACCAGTTAAATTGGTTTTTGAGCTCAGGAGGGAAAAAAAAAAAAAGTATTTCATCAGAATTATCCAACAAGTCCACTTCCCGATCTGCATTCATGCGCTTATAGATGCCTTGAGTGTGACAGCTAAAGCATTGCAGAAGCAAACTTTTCTTGACTGATGCATTGACCTCAAAATGCCCGTTTTGATGCAATACTAAAGGATCCAGTTCCGAAAGAATGCTCAAATCTGACCATTTATCAACGTTTAACCTTAACCCACTTTTTCTGAGCCTCCTATTCATTCATTTTCTCGCACTTTTCTCTGTGTATCGGTCCAAAGACTATTTTTCTTTCTACCTTTTTCACTTAATTTTTCTTCACTTTCTTTGTTCTCTTTTGGTCAACACTCTTTTTTTGGTTATTTCCTTGCTCTTCAGATACACTCTTCATCATTTTATTCCTGTATATTTTCTGTTATTGTTCTATCTTCAGTTTAGCTGCTGGTCTTCAAGACCTTACCTTCTTTCTCAGCTCATTAATGTTATTTGCTCCAGCCAACCAGGTCTGAATTTTTGCCTTTCACACATGACTCTTTGTTGTTTTGGTACAAGACTTGTTGTGGCTGGAATTTCCTCTGACAACTGTTAATAATCCATTCATCTTCCTTCCCTTTTATTTCTACCTCAGAATTCCCATCTTTCAAGAATCTTTTACATTCTGATTATGGGGTATGTCTCCCCAGTGAACGATAGGATACTCATAGGATCATTGAGATCATATAGTAAAACTTCTGTGTTACAGGTGAGAAAATTGAGGTCCAAAGTGTATCACTTGAGCTGGCCAAGTTTTCGAGGCCCTGCAGTGGAGATTTGGGGAGCAGGGTCTGGATGACTGCAGATTCCAGGCCCTTTCCCTTGCTGCTCTTGTGTCTCGGCACACAACAGCAGACTTTCACTTTGCATCTTATGAGTTTGGTAAAACTTATTTCATGTGTGTGCCTGCTGGTTTCATGTTGGTTATTTTAAAAGATTTTAGAAAAGAAGGATCATACTGGTTTGCTTTTACTCTTTGCTTTCCATCAACCTTGATGATATCTTATCTCAGTTGGAATTTCAACAAGGGTTCACTGAATTCTCATTGTAAAACAACTCTGCCTTAAAAGATATAAGAAAATAGTTTATTTTAAAGAAATACAAGCAACTGTGCATGGTCCAGGAACACAGATTCAACTTATCCTAAATGACATGTTCTGCCCTGGGGGAAGTTTACATGTGCTTTCTTAGTCACAGAACAAAAGAAAGTTATAAGTTAATACATTTTCCAATTACACTGGTAACACTGGTGCTATTGGTGGGAGTATTAGGCAGGTAGACCATAGCAAGGCCAGAAAAATCTTCTACTGGATTCACATGTTATTACAGTCTTTAAATTAGGGTTGGCAGAGGCTAGAGGTGTGTCAAGCTCAGTTATATTTTCCCAGAGTTTTATGTAGAAGTTTATAGGATATTAGGTTGCATACAAAGGTTGATAATAAAGGCCTGTGAAAAGGGAGTAACAACAAAAGAAGACAGCTTTGGCTCTTTGTCTACAAAGTTCCTTCTCTTTACAATCATGATGTTCTTATCAGCCAAAGTAACCCAGTCTTCAGGATCTTTAATACAGACACAGATTTTCAAATTCTATGTACAAAATATTGTTAAATATCATTATTTGTACCACTCCAGCATTTCTTTAAATGTTTTCTGCCTTCATTTATTTGTATTTGATTCTGGGTTATTGTTCCCAGTTTTTTTTCCCCCTCTTTTGCCTTTATTCATTTTCCTCACTTCAAATTGTATTTATCTGTAATAACTTTCCATTTTTTCTTAGCTTTTTCTTAAAAAACTTCTTATATTGTAAGAGCAAAGGTAACTTAGGTTTAAGTTTCCTGACATAAACTAATAATAGATTAACATGGTACTCTGGATTTAAACTAGAGATCTCTACTGCTAAGCTACATTCCCATTCTTTTATTTTTAATTTTTTATCCTGAGGAAGGATCTCACTATTTTGTCCAAGCTGGCCTTGATCCTCTACCTTGCAATACTCTTATCTTGGACTCCAAAGTACTGGATCACAGGCCTGTGCCACCACACCTGACAAATATATACATTTATTATTGTGCTCACGGGTGTGAGAGGTACACAAAATATGAACTCAAATAAGAGCCAAATGGTTGAAGCTTAAATACCCTTTTCACAGGGAGAGGGAAGCAGGAGGGGTATGGTGTGGGCAGTGTTAGAAGGGTAGTTGTCAATTTTAGGAGAAACAAATACACTCCAAAAACAGACAGTAGCCTGGGACAAATTCCCCCTGAGCATTGTGGTATGTGGTGACAAGTTGCAGGAGGGAGGGAGACAGAACAGTAGTAGGGACAGAGACCATCTCACTATGAGGAAAAGTCTCTGGTACCATGCTTGGATGGTGTGTCTAGTACAAATGACAGATAACTTTTAGTCTTCTAAGAGTTAGTCTTTTCTGCTAAATGGTGTTTCATACTTGCATTTTCTTTGGAAGAACTTCCTTCTATTAGGTAAAAGAACTTCAGAGAGACCCCCTTCTTATGCTTGGACAATGAGAGGGAGAGGCTAGAGAAGGTCAGAGAGACCTGGATTCTGAGGCAGCTTCCAAGACCTTTCAGTTTCTTTAATTCAAAGTACTCAGTCTTCCAAAATGTAGGTGGGTACAATTTTCTGAACTTCAATGGTATCAGAACTAAATTTCAGTTTTAGAAAAAGAATTTAGTAGCTAATGACTCTATCGCCTAGTTGAGGGGCCAGCTAAAACCAGTAACATGGAGGCTCCTATATGTTAAAGTTATTGAATTTTATTTCTGTAGCATCTGAACAAATTACCCCTTTATGTTCCAACTCTGGTCTTTGATCCAATTGATGGCAATACTTCTTGAACTTTTCAAATGGTTGTCAATTCACTGAGAAATCTCTTAATTTATTAGTTTTTAAGTTAGTTGACAACTCTATGGTAATCTGCCTCATAGGAAGAGTTGAACTGGATCCTGGGCTTCTGTAATGATGCAATGGGAGGAACCACATGGTAGGCCCCTCATATAAAGAGCATTCCATATAAAACTCAGGGGCATGTTTGGAGTACCTTAGGCTTGTGCTTGTAGCTGTGTTCTTTTCTCCTTCTTGAAAGGAAGTTGAAAGTTTTACAAAGGAAGAACAACCCAGGAGTGAAGAAAGGCATGATTAACTTCTTAGAGAGAGCAAAGGAGCTGCCTACTCTTTCTTCCTGCCTTCAACAGAAATGAGATGATTCTAGAGATGAGATTTCTGTAATAATAGAGAAAGCTGCTCAAATATTTGAAGTCAGTGACCAAAAACTTCCCATTTGAAATTAAGGAGAAATAAGTTGGGGTAAACCTAAAGATGTAAAATCATTGAATAGAGTGTTCTCTTTCTTAACAGGTCTAGATGTCTCTGATTTCCATATGAATCTCTTAAAGTACTTTCTCTAGGTGAATTATTTTATCTAGAAACCCTTCCGCCATCCATCCATCCAACCATCCATCCTTCCTTCCTTCCTTCCTTCCTACCTTCCTTCCTTCCTTCCTTTCTGGTGGTGCAGGAATGCTCTACCATTGAGCTACTCTTAGACCTTTTTAATTTTTATTGTGAGGCAGAGTTTCTCCAAGTTTCCCAGGATGGCCTCAAACTTGGTATCCTCTTACCTCAGCCTCTTGAATAGATCAGATTTCAGACCTGAGCTGGCTAAAAAGACTCTTTAAACACCTTTTACTGGGTACACCAGTGTTATCCCCACCTTTGCATTTGTTAACTCATCAGTCATCACAGTGAATTCTGAGGTGAATAGTTATCAGGTCCACTCTATAGATAAGGTAAAGGAGTCACAAAGCATTGAAGCAGCGTGCCCACAGTTAAACAGGGAGTGTTCAGACCTGACACATCACCTTACTTCTTGGTGTTAAAATACATCATGTAGATTTCACAGATTCTAATCACAGGACCTTGTCCTGTGGATCCTCTTAAATTGATGCCTCAGAAATGCCTTCTCCCCTTAAATGGCCTCTTACCAAATGGCTCTACCTCAGTGTTCTGGTTTGGGAAAGATTATTTCTGAGAAAAATCAGTATTAATTTGTAAGCATATATGAAATTATTTCCTTTATCGGAAAAAAATCATGATAAAGCTTCAAAGTTTTTTTGTAAAATGAGAAGAATGTGTGCTTCTGCATTCATAGATAGTGCTGTGACACTTCATCCCCTTTCATTCTCCTTCTCCTGATCTAACACACACACACACACACACACACACACACACACACACACACACACACTCACCATTCTAGAAGAACCACTGTAGACTCATGAGTTACAATTTTTATTCTATGAATCACAATTTTTTTTCTTTTTTTAATGCAGTACTGGGGATCAAACCCAGGGCCCAGAGGATGCTGATGCTAGATCACTGAGCTATACCCCCAGCCCTATCACATTGTCCTTAAGGAATCACTACTTATACAGTTCATGAGAATTACTAAAGTCTTTCAATGGGCTTTCTATGAATTTTTGTAAGACAGTAAAATATAGAAGAAAGAACTAAGTCATTGGAAAATTGTTTCTGACTCAAATAACATGGCTTTCTGGAAAATTATGATCCTATACCAAACTTTTAAAATCTACTTTTAAAATCCTAGTAACAGTCTGTGTGTTTGGAGAAATACTATGAAAATGTTGATACCATTTCCAATATGGTTAAAATAATCATCCAGCTATCTGAACACTTTATATTTGACCAATTTTTTGTTTCCTTGTGATATTTACTTGCAACAGCATGTGTTCTTCATTTTGTTAGGTTTTTGTAATGATTTGAAATGTATTCATGAATGTATTTATTTATTTTAAAATATATTTTAGCTTCTTTAGATCATATCTATTCTAAATATCCATAAATAGTTAAAATTTGATGATATTCTTCTACTTATTTTGAAGTTGGATATTATGTGAATGTACCATATCATGCATGAATATATTATACAGCTTCTTTTACCTTTGTAAAATAATTTTATAAAATAAATGAGTCTTAATAAATAAATGCTACTGCTCAGAAAAATCTTAATGAAACATGAATATGTATTATAGATTGAAAAGAGACCCAATTCTGACAGTTCTTTAAAGCATTATTTAATATATCCAGAAGAGCTGGAATATTTTTAAGCTTTTTATATGAAAATGTGATCCAGTGCTCAGCAAACTTATTTTCCTAAATTTTTTCTCCTGAGCCATCAAGTGTTTTTGAACAAATCATATGGAAAAGTTGAAAGGTTCTGAAACCTGCCAAAGCATGTCGGGTGTTTTATGTTTGAATTCCCCAAAGAAAAGAAATGTAGGGTATGATACAGACAATATCATCTGCTGTCTTCTCTCCCCAGGGTAATGGCTCTGTTTTTCTATCAGTGAAGCTGCCCATCCTTTACTTTATTTGACTGGCACATTGTGACTCTTCACATCAGTGGAGCTGTGAGATGTTATAATGCTCATAGATCAGACTGCATGTGTTGGCATTGCTGTAGCAAGAAATTGAGATATCTTAACAGAAGTAATTGTATACCTATATTGTTGGCTACTCTATGTCATAATTACTTCTGCAGTTGCCAAGTCTCATGAATTTAAACTTAGCCAATTAATTTGGCATCTATTGTAGAGAGAAATGAAGCTAAAATCTAGGCTTTTCAATTATACAAAGAGAAGGAAGAAAACCTTTTTTCCCCTAGATTCCTTTGTATGTATTTCAAATAGCAGAGCTGTGTGGTATTGTTAACTGAAGTTTCACCTTCTAAAGATTTCATTTCTTTCTGTGCCTTAAAATTAAATTTAAAAAAGTCATTTACTAAATTTTGTATTTTTGGTGTTAACAGCAGGAAGAGAACTCATTTAACATTTTAAGCGTATGTGTACATGTATATGCATGTGTACATGAGCATATGTGTGTTTGTACATCATGTCTGCAGTTAATTGTGAATATAATAATTCCTTGGCATCAGTGGGTAATTGTCTCTAAGACTCCCACTGGTATATAGCAGAACCACAGACACTTAATTCCCTTATATAAAGTAGTATAGTTTATAACCTACACACATCCTCTGATAATATGTTGAATCAAATCTAGATTACATATAATACCAAATACAGTGGAAGTGCTCTCTAATAAATATTATATCATATTATTTAAAAGGAATAACGACTTGGAAAAAAGTGTGAATGTTCAGTATATATACAGTTTTTAAAATGTTTTCAATCCTCTGTTGGTTGAATCTACTGAGGTGGAACCTATGGGTGTGGAGGTTTTACGTCTTTTCAAATTATTGAGCTGAAAGATCTGAACTAATGACAAAATGAAATTAGAATATTATTTAACCCCTTTAAACTTAAATAAATAAGAGCTGCCTCAAAAAGCATCCAACCAGAAATCCTATCTGAGCTGTTTTAATGAATAAATATGGATGTTTATGATTTTATGAGAAGGTTGTATTTTGGCTGTGACCTGACCTGAAATGTCTCATGTGGAGGTTAAAGAACTCCTGGAATCTTCATTCCACTGGTTTGTCTGACAGGTCTCTTCTATACCACCCACCCACCCTCTACTATCAATACTGAAAAAGAAAACATAGCCAACTACCCTGCATCATCTTAGAAATAAGCCAGACAAGCGGGACATGGTTGCACATACTTGTAAAGCTGTTCTGTATCCAAAAACCTTCTATGGCTCCTTTAAAAGTCACCCCACTGTGTCACCCTCTGTGGCATAGTGCTTTAATCCAAGTTATGTCCTATCTTTCGATCTTTGTAATAATAAAATTGCTTAATCTTACAAAAAAGAAATAAGTCAAACACAACTACACAGTTATATATTTGCCTCAATTCATTAATATTATAACTAATCTTAATTAACTTCATATTGTATAGATCATTTTATATTAGTTGAACATTTTATATTTGACAAAGTGCTTTCATATGAGAAATACCTCTATATAATAAGGGGCAAGTTTTGCATTTTCTATTTTCCACTATTCTCAACAGCTATACATTTTCAAACACTATTCATCAATTGGTTATAATGTTGGATGCTGTGAAACTATGATTTGAGTACAGGATTGTAAAAATTTCTGGAGAGATTTTCCATGATTAAAATGTAAATTTTTCTTAAATTGGCATTTAAATCATTTTTCTTCTAACTGTGAGATGACAAGCAAATTAATTTTACTGTCCTCTGAGTTCTGAAGGTATTACATTTAAGTCTATTAGGGCAACTAAATATTTTTCTGTGTCACATCATTGCATATGAATAATAGTGGAAATTTGTATGCAGATAGACATTTCTTAGTATAAATATGTAGGCTGTCTTAGTTCTAGGTAGTAAATATTCATATCATAAAAATGGGAAGTAGTGAATGAAGCTATAGTTAAGTCAGACATTTGTCATTTTGTGGGAGAGAATTTGTGGGCAGCTTAAATTATGCCTGAGGATAGTTAGATGTCTAACATACACACTAATTATCACAGAAATGTTTACACTCTACCATGATACATTTTAACAATTAATAGTTTCCTGAAGATTTGAATCACAGTAACATCTAATAGAGATAGATGACTATACTAATGGAGAAATGAAACCAGAAGTCCTATGGAAAGATTACGGGTGCCTCACTTAATACAGTTCTATATCAGAGAATGAACAATTAATGGATAGTGTGCAGGCTGATGGAAGACAGGTTGTAAAATTTACATTGGTAAGAGATAAGTAACGTTTGTGGCCTGGTCAGGCTTTGAATTCTATTCTTAGGTTGTTAACTTTTACACAAGTACAACACAGTGAAACAAGATTTGAAGAGTGATACTCTATCATTTTGGTGGAAACATAAAAAAGCCGAAATTAAGATATGCACCAACAATGATATTTGTATATAGGTCATATTGCTAATTAAAACCTTGGGTAAAGAAATCTATATGATGAATTCATTGAGCCAGAAGTTTGTTTAACTATGAATCAACTAAATGATACTGTTATTCCAGGTCAATTGGTATTATCATTAATTTGTGTGTGTGGTGTGTGTGTGAGTGTGTGTGTGTGTGTGTGTGTGAGACTGGGGATTGAACCCAGGGGCATTCTACCTCTGAGCTCCACCCCCAGCCCTGTTTTTTATTCCTTATTTTAAAACAGGGTCTCACTAAGTTGCAGAGGGCCTCACTAAGTAGCTGAGGCTAGCCGGCCTGTAATCCTTCTGTCTTAGCCTCCCAAATACTAGGATTACAAGCATGAGCCACCATGCCTGGCTATCATTAATTATTTTAATATCTATAAAATAAATATATAAAATATTCATCATAAAATATGGAATGACCATTTTTCTGAGCATGATTGATGTTAGATGGCTTGGATTCAAAAATAATTAGTTGAAGGATTCAGCTATCCAGATAAATTTTGTATAATGTCAAGGCTATAAATCTTAGTGGTTTTATATCTAATCTATCTTCTACTAGCAAAATCATGAATAAGTATTGTGTAATCAGAAAACAACTGCATTCAAGTTTGACTGGATAAGAAAATACTTGCTGGCCCAAATCTTCACTTGCAACAAAGAGCAGACACCCTTTCTGAATTCCGTACCCTCTGCAGGCATTATTAAATGGTATAATGATAGAGGAGTGTCTTGATGAGAATGTGCTTTGGCAGACAATGAGTTGAATGCATGGAAACAAATGTATATAGAAGGCACCTTTTTATTTTATTTTATTTTATTTTATTTTATTTTATTTTATTTTATTTTATTTTGTGGGTCTTGAGGTGGAACCCAGGGGCATTTGTCCTCCGAGCTACAGCCCCTGCCCTATTTTTTTTTCTTTATTTTGAAACCGGGTGTCACTGAGTTGCAGAGGGACTCACTAAGTAGCTGAGGCTATCCGCAAACCACGATCTTCCGGTTTCAGCCTCCCAAATGCTGGGATTACAAGCGTGCGCCACCACGCCCAGCCAGAAGGCACCTTTTATTAAAAAAAAGGTAAATAAATATAAGGAAATCAGCTTAAAAAAATGAAACTTAAAGAAGCATATTGCATCTTTAGATGTCTGCCTATGTCTTCATTAATTATTAAGAAGACTGAATGTGTGTCCTAATGACACCTTGAAATGCTCTTTAGTTACCAGGTAGAGATAAAGTCTCTCAAAATAAGACCAAATCTGACTATACTGTTGTGTGACTATACTGACGTGACTATACTGATGTGGCTGATGTCTCTTGTGTGTGTGTGTGTGTGTGTGTGTGTGTGTGTATGTGTGTGTGTGTGTGTGTGTGTGTGTAGAATGGGGCAAGTGTTTCCAGTCTGTGAAAAGATAGGAAGTCTTATTTTCTACAAACACTTACCTTAGAGAAATCCCTATGCTTGCATGGATATCACAATTTTTCAAACATTTTTATTTTATGTGTAAAATAAAATAAAAATAAATAATAAAATATGCTTATTTATGAAGGAGATAGATAGAACTTGTTCATAAATTGTACCTCTTACCACCGGAGCTAAAAATAATCTTAAGTGGGTCCGTTCTATTCTTTCAGATTGAACAAGGTCTTTTGTTGCCCATGTATGTACAAACTACAGTATAATTTTTGTTATTTGGATATCAGCTTGTTCTGTTTTATAAATATTGATGTAAAAATGCTTTGCCAGTCTCTAACCTAACATACCACATGGGGCTCTCTTGTTCTTCTGCAGACATAAAGGAACAGTATAAGTTAAAAATCACTGGGAGAAACTTTACTTTTAGGGACTATGTGATATCTGACAGCAATGGTTTTTTTTACATACTTTTGTCAGTGCAATGCAATTATACATCACAGTGAGATTCAAAGTGGTACAGTCATATGTGCACACATCACATGGTCTCTTTCCCTCTGTGTCCCTGGTCCCTTTTCCTTCCTTCTTCCCCAAAGATTTTAGTGAGATTGGTAGTGAAACCTCATATGTACATAACATTATTATTATTATTATTATTATTATTATTATTATTACTATTATTATTATTGTTATTTTGTGGTACTAGAGATTGAACCCAGTAGATTTCTACCTCTGAGATATACCTCAACCATATATATTTTTTTGCGGGTCTGGGGATGGAACCCAGGAGCATTAGACTTCCGAGCTACACGTATAGCCCTATTTTTTGTTCTTTATTTTGAAACAGGGTCTCACTAAGTTGTGGACGGCCTCACTAAATAGCTGAGGCTGGCTGCAAACCGTGATCCTTCTATCTCAGCTTCCTGAATGCTGGGATTACAAGCGTGGGCCACCACGCCTGGCCCTGACTATATTTTTAATCTTTATTTTGAAACACTAAGTTGCAGAGGGCCTCACTAAGTATCTGAGGCTGGCTGTGAATGTGAGATCCTCCAGTCTCAGCTGGACATAACTTTCCTCAGTCCTCATTTTTTTCCCTACACTTCCCTCTTCCAATCCCCTTCCACTATTTTACTGTTCTCTATTCTACTTTGACTGAAATCACTTTTTATTCCTCTATTTTTTTCTCCCTAGCTTCCACATAAAAGAGAATTATTTTGAGGCTGGCTGATCTCAGCACGATAATCTCCAGGTCTATCCATTTTCCTGCAAATGATGTAATATTGTTCTTTATATAGCTCAGTAGAATTTAATTGTGTATATTATATGCCACATTTGTATTATCTATGTTTCTGTTGATGGACACCTAGGTTGGTTCCATCATCTTAGAGAACCATAATTTTCTTGTGGTAACTTCCATTAGACATGAGTAAGACTTATTTTTTTTAACTTGACACTTTATACATAACCCACTAAGAGGCTTATCATGTTGGATTGTTCCAATGTGCTTGCCTTTAGTCATTGAGAGAGGAGTTTGTTTTATTTTTAGATCAACAGCATAGTTTCTCAACCCTGATCCTATTGATACTTTGACCTAGGTGATTCTTTGTCAGGGGAAGCTGTTTCATGCATTGTAGAATGTTTTATAGCCACAAAATACACTAGATACCAGAATCTTTTTCTCCCATGCATGTCAACCAAAACTCTCTCCAGACCTTGTTAAATGTCCTAGTAGCCAGTGTCTGGCACCATAGTGACATTTAGTAAGTTGGTTTTTGTTTGTTTGTTTCTGTAGACTAAGTGCATCTATTATAGCTGCATAAAACAAAAATACCTTTATCAGAGAACCCAGAAAGAAAAATTTCTGGACTTGAATAGCCTCTGATAGTATTGTTTGGTCATGTTGGAGTGTGAGGCACCAGTGATTTCTCAAATACAGTTCTCCTAATTCTGAATAAATTCGTGTGACTCATCCTTTCCTGCTCATCCTCCCTTCATTGCATCCTTCCTAAACACATGCTTGAGGACTCCTAACCATGCACTGCTGGCCAACCACTGACAAAAGGTCACCTCACTGTGCAGTCAACCTCAGCTCATTTTGATTTGCGGAGATGTGTAATCCATTACAATCAGAAACAGAACAATCGTGTACAGAAACTCACACAGCCAGAATGAGCAGAAAAAATAACTATTGGCATAATGTACATGTGGCTCCTACTTTAATGATGTGTGTGGCTTCAAAAAAGCCATACTAATCATTTTTTTAGTTCTTGAAGGTTTCCTTTTTAAATTTTTATTGGTGCACTGTATTCATAAATCATAATGGGATAAAAAAACTTGCGTAGACATACATGCACACATTGCCCAGTTAGCCCCTACCCCACACCATTCCCTCCCCCTCCCTCCTTCCCATGCTTGCCTTAGTGGTTGGTATCTAATTTTATAGCAATTTATCCAAAATTAACAATGATAATCTCACATAACAGATTCATTTGTCTGATATCAAACTTTTGATCACCTAGAGATAACATTTCAATATTTCTTTTTGCTTTCTTACCAGAGGATATTTTTTTAAGGTGAAACTATCATACATTTTTTTCTAGAAAAAAATCTATCCTAACATGAAATATGAACTCTAAATATCCAAAACAATCCCGAAGAAGAACAAAGATAGAAGATTTTCTGATTTCAAACCTTACAAAGCTACATTAATTGAAACAGTGCAGTACTGCTATAAAGGCAGATATGTAAACCAGTGAAGTAAAATAAAAAGCCTAGAAATAAATTCTTCCATATATGGTCAAGTCATTTTTGACAGGGTTTCCAAGAACATTTGGTGAAGGAAATAATGATCCTTTCAATAAATATTGTTGAAAAGTAATAATTACATGAAAAAGAATAAAGTTGGAGCCTTACCTAACACAATATACAAATATTAATTCAAAATAGATACAAGACCTAAATGTAAATCTTAAGACTATAAACTTTTAGAAGAAAACCTGGGTCATAACACTTCACAACATTGAAATTGCAGTGATTTCTTGGATATGATTTCAGAGGCACAGGCAACAACAGAATAAACAAACTTTCTAAAATATAAAAAAAATGTACATCCAAAGATAATGTAAACGGAGTTAAAAGTTACTGATAGAATGGGGTAAAATATTTCCAAATGCTATATCTGAAGGTATATTAATATTCCAAATAGAAATCCTAAAAATTAGCAACAATAAAAGCAAACAATACAATTTAGAAATAGGTAAAAGACTAAAATAAATAATGAATCTCCAAAGATTTTAACCAATAAACACATGAATATATTCTTCTTTGCTTAGTTTTCTGCTGGATGGAAAAATCTTATTTCTCTGTTTCTGGTGTGTATTACCTATTTCTTCTTTGTAGTTAATCTCTTTGAGTATTTTCTCTAGTGCTGGTTTTGAAGACATAAATTCCTTCAGTTTCTGTTTGTCATGGAAGCTTCTTATTTCCCCATCTAATTTGATAGATAGTTGTGCTGGGTAGAAAATTTTTGGCTGGAAGTTGTTTTCTTTCAGAGTTTGGAATATGTTACTCCAAGCCCTTCTGGCTTTCATGACTTGGTTTGGGAAGTCTGGAGTGATTCTAATTGGTTTGTCTCTGAATGTCACTTAATCTTTTGTTTTTGTTGCCTTTTAAGATTCTCTGTTTGGCTTCCACATTTGTCATTTTGACAATTATGTGGCATGGGGATCCTCTTCTCTGATCCTGTCTAAAGGGAGTTCTATATGTTTCCTGGACTTGTGTATCGATTTCTTGCTCTATGTTTGGAAAATTTTCTGCTATTATTTCTTTGAAGATATTATTGATCCCTTTGGTTTCACCTTCTTTTCCCTCCTTTATTCTGATTGTTCTTAGGTTAGCTCCCTTAAAATGGGCCCATATTTCTTCAATGTCAGATTCCTGCTGTCTGATTTTTTTTCTAAGTTATAAATTATGTGTTTGTTTTTGGAGTGATCCTCTTCTAGGAGTGAGATTCTTTTCTCCATGTGTTCTAATCGATTGTTTATACTTTGAATTGAGGCCTTTACCTCAATGATTGCATTCTTTATCTCTTTTATACTCTCTCTAAATTATTTTAGAAGGTCCTGTATTATTTGGACAGTTATATTCCTGATTTGATCTTCTGAAGATCTCTGAATTTCTGTGTTATCAGGTTCTGATAAGATGGGGTTGTGGGCATTCATTGCTCTATTGTTGTTCCTCTTTGCCATGATTTCAGAATTTTGTGCCTTCCCTGGGTCACTACGACTTCACTTAGGGTGCTCTGTATTGTGAGTCTGTGGTATCTCAGTCACCACTACTCCTTTACTGGGTTGTATCACAAACTGTCACACCCAGGAAGTTAATCGAGGCTGTGCGAGACCATGGGGATGCTGGGCTGGGCGTTTTCCCATGGGGAGCTGAGAGTAGGGTGTGGTATCTCTGCCACTGCTACTCCTTCACTGGGTTGGACTGCAAAATATCCAACCCAAGGAGATTATCAAAGTTCCTGGGCATGCAGTACAGGGATTTCTCCTATAGGGGCCGCAATTTCACTTATGGTTATTGTGCATGTTGATAAGGAGCTGTTGAGGGCATGGTGAACTCGCTGGCACTGCTGGCAATATGGTGCTGCTGCCATGCCTTCGGCCATGAATCTGGAGCTGCTGGCAATATGATGCCGCTGTCACACCCTTGGCTGTGAGGCTGGCATATTTCTTTTCTGGTTTTGAGCTCTGTTCTGAGTCCCTGGAAGGTGTGATGAGCTTGACCACTGGGAGTTTTAGACGTTTTTGGCGCTGAAAGAACTGCTGAATTGCATCCAAATGATTCGCAGCTGCTCATTTCAGCTCCTTGTTTACCTTTCCTCTCTGGATCTTGGTGCTGTGAGGGAAGATGGTGCCAGCGTGGTCCCATTGCGGGTTTGATTTCTGGTCTCTGGTTGTTCTTCTAGTCTTTTTTTCTCTGTCCCTTGTGTTTACATTTTTTATTTCTTTGCTGATGGTGTTTTCTGGCTATGAAAAGCCCTGATTTTGTGGCAATAGAGAATGAGTTTTAGCAGGGCTCATAAATGCTGCTTTTCTCGGTTGCCATCTTCCCGGAAGTCCCATACTTATCTTTACATCTAAGCACAGAGTAGATACTTAAAACAATCTCATCTTTCCCTCTTCTACTAAGTTCTATGACTTGTTGTTTTTCCACTGATAAAATTAAAATAATAGTAATATGTATGTACCCTGACACTGCTGTTGTAGGTTTCTGGTGTGAATTGAACCCATGAGCATTCTACTTCTAAGCTACATCCCAATCTTTTTTTTTCTTTTCTTTTTGAAACAGGGTCTTGCTAAGTTGCTAAGCATCTTCCTGAGTTGCTGAAGCTGGCCTTGAGCATGTTATTCGCATGTGTCAGCCTCCCAAGTACTGGTCATATAGCCATGCGCCACCACACCTGACTTATTCCTTCATTATTTAATGAATGTCTACATTTCAAAGCCCAGAAAGAACAGGTAATAGATTAGATAAAGTTTCTGCCCTCATGGAACTTGACTTTTTCTGGGATAGCCAGTCAATAAGAATTCAAATCTCTATCAATTTCTCTATCTAATTTTAGGTAATTCTAAGTGAGTAAGTGCTAGAAGAAAAATATAGCCACATGGGCTGAGAGTGCTAGAGAGTGGTGTGGAAAGGCCTTTAAGGAATTAGCATCATTATTTTTATCATTATCATGATTAACATTATCATAAGATGGTATTATTAGCCTTTCATTAGTACAACATATACTTTATCTTCCTAATGGTGAGGCTGAACTATTTACATTTGCTCTGACCTCGTTATCCTTGAGACCAATACCTGGGGTAGATCTAACTGCTTTGAAAGAGTTTTGACTCTCTCTTTCTATGGTACTCCCCCTTCTTTGTTGATTGGGAATATGTTCTAAGACTCTCAGGGGATGCCCGAAACTGGATAGTCCTGAACATATATACTATGACTTTTTTCTTACATACACACACACACACACACACACACACACACACACACACACACATATATATATATATAGAGAGAGAGAGAAAGAGAAAGAGAGAGAGAATATATAATAAATATATCTCTATATATTTATAGATATAGATGTATAGATATATATCCAAACCCTCAATGGATACCTGAAAATGGATAGTCTTGAGCATATAGACTATGTATGTTTTCTCCATATAAAATTTAAAATTTATTTTAAATTTAAATTTTTTCTATATCCTCATAAAATTTAGTTTGTAAATTAGACAATATGATTAATAATGATGAATACTAGTAAGAATAATTATAGCAATATGCTGCAATAAAAGTTATGTGTTTTATTTAAAGGAAAATACATCCTTTATGTGTTCCCTTATTCTCTAAATATCTAACTGTACTTCTTGTAATGATGATGTGAGATAATTCAGTTCCTGAATGAAAGGAAATGTGTTGAATGGTATAGGCATTGTAATGTAACATTAAGCTACTGTGGAAGAGCTACTTAAGCAGAAGTACTGAGGTATGTGAAAGTCAGTCTCTTCATCAACATAGCTAATCACCTGTAGTGTACACAGTATGGATACTCTAGGCAAAGGGAGGATTCACATCCAGGGTGAGATGTTACAACACTACGCCAGGCTGCTCAGAATACTCACACTAAAATTATGAGCTGTTTATTTCTGGAATGGAATTTTTATTTAATATTTTCAGACTATTACTGTCTGCAGGTAACTGAAACCATGGAAAGTAAATTATGGATGGAGAGGAGGCCTGTTGTACAGTGGTGCAAACCCAGAAGTGGGTTAAACCCAGCTGGTCTGTATTTGAAGCCCTTTATAGGGAGGCTTTCTCCTCTTCTTCATCCTTTATCTCTTTCTTTCTTTCTTTCTTTCTTTCTTTCTTTCTTTCTTTCTTTCTTTCTTTCTGTTTGTTTGTTTTATGAATTGAACCCAGGCTATTTCTACTTCTAGGCTGCAACCCTATCCCCCTTTAATTTTTTTTAAATTTTGAAACAAGTTCTCACCAAATTGCCAAGGCTGGCCTCAAACCTGTGGCCTGAGGTCAACCTTCCAAGTACTGGGATTATAGGAATATGCCATCACTCCCAGCTAGGGAGATTTTACTTCTAAAGCTTTAGCAGTAAAGCTTTTTGGAAAATCCCTTTTGTTTAAATAATTAGATATTTTAACTAGTATATAGGACATAAACATTTGTGGAGTAACATGTTTCAATGCATGTATACATCGAGTAATACTCAAATTAGGCTAACATATTGATCATATGGGTTAACTTATTTATCCCCTTAACATTTGTCATTTTCTCATGGCAAAACCCCTAAATTCCTTTTGTCTAGCTTTCAAAATGCATAGTACCTTGTTGTTACTTATAGTCACCCTACAATACAAACACACAGAGCCTCTTGCCCCTTTTAACTATAACTCAGTACCCATGATCAGCCTTTCTCCATCCTTCTCTCCTCCCTATTATCTCCAGTCTCTAGTAACTACCAAGCTATGCTCATAGTGGGTTATCTCAACATTAACACTCTTAACACTTTGGGGAGAAATTCCTTGTTTTAGGGGGCTGATATATGCATTATAGGATATCTAGTCACATCTCTAACCTACACACACCAGATTCCAGTAGCACCCCTTCTCCAGATGTTATGATTAAAAATGATCTGGGATATTGGGACATTGTCAAATGTTTCTTGGGGTCAATATTGGCCCTGGTCCAAACTGCTGCTTTATAGAACACCCCTGTCTTTCTAAGTGTGGATCTGGTGTAGGATGTTTACGACAGGTGCTTTGCTGCCCCCTCTTGGGATTGCTTGTGCACCACAAGCTCCTTTCTCTCTAGTGGTTTCAATCAAATGCACCCTTTGATACCTAGCTGAAACTTCTCCTGCTGCATCAAGCCTCTCTAGCACTTGAGCCCATTCAATTTCTTCTGCTTAATGCCTAACATGAATATTTTCTGTTTGATAACTGCTATCTTTTTCCATTAGGTGAATCCCCTGGTGTTTATTAAAAGTAAATCTTCATATCGACTTGAAAAGATGAAACATGTCTTGGTCACCTTTGGATCATCATAGAGTACCTAGAAAATAACTTGGAATAATAACACTCATTATATAATAAATTAAGCTGGTTATAATGGTTCATGCCTCTAATCCAAGTACTTGAAAGGCTGAAACAGAAAGATTGCAGGTTTGAGGCCAGCCTTAACAAAGTAGTGAAATCCTCAGCAACTTAGTGAGACCCTGTTTCAAAGTAAAATAGGTCTGGTGGCATATGTCAGAGCTAGAATGTTCTTGGGCTCAATCCACGGTATCAATAATGATGATGATACTAATGAGTTGTATGTAGCATAGGCAATTTTATTGTCAAATTTTTCATGATCAGCCTGAGGCTGAGGGCTTGGTTTTACTCTTGAAGGGAAGGTTAATGAACCAATAGGAAAGCTCACATTTGATTCTTTCTTTGCCCAAATACATCTTGTTATTCAGAGTGTACTGAACTTACTTTTTCTGGAAGTTCAGTACTCACGTGGCATTTGAGTAATTAACAAACATTGGGTAACCCAACTCAAGGTCCTTTAAGTGACATTTGAGAAGTGTAGAACAATCATAGCTTTTTAACGTGTGCTGAGTTCAGGTTCCCCCAGTGTCCACTCAACCTATGATGGTTGTCCTCTGTCTGTTGGCATTAGCACATTTAAACACACTGCCTAGGGATTTCTGAAACATGGGCTTAGCTCATATCCTCCCCAGAGTAAACTCTTAAATAGTAAAGCTAATCAGCTTTATTATTTAAGAATTCTTTCTAAATATGACAATGCAGTGTAAACTACCTGGAGTATAGACTTACTGGGAATTACTGGGAATCCTCAGAATTAATGCCTCCAACTCCACCTGCTCAGATCTATTTTAGTCTGTTGGGTTAGTTCTAGATAAAACAAATGTTTACAAGATTCCAGAGGCTATTACATAATGAGTGTTCCATGTGATAGCTGCCCTACATGTGGCAAATGAACCCTGAACCCAACCTGTTAGGCGATTTTTCTATAGAGGATTCCCCATTAGTGGACTTGTCAGCCTGTCTGTCCTTCTTTAAGATGTCTCCAATTTTCCCACCTCTGCTCCTTCTCATAAAGTGTTCTATGGCCAGACTGGTGTGCAACCTGCCTCTTCAGGGGTAGAACTGGGACAACTGGGCGATCTCTTGGGAATTAGAAATCGAGATTCATAGAAAGGAGTTAGTCTCTATTAGTAATTAATGAAGTGTAAACTTGGGGTTACGAGGAACCACAGATCATCGCATTCACCTGATGTGGTGGCAACATAAATCAGAAGCAGAGAGACACAGCCAGGAAGGGTGTGATTGCTTTCCATAGCTTTTTAGTTTAGTTTCTGCTCCCCTCCCCTTCCTTTGCCTTTTTTTTTTTTTTTTTTTTTTTTGGTAGTAGAGATTAAACTCAGGGAAATTCTACCTCCAAGCTATACCCCTGGCCCTATTTTATTTTTTTAAATTTGGAAACAAGTGTCTCACTAAATTGATGAGGGTCTCACTAATTTCCTGAGACTGGCCTCAAACCTGAGTTCCACCTGTCTCAATCTCCCAAACACTGGGAGTCCAGGCACAAACCACATCACCTGGCTTCTGCTCCCATTTCTCAGGGGAGATCTGTCTGAGTTTTTTTTTTTTTTTTGTTGTTGTTGTTGTTGTTACCAAGTTTGGTGAAATCAAGCTTATCATTAATGTCATTGTCTTTAACTTATACTGGTTGACTGTATTTCTGCCACCAACAAAGCCTAGATCCTCCATTCCATGCTCCAATAATCATCTTTCCTGTTTTCCTGGTGAGAAAAATGAAGTTCAAGGATGCTGCTAGCAATTTGTCCCGAGTGGTATAACTGGAACACAGCTGATTCAGGTCTGCAGCCCTCGCTCAGCATCAGCATTCCTGCATCTCTCTGACTACTCATGCAGTGTGGTTTCCATCACCTCGTTTAGTGTGGCAGAAAATAGCACTGCAGAGTAAATGTGTTGTGAATGCCCTTGTGCTGGGAGCTTGTGGGCTGGCGCACTTTGCCTGGGCTGCTGCTGCTGCTGCTTACAGCTGGCTCATTGCTCCATGCGTTTCCTCCCCTGTGGCTCTGGCTCAACTGTTCTCTGCAGCACTTCCACGGCCATCAGAGCCAAGCCTGGTTCCTTCCAGTCATTCCCTGGGCTTAGAGCCTTCAATTATTATCAGCCCTGGAGTTCTTTGACTTGGCCCATTAAAGTTTAAATACCTGTCTTCGTTAAGAGTCCCCAGTCCAGGCTGCTCAGGGTTGGCTTCTCCCTTACCAACTCCCTTGGGGTTTGTGCCTCCTCTTTATTGTCATGACAACCAGCTGTCCTAACTCCACCGTGGGCTGCCCTATCAGTTCATCCGAGTTACTCTGAGTCCATGAGACTTCTGCCTTCCTTGACACCCATCTCACGCCATCGCCTCCCTTGCTTTCTGTGTGCTGGTCTGATAGTCAGCTTCTGTGCCTTCGATGGCATGTTCTTCTCTTCTCGTTGGGGCTCTGTGTACACCGCTCACCAGCCACGGGCACTTGTCCATTTTTGCCTACCTTGCTCCTCTTCATACTCAGGTCTCAGCTGTGCCTTCATTCCCTCTGAGAAGCCTTCCCTGACCCTCGGCTTGGTTCTGTTCCCTAGAATCCACTTTGTCTCATGCTTCTTGTATTATTATATGGTTTTTTGTTTCTTGTTAAACTCAAGACTCGTAGGTGACAATCACCTTATCCCTTTTGACTATTGTGTGCTCAAAGTCTAACACAAATGGTAATGAAAATAACTAGCCAGGCATGGTGGTACACGTTGTAACCCCAGCATTTGGGAGGCTGAGCAGGGGGATCATGATTCGAGGACAGGCTCAGCTACTTAGTGAGGTACTTTGCAACTCAGTGAGACCCTGATTCAAAAATAAAGAATAAAAAATTGGGCTGGGGGTGTAGCTCAGAGGTAGAATGCCCCTGGGTTTCATCCCCAGTACTGCAATAAATGAATGAATGAATAAATAAATAAATAAATAAATAAATAACAAAAGTAGACTTGAGCCTTGGACTAAGCTTCAGATAGTCAAGAAATAGGACTTTTATTTTTTGCTGTAAATCAACATTTGTGACTCTGAATTGCTTGGATGCACGATTAGGAAACTGAGCTGGGCTAGCCCTGAGGGCTCCCCACTCACAGGACCTGTGCCATGATATTCTCAGAGGTTACTGCTGAGACATCCATTGTCTCTGAAGCTTTCTGCTGCTTCAGTGCTGTGAATGGCAGGGGAAATCATCAGCAAGGAAGGGAACTTGGATTCCTCTGAGCCCATCTTTCTTGACATACCTGTAACACTTCATATTTCATATGAAATTCCATATAAATTTTCTTCTTCCTTGACATGCCATATGCCATTCCTTGGAGTGAATACTTGTCTTTCTGGGTGGAGCCAGTTAAGTCCTCATGTTCCAGAACCAAAGTCCTCTCCCACACCATTAAAGAATCTTTTGGAAGCTCTTCCCCGCCCCCTGCTTCTCTGCCTCTTTATCATGACCCTAAACATCAGCAACTTTCTTTGTGTTTGAAAACTACTTTTTGGCTGAGTGCACACCTGTAATTCCAGCTACTTGGGGTGCTGAGTCAAGAGCTTTGCAATTTTGAGGCCAGCCTGGGCAACTTAGCCGGGCTCTGTATCAAAATAAAAAATAAAAGGGCTGGGGATAGGGTTCAGTGGTAGAGCACCTCTGAGTTCAGCACCTCTGAGTTCAATTCCCAGTACAACCGTCCCCTACACACACTCATATTTTGATGTTCTATAAATTTTAGTATCTGAACTAGTGACATACAGAAATTAGTCCTTCTTTCCCTGAGAGGAGGGAGGGCTTAATGAACAGAAACTCCCAGGAGATGAAGAGAAATGAAAATGTCTGTGCTCTCTTCCTTTCAGTGCATTAGTGAATGGCAAAAACAGACTGATTAACTTGCCTAATGAGAGTCAGAATGTTCATATCCTGTGACACTGACATTCATCACATGCTTACTATGTGTTAGACACCATGTTACATGCTTTACATGGGAAAGCATGTTATATCATCAGGAGAACACTTCAAGATAGGTAATCATTTCATGTGTGGGAAAATGGAGGTTCAGAGGGCTCAGGTATGGCCTGCAGTCACATAAGAAGATTTTACCCCAGCTGGTGGGGTCTCAGAGCCTGTAGTCACACTCTTGCTGTTTTCTAGATTAACAGGGGGCTGTTGGATAAAAAAAAAATTAAGAGAAACTTCTAGGAGCTTTTTTAACTTAACAAATAATAAAAATGAATTTTTGCCAGTGACATTACAGAATGGTAGATCTATTTTTACTCTAGAAAGGAATGACAATAAATGTAGGACTTTTCGGTTATATAAGAGAATAGCAATACCCTGTGAACTTTTTGGCAACTTAGACTTCAGTTAGTGATGATGGTGCATACGTATACTCATGCTCACCTTCCCGGTATGTTGGACAGGCATTGACTGACTGTGAAACCCACTGTCTGCATGCACATCTTCTGTGGAAATTGCCCGCACAGCTCATAGCTGGGCGAGAGCACAGCCAAGCTGTGGTAGTTTTCTCTTTCTACTGGTTGTTTGAGTCTCCCAGACATTATGTCAAGGTTTCTTTCATTAAGAAAACTTCATATTTGTACCAATATATATTCTATGAGAAGATTAAATGGTACATGAAGAATGTCTAGACATTTTAATACAGCTTCATGTAATACTGAAGCATGAATGAGGCTGTGGGGGAACTTTTAAAATAGGAAACCACTAGCCTGTCATATCAGCCTCTGTATTCATCTGTATAGCACCTGGGGTAAGTTCTTTTGCAAGTCCTTACAACTATTAAGATTGATATGAATGATAGTGAAGGCTCAAAATTCTTTACCCCAAATTGGTGTGGCCAGTTGCTTTTCAAAGCCCAGGTATTTAAGACTTTGACAAGTGTAGTTCAAGGCATGCAAAATGGTGTACAATATAATCCTGTACTTGTAAGGCTAAGGCAGGATAACAGGTTGAAGACCAACCACAGTAACACAGCAAGACTCTTGGCAACCTAGTGAGGCCCTATTTCAAAACAAGTAATAACAGTAATTTAAAAAGGGCTGGGGGATAGTTCAGATGTGGAATACTCCTGGGTTCAATCTCTAGTGCCATAAAAAAGAAAGGAAGGAAAGGAGAAAGGGAGGGAGGGAGGGAGGAAACAAGGGCAGTGTAATGTAATTTGTAACAGTGATACAGTGATATTTTAAATCTAGAATATAAGAATATTCACTCCAAGTAATGATTTTCATGGTGTTTGGTTGCCAAAGTAATGAGTCAGGATTTGCCTTCAAATGAATTGAATTATTGTAACCTCTTTCTGTACACACACACACACACACACACACACACACACACACACACACACTCTCTCAAGATTCTTGCATTTTATTTATGTTTTTCGTATTGGGGATGGAACCCAGGGGCATTCTACCTCTGAGCTACATCCCCAAACCTATTTTTCATTTTGAAACAGGGTCTCACTGAGTTACAAAGGGCCTCACTAAGTAGCTGAGGCTATCCGCAAACTGCTGTCCTCTGGCCTCAGCCTCCTGAATACTGAGATTACAAGCACGGGCCATCACACCCAGCTAGATTCTTGCATTTCGGCATTGGCATTGTGGATGAAGGATTGTGGACCTCTATAATATGTATTCACTGTTCTTATCTAGAAAGCAAACAACAGCAATGACCACAACATCAAAACTGAATAATAATTTCAGGTAAAATTGGAGTTGAAAGAAGGGACATCTATGAATCTCTGATTTGCTCTTATTTTGTATTAGAAAATCAATATTAGGACCTGAGAGAGGATCAGATTTGTGAAGAGAATGGAAGTGATATGCATGACTTTTGAGAGTATAGAAAGGAAACCACTGGCAATATTAGTCAAAAGGAGGGAAAGAGAGAATGGCTTAAGCAAAAGGGAAGGAAGCTGGCCCCGGGCCTGGATCTGATAACCTGGTTCTCATGGCATCATTGGGGAGCGATGTCATGTGCTCAGTGTCACAAGAGAATATTTGGGTTAGAGGCCGGGCATGGTGGCGCACGCTTGTAATCCCGCACTTGGGAGGCGGAGACAGGAGGATAGCACAGGTTCAAAGCCAGCCGCACTGGCTTAAGAGACCCTGTTTCCAAAAATAAAATAGATCTGGGAGTGTAGCCCGGAGGTTAGAAGGGCTTCCAGGAACCCCAGGACCACCACCCCCCCCAAAAAAAGAATATTTGGGTTAGAACTGACAAGTATTGATGTATGAAACAGGCATTCAAGTAGAACTGAGGATGTATCTAATGCATAGATTCTTGGTTCTTGGACATTATGAAGTTAGGACATGCCTCCGACTGTCACTCAAGCTTCTTTAGTCCTGCGGGTCAGCCCGTCCTGCTCTAGTCTACAGCATGTGATGTTTTACCCTGCATGATGCCCTCTGTGGCTTTTTCAACTCCACTTTAGAAAGTTGCACAAAATCATTTTATTAAGTTTTAAATATTTCATCAAAAAAGAACTTCTAAATCCTTTTTCTTTGAAATCTGAGCAATTGGATTCAAACTTTTAATGCTGTGCCTTAGCTTGCACCATTATAATATTTCCAAAGGTTCTGCCATGTAAGATAGGAAAAATGAAATTATTAGCATCTGTGAGGCTGCAGGAAAGACATTTTGTGTTTTATTTTTATTTTAAGTTTCTTTGGAGAACATGCCTTCCTTTTGTGAATCAAAAATCCTGATATTTCTTGGCATCTTTGGAAATAGATTTCTGTTGCTGAAAATGGTTCTCAAATTCTCTTTTAAAGCCAGAAAGTAATACTATAAAAAGCCAGAAATTGATTAAATACACTTTATGTTACTGAATAAAATGTTTTAAATTCAAAATCAAAACATCAATAAAAATTTAAAATTTAGAGAAAAACAAAAAATCTGTTATTGAAAAATAAGATTACAAAGTATACTTATTCTGTTTTCACTTAGGCATAAGAAAATTTTATGACTTCAAAAAAAATGATGTACTTGTTAGTAATGAGATTACAAATATAAATCAGGTATAACCAAAGAAATGTAATAAGAATATAGAAGTATCAAGAGCAAACAGATAATGTGAGGATATGTATACATTTATAACCTGAGTCATGGAAAATCATAAAAAACACAAGGATTCACCAGCACATATTTCATTCATTCTCAGAGTGATACTATTTTCAAATAAAATATAGCTCCTAGAAAACCCTTTTGTGTACGTATAAACGCAGTTTATAAATTTGCAGAGAATTTAATTTTCACAGTCCAAGACACCTGTGGAAGAAGAAAACAACTACAGTAGGATTTATTGCATTAGTAGGCTCAAATATGTATTATTTGTAAGTGAGAAGGCAACATATTAACCATTATTAGCTAAGTAATCTAATCTGTATTATTAAAAAATAACAAGAGTGTGATGTTATTTTTATCTGACTTGCTGTTATCCTATTTCCAAGGATTTCTTTTTATTCAATTCTGGTTTTTGTTTTTAGATCATTGGCAGTTTCTTCTTATTGTTTATAAAACTGAATCCAGCTGCCTTCCACCACAGCTGACTAATTTTTTTTGTTTAAATATCTTGGTTTTGTTGTGAACTCTTAGTCGGCTAAAGATTTAAATTTGAGCTCAGACTTGTCCTTCTATTTCTTCTTGTCTCTGCCCACACTTCACTAAGTCATTGAATATTTTAATAATTTGTATGATAAAATTCTCAGCCAAGCTTCTTAAATTTAGTTATTTATTTTGGCACTGGAGATTTGAACCCATAGCCTTGCATATGCTAGGCTATCTAAGATATGATTTTCAAACATCTTCTCTTCTTGGTTGCTGTGTATCTGCTGATTCCAGTGCATCCTTCAGACACCTGCCCCATCCTCCTGAAACCCAGCAACTCACTCCATTCTAAATGGTGACCTCTCCTCTATGTATCCCGACACCCTTCTAGGGGTTACTGTATTTTTCTGTAGTTGTTGATATACTGAATTATCTCCATCATTGTAATGAAAATTCTTATTAACATCTTCATTTTCAACATAATGCTTGGTACTCAGTATATACTGAATAAATGAAAAAGGTACCTAAGAGGTCTGATCATCTTGTGCCTAAGAATCCTTTTATGGCTCTCAATTACCCATAGAATAGCTTCCAACTCCTGCATGTGATACAGAAAGCCTCCTAACCTACCCTCAGCAGTGTTCCTAGCAAGCTGCTAAGTAATGTTGAGTATTGTGTGGACTTGTGTACTTCAGACATGTTCTCACTCTTGTAGAATGTATAATCTCACACTCCCATATCCCCACATCATGCTTTTACATAGCCTTCCCTTTCCACCTGATAAACTTGCATACATCTTCCCAAACCCCCATTAATGCCATATTTTTGTGAGACCTTCTAATTCGATATACGCATCTATTCCCTAACGCACTTACATGATCATATTTTGAGAACCTGTAATGTATTATTTATTGGGTCCTTAGAGTCTAGCTCAGTGCCTGGCATCTATAGGATTCCTTGTAAATGTTATTTTATTAAACAACTATATGCTAAATTAATAAAGTAGTGCAGGTATTAACAACACAGGATTTAAGTGGAGTGTGGAGGCATATGCCTATAATCCCAGTACTTGGGAGGCTGAGCCAGTAGGATCACAAGTTTGAGATCAGTCTCAGCAACTTAGTGAGGCCCTTAGCAACTCAGAGAGACCTTGTTTCAAAATAGAATTAAAATAGGGCTAGGGATATAGCTCAGAAGTAGAGTACCCCTGGGTTTAATCTTCAGTACCAATAGAAAACAAACTGATTTTAGAGACAGAAAAAAAATTAGTTTGGATAGTGGCTCTGATAATTACCGGCTATAGGACCTTAGTCTGACCTTAATCTGATTTTCAATGTACCTGTCTGTACATAAGGATAGTTTCTGCCCAAGTTTCAGGAGAATTAATTTGGGGAGCATGAAAATACCAGATACAGAACCTGGAACATACAGATGCCTATTGAATAGTAGCTGCTTACATAATTAGCCATGGACATCCAGCAGAAGGCAAGATGATTTACATATGGGTTGGATTTATGGGCATCGTGTTTTTAGCTGGGCTTTAAAGGAAGAATTAGGCCCTTTTAAAAGAAGATCGAGCACACACACTCTACACAAACAAAATAGAAACAGATCTGGTCGAGGAGTAATTGAAACCATGTTCTGAAGAAATCAGTGGACCAACTTGAGTGGAGCATTATAGCACACAAAATCCAGATGGTGGAGGGCCAAGGGCTCTGAGGACAGCAGATGCTAGACACAGGGTCTCAGATGCTGGACTGGGACTGAGGATGCTAGACTAAAGGGCCATTGACTTCTTTCCAGACCTGCTAAATTGCTGCAATTCCTTTAGAAAATTGTTCTTGCTTATTTTCTCCTAAACTGACCCAACTTCTTTCCACTTAAAAGGAACACAGCTCACTCCAGCCCCACCAATAGGGACATGCCTGTAAGTGTCACAGCAAGTTCTGCTGTGCTAGGGCACCCCATTATTCATTGAAAAGTGAATCCACCAGCAGTTGCTGAAGGGCAGAAACTTTTGGACCCTGGGGACCCTTCCCCAGAGATGCAGGGATAGAAAGCATCCCCTACCTGGCTCCAGCGACCCTTGTGCATGGCAGGCAGCTGGACACATGCAGGAGCCTCAAGCACCCCTTCACTTTGCCTCTGGGTTGTCTGCCTCGTCATCCAGTTTCATTTGTCAACTTGTCAGAGAGGGACCTTCTGAGCAGGGCTTTGGCTTTCTCCACTGGAACCATTGCTATGACTGCTCTCATCATCCTTCTGAACTCCATTGTCCCTGCAGAAGTCGGCAGGAAAAGCCTTAGTCTAGAATAATTCATGTTTATTTATTATATTCTCTTTTCTTTTAAAGAAGAGAGTTTAAGGGGAAAATGTGCATCTTTTTCGGGAGACAGCATCTTGTTAGTTGGTAGAGGAACTGTCCAGAGAAAAAAATGTGTCTGTGTAAGCAGTTTGTCACAACTGGTTAGTTTTTAATACCCTGGAGGCTTCATTACCTTTTAGGGGTTTACTGAGTTACTAACGTATAAATCTGTTCCTTAGTAGTAAGTGTCTTCTTGGACCTGGTTTGGTGTGGCCATTTTCCTGTCTAATGGCTCAAATTTAGCTCTAACCTTAGCCACATTGGCTCAGAAAAAAGATCAAGAGTTACTTTGTCCAATGCTATAGCCACTAGCCCCAAATGTCTGTTGAGAACTTGAAATGTGATGAGTGCAGCTAAGGATCAAACTTATGGTTTTTTAAAGTTTAATTAATTTAGATTGAAACAGTATTTTATTACATTATTGGAGCACTTTAAGTTATCAAGAAAAGTTTGTTATAGGAGTCTACTTTTCATTAACGTTTAACTTTTTATTCTGTAAACTTATATGAAGTTGGAAGAAAGAATACATAAACCCCAGGTACTATTTATCCAGTTTCTCCAATGTTAACACCTTGAAAAACAATGGTACCATATCACAACTAGGATATGTTAGTCAGGTTTCCTTCACTATGACAAATAATCTAGGTGATCTGTTTACAAAGAAGAAAGGTTTATTTTGGCTCATGTTTTGGAGGCTATAGTCTATGATGAATTGGCTCTGTGGCTTTGGTTATAACACATCACGGTGAGGAGCATGTGTCAGAGCAAAGCTGTTCACCTCATATCAGGGAAACAAAAGAGAGGAAGAGGAAAGACCAGCATCCTACGAAACACGCAGTGGCCTGAAGAACTCCTATTAGGCCCTACCTCTTAAAGTTTGCACTAAGTTCCAACAGTGCCCAGCTGGGGACTAAAATACACAAAGGCCTTTGGAAAACATTCCAGATCCAAACCGCAGCAGAGGAAATTGACTTTATATTGTTAGTTCCAGAGCCTTCCATTGGCACAAAAATGCCCCTGCGCCATTTTATGTCCATACCCATACTCCCCACCCCTGACCCCCGGCTACCACTAATCTGTTTTTCATTTCTATAATTTTGTCACTTTGATAATGCTACATAAATGAGATTATGTGAGAAGTTTCTTTAGCCTGGTTTATGCACTTGAGATGAATCTATGTTGCTGCATGCATGGGTGGTCCGTGCCTTTGATGGCTGAGTAATATTTCTTGGTATGACTGTGCCAGAAATTGTTAACCAGACACTTGTTGAAGGACTTCTCTGTTTTTTATGATTTGGGACTACTATAGATTAGACTACAGTGGTCATTTGTAAATTTGTTTATGTGAACTGTTTTTTTTAATTGGGGTAACTGCTCAAGAGTGCAATTGCTACAATACATGGTAGTTGCCAGCCTAGTTTTATAACAAAATGCCAAACTACCTTCACAGTGGCTGTATATTTTTTTATTCTCACCATTAATGTATGGATAATCCAGAATTTCTTCAGTTAGTATGATAACTATTTTTTAAAGTCCATTCTGATAGATATGTAGTATGAACCTACTTTTCAACAATTTTATAAAATCCACATAGAAACCAAGAGCATGTAATGAAAATTTAGATTCTAAAATGAGATACGCTGTCAATGTAAAATATATGCTGTTTTTTGAAAATAATACAAAACAAACTCAGTATTAAGATTTATAATATTGAAATTATTTATAATGAATTTATTGAATTTACTATGTATTCATTTTCAGTGTGTGTTTTACAGGGGATTTAACCTGGGGTGTTATACCTTTGAGCTATTATACCCTCAGCACCTATCTTATTTTATTTTGAAACAGGCTCTCACTAAGTTGCTGAGGGCTTCCTTAAGTTACTGAGGTGGACTGTGAACCTGCAATCCTCTTGTTTCAGTTTTCGAAGTACTGGGATTATAAGCCTGCATCACCAAGCTTGGCTCATTGTACTTTTTTTGCTGTGTTATCTAGAAAATGTTAAATTGCCTGGTAGGTCTCTCTATGTTTCTATTAGGCAGTGCTAGTTTGGAATGTAGTGATCAGGGACTAGCTGGGCCTCTGGATTGAGGGCCTGATTTGATTAAGTGTAAGAGTTGACATATATATCCTATAAAAGGCCAGCTAGAAACTATTTTAGATTTTGTGAACTATAAAACCTCTGTTGCAATTACTGGATTTGGCCATTGTAGCACAAAACCAACTATAGTTAATGCAATGGTGAAATGAATGTGCATACCTCTGTTCCAAAGAAAACTCATTTATAATAACAGGCAGTGAGCCAAATGGCCACAGTGTGAGAACCCCTGCAATAAGGAATACAAACAAACACAAGGAGTGCACTTGAGTCTCTCAGATGGACCTTATCAGATAGGCTCCAATTAATAAACAATAGCACGTCCTAAATGTCTCAGCGGAAAGAATACAATAGGGGATCTTTTACACAGAAGAGGGAAATGCTGAGATAGTAAACAGAGGATGGAAAGCATTCCTAAAATGAGCAGCCACTGGAAACAGCTACCGTTCCTAGGCTTGCAGGTCAACTAAAGGAGCAGGGATGTCCTGGAGGTCATTTGGTGGAAGACACAGCCATGTTGGGGGCTCCTGGTCAGGGCCTGTGGTTACAGAAGAAATCATGATCTGGTGGGACCAGTGCTGGGGCACTTCTAGTGGCTGCCAGGGCTTTGCAGTGGATAAACCTATATTTGGTAGGAAACCTAGGAAATGCAGTTCCCTACAACTTAGGGCAAGGTCTGAGAAGCATTGGGAAAGGAATTTTAGTCATCAGATTAAACCAAAGATTAACGGGGGAGCAAAGGGGCTTTGAATTAGCCTGGTGGAAGCCAAAACCAGAAGTATTTTGTGCAAGACTTTCCTTTGTGTGGACTCTTTTTTTAGTATTTTTATCATTTAATTCCTCAGGGAAGATAGTCAAGAAAGAGTAAGATAAAAGCCCCGTGGTCCTGCACCCTCAGATGGAGTTATCAGTCCTCTCAGTATATTGTCAGGCGCGCGGGGGGCGATGGCAGTGATGGAATGGCAGCTGGCACTTTGCACTTGGAGGAAGTGTGACGTGTTTTCCTCTGGGTATGAGCCACCCATCTAATATGAGATTTCAAAATAGGAAAACAGAGCTCTACTTCACATTCAACTAATGGATAAGATGTTTTTATTCTCCCATGTTTTATTCCATTTTCTTTTACTCTCTAAATTCATTTTGTTAAATAAAGATCTGTTGCTGACTTCTTTTTTTCCTAATCTATTAGTGCATTGCAGTTACACATCATAGTGAGGATCCATGTGTTTAAAATGCACGAGCACACGGCTCTTTGCATATTTCCCTCCACTTCTTCCCCTCCTCCCCCTTCCTCCTTCCCACGTGACTCAGTGAGATGAGCAATAATACCTTCCCATTTTACTTAGAATTATTTGACCTGTTTCCTTCCCAGCCTCTCCTTTCCCCTCACTAATTCTCACCTCTAACTTCTTTCAACTGCTCTGCCAATCTATCTTTGCATTATTTAGAGTCCCTTTTCTCTCTGGCTTCCACAAATGAGAGAAAACATACCACCCTTGACTATTGTTTTTTGTTATTGTTATTATTTTAAAGACTTTTGGTGTGGGGGGTAGTGGTGTTCTACTTTTAACTACACTCCAGCCCTTTTTATTTATTTATTTTTATTTTGAAACAGGTTCTTACTGTTTTGCTGAGGCTGGCCTCCAACCTGTAATCTTTCTATGTCAGCCTCCCAAAGACTGGGCTTATCGGTGTGCACTGCTGTGTCCAGCTTGAGTAATATTTTATGCACATCTTATATGCAAAAATGTATTTTTTTCAATAATTTTCCTTTGAGGTTCCAAAAATAAAACATACCACTTACCAATATCAATCGCATATTAATAACTGGGGAATATCTATTCACTATTCACATTGAGACTGACTAACTTACCATAACATTCTCTAGTTCCATACATTTTCCTGCAAATGACATTATTTTGTTCTTTATGGCTGAGTAAAATTCCATTGTGTTGTATATACCACATTTTCTTTATTCATTCGTGTGTTGGCAGACACTTATGTTACCTCCATAATTTGGCTATTGTGAATTGTGCTGCTATAAACAGAGATATGCATGTATCATTAAAATATTCTGGCTTTAGTTCTTTAGGAAAGATACCCAGGCGTGGTATAGCTGGGTCAAATGGTTTAATCCCTAGATTTGTGAAAAACCTCCAAACTGATTTCTAAAATGGTCATACTAATTGACAACAGTTCTTTTTTCTCACATCCTTGCCAGCATTTGTTTGCATTCCTGATGATCGCCATTCTGTGCTACTGAAATCTAAGAACTGGTTTGGAAGGTGTTGCGGAAAAGGCCATTTATCACACATTCTTACTCTTTGAAATGATTTTCATCTAATGAAAATTTCCTCCTTGAGTCCTCATTGCATCCTGTGTAGACATTTTCCAGACTTCTTTAACATTCACATATTACTGTTTAAGAAACTTCTAGGTGGGTGCAGTAGCACAGGCCTGTAATCCTCATACCTGGGAGGCTAAAGATGAAAGATTGTAGGTTCAAGATTAGCTTGCAGCAATTTAATGAGAACTTATTTCAAAAAACTCACCAGTACTGCTCCGGCATACACATATAAGTAAACTCTTTTAACTCTTTTCTCCTTTCTTTCTTTTTCTTTTTCTTTTACTTTTTTTTCTTTTTTCTTTTTCTTTTTATTTTTTTGTGGGTCTGGGGATAGAACCCAGAGGCATTTGACCTCTGAGCTATACCCCCTGCCCAGTTTTTTATTCTTTATTTTGAAACAAGGTCTCACTGAGCTGCATAAGGCCTCATTAAGTAGCTGAGGCTGTCCACAAACCACAAACCGTGCTCCTCCAGTCTCAGCCTCCCAAATGCTGGGATTACAAGCGTGTGCCACCACGCCCGGCTCTCTCCTTTCTTTATTATTTTACCTCTTAGTTTTGGAGATTGTAGTCCAGGTGATTTTGGTCTATGGCAGCACAGTACATCCTGACCAAAAAGAAAAGGAAAAGAGAGTGCTGATGACACAGAGGCCCCAAATCTCCTTCTGGGACTGGCCACAATGTCTTGAGGCGCTCCCTCTAGGCCAGCCTCCTTAAGCTTGCCACCCCCAGTGTTGCCACATGGGGAACACTTCTTTAACACATGGGCCTCTGAGGACATTTCAGATTCAAACTGTAGGATCTGTAGTTCCGTGTAGGTGGTGTTCCAGCACTTGGGATTTATTACCACACCCTGTCCTCAGGAGAATGGGGAAGTGTGTAACTGATTGGCGGTGGATTTGAGGTTAGATTCCAGACACATGTGACCGAGGTCCTTCCATGTTAGTATCTCAGGAAGCACGTGCCTAGATATGCTCTGACCTCCCAGTAGTGGAGGCTTACATCTGTCCACAGCGGCAGGCGGCTGGGTGGGGTGGGGCTTAGCATTAGCAAGGCTAGTTAGCTCAAGGTGGAAGTTTACATGGTCTGATCACCACTTGTTTAAGTGATATTTCATCTTCCTATGAACTGTTTATAAATTTGTTTCCTAGTCAATTCAAAATTTAGGTGTAGGGTAGTGTGATATAATTACTGGGTCACTCAAAACCTTCCCAAATTGGCATCCTCTTCCCTTACAATAGGGACTACCAACATACATTATCATTCCTATATTAAAAATTAATATTTGATACACTTACCGTGTCAGATAATCTTACTAGAGCATATACATGGACATGTGTACACACACATGTGCACTCATATTTTCCCCCACAAAGTTCACTTAATGTTTCTTCAGTTTTTCTCATCTTATCAAATTATACCTCCACCCACTCAGCTTTCAGGCCAAACATATAAGTATCAGTGGTTTCTTATTTTTCTGTTACCCTCAATCTCTGATCCATAAGCTCTAGCTTCCTTCAATACTTATCCTACTCTGACCACACACAACCATTAACACCATCACCCTAGCAGGCAGGCTGTATCATCGCATGCCCTGAGTCCTGCTTTAGCCTCCTGTCTGACCTCAGTCTTTCCTTTTGCCTGCCTAGTCCTTCTTCATCCTGCAGTCCTGAGGAACAAATACATCATTTGTTTCACTCTTCTGCTTAAAAACTTCTGAGAGTTTTCAATGAGAGTTAAAAATCTCACCAAGTGTGTTAGATAGAAACACCATGGCTCTGCCTCTCTTTCTTCCCCCTGTTGCCCTCACAAAGGGCTTTTGCTCTTCCTTAAAAGCATAGCATCAGTTTATGCCTTAAGAATTACATAAATGCTGTAATTTTGCCTCAAATTCTTGTCCTACATTTTTATTTGGATCTTTTCTAAAATGTAAGCCGTCCGGGAGAGGCCTTCTCTAATCTTCCCATCTCATGGAATCATCCCAGCTCAGTGGCAAATAGCTCAACCCATCACCCTATTTTATTTTCTGTTACTCTTTGCGATCATAGTTGCAGATGTGACTTAGTTAGCATAGGCTAAGTGGTGGTAACGAATAGATCCCCAAATTGTGTACTAATTCTACTCTATCACTTCATTCAATACACATGTTGAAGGTCAGTGCTGGTTGGCAGACAGCTCCCCCGCAGGTAAGGATTCAGGGTCTCAGATACCTTTCATCTGTGGCTCTGCTGTTCACCTAGGGGAAAGAAACGAGTGTGGGAAGCCTGTTCAGGTCTTAAAATCTTTGCTCCGTCCTGGCACCTATCACCCCACTAAGATTTTTTTCAGTGATAGCTGGCCATATGACCTCATCTATTTGCAAGGTCATGGAATAATGGGGCATAAAGCTCCTGATGGACCAGTTGCAAACCACCACTAATACACTAGGAAGGGGAAAACAGGTATTTTTGAAATTATTAGCCTTCTCTGTTGCATCTTTTCCTCTGTATACAAATTTTTCTACATAACCTTTTCCCTCACATAAAAATATACTCAAGAAAATATACTCAATTCCTACTTCCTAAGCAGACAAATGAACTTCCTTTTTCTTTCTTTCTTTCTTTCTTTTTTTTTTTTTTTTTGGTGGTACTGGGGTTCCTGGAAACCCTTCTACCTCCAGGGTACACTCCCAGACCCAATTTTATATTTTTATTTGGAAACAGGGTCTCTTAAGCCAGCGTGGCTGGCTTCGAATCAGTGTGACCCTCCTGTCTCTGCCTCCCACGGGGATTACAAGCGTGCGCCACCACCACGCCTGGTGACAAGTAAACTTTCTATTCAGATTATTCTTCTCTCTCAAAGTTCAGAACTTTTGCGTAGAGCATGGCTCATCCCATTGTCCACAGTGGGTTTTCATGTTCTGACGATTGACTTAAAAGTGAGGCACTGCCCTCCCACGCCCTAAAGCAAAACAGTATAAGAGGGGCAGCACTCGAGGCAGTTCTCTTTCAGCAAAGAGAAGACAGAGGAGCACAGGACAGTCTGCAATCCGGAGCCTTGGCAGAGCCTTCAGGGCTGGGCTGTGAAGACTGATTGCCACTGAAGGGGATTCTGGATTGGAGCCCAGATCACATGTGGAAGGAGCTCTTCTCATTTCTTCCCAGCATCTCTCTGCCTTGCCCTCAAGAAACACTTTCTTGTCTACTTTTCTCCACAGCTACAGCTGAAGTATGCTTTGGGAGCCTGTTTTCCAAAGGGGATGTACGCGTGTTGCAACTTGCTTCTTGCTCATGAAACTTTGCGAGGTTAAGAATTGATTTAAGGATTTGTGGATTCAGGACTTTTTCAAAGGCTAGGCTTGGAGCTTCTTTAACAGTACATTTCCTTCAAAATTTATTCATCTTTTGATTTATTTGTTTTTGCTCAATGGTATATGTCTGTACCTTCTTTCTAGTGCCTTACTCTATATTTTATTTTATTTGTGTGTGTAGTACTGAGGATTGAATCCAGGAATGTTATACCTCTGAGTTACACCTCAGCCCTATTTTATTTTTTCTCTTTGAAACAGGCTCTCTCTAAGTTGCAGAGGGCTTCGCTAAATTGCTTAGGCTAGCTTAGGTCCTGGAATCTTCCTGTCTCAGCCTCCCAAGTACTATAATTATAGGGATGCACCACCACTATGGGCTTAAATTGTGATTTTTAATAAGCACTGTCCCTATTTTTCAGTCTTATTTCCCAATTCCCTATCATAGCAGATTATGTTTCCAAATCATCTTTTACCTGATTGTATCATTATTTTCTTTTAATATAGTGGAAGAGGCAGCAAGTATAAGCCAACACAGACTTTCAAAAGCCAAGCTCCCTGCTATGATAGGTTCGGTATGTGCTTGGTCAGCCTTCTCAGTTATTGTAGGCCATAGTGTTCTCAAGAAGGGCACCACCACAGTTCTGTGATCCTGAATGGGTTTTTAGAAAAGAACTCTTAAGTGTAACCTGATAAAGAACCAGGATCAAGTTATAAGTCAAGAACTTTGGCTCTTTCTGCTGACCTAAAGTTAATTTTTTTACATAATGATTAAATTATATTAGAAAAAAATATATACACATATTCCTATCCCATTGACAAAAGAACACTATTAATATTCTAATTTGTTTCATGTCTGTGGTTCTCTGTAAATTTTATGTAATTGGCATAGTATAATCTAAAATATTTTAGTTCTGTCATTTTAAGTCCTATTATAAGCATTTTTAATATCTTTGTAATCATTGTTTTAAGGGGTAAACATCTTAAGAATAAATCCACCCTTCCCTAGTTGCTATACATTTTGATCACTTCCATTCTTCACATTTACAAAATCACTGGGAAATAGTACTCTATTTTAAATTCATTCCAAGATTTGCAGGCATACTTATAGCAACATCTACATCTCTTCACAATAGCTTAAAAGTAAAATTAAGAATTAATTTCCTGTGGTCATTAAAACTGCCAAGGTACAATCTTGTGATATAGTATTCCAAATTCTTTTGACTAGGGTTAGTGTCTCATGGAAAGTTCCTCTGTGTTATGTAAATTAAGCAGTCCCTCAGAATGCTGATCGGAATTGACACTGATGATTGTGGGAATTCTAAGAGCCCTGAATGTTCTAACACACACTACATCATCCAGTTAAAAATCCCAAAGTTATTTGATTGTGGTATCCTATTATATACATACCATCTGATTATGTTAAACAGAGCACAGCTTTGGAAATACATAATGGTTTATTATAACTTGAGGAGCCCGTTGCTGGTTGAAAAATTGTAATAAGTAATTGAATAATTTAAGCAAGTCAAGGTTGACTTAGTTTACTCTATGCTGGTCATATTTTTTTGCTTTATATAAAACTGTGCTGCACCTAAGTGGGGACATGTTGACACATGAGAAACAACTTCTGCCCTGAAGGATTTTCTAGTTTATTTAGTGAGTGTGTGTGTGTGTGTGTGTGTGTGTGTGTGTGTGTACCACATGTGTATGTATAGAGAGAGGGTGGGTGGCATATATGTAAATACAAACATTGCCTATATTGTATATAGACCATAATAATCATAATAATGCATAATGCTCTTGGAGATGGGTATACAAGATACTCGAAGAGATCTGACATCTCACTGAAGGTCTTAGGAGACTATATTTTTACATACAAAAGGTATAAAAAACTGTTTCTTTGGGCTCTTCTTTTCCAGAGATATACGGGATATATAGTATTAGATTAGATTTAACCAAAGTAGTCTGACATTGGTCAGAAGAGCATAGCCTACTAGTTCAGAGGCTGGCCTGTGAAGCAGAGAGCTCTGAGTATTAATCTGAGTCTATAATTCAGGATCTGTGTAACTTTCAACAGATACTTTATACTTGCTGCATCCTGGCTGCTCATGATGGGATGATCTCTGTGTGGTAGGAATTTAGCAATAATGTATTTCAAACACCAGTACTCAAACACTATAATAGAGTTTTTGTTAGTACTATTATTATATTTAGTAACTCATATTTATGCCCCTAGAACCTGCATCACACGAAAAATAGGTGAAATGAGGGCAGCTAAAAAAATAGACATGCTTGAGTTCTATTCTGAGAATGGCCTCTTTTCTCCAATGTGGCCCTTGTATTTTATCAAAATTTGCCTTAGAGAGACTATGACAGGGATAAAATAGATTCTAACCTCTGTGAGGGAAAAGACCTATAAGTGTACTAACCAGCACATTCTTGTGATTAGCACAGTACCTCATGCATAGTAGCCTCATGCATAGTAGATCTCACTCAACATATTCACAAGGGAACATAACAAGGTATAGTTATTTGTTAAATATTTTTGCTCTAAAGTTATCACAGGAGAAGAGCTATCTCTGGCATAGTATCCAAGGAGGTCTCAGAGAAAAGGGGAGACTTGACTCAGGACCAGTGGGGTCCTGGACATACATGATGGAAAAGAATTTCAGCATATGTCAGTAGAGGCACAGAGATTCATTTAGGAAAGCAGAGACTCCACACTCAAGGAAAACTATGGACCATCTCCAGAGTAAGAGACGCCTTATTGTAAAGCAAGGGATACTCATGCAAAGAGAATGCAGGTCAGAGAGGGGAGAGATTTTCCAGGAAATAGAAGCAATAGACCTAGAAGAGAGAATGACTTAGAGAATGACAGGCCTGGGGAAGTATATGGAACTTCTGAATTAAAATTTTTTTTCATTCCCTTCATTTTTCCTTTCTACCCATTTTTTAAATTTCTTATGTCCTTTCTTAAAATGATCGATCCCACCAAATCTCCTTCCCTTATCTGTCTCTCATACCACTTTCTGACCATTGCATACTTTTCAGTGAGCTTTGATACAATCTAAGAATCCATCTTAGTGTCAGAAAATGACTACTAATGGGTTACAGATGGAACATGAAATCAAAATAATATTTTTATCAATATTTGTCCTCAGGTCTCTCATTTGGCCTGATGATCTGACTTGGGCTTTCTGGTTTCTGTAAACATATTACATTCACTCAAGGATAGAAACTCTACCCTATCTTAGTCAGCTATGTATATACTTGCACCCAATATAATGCCAGGCATTTAAGTGGTATTCAGGAAGCATTCTTTAAGTCTATAAGGGAATGGGTGATTCCCAACTAGTAACTCAATGCATGATATTCTGTGTCTATCCCAAATATTCCCCTAAGAGAGAAAATGCATCTCCAGTGGATGCTTTGCAACACTACAGAATAGCTTCTTGATTACCTTAGTATACCTATTAAACTTATCCTCTCACACAATTTAGTGCAAAAGTTCTTATAGGCATGCCCTGGTTTGCCTCAGCTATTTATAATAATAGACCCAAGGTGTTCCTTTTAACCACTATGTTTCTGAAAAATTGCTTGAAAGGTAGATTTTAATAATTGTATTATAGCTTCAATATACATTACTGCCATTTAATAGATCATTTATAATGCATAAAATATCATATAATATGGCTAGCACACTATAATTTGTTATTTTCAGAATTCCAATATTCATGGTCAGCCAAATTACGTGTCAACTTTGGGAATGAGCCACATGGGATACCTGGAGTTTTTACAGGTCCTGGATTTTTTTCTTTATGTATTTTTAATGGCCACTTCAGCTGTAAATTTCTCCAAAATATCTTTGTGCTTTTCTGTCTTATTAAACAGAAGATACTGTGCAGGACATAGGACATTTTTTTTCAATGATCATTTTTTTCCCCAATGATCCAAGTTCATTGTTTTGTGAAATAGCTCATATTTTCTGGAATTCAATTACATACATAAGTTAGTACATAACAAATGCTCCAAAACCGAATGACTTAGAACAATAAAATGTTATTGTCGTACATATGTCTACATGTCAATGCGGTGGTTCTGCTGATCTGCTCTCGACCTCGCTATCTGATCTCTCATTCCCAGTCAGATAAAGGGTCTTCTAGAAGTTGGCTGACCTAAGAAGCTTATGACTGGTGTGACTTGTTGCCACTCCACGGGGATGGGGTCTCTCACCCTCCAGCCAGCTGGTCCATGCTTATTCACATGGCTGTAGCAAGGTCTGTCCAAGGGAGGAGAAGTGTCTAGGTCTCTTGAGGTCTTCTCAGAGCTGACAGTTGCCTCCACTGCATTCTACTGCCTAGAGATAGTCAGCAGGTCAGATACGTTTTAAAGATGGATAAATGGGATCTACATCTTGGTGTAGTTGTTTCAAAATTTTCTTGTGCTGGGGGGTTTAGATACAGGAAGGGTTGAACATTTGAAGCTCTTTCTTGTAATTGACAACCACCTCAAGGAGGAAGCAGCTCCAGTATGCTCAGCTCCTGGTGCTAATTGGTCTCAGACTGCTGTGAACTTTGGGCTCTACTGTTTGTCTTTTCGGAGGTATGTGTATCTCATTTCTCATCGTTAGGCTGTTGATGTGTCTGCTTCTAACAGCCATTTAACCATAACCCTCTCTTTTCTCATTTTGCCTTGACTAATTTCCTCAGAAACTAATTGACCAACATCTGTTAGGGATTTGTCTAAAGCAATTTGCTACAAGTTCCTGGCATGAGGAGCTCTTGTATTTGTGATGTATTTTTTTGTTACTTTAGAGCTTAATCTTTTGATGCTAGCAAATATTCTAGAAAAAAGTGTTTTTCAGATGGCTAAGGTGATGTTCTAGATAACAGAGATGTCACAGTGTCATCTTCTTCTCCATGAATGAGTTACACTTAACACAGTAGTTTCCACGTGAGAGGACAGGCATAGTGCTACTGAAGTTTTTTGGTACCAGCACGTCTCTAGATCCCAGTCCCTTGTGTAGGTCTCATAGTAGGAAGAACAAGTGAATAAATGCATCGATGATTTGTAGTAGCTCTCAACCTAGTTGGACTCATGAAATTCCCCAGTGCTTGCTGTGTTAAAAACAAGAGTAGTTCAGGTAATACTTCTTTGCCTCTGAGGAGTATTATAAGGATTAACTAATGCCAGGAAAGGGCTTTGATATGCCTCGATGAAGGGTGTCTCATAACTATAATGTTTTATTGTTATAACATCATAAAATGCTTTTTGGGACATATAGCTTACATATTTTCCATAAAATTAACCCATAAATCATGTATAAAATGTATCAAATCCAAAAGCAATAGCTTTGACCTTAGAATTGCTGCAGCAGTGGTTTGATGATATACTGCCTACTACATCAGCAGAACTCTAAAGAACATAAAGTGTGCTTCCATATATTCAAAATGTGCAAACACTTAAAACAAACGACTGGGTGCTCTAAGAAAGTAGATGAAATGATTCAGAGTTTTTCACAGGTTGTATAAATATTTTAAAGATATTATCATGAATACTGTAGTTTTAGTTATTTTCACTAATTTGCATGAAATAGTCACTGCACACATCCAAATGTTCTATAGAATACCTTATAATTTTTTTCTTTGAAATATGATCTTTGTTTACCCATGTTCTCTGCTTAATAGCCATATACAAACGGCCACAGAGCTTTTAATGAAATGTCAGTATACATAATCTTTCTGTTACATCTTTGTTTTATGTTACCAATGTGGCAAATATAACATTTACATTTTTCCCTGAGAAACACTCATTTTTCTTCCTCAGATACATTATCAAATTTATGAGTAACTGTCTGTGAACAAAGGAAATATATTATCACCAACAATGTTGCCAAAGAGTAGTATTTATTTGACTATACTTGAAAGAACTATTATGACATTCTAAATATGGCTTTCAGAAAAATAGCCATACCCGTAACAGGTGGACTCGTGTGTGTGTGTGTGTGTGTGTGTGTGTGTGTGTGTGTGTGTGTGTGTGTTTTATCACAGATTGAACCAAGGGAGTTTTACCTCTGAACTATACTCCCAAATTCATTTTACTTTTAAAATTTTGAAACAAGGTCTCACTAAGTTATCGAGGATCTCCCTAAGTTTCTGAGGGCTGGCTTAGAGCCTGTAAACCTTCTGTACCAGCCTCCCAAGTACTGGAATTACAGGTGTGCACCACATGGCCAGCATAAATAGACTTTTGCTTATACAGTGTTTTCAAATATCTTCATTGCTGTGTACGCTGGTAGGAGAACATCAGTCTACAAGTATTAAATCAGAATGATGTGTGCATTTATTTCCCAGAGGGACTTAGCCAAATTGGAGAATATCACTGAAAGGGTATCTCCATCACAGCTGCAAGGTAACCTTTAAATATTTGCATAGTGTACTACCAGACAGCAGGCTTAAAGGGATGGTTACTCTCCCTATAGGATTTATGGTCTGTCCACAGTTGAGAATTAACTTTCTCTACATGCCTATCGGTCTTTTTATTGAGAAGGTCAGTACCACTTGCTATAAAATCCCTTAACTACTCCCCCTCAAGATTACTTACATATTTCCATTCTCCCTTCCTTCTATGAGAAGAAACTCTAGCTGTAATACTCTACTGTCTGTGAAACACTGAGTTTCCTGATTAATTTTTCTGACTCACTTTTTCCAAAGCCTTTATACATTGGTTGCCATGACTACTTCAAAATTCTTTGCATTAACATTATTTTTGCCCAAGTCTTTTCCTGGGGGATCCTGATCAATCCGAGGGCAGAGATGGTACTTTAAATATCTATTTCTGGTCTTTATGTTATAAATATGACATCTACATTTTCAATATAGCAGTTAGTTAATGCCAAATTGAAATAAGGTAATAAGGTTATATATGTAAGTGCTATAAATAGTACTGCATAGACTGCTTATAGTACTTAGTACCAAATAAAATATTTTATATAGTGGGTACCTTTCAAATGCTGAATATTTCATATCGATATAAATATAAATGGACACTAGATTCTTATACTTAAGCTAATGAAGAGCCATATGAAACTGGTTCCTTATTTTAGCTGAATAAACATATATTTTTCTTATTTTCACACCTCTCTGTCTAAAAGAAGATCTTATTTTTCTTTCAGAATGGGTCTTGACCTGAGGGAGAAATCAGTTTTCTCTCCCTTTCTCTTTGTCTCTTAGGATGATAAACATGGCATTATCTGGTTATAGCATTTTCTACACTAAACAGTTGTATCTTATGATTTTTTTTCTCACGTTTCCAGTTGTGTAACAAGGTGGTATAAGTTTAATATAAAGTAGTTTATATTAGTTGCATGTTTTATAGAAGGTAAAAAAATGCTATTCAGAGGATATTAAAAACAACTTTAGGAACATTAAAGAGTGTACTTTAAGTCAAGGATGATGGGAAAATGGCATCCGTGTTGACCATATCATGTATAAGGATAATCCCAAAAGTTTTACTTATGCACTAAGATTTTTATCTGAGCACTTTAGAAAAATAAAAACATTTTGTTGTTATCTGTTCTCAAAGAATCATTAAAATGATTATTATTATTTACCTTGCAAAAATTTAATACAAGACAGAACAGTAACCTACAGTTTTTCCTATCACTTTGCATTTGAAACTCAAATTGGACATGTAGTTATGATTTTGCCATTTAAGAAAAGTATATACGTAAAGATTCCCTTTCACAGAGTGTTTCGTGAGCCTGGTGTGGTAGAGCACACTTGTAATCCCAGTACTTGGGGGGCTGAGATAGGAGGATCTCAGTTTCATGGCCAGCCTTAGATACTTAGTGAGGTTCTCCACAACTTAGACCTTGTTTCAAAATAAAGAAAACAATAGAGCTGGGGGTATAGCTTGGAGATAGAATGCTTCTGGGTTCACTCTCCAGTACCAAAAAAAGAGTGTTTCACGTTTTTAATTTATAATGCTTTAGGCAAGAGTTTGAAATATTTGTATTTTGTGTGTGTGTGTGTGTGTGTGTGTGTGTGTGTGTGTGAGAGAGAGAGAGAGAGAGAGAGAGAGAGAGAGAGAGAGAGAGAGAGAGAGAGAGAGATACGCATGCATTGGAAATTAAACCCAGGATCATTCTATATCTGAGCCATACCCCCAGCCCTTTTTTATTGAAATAGGGTCTCACTAAGTTGTGGAGGGTCCCACTAAATTGCTGAGACTGGTCTCAAGCCTGTGATCCTCTTGTCTGAGCCTCCCAAGTACTAAAATTGCAAAAGTGGGCCACCATACCCTATTCTCTATATTTTTAAGCATCTTACTAAAACTTTCTCATTCAAATAACTACAGAGAAGTGACTGACACATGAATGATCATGTTCTAATCTACCTGATGAAAAAGAGTATTTTGCTTGTGCTGGTCTACTGTTCTCTCCCCCTCATGGAAAACTACTCTGCTTATAACATTGATCACTTTTTCTGAAAAAGAGCTACCACTGCCCCTAACCACTCACAAGCGTCATTGCTGGGTTCCTCCCCAAACTTCTGTAGCAGAGGGAGCAGTTTGGTTGCATTTAGTTTGTATTAACCTCATTGAGAAGTTGGGTTCATTTTTACGTGTTTCTATAGGGAAGGAGACTGTAATTGTCTTAGCTTTGGAAAGGCAGAGCACAGTTAATGGAGGGGAAAATACCCTATTGCCCCTGGAGAGGGCCCTGCAGACAAGGGTTGAGGAGTCAGGGCTACACTGCACAACTCCTATCCCTGCTCTGTACAGCAGGCTGTAGGGGAAAGCTTGCTGTTAACACCACTGTGAAACTGACAAAATCTCTTTGCTCTTCTGAGGATATAAAGGTTTTCACTATAACCTCATTTAGTTATGTGCCCAGGGTCACACAGCTGGAAAGTGGAGGTGTCACAGTTCTGATCCCAGCCTGTCTGATTCTAGGCTAAGAGGCTATTTCTAGAGAAGGGGTAAGGTAGGTAGGGTGAATTTTATTTAAATAGCAATAAAACACAGGGAGAGGGATGTTTCTGAAAGTGTATTTGAAGGTTAATAAAAAGGGAAATGGGTCAACACTTTTTGAGACTCCTCCCCTGCATGGGAGCTTTGTTGCTTTTCCATGTTTCTATTGAATTCTGAGTTCTGTGGGGAAAATGGAGTGTGGGAGATGCACACAATTAAACATTACTTTGGGCAGTGAGAATTTGAACTTTGAATGCCAGATAGAGGTAGGTGGCATTCCTTATTCATCTTTAAAGGATACACTGTAAAGAAGTAGAACACAGGAATGGAGTTCTAACTCTCCGTTCTCTGTCCTCAACCTCCCCCTTATTGCTATCTGGATTCTGGATGGGCAATGCAGCTTCTTTGTATTATGGGAAAGTCATCCGCCTCCTAGACTTTTTGTTAGGGTTTTGTGATGTGCTACAGCTCAGTACTCCTCAACTGGTGATTTTGCTCCTCTGGGGAAATCTGGAAATATCTGGGTAGGGACAACTTTAATTTTTTTTTCAGGAATGCAGTAGACATAATTGTATGTACTTATTGTGTACAATATGATATTCTGAAGTATGTGTACACTGTGGAATGACTCATCTAGCTGTGAGGATTTCTGATTGTCATGAGTGGGGACGGGGCATAGGGCTCTTGCCTTTCAATGGGTCAAGGTCAGGAATGCTGCTGAGCATCCTGAGATTCATAGGACAGCTCTCCACAACAAAGAATTACCTGGCACCAATGTGAAAAGGGTCTAACTTGAAGAAGAATACTGTGTGGATCAAGTACCTAGTAACAGACAATTCCTCTCTCAGGGAACTATTACTTTGTTCTGGGCGCAGAGTACCAGAAATTGTGTCAAGAGCTTTATATACCTCATTTCTGCCCTCTGAAACCTGTAAGATAAGATGATTGAAGATCCAAGCAAAAGTATCTTAAGATCACAGTGCTGAATGGCAAAACCAATATTTAGGCTTCAGCCTCTATGGCTCCAAAGCACTCTCTACAAATTTGTATTCTCCAGTTCAAAATATTTACTATCATTGACTAACTGGATATTTAGAAGAACAAATGAACTGAGCATTTAAGGGTGGTTTATTAAAGTGTCTTATTAGTGCATTGCAATTATACATCATAGTGAGGTTCAGTATGGTAAAAAAAAAATATTCCACGCATTATCAAACCTCTTGAGAGAGCCTGCCCACTGTTTCTGTCCATATGCTGTGTTACATAGTCAGGGCAGGTGTTGATTTTCTGGCTGTTGAGCCTCTGCTCCTTTGCTACTGCCTCCTAGGGCCAGGCTTCCAGATCACGACAAAATGTTCACATCTGTTATCCTCACCCCCACAGTAAAATGAAAGTTTTGCCAGCTCTGTGAGTGATGTTCTGCATCCATTGCTTATTGTAACAGTCACAAGAAAGAAGTGGGTCAAAGCAGACGCAGGGTCTATTTCACCCCCAAAGGAGCTCTTCAGTGAGAGCTATGAGGGCTGGAAAATACTTCTAAACATGTTTTAGTGGAAAGGCAAATGGGAGCTGCCAGATAACCAGCTCCCCCAGACCGAGTATGAAAGCTTACTTTATTCTCCTCTTCCTCTAGGGGAACAGTTCATCTGTAGGCAAACTAGTTATGAATATAAAACCTATGCACAAATACAAATCTGATATGATTATTCAAAATTTGTATTGCTTTCTTTCTGGGACCTAGTAGTTTGAGCACCCAACATACCCCATGATTTACGTGGTCAGTTGGGGAAAAAGTGGAGAGGCTTCTGATGAGACTATATCTGTCCTGAATGGAATAAAATAAACCTCAATTAAAGCTTAATCTAGATTAGGAAGTGTGGGTTTCAATTACCTCTATGTGGTGTAAGCCTTGATAATGTGTTTCATCGGGATAGAACTTATGAGATACTCAGACTAATTCTATGAAATCACAGAGGGAATAAAAACTTCTCATGGAGTGTTATAGTAAGTTGGTATCCAGGGAGTAGACTGTTAGAGTCATCATTAACTTTTCATGCCTCGACCATGAATTAAGTATTGATTTCTAAAGAACCAGGAGTATTAGAGAGTAGAGTTCATTCTACAGTGACAATGAACACAAAACAATCTTTGTTGGATTGAAAATATCATTCTGTATTTAATCAATTTCTGTGTGGTCTCTGTGAGGATAATGAGCTCAATATTAAAAAATGCTGGATATCCATATTCTTGTGCATGTATTAAGAAACACAAGGCATGAACTAAGGGGGGTAGTTATCCATTTCTTTGTGAAAGAAAGAGAAGCAGAAAAAGTTCTCTGTGAGGGATTGAGAAGGAGATGCAAATGAGCAGTATGCTTGCTTATTGAAATAATGCATATTGAGGATGGCTACAGAGCTGTACTAAAAAAATAATAAGATGTTAATAGAATCAACTAGTAACATACAGGCATTTGAATGGGCATAGTGTCACACTTGGGAGGCTGAGACAAGAGAATCACAGGTTAAAGGACAGTCTCAGCAAGTAGTGAGACTTTCATCAACTTAGCAAGAGCCTATTTCAAAATAAAAATAAAATATAAAATAGGATTGGAGGTGTAGCTCTGAGGTAGAATGCCTCTGGGTCCATCCCCAGGAAAACACACACACACACTATATATATATTTATTAAAAGTATGCATAATTATAAATCTAATATTATTTAGCATTATACATACATATACTGTTTTAATGTGTGATATATAATATATAAAGTATATAATAAAATAATTGGTCTACATATGTATAATACATTAATACACTTTTTGTATTACATAAGATTAAATATAATGATAAATCTATAAGTCAATTCTATTTACTATACACTGTCAATAATACTGTGATCTAAAGCTGGAATTAATGATTACATTGCTATAATTTACTGATATGTAGCCAATAAAGTACATTTTATCATATCCTGAAATAGAACCCTAGCACTGCATAACCTATGTTTGAAATGATACAGACAATCCAGAGTTAGCACCATATGAGGATGCTTTTATTGGTTGGTCAGTTTGAAGTATATTGAGTGGTGGTTCAGAGCGGCTTCGTGACATTCGACCTCAGGCCTGTCCTCTTCCAAGCACCTCCGTCTTTATCTTAGGTTTTTGCAATCGCTTGGATAATACCCAAAAAATGCATTGACCTTCACAGTGTGCTTTTCATCCACCCTTTTTTGTGGACAGGTGTCAAATCTCAGTTTTCTCAGTTGTTCATTGTTTTGTGGTTTTCTGTGTTCATATCTTGGGGATTCAAAATGTATATGAAAACCCTTGAGAAATCCTATAAAACACAAAACGTTGAATTTTGTTTAACCTAATGTTATCCCTAAATTTATTTAATAACAGGGCCCCTCTTTTCCCATTGATCTCAGGAGAAATACTCATTCCACTGAAATAATTTTGGAAAATCCTGAGGGATGATATTCTGTCTGTAGTTGGGAGTAGATAAAGTGATCACCCATGAAAGCCAAGAGATGACAGGACACCTGCCTGTTTCCAGGAACTTGTAAAACTCAGAATTTTCTTTTCAGTAACATATGAACTAATATTATCAAGTAAAAAAATGCTACTTTATGATAATTATTTTTATTACAAATGTAAAGAACCCCCATAACTCAAGTGACTTTCTTTGGAAGCTGAATTCCTACAAAGCAGTCTGGGAAATTCCAATCATACAAGGGTTAAAAAGAGTTGGCATAGGTTGCAGACCACTGCTACATGCTCCCCCAGCTAGAAAGAGAAGAAGAATTTCTCAGTGCATTATTAAGCAGAAGCACATATGTCCTATGGGTCTCTCAACCCATTTATTACTACTTCTGATTCCTTTTCTTCATTATATGTGGCAGTAATCATGTAGTGGGTATCAATCTTAGCATTAAGAATTGGGTGTACAGCCGGGCGTGGTGGCACATGCTTGTAATCCCCGTGCTTGGGAGACAGAGACAGGAGGATAGTGCAGGTTTGAAGCCAGCTGTTCTGGCTTAAGACACCCTGTTTCCACATAAAAAAAGTATAAAATAGGTCTGGGAGCGTATCCCGGAGGTAGACGGGCTTCCAAGAACCCCAGTACCACCAAAAAACAAAAACAAAACAAAACAAAAAAACTGGGTGTACAAGAAATATTTATTTGCTTTTTTTTAACTTAGTTTAATTAATTGTTTTGAGCCTTTTCTACCATTGAGGCCTCTGATTTTGTCGCTGGGAGGTCTACATTTTTCTCAGCTGTCATTCAGTAAGTGGACCCTTCTTCCTGAGAGACTGGTGACTCTAGAACTTTGTGCCTGTGTTTGGACCCTACGGTCCTCTCTTTCTTTGCTGAGCTTTGGATCTAGGAGGAACTCAGGAGCCGTGGCTTGCTCTGTTGGGTAGTCCCTCCTTCTCTGGGGAAGCAAGGTACAGGGTGTCTCTTTAGCAGATGTTAGCATCTCTGTTCTAATCAGTTTTGGTCTAGGCAGGAGAAGGGGTGGGGGGAAGATTTTGTTTTTGTTTTCCCTAAAGGCTTTGTTGCAGGGGTCCAGCCCTAGCAAGAGTCGGGGGTCCGTGAGCGGTGGAGTGAGGAGTCAGGGAAGTTCGGCGGAGAAAGAGCACACAGACTCAATGGAGAGTGAAGCTGCTCTATTTACTTTCAGTTTTGGCAAGCGTTTTATACTTTCTTTTTTGGCTACATTCTATTCTTACAATTTTTTTAGAAATAATCTATCAGTAAGTATGCAAAGAACTAATACGTCAAGGCAAGGTAACAGACAGCCAGGTTTCTTTTTAAGAGAACATTTCCTCTTACAAGCAACCATGGAGAAAATCAGAAGTTTATAATTAACTACTAATATAATATCAAAATAATATCCTATGCTAAGCATTATACTTTTTGATTAATAAATATCATTGTTTTTTTAATCAATAGACACTACTAAGGAGAGGAACATTTCATACTTTCCCATGTCCCAAGGCTGTGCTTGGTACTCGTCTCTTCTGCGACTGACCACGCACCCATTGTACAACCAAAAGGGGTAGGGTTACTGGGGGGTTGGTAGCCACTCTACCATAGCCTACCTCTGATTAAATATGCTGGCTTTTTAGAATTCATGACGGTGGGAACAACTTGTCTTGGCTCTCTTTTAGGTGTATTGTTAATATTGCTTGGGAAAAGCCTGGGGAGGATCGGTTGCCTTTAAGGCTTGTTCTGCTTGTTATTGTCTGAGTCTTTATAGAATTCTTGTTAGATCGGTTATTTGGAAATTTAGGTGGAACTCATACATAAATGTTACAGTTTCAGGGAGTAAATCTTGAATTATTTAAAACAATTTGAAGCCATTAATAACATGAGTCTCAGGTATCTTTTTGGTAACGAGGCCAATTCCAGAAAATCCCCAATTCCCCATGCCTAATACTATTCCCCAGAAGGAGATGCCGTGCGCCTGTTCCAGGGAATGTCTGTCGTGCAGCATTCCTGCTAAAACGAGCCTTGCTCAGTTTTAGACTGGGGAAGAAGGCACGGCACTTTGTTGTGTTCATTCATGAACTTATTGCATGAATCCTCTGAAAAATGGAGAATGGGCCACTAATTACCTATTTAGAAGAAGAAAGGAGAAAAGAGAAACAACAGAAGAAAAGAAGAAAAGAAGAAAAGAAAGTACTGTGTACATGAATATTCCAAAAAATATTTTCTTCAAACCTTCTCCATTGTATAAATGTTTGTACTTCTAGCTAGGCATGGTGGCACACACCTGTAATCCTAGGACTTGAGAGACTGAGGTGGGAAGATTGCAGCATCAAGGTGAGCCTCAGCAACTTAGTAAGACCCTGTTTGAACGCTAAAAATAAAAACAGAGCATGGGGGATAGCTCAGAAACAGAATAACCCTGGGTTCAATCTCTAGTAACAAACACACACACACACAAAATAAATAAAAAAAAATACATACATACATACATACATAAATACAAAGTATATTTTTATAAACAAAATATCTCTTAAACTTGTTTCAATTATCCTTGAACCCCACATGAAAGTGTGTCCTGGGTCTCTTACACAAATTCCACTCTTCAAAATAACCCCACTCAAATCCATCTAGGGTATGAATATATTTTCTTCAGAGTTGCTCTATTCTGACAGCTTTGCTGCTGGGTTCCCTCATCCTCTAGGGCTTCTTCTTCAGGCAGAGGATCTGTTCACATTAGCAGCTTAAAAAGCACACCTTCCACACTATGCTCTTCTCTTCTTATGTAGTCTTCTGGACATCTGTGATTGTTACCATGTCAATAGTCTCTATACAATATCACATTCACCCTCTTATCATTCCTTTTGTCAATTTTCCTAGCAATATTCAGGGAACTTATGGTGTCTAGGAGTTCTTACTAAGATTAGTCATTGTTGGAAGGGTGCTTTAAGGAATTACATGACATGATTGTTACAGACCATCTTGTACAATGTCTGGTGTTTGTTCTCATTATCATAAGAAATTTGTAACCATCAAAATAATATCTCCCAACACTTAATAGTAGGTTGGAGTCATAGGATCTGATTTGTAATTTTCATTTATTTGCATCCTGTAAGAAAAAACATTCATCTTATTGAGTTTCCTAGATCATTCTCACTAGACCTTTGCCTTAGTTGAGAGGTATTTCTGTAGACTTGACACATTAACATGCTAGTCATGAGAAGACTGGATACTCCATTACTGAATTTCATGGTATTATGGAGATTAGCAAGAAGGTATCTTTAGAGTTATAAAAAGGAAAGTGTGCATTGCATATGGATTTGTGAAAAAACAGTATTTGAAAATTCTATTGGGTACCACTATTGGAAATTTATTCCTATAATCCTAAACTAAGGAGACACAGAGAAAAGACTCTTTCCTTTTTTCTCAGCTTTACAAAACTGGCATACAATTGCTATTATCTGTTTCCCATGGTAATTTTACTCCTAACTGTATTTGGACATGATTCGGCATCACACACTGCTGTTTGTTCTAGCTTCAGTGGTGTGCAGATCTGATTGAACACTCATCACATGCCAAGTGCTAGGATAGGAATGGTGAATGGGACCAACATGTCTTGCCCATCATGGAGTTTAGGGTAAAGTGGTCAAGTATTGAATAGTGAACTGTACAGTTAGATTTGTAATTGGAAGAGGGATGAAGGCTTTGTAGTAGAATGATGTACTTACAGAGCATAGGGAAGCATTTTCTAGGAAGTAACTCGAATTCCATAGGGTGAGTAGGAATGAACTTCATTGGCATCTTTGGTTCAATGTGTATGGTTTGGTTTAAGAGAGTACAGGTGACTACACAGGTAATCAGGGAGTCCTGTACATTGGAGGACTCCAAAAGTGGCCACCATGATGGGATAGCAGTGTGTGGCTTAGTGATCAGGACATAAAGGGGATATGATGGGACCTGGGCAGACAAGCACTTGTATGTCATGTTACGAATTTTTTTTTTATTTATTCTGGAAGGAATGGAAGCAACTGATGAACTTTCTACATGGAAATGATATTCAGATGATGTGTGTGTCCTAAATTGGTACAAATTTGAATTTTCAAAAATATGGCTATGATAGGGAAATATAATTTATGGTAGGTATGGACTGGAAAAGAGCAGTAAATCCTAGAAACCCAAATGTTACTGAAGCCCTAGGCCAAAGGTCTCTTTAGTGGGGTAAGGGGGTGAATAAATCAGGTCCAGCCAATTGCTCCAAAAACAAAACAGAAAAGGCAAAAAGCAGAAAAGGAACTTTAATCAGTAGAGCTATGCCAAGAAGACAGAGGGGCCAGTGCTTCTAGGCCTTTGTTCAGGATACTCAAGTCAGAGTAGTAGGTTTAATTAGATGCAGAATGAGGGTGGGAACAAGAAGCGTGCATACTTGAGTGGTCTTGGTCCAACTGTAATCTGGCTGATTGCCATTTCATGTCCAATTCTTCAGAGTCCTGGAGGTGCTAAAGATGTTCTTGTCATAACTGCCTGAGCAGATGACCTGTTTCCCATGAGGTGAGGGCTCCTGCTTAGGGTCGCTTCTCAGCCCCTCTCCTTGGGTAATCACTCTCACTCCCAGAGAGATCTCATCATGGAACAATCTATCTGCAAGGCTCTGATGTTTCATGGTCCTAGGTGACTGCAGGTTTAAGGGAGGGCCATTTCCAGGTGCCATTCCAGGGTTCTGGAGTAGGACATTGTAAAAGCTGTATAAGCTGAATGTCTCTGAGAACCTTGAAAATATCATAGTCTTACTTTGGTGCCTTCAGGCCTGACAGAGGCTTATTGCCAGCTTTATATGAATGTTGCTTAAATGATTAACATGCAGGAATCTGACTCAAAGTTTAAGGTCATAAAGAACACATTCAGTGTAAAGGCAGAGGTGCTGAACTTTATCTTGCCTTTAGTCACCTACTGGGCATCTACAGGCCCAAGTGGAGAATCAGTTCTTTTTAGCCAGAGCAGCTTCTAAGTCCCTCTTATACATATATTCTAATCCTCTCATCCATGAAAGAGAAATCGATGGCCAAGATTAAGATGGTGATAGGGGCTGAAGAAGCATGGGACTTAGTAGACTGATATTCCGGAGGTTAGGCTTAAGAGTGAGTTATTGGATTTTATCCTCATAAATATTTGTGTAATTCTTCAACATATTAATTAGGCAAATAGGTGTTTTTAGTTGTTCTTACATTTCTTTAAAAAAGTAATATTGTGATGTTGCCCTAATACTCCAGTTTCTCAGATATTATTCTTTCAAATACAGTTACTTGGAAATTATTTTCTCAACAGGAAGAGAGTGTCAGATACTCTTAAAATTGCTATTTTAAAATAGAAATAATTATTTCTTTGGGAAAAACACAAGTGCACTAAATCTTCTTCGACCAAATTATAGACAGCATTTTGTTCTCTTTTATTTATGCATTATACAAAAGCCTGATACTAAAAAGAGATATTTGTTTAGAAGCAGATATACTCAGTGTGACCATTACCAAGATGGTTTTCTTGAAGTAACTAAGGAAGATATTAACATTGAATATGCTCTTATGCTATTTTTAACCTAGACAAAATTACTTCTTGGGTTGCTTAATAGCAAATTAAATGTTTGGATGTCATCCCACTTTTTGTTTTCTGTATTTTTCAAGCCTGTGTGTCTGTTCCCATCTGTGCTGTCTTTCCTTGAAGCTCTAATAGACAACATAGATGAAGACCTCTTTTATCCAGTCCAATATCTATTGATCATTCACTGTGTATCCAGAACTTTATGCTCGTTTTTCTGAGTAGGGAAACATTTTAAAAAATCAGCCTCCTGTGCACATGTTGCAGTTTGCTTCCTGTGAAGTATGAAGCAAAGAGATTTCTGAACCTTCTGAAGTATAGTCAGTGCCCAGGAGGTTGGTAAGCTAAGAGAAAAAGCCTTTAGAAGAGTGCTGTGTGGGATTCCGCTCTCCTCTTTTTGTGGCTCACTTGCCATTGTCTTTTCCACTTAACTAATGCAAAACAGCAGAGTAAATGATTCTCTTCCACATCTCCAGGGACTCCAGAGAGCTCAGCTGAAGCATTTACTGTAAGTAAAGTCAAAGTTGAGTGGAGCCATATTTATGGGATGAGAATACCCCATAAATATCTCTTGACAGGTATCAAAGCCCCAGAAATTCTGAGGCCTTAGCTGAGCCAGTCCATTGAGCTGGAACAGAGACGGGGGCAAAAGCTCAAGGCAGGAGAAGAGTGACAGGACCCTGGGCTCGTTGTACTGGCTGCTCTTAATGGCCTTTGCCAAGCTTTATTGGTTCAAATGATGTCACTGCTAAAACTGGTTAAATTGCAATTGCTGTGGAAAAGGTTTAGAATAAGAAAAAACTAGAGAAAGCTGTTTACCTTAAGCTGTTTACCTTAAGCAAATTTAGATCTCAAGAATTGGTGTTCTCATCTAGCAGAGCTAAATGATATCAATAATTTATTATGGTATTGGGAAGATAGTAGGTGCTCAAAAGAAATTGGCACCTGTTACTACTGTAACTAGTCTAGAAACACATACTTTCTTATTATTTCATATGGATTCTTTCTTGTGCTATGCCCCTGAATCCTAACCCATGTACTTGAGCTATAGCTCAGACTGTGTCCTCAGTGCATGCAAAGGCACAAAGGGCCACAGTTCATGTAACGTACTGTGAAGGACCCCTGGGAGCAGATACTTGCTGTTAGTGCTAGTCTAGGAGGCCACCTCCCCATCAGACCCCATTATCAATAAACAGTTTGTTGCCTGTGTTATATGGGGCTTTATGTAGTATTCAGTTGTTTATTGTTTTTCCTTCATTCCATTCCCCACGTCTTGCACTGGAATCATTTAGGCAATGTTTATTCTTCCTTATAGCATTGGGGATGCAATAATAGAAGCCAGCATGCTATAGTATAAAGGCCCCCAGATTGAGTATATTGAAATGAATTGTTGACCCCACTTCTGCTCAAAATGACTGTGTGACCTTGATTAAGTCACTGAATTTGGCTTTTATTTCTTCCTGCAGAAACTGTGGCCTGTAAGATTTCCTTACCTATTGGTTTCAGAATGCTGTTTTGTATATGAGATTTCAGAACCTCTATGGGCTCTAGACATTTTCAAAAGTAAAAGTCAAACCAAAAGTATTGACAAGGAATTTTTTTTTTATTTTTTTATTTTTTTATTGTTCTGATTTTTTAAATTCATTTTTACTGGTGCATTGTAATCATACATCACATTGGAATACAAGACAGAGAGGATATACAAGCACACATCATCCAATTAGCCCTCATCCAATCCCCATCCCATTCCCTCCCCCTCCCTCGATCCCATGCTTGATTGGTGATTAACTTTGATACATTTGTTTACGTACCTCCTGAGTTTTAAAGAGGTTCCATCCTCCCCTATCCCATACCCTCTGATTGGGCACCTATAGGGCCCTTTCTATAACTCAGACTCCTCCTGTTACCCCTTTCCTCCTAGTTAATGCTAATTAGGGGAAACATCTGGTTTTTATTTCCTGTGAAATTTCTCTGTTCATGCCTCATTGCAAGTTCCAATACCACTCTTGAAGGCCCCAGTAGTGGCCTGGCCACTCGGTGGACTGATCCAGACCTCGCTGGCTCCAGCACAGGCCTTACCTCATAGGGGAGGCCCTGATAATGGCCTTGCTGGCCCCCGCAGCGGTCTAACCCCTCGGCTGGTTCCAATCACAGCCTCAGTGGCCCCAGCACCAGACTTGCCTCAAAGAAGGCTCCATCCCAGCCTCGCTGACCTTGGAATGGGTCTAACCCCTTGGCAGTCGCCTATCCTGGCCTCGGAGACCCCAGCACCGGCCTTGTCTCATGGCAGGCTCTGATCCTGGCCTCTCGGGCCCCGGCACCAGCCTAACCCCTAGGCAGGCTCTGATCCCGGCCTCGGAGGCCCCAGAACGGGCCTTGCCTCATAGCAGGCTCTGACCCTGGCCTTGCTGGCCTGGCAATGGCCTACCCTCTTGGCAGGCTCCGATCCCAGCCTCGGAGGCCTTAGTAGCGGTCGTGCCTCACGTTAGGCTCCTATCCCGGCCTCCGAGGCCTCAGTAGCAGCTTTGCCTCACAGCAGTCTCCGATGCCAGCTGGTGGCCCTGGCACTGGCCTAACCCCTTGGCAGGCTCTGATCCCGGCCTTGCTGGCCCCAGCAGCGGCCTACCCTCTCAGCAGGCTTCGATCCCTGCCTCAGAGGCTGTAGTAGCAGCCGTGCCGTATGGCAGGCTCCAATCCCGGCCTCACTGGTCCCAGCACCAGCCTTACCCCTTGGCAGGCTCCAATCCAGGCCTCGGAGACCCCAGCACTGGCCTTGCCTCATGGCAGGCTCCGTTCCCGGACTCGCTGGCCCTGGCACCGGCCTAACCCTTTGGCAGGCTCCAATCACAGCTTCAGAGGCCTCAATAGTGGCCTTGCCTCAAGACAGGCTCCAATGCCGGCACCGGCCTAACCCCTTGGTAGGCTCCAATCCTGGCCTCGGAGGCCCCAGCACCAGTCTTGCCTCACGGCAGGCTACAATCCTAACCTTGCTGACCCTGGCACTGGCCTAACCCTTCAGCAGGCTCCAATCCCGGCCTCGCTGGCCCCGGCACCAGCCTAACCCCTTGGCAGGCTCTGATACCGGCCTCGGAGGCCTCAGTAGTGGCCTTGCCTCACGGCAGGCTCCAATGCCGGCTGCTGGCCCCGGCACTGGCCTATCCCCTCGGCAGGCCCCAATCCGGCCTTGGAGGTCCCAGCACCGGCCTTGCCTCATGAAAGGCTCCAATCCCAGCTTTGCTGTCCCCGTTGCCGGCCTCACCCCTCAGCAGGATCCAATCCAAGCACCCTCTTCACCCAACATGTTGTCCCACGTTCTCAAGGGTACGTGGTGGTAGCATTCTGCCTCTGGGGTTATTACTTCAAAGGTTCCAGGTATAATGCATCAGATCTCTGCCTCCCCTGAGTACTGGCCACTGCCTTTGCCACTGCCTCCACCATTTCAAATCTTTCCCAAGTTCTTTTTCCACTCTGAATGTTGTCCAGTGTTCCTAAGCATGTGTGACGGTAGCATTCAATGTTTGATGTAATTTCTCCAAAAAATAAGATTGGTAGGATGAGATTTCTGCCTCTCCTGGATACAAGTCTCCACTGCTATTGTGGCGACCACTTCCAACACCGCCTTCCTCCTAGGTCTCCACTAAACTCTCTCTTTACAGGTGATGTCCAGGATTCTTAAGAATGTAGAGAAGCAGTCCTCCTTTGTGGGGAATTTTTTTAAAAGATACAGTTCATTTGGATAGTTTTGTCTGTGTAGCCAGTATCCTGGCATTAACCGCGGCCTTCTTGACCCCTCTTTTTTCCTTTTTCTTTTCCTTTTATTTTTTAATAAGAGAAGGTAGTATGTGTGGTTTGAGGAGGTTGTGGGATCAGGCACTCGGTAGCACTGCGGCCCAGGCCTTGGTTCTTCTGGGGATCCCGCGTGCCCTGCGTGACCTTGCCCAGGGCCCAGGACCTTGCGACCCAGGCCCAGGTTTCTCTGGGGGTCCGGCTTGCCCTGCTTGACTCCGCCCGGGGCCTAGAGTCCTGAGACCCAGGCCCTGGTTCTTCCGGGATTCCAGAGTGCCCCATGCGACCCCCGCCCAGGGCCCAGGGCCTTGCGACCCTGGCCCCGGTTTCTCCGGGGGTCTGAAGTGCTCCGCATGACCCTGCTCGGGGCCCAGAGTCCTGTGACCCGGGTCCGGTTTCTCCGGGGGTCCGGTGTGTCCTGTCTGACCCCCGCCCAGGGGCCAGGGCCTTAAGACCAGGGTCCAGGTTTCTCCGGAGGTCCGGCGTGCCCTGAATGACTCCGCCCAGGGCCCAGAGTCCTGTGGACAAGCAATTTTTTAAAAGGTGATTTTCTACCCCTGTGGTGTCTGCTCTAACTGATGAGTCTTCAAACATATTTCTAATTTGCTTTTGCTCTTGAGGTATTTTAACAGATGTCCTAACCACTAGCAACTAATAATTTGTAATAAAAAATGATAAGAGTCATTTGTCTATTAAGGTGAGATGGATTTACAGGGTGCTATTAGTATCAAACAAAGCACAATCTGACAGGAGACAGGGATGTTGGCAACGGTGCTTGTGTTTACTTGAGGTATAACTGCTCTACCCTCATGCTCTGTAGTAGTCTCTCACTGATTCATGAGCTGCCTTTAGAAACATATCTTTGTGCCTATGAAAGTGAAGTTGTATTTAGTAGCTCTTTCTGAGGAGATCTACTTGAATCCTTTAGCAGATATATACTTCAGGCAATGGATTTATTTTTTGAAAATTACTAATAAAGGTTATTTAGTACACTTAAAAAGTGCCATGGGATGTTCTTTTTTTTTTTGGTGGTACTGGGGTTCCTAGAAACCCTTCTACTTCCGGGCTACACTCCCAGGCCTATTTTTTTATATTTTTATTTGGAAACAGTGTCTCTTAAGCCAGTGTGGCTGACTTTGAACCTGCACGATCCTCCTGTCTCCATTTCCCAAGCGCGGGGATTACTAGTGTGCGCCACCACACCTGGTGCCATGGTATGTTCTTAATGAGCCAACTTAGAGCTTAAATTCTCAATTAAAGATTTTTGTTTTTATATTTTATGCATTGCATTTTATTAATAATGAATATATTTGATAAGTATATTTTCTTTGAAAATTTATAAAGTATCGATTGATTCTGAGTGTGCTCTTGTAGTGGTTTTTTATTACCATGATGGATTTAAAATCTAGAATTGGGCCGGGCGTGGTGGCGCACACTTGTAATCCTCACGCTTGGGAGACTGAGACAAGAGAAACACACGGGTTCAAAGCCAGCCTCAGCTACTTAGTGAGGCTTTCAGCAACTTAGTGAGACCCTGTTTCCAAATAAAATATAAAAAAAGGTCTGGGAATACAGTCTGGAGGTCGAAAGCCTCTAGGTTCCACCCCCAGTACCACCAAAAAAAAAAAAAAAAAAATCTAGAATTGGAAAATCACCTTTTCTTGTTTTCATCAGTTATCCTATCTCACAGACCCCTTCCAGAATTTGATATGCAGCTGGAAGTCTAATGAATGCTAGGAAACTAAATCACTCAGATTGTTGATACTGTGTATAAAATAAGTGTAGATGGGCCAGGAAGGGAGACCAGAGGACCTCTTCAGGAATAAGTTGGCATTACATTTAGTGCACAGAATTTGTAAGAGATAATATCTTATTTTTATAGTCCCAGAGTCCAGTCTACTTGTCAAGTAGTAGGCAATGAATGATGGCTTTAATGAATGAATACCACTTTTTCTCATTCCTTGGGCCCTTAGATACATTTTATTAATTGAATTTTCTTAGACAAGTTTCTATTTTATAAGAGGTATTACTTTAATTATCCTATAGACATTTTTTGAGACATGAAAGTTAGTACATAAATTTCAAACTATTTCTTGAAGATTAGGTATATTACAAGTAAGTCAGTGTTTTTTTTTATCAGAATCTCTAATTCTGAGGCTTATGAGTACTTTGATAGAGTCATTGTTCACAAACAATTTGCTTGAGATGATAAAATACTGCTCCTCAACCCCTGTCTCAAGTTAAACATAAAACAGTGCCATGATAACAAAAGTTGTGTTTAGGAAAAATGAATAATAGAGCAAACATATCTGCCTATTGCATAATGGTATTAAATCAGAGTAGCCACTTCAAACAATAGCAGGGACTGTGCAAAAGCTGCAGAGAATATGTTTATTTTCTCTGACCTCAGGAGTCCTATTTTTCCTTTGTTGCATGCATTTCAATGACCGCACCCAAATTTGGGCATATAGCAGTCGGTCTGAAATGTGATGATTTAGATTGGGTAGCATGTTCGTCTAAACTAATCTAGTTAAGGGTAGCTTAATTAAGAGAATAACATTTGCCAGCATTCTTCTGCTTCTGGCAGGATATTACATTAGAGAATTCACATATTTGTACTTCCTGCCAAAACATAGCAGAAAAAAAAAGAGGCATCAGAGTCAAAACTTCAAATGTGACCTGAGAGTTCATCAATGTGACTCTTTCACATCCAAAGAACTTACTTGTAAAGCACAATTTTAACTCCTTAATTAAAACTGATGTGTCTTAAAATCTTAGTTCATTCGATAGTAATGTAATTCTGTTTCTTATCACAGAAAGAATAATAAGTGGCAGAAATTTGACAATTTTATATAATGCTAGCAATGTATGATTTACAGGACTATCTACCTTAGATCTCTTAGAACACTGAAATATTTCTTCAAGAATTTAGTAATGTTTAGAACAATTTTATGTCTAGTAACTACAGTTTTAAACTTTTCTTTTTTTTTTTTTTTTTTGGTACTGGAAATTGAACCCAGGGGCATTTTACCTCCAAGCTACACCTCCAGCCCCATTTTTTTTTTTATTCTTTATCTTCCAAACAGGGTCTCACAACTTGCAGAGGACCTCACTAAGTAGCTGAGGCTGGCTGAGAACCTGGATCCTCCAGTCTCAGCCTTCCAAGTACTGGAATTACAAGCGTGCACCACCATGTCTGTATCATTTTTAATCTTTAAGTTCTAATTTTTGTCTTATTTTTATTACCTGGTACCTGTTTTCTAATTAAGATATAAAATGAGTGAACTGATATTTATCTTTAAACTTTTATTGGTGCATTTTAGTCATACATCTTAACAGAGTACAAGATAGAAGAGGCATACATGCACATATCACCCAATTAGCCCTTACCCATGTTTAAAAGAATCAATTTATTATGTGTTTATTTAGATTATTTATCTCAAACATCCACTCTGAACAGAGTCATGTTTTATGTATGTTATTAATTGAAAGACGATGTTCTTCTTCATGGAACTGCTCAACTCTTTAATTTTTCTTCTATTTCTCAACTTAGAAAAGAGATGCAAGCTTTCTCAAATTGTAGGTCCCATTTTATTTTAATATGCATGTTTTGTGAAATGACAAAAACCCTCAGGTCTGTGTAATTTTCACTCATCTGTCTATTGAAAGTTCATTGCCAAATAAAACTGAATGAATCATGGAATACATGCCTGAGAAATACAAATTGTTATAGGTCAATTGCTGAAAGATCTTGTCTCTATCTTTTATGTATTGTTTGCAATTTGTTTTTCATTTATTCTAAGTATATGCAATTCACTTTGCATTTGTGTGGTATTTACATGTTTTCCAGCTGTCTCCAGAGCTTGCTTTAAACTATTCTCACTTGAGTCTGTTTTTCTAAAAGTACTGCCTGATGTTTATAAACATGTACTCTTTTTACCTCACAAGTCCTGCTATCCTAAATTTCCAGGTTGACATGTGAGAAACTATTGCTCACAAACCACTTTCATCACTTGTTTTGTTTGTATCCAGAGGAGTAGTAATCTACGAATAGGAGGAGATTGTGACTAAGCTAAGAAACACACCATGGTGGTGTGTGTATGTGTGTGTGTGTGTGTGTGTGTGTGTGTGTGTGTGTGTGTGTGTGTTCGTGTTACCTAGGGGGGGTATTCTACCTCTGAGCTATACCCCTAGCCCTAATTTAATTTTTATTTTGAAATAGAATATCACTAAGTTGCTGAGGGTGGCCTTAAACCTACAATTCTCTTGTCTCAGCCTCTCTTACTGAGATTACAGGTATATACCACCATCTATCTATCTATCTATCTATCTATCTATCTATACATATATGGATTACAATGATAGTAATTTTAGGTCTTGATAGATACATTTTGTCTTCTATAGATCTAGAATGTCACTATTTGGTAAAATGTCACTATTTGATAAAACTCTGTATTGATGAAGGATATGAAATTTAAGGAAAACAGTCATTTATAAATACATATATACATAATATTAATGATGTCAAATTACAAAAATATCTACTTTAACTATTTTGAAAGTAACTAGAGCACTTTTAATAAGAAATAATTATAATAGTTAGAAAATACCTTAGTCAAATGCTTTAAAAGGAAGAATAGGGTCACTTAATAGGATGTTCTAAAAGAATTAATTTTAATATGAATTTTTTCAAGATGTATTAGAAATATCTTGACTTTTCTGATCTTATGTTCTTTAATCCACATACCAAATATCCTGAATGGAAAATTGTGTGTATTTAATATCTAAACAAATAGAGATAAATGGAGAGCCATTATTAAAAAACCTATAATACTTTACCAAAAGGTTTCCTTTCATTTTATCCAGTAATTTTTATATCACTTGGGATTGATTTTAGATTTTAAAAGTTTTCTGTAATTGTGTTTCTGAAGTATTCCTTTATTCATCATGGGTTTTCTTAAAGAAGTAATTAAATTTTGCAAATGTAGTCTAACTTAACAACAATGGAGAGATTACTTCTCTCTCTTGCTACATAAATCCATGCAGAAAATGAAGACTATAGAGCCTGCAGGTAGCTTTCAAGTAACAATAATGTATGAAGTTGTATGTGGTCTAGGAACACCTCCCCAGAATTGAGCGTGAATATTTCAGTGAGTGTTGAGAGCATCTCTTTCCATTAGCATGTGTGCTCACTGTGCCCTGAACACTTGGCACTGGGCCAGTTTACCAGGAAATGAGAATGGAAAAATCCAAGGATGTTTTCACAAGTCACAACTGACTTATTTCCAGGAAACTCCTTTTATTGCAGAAAGAAAAGTCTCTTGTTTCAGGGCACTGAAAGAAGGTGAGGGTGTTTCTTTGTTAATTTCTCTTACAAAATGACAAAAGCCCTTGTCACTCTGGCCTGGGCCAGTATTGCCAAGAATGCTACATTTGTATGACTAAAAGAAGGCTGTGAGGAAGCTCTGGGTGTACATTAGAACCAGGAGCTGTTGTCCTGCTAAAGGGAGAGATTCTCATACCTGGTCCTCTGCTTTTCCTCAATTCATGTGGCTGTGCACATGCCTACAATTGCTTCAAGTAATGGATGTGCCTGGAAGTATTATTCATGAAATAATTAAATGGTGTTTTGTGTAGCTGACCCAATTTGGAGAAAGAGGGAAGGAATGTATGTGTCCAGCCTGCGTTAGTTAACGTACTTTTTGAGGTGCAAAAGAGCCTCAGTGACCATCTCTGTCTTGGCACAGGGGCAGAGATTACCTAGTTAACTTCAGGAAGCCTTTTTAAGTTCAGATTACACATTTAAATAAAGTTAAAGAGAAGGAACTATTTTATTTGACAAATAATGTGATCACGTACTGCCCTTGTGAAAATTTTTTGATCTTCTGGATCGTGTTGGTGGGTGTGTATATAGAATTCGGTGGAAAATGTGACAAACTTCAAATGACGGCTCTCTCTTCTGTCCATTTCTTAGACTCTTTCCCAGAGAAAATAATTAATTAAAATGTCTGACATATAATAAACCATCGCTGGATGTTTTACTTGAAGTCAATACCCATCAGAAATCAGGCGTATGTCTAGGCATAATGGTACATGCCTTTAGCCCTAGCTACTCAGGCGGCTGAAATAGGAAAATAGGATTTTTTTTCTTTTTTTTTTTTCTTTTGGTGGTACTGGGGTTCCTAGAAACCCTTCTACCTCCAGGCTACACTCCCAGACCTATTTTTATACTTTTTTATTTGAAAACAGGGTCTCTTAAGCCAGCGCGGCCCGCTTCAAACCTGCACAATCCTCCTGTCTCCGCCTCCCAAGCGTAGGGACTACAAGTGTGCGCTACCACGCCTGGCTGATAGGAGGATCTTTTGAGCTGGTAGTTTAGGGTCAGACTGGGCAGCATGACGAGACTCCACCTCAAAAACTAAAAGAGAAAATAATTGGCACATTTCAGAGATTTTTGGGACAGAGTTTTCTTAGGCAATTCAGAGCTGCCGTGGCTTTTACTTTTATCCTTGAATCAGATTTTGTTTTTTTTCTTCATGAAATTCACTCTGTAAGCACCAGCTAAATCTGAGGACAATTAGAAAGTGAAAATATATTTAGTATACTTCAGCAAATTATTTTCAAATATATTTTTCTTCTGAGCTTCTTAAGGTATCAGCTGAAGAATTAGAAACATGAAATTCTACTTTATTAAAATCTTGGCTTTAGGGCTTTGCTTTTAGATGAAACACGATCTAACAAAAAAGTATTAATATTGAGTTAGATACATAGGCTTTGAAACATAATGATCACAATGGTACCAATCAGTTATTTAATGTGTATTGTCTACTTGACACTGTATAATATCATTGATCCTCAGAAGAACTTTGCATGTCAGTGTTTTTGTTAATCTCTACCTTAACATCAGTAAGGAAGTAGAGCTTGGGAAGTTTGAGCAATTCTTGGAAGTTTACATTGCTGATCAGAGATAGAATAGGATTTCAACAAAAGCAAAGTGATACAGATCCAGTATATAGGCTTTTATTCGTGTATTATAATTTTACATCAGAGGAAGATTCAAAGTGCTACAAGCATACATGCACACATCACTTGGTTGAGTGTATTTCCCGCTGCATTCATGCTGTTCCCCCTCCGCCTTCCTCCCCAGACCTTCCCCTTAGTGCGCTGCTAGTGATACCTTCATAAAGGGACATAGCATCATTTGAACTTCCTCAGAGCGCCTTTTCCCCTCCCTACCTCCTTTCCAAAACCCCCCGACCACTGCCACTGGTCTTTCTCCTCATTTATCTGAAGTTCCTTTGGTTTCCTATTTTCTCTCTAGATTCCTCGAATGAGAGAAAAAATTCCCAATAGAATTCATGTTCTTAACCACAGAACTGTTCCACTGCAATCTGTCATTTCCCACTGGTTGTGCTGAGAAGTGTGTTCTGTGCTGTTTCCTGGAGAGGTGCTGAATATCTCTGAGTACCAACACCCTTGTTTTTCTGCCTGTAGGTCCCTGGGGAAGGTGTACAGGAGACTGTGGGCCGGGCGGAATCCAGAGTCGAGCCGTGTGGTGTTTTCATGTTGAAGGATGGACGAGTCACTTGTCCAACTGTGAAGAGAGCAACAGGCCCCCAAAGGAGCGAAGCTGTTTCCGAGTCTGTGACTGGCACAGCGACCTCTTCCAGTGGGAGGTTTCCGAGTGGCACCACTGCGTCCTGGTGCCCTTTGCCCACGACGATGTCAGGCCTCGGACGGCGGAGTGCGTGACCGCTCAGCACGGGCTGCAGCACCGCGTGGTGCGCTGTCTGCAGAGGCTCAACAGGACCGTGGTGGCCAACGAGATATGTGAGCACTTCGCTCCCCGGCCCCCCACGGAGCAAGCTTGCCTCATCCCTTGCCCCCGAGATTGTGTTGTATCCGAGTTCTCACCCTGGTCCAAGTGCAGCAAAGGATGTGGAAGGAATTTGCAGCACAGAACTCGGGCGGCCCTGGCGCCCCCTTTGTATGGAGGCTTGCGATGTCCTAACCTGACCGAGTCCAGAGCCTGTGACACCCCGGTCTCCTGTCCTCGCGGGGAAGAGGAATATACTTTCAGCCTTAAGGTTGGGCCGTGGAGTAAATGTAGACTCCCTCCTCTTAGAGAAATTAACCTCAGCGGAAGATCTGTTCTGGATTATAACTCTGATTCAAATGAGCAAGTCACCTTTCGACATCAAAGTTACAAAGCACATCATCCTTCCCAGACCTGGGACATAGAAATAGGTTATCAAACCCGGCAGGTGTGGTGTACAAGAAGTGATGGAAAAAACGCTCTATTGAGGTAGGAGGGCTTTTGGTGCTTTTTAAAATTAACCCAACGTAATGCAATTTTTTAAAGGCTTCTTTATGATGTTTTGCAAAGAAAAAATTATAGTTGGGTTTTTTAAATTCTCTCTCTCCTCTCTCTCTCTCTCTCTCTCTCTCTCTCTCTCTCTCTTTCCTCCTCCTCCTCCTCCTCTTCCTCCTCCTCCTCCTCCTCCTCCCCCTCCTCCTCCTCCTCCTCCTCCTCCTCCTCCTCCTCCTCCTCCTCCTCCTCCTCCTCCTCTTCTTCTTCTTCTTCTTCTTCTTCTTCTTCTTCTTCTTCTTCTTTTCTCTCACTCTCTCTCTCTCTCTCTCTCTCTCTCTCTCTCTCTCTCTCTCTCTCTCTCGTGTGTGTGTGTGTGTGTGTATGTGGTACTGGGAATGGAACTCAGAGGCATTCTACCTCTGAGCTACACCCCCAGCCTTATATTTTTTTTATTCTTTATTCCCAAACAGGGTCTCACTGATTTGCAAAAAGCCTCCATAAGTGGCTGAGGCTGTCTGAAAACTACGATCCTCCTGTTTCCGCCTCCCAATTGCTGGGATTGCAAGCGTGTGCCACCATGCCTGGCTTAGAAATTCCATTAAAAATTTTACAGTTTCAGAAGTGGTAGAAATTTCATAGTCATAGACATTCATTTAGAGCAGGCAGTGATCTAAACATCTGTGTGCTTACTAGTGCTTGTCATACAAGGGAAAATAATATGTTTTGACTTTTTATCAAGACAGCCACTAATATAAACATACACCATTTGTTCCTATAATACTGTAACTGAGTGGTTCTTTATAGTGATAAAACTCAAGTTCACTTTCAAAATTTAAATTACATCAGTATTTACTCTTTTTGTAATGCTTTTGTTTTAAAGTTTTCTTTTTCTTTACTCTTATTTTCACCATTATAAAGATTCTTTCACATCTGAGTAGATTTTTTATATTAGTAATAATACCAAGTTAATTTAGGAATGCTTTTTTGTGGCATTACTTTGATAAAATGGTCAACTTTCACCAGCAGTGGTTAAAATTTCCTACCTGAGCTGGGTGTGGTGGCACAGACTTGCAATCTCAGTACTTGGGAGACTGAGACTGGAGGATGGCGGGTTCACAGCCAGCCTCAGCTACTTAGGCTCTCGAAACTTAGTGAGACACTGTTTCAAAGCAAAAGAATAAAAAATAGGGCTGGGGTGTAACTTAAAGGTAGAATGTCCCAGGGTTCAAATCCTGAGACCCAAAAGAAATTACTTAACCTGTAGGCAAACTCTTAAAAAGCAACACTTTAGATTTCAAAATTATGTTACTGTATTCTTTTAAATTGTAGCCTAAAACCATCATGACAGAAGCTTATAAAAGTGTGTTAAAAGTAGTATTTGTTTAATTTTTTGAGAAGGTCTTAAATGGGTGTATTGATATATTACTATGTGTCTTACCAATTAAAATGCCTTTCAGTAATATTTTAATTATCAAATAATAGTTGGGCATTATATTGTATGCCTATAATCCCAATTACTCAAGAGGCTAGAGTAGGAGGATCACAAGTGTAAGGCCAGACTGGGCAAGTTAGCAAAACCTGCCTAAAAAGAAGAAAAAAAATTTAAAGGCTGGGAAGAGCCAGGCTTGGTGGCGCAGGCTTTTAATCCCAGAATTCTGGAGGCTGAGACTGGAGGATCACAGTTCACAGGCAGTCTCAGCAACTTAGTGAGGCCCTGCACAACTCAGTGAGACTCTGTTAAAAAAAAATAGAAAGACTAAATTATAGGTCTGGGGTTATAGCTCGACGTAAAATGCCCCTGGATTCTACCCCTAGTACTGGAAAAAAAAAAAGGCTTGGAAGAGTAATGATGATGCCATTATTGTCTACTGTGTGCAAGACCCTGGATTTGATCCCCAGCATAGGGAAAACAGACATGAAACAGCATAATGTTTGTCTATAGAAGTAGTCCTTATCATCACATGATGTTTTCTTGAGATTGTCAGAGGACTATCTCCGTTGGACCAACAAAATAATATGCATAATCTTTTCCATATAACTTCAGTATTAAGTATAGTTTTGAATGCTGCATTCTTATTGATGTCACACATATCTTCTTGGCAAGTTCACTGTAGAGTGATTTGAGGCTTTTTATTAGCCATTTCTACAAAGCCCTAAAGGTTCAGCAAATGATTTAGGTTATTTCTTTGATGGTGTGTACAGGATTCTATAAAAACTTTTTCTTAATATTCCATACAATATATAGTGAGTATTAATAGAACTTCTCTTTCAATTTGTTTGTTTGCTGTTACCATTTTCTGTTTTAAATGGACTATTTTTCAGGTCAATTTTAGGTACCTATTGATATCATTATATAATTTTTTTTAGCCTACTGATGTGATGAATGACATAATCACTTTTTTTTTTATATGGTTACAAAATACTTTTATTTATTTATTTTTTTAATTAATTTATTTTTTAAATTGGTGCATTGTAGTCATATATCAATCACATTGGAGTACAAGACTTGAGAGGATATACAAGCACACATCATCCAATTAGCCCTCCTCCAGCCCCCGTCCCATTCCCTCCCCCTCCCTCCATCCCACACTTCTTTGGTGATTTACTTTGATACATTTGTTTATGTACCTCCTGCGTTTTAAAGAGGCTCCGTCCTCCAGCATTACATACCCTCTGATTGGTCACATTAGTTGCTTCACTATAGGGCCCTTTCTATAGCTCAACCTCTTCCTGTTGCCCTTTTCCTCCTAGTTATTGCTGATTAAGAGAAGCGTCTGATTTATATTTTCTGCGATATTTCTCTGTGCATGCTGCGATGCAAGTACCAATCCCACTCTTGATGGTCCCAGTAGTGGCCTGGCTACTCAGTGGACTGATCCAGACCTCGCTGGCTCAAGCAGCGGCCTTGCCTCATGTGAGGACCCAGTTCTGGTCTCGCTGGCCCCTGAACCGGTCAAACCCCTAAGCTGGCTTTGGTCCCGACCTTGGAGGCCCCAACACTGGTAATGTCTCACAGCAGGCTCCGATGACGGCCTCACTGGCCCCAGCACCGGCTTAACCCCTTGGCAGGCTCTTATCCTGGCCTCAGAGGCCATAGTACCGGCCTTGCCTCAAGGCAGGCTCCGATGCCGGCCTAGCTGGCCCCAGCACCGGCCTAATCCCTCGGCAGGCTCCGATCCCGGCCTCGGAGGCCCCAGTACCAGCCTTGCCTCACGGCAGGCTCCGATGCCGGCCTCGCTGGCCCCAGCACCGGCCTAACCCCTCGGCATGCTCCGATCCCGGCCTCGGAGGCCCCAGCACTGGTCATGCCTCACGGCAGGCTCCGCTGCCAGCCTCGTTGGCCCCAGCACCGGCCTAACCCCTCGGCAAGCTCTTATCCTGGCCTTGGAGGCCCCAGTACCGGCCTTGCCTCACGGCAGGCTCCGATGCCGGCCTCGCTGGCCCCAGCACCGGCCTAACCCCTCGGCAGGCTCTTATCCTGGCCATGAGGCCCCAGTACCGGCCTTGCCTCAAGGCAGGCTCCGATGCCGGCCTCACTGGCCCCAGCAGCGGCCTAACCCCTCGGCAGGCTCCGATCCCGGCCTCTGAGGCCCCAGTACCGGCCCTGCCTCAAGGCAGGCTCCGATGCCGGCCTCGCTGGCCCCAGCACCGGCCTAACCCCTCGGCAGGCTCCGATCCCGGCCTCGGAGTCCCCAGCACTGGTCATGCCTCAAGGCAGGCTCCGATGCTGGCCTCTCTGGCCCCAGCACCGGCCTAACCCCTCGGCAGGCTCTTATCCTGGCCTCGGAGGCCCCAGTACCGGCCTTACCTCACGGCAGGCTCCGATGCCGGCCTCACTGGCCCCAGCAGCGGCCTAACCCCTCAGCAGGCTCTTATCCTGGCCTCGGAGGCCCCAGTACCAGCCTTGCCTCACGGCAGGCTCCGATGCCGGCCTCGCTGGCCCCAGCACCGGCCTAACCCCTCGGCATGCTCCGATCCCGGCCTCGGAGGCCCCAGCACTGGTCATGCCTCACGGCAGGCTCCGCTGCCAGCCTCGTTGGCCCCAACACCGGCCTAACCCCTCGGCAAGCTCTTATCCTGGCCTTGGAGGCCCCAGTACCGGCCTTGCCTCACGGCAGGCTCCGATGCCGGCCTCGCTGGCCCCAGCACCGGCCTAACCCCTCGGCAGGCTCTTATCCTGGCCTCGAGGCCCCAGTACCAGCCTTGCCTCAAGGCAGGCTCCGATGCCGGCCTCACTGGCCCCAGCAGCGGCCTAACCCCTCGGCAGGCTCCGATCCCGGCCTCTGAGGCCCCAGTACCGGCCTTGCCTCAAGGCAGGCTCCGATGCCGGCCTCGCTGGCCCCAGCACCGGCCTAACCCCTCGGCAGGCTCCGATCCCGGCCTCGGAGTCCCCAGCACTGGTCATGCCTCAAGGCAGGCTCCGATGCCGGCCTCTCTGGCCCCAGCACCGGCCTAACCCCTCGGCAGGCTCTTATCCTGGCCTCGGAGGCCCCAGTACCGGCCTTGCCTCACGGCAGGCTCCGATGCCGGCCTCACTGGCCCCAGCAGCGGCCTAACCCCTCAGCAGGCTCTTATCCTGGCCTCGGAGGCCCCAGTACCAGCCTTGCCTCACGGCAGGCTCCGATGCCGGCCTCGCTGGCCCCAGCACCGGCCTAACCCCTCGGCATGCTCCGATCCTGGCCTCGGAGGCCCCAGCACTGGTCATGCCTCACGGCAGGCTCCGCTGCCGGCCTCGTTGGCCCCAGCACCGGCCTAACCCCTCGGCAAGCTCTTATCCTGGCCTTGGAGGCCCCAGTACCGGCCTTGCCTCATGGCAGGCTCCGATGCCAGCCTCGCTGGCCCCAGCACCGGCCTAACCCCTCGGCAGGCTCTTATCCTGGCCTCGAGGCCCCAGTACCGGCCTTGCCTCAAGGCAGGCTCCGATGCCGGCCTCGCTGGCCCCAGCACCGGCCTAACCCCTCGGCAGGCAACGATCCCGGCCTCGGAGGCCCCAGTACCAGCCTTGCCTCAAGGCAGGCTCCGATGCCGGCCTCGCTGGCCCCAGCACCGGCCTAACCCCTCGGCAGGCTCTTATCCTGGCCTCGGAGGCCCCAGTACCGGCCTTGCCTCACGGCAGGCTCCGATCCTGGCCTCGAAGGCCCCAGCACTGGTCATGCCTCACGGCAGGCTCCGCTGCCGGCCTCGTTGGCCCCAGCACCGGCCTAACCCCTCGGCAAGCTCTTATCCTGGCCTTGGAGGCCCCAGTACCGGCCTTGCTTCACGGTAGGCTCCGATGCCGGCCTCGCTGGCCCCAGCACCGGCCTAACCCCTCGGCAGGCTCTTATCCTGGCCTCGAGGCCCCAGTACCGGCCTTGCCTCAAGGCAGGCTCCGATGCCGGCCTCACTGGCCCCAGCAGCGGCCTAACCCCTCGGCAGGCTCCGATCCCGGCCTCAGAGGCCCCAGTACGGCCTTGCCTCAAGGCAGGCTCCGATGCCGGCCTCGCTGGCCCCAGCACCGGCCTAACCCCTCAGCAGGCTCCGATCCCGGATTTGGAGGCCCCAGCACTGGCTTTGCATCAAGGCAGGCTCCGATGCCGGCCTCGCTGGCCCCAGCACCGGCCTAACCCCTCGGCAGGCTCTTATCCTGGCCTCGGAGGCCCCAGTACCGGCCTTGCCTCACGGCAGGCTCCGATGCCGGCCTCACTGGCCCCAGCAGCGGTCTAACCCCTCGGCAGGCTCCGATCCCGGCCTCAGAGGCCCCAGTACGGCCTTGCCTCAAGGCAGGCTCCGATGCCGGCCTCGCTGGCCCCAGCACCGCCCTAACCCCTCAGCAGGCTCCGATCCCGGATTTGGAGGCCCCAGCACTGGCTTTGCATCAAGGCAGGCTCCGATGCCGGCCTCGCTGGCCCCAGCACCGGCCTAACCCCTCAGCAGGCTCTTATCCTGGCCTCGGAGGCCCCAGTACCGGCCTTGCCTCATGGCAGACTCCGATGCCGGCCTCGCTGGCCCCAGCACCGGCCTAACCCCTCGGCAGGCTCCGATGCCGGCCTCGCTGGCCCCAGCACCGGCCTAACCCCTTGGCAGGCTCTTATCCCGGCCTCGGAGGTCCCAGTACCGGCCTTGCCTCATGGCAGGCTCCGATGCCGGTCTCGCTAGCCCCAGCACCAGCCTAACCCCTCGGCAGGCTCTTATCCTGGCCTCGGAGGCCCAAGTACCGGCCTTGCCTCATGGCAGGCTCTGATGCCAGCCTCGCTGGCCCCAGCACCGGCCTAACCCCTCAGCAGGCTCCGGTCCCGTCCTCGGGTGCCCCAACACTGGCCTTGCCTCACGGCAGGCTCCGATGCCGGCCTCGCTGACCCCAGCACCGGCCTAACCCCTCAGCAAGTTCCGGACCCGACCTCGGAGGCCCTAGCACAAGCCTTGCATCATGGCAGGCTCCAATGCCGGCCTCGCTGGCCCCAGCATCGGTCTAACCCCTCTGCAGGTTCCAATCCCGGCCACGGAGGCCTCAGTAGTGGCCTTGCCTCACAGCAAGCTCTGATGTCGGCCACTGGCCCCGGCGCCCGCCTAACCCCTCAGCAGGTTCCGATCACTGTCTCTGTGGTTATTATTTCAAAGGTTCCAGTTGTAATGTATCAGATCTCTGCCTCCCCCGAATATTGGCCACTGGCATTGCCACTGCCTCCACCGTTTCAAATCCTTCTCAGGCTCTTTTTCCACTCTGAATGTTGTCCAGTGTTCCGAAGCATGCGTGATGGTAGCATTCGACATTTGGTGTAATTTCTCCAAAAAAATAAAGTTGGTAAGATCCGGTTTCTGCTTCTCCTGAATACAAGTCTCCACCACCATAGCGAAGAACTCTTTCAACACCGCATTTCTCCTTGGTCTCCGCTAAATTCTCTCCTTATATGTGATGTCTGAGATTCTTAACAATATAGAGAAATAGCAGTCCTCTTTCATGGCGAATTTTTCCATAAGTTCCAGTGCATTTAGATAAGTTTTTTCTGCATCTCCAGTGTCCTGGCATCCATGACGGCTTTCTTACCACCTCTCTGATGTTTTTCTTTATCTTTTTCTGTTCTGGGCCCGGTTTCTCCAGGGGTCTGACGTGCTACTCGCAGTTCGGCCGGGACCCAGAGTCCCGCGATCCGGGCCCCAGCTGGCGTGCCCTGTGCTCGACCCCCCGCCCAGAACCCAGCATCTTACTGGGCCTGGTTTCTCCAGGGGTCTGGCGTGCTACTCGCAGTTCTGCCTGGGGCCCAGGGTCCCGGGACCCGGGCCCCATCTGGCGTGCCCCGCCCGCGACCCCCGCCCAGAACCCAGCGTCTTACTGGGCCTGGTTTCTCCAGGGGTCTGGCGTGCTACTCGCAGTTCTGCCTGGGGCCCAGAGTCCCGCGACCCGGGCCCCATCTGGCGTGCCCAGCCCGCGACCCCCACCCAGAACCCAGCGTCTTACTGGGCCTGGTTTCTCCAGGGGTCTGGCGTGCTACTCGCAGTTCTGCCTGGGGCCCAGAGTCCCGCGACCCGGGCCCCATCTGGCGTGCCCAGCCCGCGACCCCCGCCCAGAACCCAGCGTCTTACTGGGCCTGGTTTCTCCAGGGGTCTGGTGTGCTATGCGCAGTTCGGCCGGGGCCGACCCGGGCCCCATCTGGCGTGCCCAGCCCGCGACCCCCGCCCAGAACCCAGCGTCTTACTGGGTCCGGTTTCTCCAGGGGTCTGGCGTGCTACGCGCAGTTCGGCCGGGGCCCAGAGTCCCGCGACCCGGGCCCCATCTGGCGTGCCCCGCCCGCGACCCCCGCCCAGAACCCAGCGTCTTACTGGGCCTGGTTTCTCCAGGGGTCTGGCGTGCTACTCGCAGTTCTGCCTGGGGCCCAGAGTCCCGCGACCCGGGCCCCATCTGGCGTGCCCAGCCCGCGACCCCCGCCCAGAACCCAGCGTCTTACTGGGCCTGGTTTCTCCAGGGGTCTGGCGTGCTACTCGCAGTTCTGCCTGGGGCCCAGAGTCCCGCGACCCGGGCCCCATCTGGCGTGCCCAGCCCGCGACCCCCGCCCAGAACCCAGCGTCTTACTGGGCCTGGTTTCTCCAGGGGTCTGGTGTGCTATGCGCAGTTCGGCCGGGGCCGACCCGGGCCCCATCTGGCGTGCCCAGCCCGCGACCCCCGCCCAGAACCCAGCGTCTTACTGGGTCCGGTTTCTCCAGGGGTCTGGCGACATAATCACTTTTTAAATATAGAACCAGACTAATCTACCCAGAGCAAATCTTTCCTTCATTGTGGTATATAATCCTTTTATGGAGTATTATTGGATTTTTTTTTTTTGCTCATCTTGTGTTGAGAGTTTTTATATCATTGCTTATAAAAGATGTTGGTTTTAGTTGTTTACACTTGTAATGTCTTTTTCTGGTTGTGATAGTTAGGTAATGTTGGCCTCATAGAAGTTGGTAAGTATTTTCTCAGCTTCATTTTTCTGAAAAAGTGTTAAGGGTTTGTATAATATTTCTTTGGATATATGGTAAATATTCACTGATATGCCACAAATCTTGGTGCTTTCGGTTTTGGAAGGTTATTAAAATGTTATTAACACTGATCCAGATTTTTAATGAATTTAGACACAATTCAGATTACTAATTTTTCCATATGTGAATTTTAGTAGATCATGACTTTCAAAGAATTGATCCATTTCACCTAGGATATCAGGATATAGTGGTTTATAATATTTCTTCATTATCCTATTAATAAAATGGGATCATTAGTGATTACTCTTTTTTCTATTTCTGATATTGATTGCCTTTTTTCCTTGTTAACCTGGGTAGAAGTTTATCAGTTTTGTCAGTACTTCCAAAGAGCCAATTTCTGATTTTATTGATTTTATTCTTTTGATTTCCTGCTTCTAATTTCATTGGATTTTATCTGAAATAATCAGTCAATAATTATTTTATTATTTTGCATTATAAAATATAGTTAAATATTAGCAATATAATAAATACATTAAATATATAGCTATAATAAATATGAATTTTATAAAGAATGTAAAATTGAATAGCATTAGCATTTTAATTATTTTCTTGTACTTTCTCTGGATTTAATTACTTTAATTTTTCTAGTTTTCTAAGGTTATTGATTTTAGATACTTTTTAATTTCTAGAGTATGCCTTTAATGCTATGAATTTTCTTCTAAGCACTACTTTCTCTGCATCCCACACCTTTTGGTACATTGTGTTTTTATTTTAACTTAGATCAAAAATTTTTTTTTACTTCTCTTAAATTTCTTCTTTGACCCATGATTTTGAGGGATGTATTGCTTAATCTCCATGTTTTCAGTGTTCTCTGGTTATCTTTTACTGATTTCCAGTTGAATTTCTTTATTCTCTGAGAGTATATGTGCGATGATTTCTGTTCTATTAGATATGTTAAGGAGATTTCATAACCAGAATTATGGCTTATCTTGATGGATATTCTGTACAAGTTTGAGAAAAATATTTATTCTGCTATTGTTGGAAGAAGCATTCTATGAATGTTAATTAGATCCACTTGATTGATGATGCTGTTCAGTTCAACTATGTTCTTACAGATTTTCTGCCTGATAAATTTGTCCACAGTTGATAGAGGGGTGTTGAAGATTTTAATTATACTAGTGCTATATTTTTCTTTCAGTCTCCCCTATTTTGTTGTCCTTCATATTTGACACTGTTATTAGTAAATAAAGGTTAATGATTTAAGTGTCTTCATGGAGATCAAACTTTCTTATTATTATGTGATGCCAGTATTAATCCCTGACAATCATTTTTACTATAAATTCATCATTGTCTGAACTTATCATAACTATTCCATTTTACTCACGTTAGCACAGTATATCCTTATCTTTTTTTTCCCATTGGAAATTTATTTCAAACTGGACATGGTAGTGAAAACTGTTATTCCAGTACTTGGGAGGCTGAGATTGTAGGTTGGAGGCCATCCTCAACAACCTAGTGAGACCTGTTTCCAAATAAATAAAGTAAAATATTTATTTTGAATTGGGCATTTGACCCAGGGATGCTTTATGGCTGAGTTACATCCCTAGATGTTTTAAAATTTTGAGACCAGGTCTTGTTATCTTTCAAAATATTTTAAAGGTCAGTTTAAGGCTGACCTCAAACTTAAAAATCTTCCTGTTTCAGCCTCTAGAGTAGCTGGAATTCTAGGCATGTACTATTGTGGCTGGCTTTTATCCCTTTACTTTTATTCGTCTGTGTCTTTAGATTGAGAGTATATATCTTGCTGGGTACGGAGGCACAAACCGGTGATCCCAGTACTTAGGAGACTGGGACAATAGGATGGTAGTTTCAAGGACAGCCTCAGCAATGTAGCTGAACTCTTAGCAACCTAGTAAGACCCTGTTTCAAAATAATAAATAAAAGGTAGAATGCCCCTGGGTTCAATCCCTAGTATCACACATAAACACACACACACACACAAAGTTGTTAGTTTCTTTCTTTTTTTTTGGTGGTACTGGGGTTCCTGGAAACCCTTCTACCTCTGGGCTACACTCCTAGACCTATTTTTATACTTTATTTTGATAGAGTCTCTTAAGCCAGCGTGGCTGGCTTCGAACCTGCACAATCCTCCTGTCTCCACCTCCCAAGTGCGGGGATTACAAGCGTGCGCCACCACGCCGGGTGACAAGATGTGTTTCTATAAAATATGTAGTTTGATTTTGTTTGTTTCATACTACCAATCTTTGTTAGTATATTTAGATATTGATATTTAAGTTATTATTGATATATTTAGATTAAAAACATACCATATTATTGGTTTCCATTTACTTCCTTTGTTTTTTAATATTATTCTTTTCTTCCTTTTTATCTCAGCATATCATTTTTTTTAAAGGTTTTACGGTGGTTTCCTTAAATGTTTCAGTATGCAACTAAGGAAAATTTGCTTTCAAACATGCTTCAGAGTTTAAGTTTTACAAAGCACTATTCCCACCCCCTCCCAGCCATCCTTAATAGTAATATTGCAGTACTCATTTCAGTTGTTCATAAAGTATATTGAAGACATTGTTGCTATCATTTTGAATGAGTTATGTTATCTAAATAAGAATACAAAATAAAGTATTTTATTTTATTTTTGTATTTTTCTCCAATGGTCATTGTTTATTTTGTAGGTTTAAGTTTATGAACTATACCACTTTTCTTTCTATTAATAACATGTAACATGTTTTACAAAGCAAATTCAGTGTTGAAAAATTCCCATAACTTTTGCTCAAGAATATATTTTTCCTTTATGTTTGAAGTATAACTTCATTGAATATAGAATTTAGTTTGGTAGTTTTATTTTCTTTCCTACACTACTCATTTCTTTCTTACATAGTTTCTAAAGATAAGGCCAATGTAATTTTTATCTTTACTTTTCTATAGGTAATATTAGGGTTTTTTTTCTGTCCTCTAGTTTTTTTTAGTAATTTTTTGTCTTTGGTTTTT